>NC_089315.1:8149610-8762110 GCF_036669915.1 Pocillopora verrucosa | reverse complement strand
CAGTTCACCGAGACACTAGGCGAATGAAATGTCGCTCTGTAAGAAATAAAAAATGGAAGAAAAGAAGAATCGACGGGTTACCTTATCAATAAAATGTTCATATCTGGCTCAAAAAAAGGAATGGTCGGAAGAAGTTCGTATGCGGAAATCTACTCCTTCTCCTTCCTCCGTCGACAGCATGCGAGTTGTATCACGTGACTGACGTTTGGCCTTGCTTACGTCATTCGTTGTCGAAGCTACAAAAGTGGTCAAGGCTGAGTGTCAAGGGAAAAAGCATCTAACATATAGATTCAAAACTTTCTTGAATGTAGCACTGAAAATGCAGTAATTTTTGCCTTGTGTGTGCTTGTTTTTTTTCTGAGATTTTCTGGAGAGGAGAAGGAGTTATTTCAATTTCAAGGGGCATCTTTGGACATTTGCATTAGTTTTGACTGTTCCAATCTCAAGGTCATGAAGAGACAAATGTTCAAACAAGAACCAGTTATTGCCAAGAGAAACAAAGCGACATCACATCCAAATTGTAGCAATGCTTTTCTTGCTGCTTTTTCCTTTTTGCTTGGGTCAACTGAGAGCCTGGCACAGGCAAACTGTACTTTTAATTTAATTTGAACTGAAGCACTGTATCTCATGGTCAAGGATTAAACAAGGTATATGGAACCATATTCATAATTGACTTTCATTATTTTCGGTGCAAATTACCAAAGAATGCTTAGGTTCAGGTTGAGCAGGGGCTTCTATTCTGAAAAGGACTGGAATGTTCTTGGGAAACTTTAAGGTAAACTCCTTCAGCCAACCACTATGGGTGTTGCATATGACCTCTAAATGTCTGTTGAGAAGAGTGGATTGCTTTGAAATATTCAATCTCTAATTTATTAACCATCCACCAAACGATTGAGACAGCTTCAACAACTAAAAATCTGAAACTAAAAACCTTTAATGATGGAGTTTAAATTTCAACATCTTTTTTACTCTTTTTTCCTCACACATTGCTTTCAAAATTACCAATCCTATCAGAATATAGGATACTTAGTAAACACAAAACCCTTTTTTATTGTTACCCCTCCTGGGAGGAGCAAAGATAGGGATTGCTGGTCGAAACCAATTCTTACACTACTCTTCTTTGTTACTTCCTGTCCCCTTTTGACTGTTGATAATTTGTACTTATTGTGTATTGTGTAAAGGTAGTAAGGAAAAAGAAACCTATCTTTCACTTGCACTCTCTAAGCAATTAAAATATAGACAACTGTTTATTTACAATCATAAATTATTAAATCATACATGCACAAAACCAAATTATGGTTTTTAGTCACGTAGGTTCCTGTTTCTCATAGCCAAGTTATTTACTCTGGTGTCCAATTTGAATCATGCCAAACTTTGACTTTTCCATCCGAAGATGCTGACAGAAGGTAATTTTCTGTAGGGTGATAAGACAAAGAGTAAACAACAGATTTATGAGCTTTATCCAGGGTGTGTACTATCTTGGCTTCAACCAGATCCCAAAAACAAATCCTGCCATCCTCTGAGCCACTAACAACTTGTGCATCACTGCTACTCAGGCAGCTGTCCACTTTATAGTCTTTGTTTATATGACCTGTAAACCTGAATACAACAATGATCCATTAGTACTACAATTCTCCCAAAATGATTTACATTAATCCAAAACTTTTTCTGGAACATTTCATCAGCATTACCTTTAAACTACCTCAAAATGATCATAACTACTCCTTTCTGGCTACAACACATTTTTATGTGTGTTTTATCAAAATACCATCCTTTGATGATGGCACTCTTAATTCTCACTAACCTGTCTAATTTACAATATACTAAAATTGTAAGGAGAAGTTACAAGTACATCAATTCTGAGAGCAAAGGATTGATTTTTAGAAGTTATATTAATTCAAAGCCTTTCTTCTCTCTAAATTGTTAACTCCCCTTTGGTACATTTTTAAATATAAGTTAAATTAATCATTTACAAGTCTTGCCTGAGCAGTTTGAATTTAAAACAAGAAGGGCAATGAGCCAACATTACTCTAGGTAAGAAACAGAGCAGTGATAGTTTTGATAGCAGTAAGGTAGTATTAATTTACCCTGTACACCATAACACCATTTTGCATATTCTTGATACAATTCTTAAGGTGCTAACAAGGAAAATTTGTTTAAAAATAAAGAGTTTCTTTAGTTGGTGATCATTTCTTTTATTCTCATGACCTTAATGTATGATTCAGAGGTGATACTATAGGGAGAAATTAGATGCTAGTCACTCTTAGGGGTTAAAGGATTAAAAGGAAAACTCACAGACAAAACTTCGGTTAGTCACCCAATGAAAACAGTTTCTCATAGCCAATAAGCATGAATGATTTAAAGATCTATTCTTTCCAAAGTATATTAAATTCAGAATTTTCTGCAGTTTGGCTAACTTGTATGTAGTGTACTTCCCCTGATGACTTTTCTGAGAGTAGAAATTCTAACTCACTCATTCAGTAACTCCCCAGTGTCTTTATCCATCAGACGAATGGTGTCATCTAATGTTGATGCCAGCACACACTGACCATCCCTTGTAAAATTCACACTGGTGACTGGCTGGCCAATACAATCTACTCGCAACTGACCCATACGGATATCATAGTTACGGACTTTGCCATCAACAGATCTTAAAAGGAAGAATTGTACATAACAAAAAGAGTATTTTTTAGAAGAAAAAATGGTTGTCATATCTATTTCTTTTTTCTCTCTCTAGACATTCTACCAAAAAAATGATATCAATACTGAGTTTTAAGTTCATAATAGTTATTGCACTAAGCAATGCATTTAGAAAAAAAATTCAAGACACTTTTCTAAAATTCCTAGTTGACTTTTTCATAAAAATAAGTTACATTCAAGAAATGATTTTTTGATAATATCAGCAATTGCACAGTTCTAGCAGCCCACAAATTACATATACTTGCTTACATGTTTTGAGTCAATGTGAGACTTTAACCCTCAGAAAGGCCAAATTTTCATGAAGAATTAGATTATATCATAGGACTAACTCTAAAATCCAAAATTAGGGAGGATGCACAGGAGATTTGACACAAACCTGTCTCCAGAGCTTTCCTTCCACATTCAAAGGTCTAGGCAGAAAGATGATAATTTACACAGCCTAGTTTTCTGTTAGGGCATATAATGATTTTTAGACCATAAATTTTTATCAAGTGCCATTCAGGGCTTTGCCAGCCTCCTTTTTCCCTTCATGTACAAGAAATTGGTCACCAAGAATGCGCTAGCATGAGATCCAAATGTTCTCTCCACAGGCACAGTGCTCATGCCCAAGGCAAGAGAGTTGACAGGGATACTGCTTCAACTACATGTAGTAACCTATAGCACTTGCAAAACCTACCCAGACAGAATTTCATGTTGAGACACACATAGGGAAGGCACACTGTCTTTGGCATCATCGAGAATCTGTACTGGCTCAGGACTGCGCGATTTACAATCCCAGCACCGTACACTGGCATCATATGAGCCAGATATTAATACTGTGCTGTCTGGTTGGTTAAACTTCACACAGTTCACTTTCTAGAAATAAAAACATCACTGTTAGCATAAACCTCACACCTCCCAGAAATGATCAAAATGTAAATTCTCCTTATAATTCCAATATAAAATCTCACAAACAGGTTATGAAAACAGGCAAGCTTATTAAGCTAAGTAACTAATGGATGTTACTTTGAGAAAGAACACATTCTCCTGTCCAATTTACAAGGAAGTGTACATTTAAGAGAGTCAATAAGAAGAATAACTTATGAGATCTAGGGAGATAACAGGTTAATTAGAAAACTGACAGTCACTAATTGACAAACTTCTCACATGTAGAGTTATCATAGACATCATTATCACCAGTAGACAAACAGTGTTGTATCATCATCACAATCTGTGATGGTGAATGATTGCATGATAAATAAAAATAAAAAAGCCTCTGGTCTCCATATGGCTACAATCAGACAGCATTTTGCATGATTACACATAATAACAGTTATCATATCCTTTGATCATTTTTTGCAATGAAAAGCTTGTCTTGTGTTCAAAGTATTACATCAAAATTATTTTTCTGTTTTCAAAATACACAATCAAGAGCCATTGTCCCGAAGGCGATCCATTGCATTGTTTTTGCCACTATTTTTTTTTTATCCAAGAACTGTATGCACAATGGAGTATAGGGCTGCGTGGAAATCTTGCCGTGATTTTTTATTAGTATGAGACAAGGGAAACAAAAATTGAGACAAAGGGTGAAATGGAACCGAACGAATAATTTCTGTCACCTACACTGGTGTGTCCTCTAAAGCGGCGTATAATTTGTCCAGTTGCCACATCCCATAGTATAACAGTTTTATCAGCTCCACAGCTCGCCACCCGACCATTATCACTGGATCCTACAGCATCAAGTACTTCATATCCATGTCCACTGTACGTCTTTAGGAGACCTCCCCTGTGAGGGTTCCACAGTTTTAAAAGTTTATCGCTGCCACATGTCAGGCAGTAGTTACCGTCGTAATTGAATCTGACGGCTCGTACGGCTCCCTGGTGGCCCACTAAGTTTCTAGTTTCTTTGCATGGAAGAGGTAAATCCATCTCGTTACCATTTACTTGGTTTTATAAGTCATATTTGCAGCGGATTTGACGCTACTGAAGTGTTCACTCATCCGCCATGTTGCTCTCCTTAGTAACCATTCCTGGCGTTAGTTTCGGTCCTAGATTCCTATCGGCCATACTCGGTTTCGGTTCCAGGTCCCATGACTTACACTAGTGCAGCGCGTAAACTTCCACAAGCAGTTATCGCCCTGCAAGTTACTTACCCAATCGCTCATCTTTTAATTCCCTATCGTAAGCCCGTTGATCATTCATTTGATGTACGGCAGCAGGGTGTAATTTTCTTACTTTATTCAGGTTTCTGGTGGTGAGTGTGAAGCAACACTTATCTGACGTTTTACAGTTTCACGCCGAAACACAGCAGGCATAAAGAGACATACATCCTCTCAGCGAGGGAGACTAAATGACTATTAAAGATACAGACAATGTATTTGGAAGTCGGGTCGAGTAATCTTTTTACTATTTAGTTATTTTGTTTGTATATAGAACTATATGTTCTTTGTTTTTCGGATAGAGTATTGTTATTAGAATTACTTTACATTTTGAGCTCCAAAAGGTCTATCTCAATCGGGATGAAATCGATTTTGAAGTTTTGAAACCTCGTAGCTAAAATGGACGGGAACTTTGCAGCTGAATAAAAAGTATTGCGCCTTAGTTGGCCACTTTTTGTTTCAATAATATTTTGACGCCATCTGTGATCTTTTGTTGAACACACTCAAGGCAACATGTAATCTATTTGAATAAAGGGGGAAAGTTTCTGGAGAAACTGTGGTGCATTGTGCAGCGTCGGTGGGAGAGTATAACAGTGTAATGTAGTGTTATCAACTGAGTTTATAACGTAAATTGGCCTCCGTAAGGGGTTTAAAAGCTGACGTTTCAAGCGTTAGCCCTTCGTCAGAGCGAATGGCAAACGCTCGAAACGTCAGCTTTTAACTAAACTGTTTACTATGGCCAATTTACGTTATCAACTCAGTGTATTTATACTAAATTACCCTGTCATAGAATCTATTAGTTGCATTCACCCTAGTGGGGGGCTCATTAGGAATTAAGTAGGACTTGCACGTGTGCTATGTTGTGACATCTATTTCCTCCAGATAGGGTAGTTGCTACTCTAACAGTTTTTAGATTAAGCAAACTCTGAAAGGTTTTTCAGCTGGTCATGTGGTTTAGACACAGTTTAGGGCGTCTGACAGACAGATTTATTGCTCGCATTTCCATCGATGATCTTAAATTGCTCAGTATTAACCGTGCCATCAGAGTGAAAACTTTTCGGTTTACCACGCGATCCACGGAGGACTAGCTTGAGGATGCCGGATGGAAGGTGTCAGCAGGTGAATCAGTGCCACGGGTTGAGCGTGAAACCCCTCTCCGGTGACCATTACCACAAAAAAGGTCCCTTATTTCATTCTAACAAGATGTGTTTTGTCTTAAAAATAAAACAATGGAACAAAAATAGATTTAGCACCGTAACAAATACGCCCTTACTTTATCTCTCTTTCTAGAAACATCTACTTAAGACAGGAATAGAAAATATAATGGGCAGGTGTCAAAAGACCTTTCATAATCCTGACAAATGTTATTTATTTTTAATAGGGGTTTTTATCGACGAGGGTGAGTGGATTAGCCTGCCAGAACAAATTGATTTTTCACTTTGAAACATCTCTGATATATCATCGGATAACTGACGATCTTTGTCGAATGAAAAACAGATCTTCAGCTAGAGCTATGTATTCACCAACGGCCTGTTATTTCAATTTTGATGTAATTAAAAACTTTGTGATGCAATCACAGAAAAGTATTCAAATTAAGAATTCAGTCGTGAGTCAAGATGACCTCAAGTATTGGCGATTTTTCACCTTAGCCCGACGAACATTATTCCAAGACATACCATTCAACCTTAACATCATATGAAACTTCGCGACATAGCCGGCGAGGAAGGTAAGTTCTCTATTTTTATTATTTAAGTTCATTTTTTGTCGTAGAGTCTCATTCAGCTTTGAACTTGAGCTTGTAAACAAAGCAAACAATGACATCACTATAAAATTTTCCAAAAAAAAAAACTAATACATAAAGCTATTTTAGTGAGATTCGCAGTAAGGGGCTTGATCACCTGGGCATTCAGGAACTCGTCTGCGTTCAAGGCCCTTTAGTAGGGTTACATGAGAAACAGACCATATTGTTATAGCAAAGTTGTTAATATTTCGGTTTTCAAAATGATAGCAAGAGTTAGTTCTATTATTGAACACTCTGTAGAATCATTTACAAGGAATCAAATAAAAGTTTTCATTTCATTCGTTCGCGGGAGGACCTCTGATGTATCTCACCTCTTAATGGTTTTTTTTTCTTTTTCAATTTTTATGGTTTGATTTCTCTTTCGTTTTCGCATTTCTTACACTTGATTCGCCTCAACTTTTTTCTGTCAGTTTATCACGAAGGAGGATGTGGAGTCGAAGGGTGGAAAAAATTATAATAATAGATCGCTGTTTGCATTTATTTATTAACTCGATTCAAATGTCACCATTTTGAAACAAATGCAACAGTAAAATATCTGATTCGATTTTATCTTGCTGTAGCTCATTAAATGGTTACGTAGATCTTATCAGTGTAATTAGACGTAAAGAGTTAGCGACATAAAAGAAAAAAAATCTTACCTGTTTCCAGAGGCAAAGGAATACGCAGGTTTAGCCTAAACTATGTTCGAGAACTTTTGCCACCTAAAGGAAACTTCCCATTCCACGTACGTGCGGTGGAGTTCCTTTACACTGTTTTGGTTTCAGTTAGTGTTTTAGAGTTAAGTAAAAGATTTGGAGACAGGTAGCTCGAAGGATCACCACAAAACGTGTAATAACTTTTAATCTTCTTTATTGTCCTTGATACTTGACTAAGACTTTGATTCCATTCATAATTTTTATAACTTGATTGTTCGATCTAGGGATATTCCAAAGACCGTTACTTCGAACTGAATAGAAACGTGATCTTTTGTGATACAGAACCCAGAAACGACACCATAAATTAGCGTAATCAAAGAAATCAAATCTTACCTCTGCGGGGGATCGTAACTCGCAGACTCATTAGTTCTCAGCTTAAGTTAGTCTAAGTTCTTAGTTCAGGAAGTTAGCGCACTATCTTCTTCTGAGAGTTTCCGATGATAGTAAAAACTGATTGACAAGAGGATACCAAAGTTTCGAGGGCCTTACCACACGTATATTAATATATGTCTTTGCTTACAATTCCAAGAGTATGAAAAACGTTCGATCCTTCGCTAGTCAAGAAAAAAGTTATATGAGACCTTCTTTAACGTATGTATTTTCCCTTGCCTTAAGGAAAGGTCAAGTACTTTGGAGGTGAATCGACTGACCGATCAAAAAAGCTTCAACACAGTTGTTTAACTCTCAAATTTAAGCCCAATTTTTTTTCAGTCATTTGCAACCTGTTACCATCTTCTCAAACAAATTTTTATCTACCATTAATTCATTTAGATTTGGTATTTGTGGCTTCTTTCACGTCCGAGATAATGTTTTCTCGTCGTAAGATGCGAATCAGAATGTCAAGAAGTGGTGCTTGCTCATACTAAGATTATACTATCACATATTAGCTAACAATTATATTTTGTGATCCTCTCTTTAAAGGTTGTTTCTGAGAAAGTAACATGAGGTCTACTCTTTTTCTGGCGACTATTTTACTAGGTAAACACTGAGTTCACTGCTTTGTTTTGATGAACGCTATATATTTATCAGGTCTGAATGCTCGCAGCCATTTGGAGGAAATCCTAAATAGAGACCAGCGGTGTTGAAGACACATCTGTTGTTTCGTTTGAATTGTTTTGGACTAACTTTTTCTTTTTTGTGAATTCAGTGACTGTATCGGATATCACTGCTAAAAGCGTTAAACATCCAAAACATCACAAGTCAGAGAGGAAGCAGCACCATGACCAAAGCCATCAACGACAAGCTGTGGTTCCACCTGCGCAACCGACTGCAGCTGGAGCACCAACCACTGTAGCACCAACCACTGTGCCTGCTGCTGGAGCATCAACTCCCGTAGCTCCAGGACCAGCCCCTGCTGCAGGAGTAAAGACCACCGTAGCACCTCCTGGTAGTACACCAGCAGCCGCTGGTGCAGTAGGAACAACTAAGGTACCAGCAACTACAAGTGCGACACCTGCGGCTGCCGGAGCAGCAGCAGCTCCCACTGCAAAACCGGCAACTACTAGTGTCGCACCCGCAGCTGGTGCAGCAGTAGCAACAACTGTGGCACCAGGGGAATCCACAGCGAAGCCCACAGCTGCCACCGGTGCACCTGCCGCTGCAGCAACCACTGTGCCACCTGCTGCATCAACCGCAAAACCTGTAACTGCCACCGTTCCTGGCCCTGTAACAGCCACCGTGGCACCGGGTGCATCAACTGCGAAGCCTGAAACTACACCCGTGGCTGCACCAGGAAAAGCTCCAATTGTGGCAACACCTACCCCAGCGGCTCCCGCAGCAGGTAGTGCACCTACAACTGGACCAGCATCATTGCCACCCGCTGCCGCTGGAGCCAAGCCTGCGCCTGGAGCGCCAGTTACAGCTAAGCCTGTCACCGCCGTTCCAACCGGTAAGTTTATATTGCTATTTTTGTTGTTGTTATCGTTGTCTCTTCTATGGTAGATTAACCGATGATACTTTTATCAATGACAACTACAGGTCCACTAAAATTCGCACCAAGCGCCTTTCCCGCCAAAGATAAAGAAACGAAGACAGAAGGAGAGTCGTCCTCAAAGGCACATTTCAGGAAGGAAGATAAAATCGAGGAAAGGAATGACAAATCTCAGGAAGAAGGTAAAGAGTCCGACAGTGAAAGCAAACATAAAACGGAGAAGGAGGCAGAGGACAAATCCGAAAAGGCAATCGGGGATAAGTCTAAAAATAAAGTTAAAGACGAGTCTGTGAAGAAACTGAAGGATAAGTCTGAGAATAAAAAGCATCATCGTTTTCACCGTCATCAGGATTAACAGATGAATTCTATTTGGCACTGCTGGACTGGACTTTGGAAAGAAAAAACAAAGACATTGAGTAAACGCATATAACTAGCGCTTTTCGGCGTTTAGCGCAAATTTTACCTATTTTGTTGGCATATTGAAAATGTTGACAGCTCAGGGGCGTAATAAAATCTAGAAAAGAGCGAATAAGAAACATTTAAAAGGCGAATACGTATATATTATTATCTGAACACACAGACTTACAGAAGGTAAGCTATAGGTCTACCGTAAAACTGCTGTTTGCAGCACGGTTATTACAAATTAATTTATTTTGCATAACTTGTCGTATGTTAATAAAAAGTATTTTCATGATGAAAAAAACAAGACTGGTCTAGCAAATAACTTACTACCCATGAAAATAACTGCCTACGATTTCAAAATCCGGGGGTCACGCAGAGAGGCACGAGTGCTCTGATAGGACTTGGATTTTTCAATGTCCTAAACATTTGACGAATGAATACTGATTTGGTCCAAGAATGCTCCATTTCGTAAAACTGTCACTTACTCGATCCTATCAACATAAAGGGACGCTTGTGTGGAAGTAGCATACAGCGTCGCTCATCAGTGAGCTTTCTGAAGCCCAGTGGTAGAGCATCGAGATGGAACCAGATCCCGAAGATTTGAGGCTCAAAACGTTGGAGGAAACCATATTTATCATTATCCTGTGCTGGTCACAAATGAATATCGTCTTAATATAACTTATATGACCTCTTTTCAATAACATATAACATAAAAACATATAAACATAAAACATAACAACTTTATTTAAGTGTCGATGTCTTTAACTTAAAAAGCTAATTGGAGACACTAAAACAATAGGAGAAAGATTATAAAATGAGCTAATAGATGATATCATCAGGTAAATTCATAATTCACGAAATCTAAAATTTATAAAAAGTCAAAAGTTTAAAATTACGGAGTTATCCCCACAAAAATGTACAGAAAAATGCTAAAAAACTTTCTAAACATTCTCAAGAGCTACAAATAAGACAGGAGCCACAATTGTCACTTTTAAGATCTACAAGGTTAATATGCCGTATGTTGGACTCAAAGGATTGTAAGGTAGGTTTGTCCTTGATTTTTCTGTCCAGTCTAGACCATATATATATGGTCCAAAGTACCATAAAGAATGTTTCCCGTAATGTACACTATTAAATCTGGGTAAATGAAAATCCATATTTCTTACTTGATATTTAGATGACTTAATACTAAAAATGTCAACGACATTACTAGGTACCAAACCATATTTAGCTTTATACATTAAGGTAGCAAGATCTTGTAAATGCCTATTTTGTAGGCTAGGTAGATTGGCACGGTTAAGAAGATCAGTGTACTCTACTGAATGTGTGTTATACACAATCCTAAGGGCCGTTTCTGTACTCTTTCAACAGTTTCTGGCGTCGGGGGCTTTACAGAAATGCCATATAAGGTAACAATATGTTAAATATGGCAATATTGAGGATTTATATAAAAGCAATTTTTGCTTCCGTAGGGATCAGATTTCTTAATCTAGAGAGGGCGCTCACTCTCTGGCTAGCTTTTTTACACAGTTCACGAAGGTATTTGCTAAATACAAGGTGTTCGTCGATGTTGACTCCGAGAAGGCTAATGTCCCCAGTACTTTCAATGACATGCACATTGATTGTTAATGAAGCTTGAAGATTGCAAGTCCTACAACGGACCTGTAATCACTCAAAGGGTGTTTACAACCACGCTGGGCTATAAAAGAGCAGAAGTGACCCTTACAACGAGACTGCTGTATTGTTATTGTATTGAAAAAGTGCGGGAACGTAAATAATCTTTCTTCAACGATAAGAATTCGATACCGTAGTAAATCTATAAGGCTTCTTGATAACTGTATGGTGATGGAAACAGTTGATCGATGCCTTTTGCATGTTTGGAATCTCAGCCATCAGCGACAAACTCTAACCTCTGTTCAACTGGTTATGCAACGGATATCACAATAATAATGCCCGGAAACTAGTAAATAAGGTCAAGTTACTACATGTAACCTGCTCTTAGATCTTGTCAAAATTTCATCTAATAACAACTTACAGTTTGGAATAAAAACATCCGTTATCCATTCTCGATTAGAAGCGTTAACATCCCGTACATTTACCCTTATACCTGCCACTGAATACTTCACTAAAAATACCTAAGACAGAACATGAAGTTCGAACAGTCAAGCGGTACGATGCAAGACTGAAATACTTCCTTGTACGTTGTACGAAAGAGACAGGATCTATTTTCCCCCGAAAACGGGAACAGACATAATGTGTCTGTTCAGTTATAGATCACATATTTAATTGTCTGACAAGCAATCTGAATGCAGGATAAAACCTGTCATTTCTTCAATGTGCGCACGTGAGTCAAGTTATAGCAACTTCAGCAAGGATACGCATTGCAAAACCAAGGAATGAACAGCATATTGCTGTCACCTTTCCGCAGGCTTCATTTATACTTGCAGCTCAGCTTACGGTGCAAACGAATATCAAATCTCAGGTTACGAGAAAATGCCCTCGTATTTCCCTCGTGAGCTTCAGACAGCCAAGGATAATAATCCGCCTCTTGTAAGGGTTTGCGCAGAGAAAATGCACAGTGGATATTCAAGAAATGAACTTCAGGGGCATGTAGCACATTTGGAGTTTCCTTTTCAGGAGTTCCTTTAAAAGAGCTCGGGTGGCCCTTGCGGTTGTACACTCACTGCAAACCCCAGCCACTTTGGAATTGTTAGTGTTACTCATTACACATTCTTTGGTAGTGTGCACTCGCGATTTTTACGTTTTTACTTACTTTTACGTCTATTACAGTGCTAGGGGCAGGATGTAAAGACTTCTACCACTCCAAACTTCAGAGTTCTAAGATGAAAACATTGTCCCAAGAGGAAATTCCTATTGATATGACATCGCAACAGTTTCAAACCACGAGGTTTTCTTGTGTTCGGATTGTCTTTTGACAGAACTGGTCACTTCGGGTCACCAGTCAAACTGCCCCCAAGGACAAGAATTCTGATCAGGACTTGTTCTTTTGACTGTCGACTGAGAGGGGAATAAGTTTATTTTGACGGAAAAGACTTGGTTGCGCGCAAACAAAGAACTTATTAACACCAGCCTCATCGAATGACAAAATTTAGCAACGGGAGCTAAGGTAAAGGCCTTGAGAGTCAAATTGCTTTGTCCTTTTTATCATAATTAGTCCATTAAGTGAACAACATGTACCTTTTAAAAGACTAGCTACCGTTTAGTTTCTTTGTTCGAATGTTTCAGATGTTTTTATTTCTTTTGTTTTCATTTAATTGTTTTGTTTTCTTTTCATAGCTGTGCTAAAGTTGGCCCAAACAAACATGGTTTACTTGTGTTTCTTTTGTATCATTTTGTCTTCGTTTCTTGTCTTAATAGGTGAGCCGTACATTTAAAGAATGTATTGACTGTGTTTAAATATTGATTTCTGTGCGGTTAAAATATAAATTGACAAATTGCTAGTTATGACAAGACACACTCGAATTATTGGTAGTGACCGCCAGGAAACGACTCCTAATCTTCTGATATGATGGTTTGAAAATTACAATACAGAACAAATTGTAAAATTGATGCAAAATTAGGGGTGAACGTAACCACTGCTTTCGAAAATTCAACAGTGAAAAGACGCAGAGATGGAAAATAATGATTGAGGTTTTAACCAGCGACTCGAACCCTTATGTCAAAATTTAGAGTATTTCAGTTCTTCTTTTGATGAGGGTTATATCCGCAGCGATGAATTCAGATGCCGCGGAGATGCTATAAAACTATAACAGGTAGCTTTGTTTTCAACGATTCGTACGTGTATCAAGTATAACCACAGTAATTAAACTATCGGCTTTGGTTAGTGGGCAGTAAATAAATAGGCAGCAACAAATCTTGTAGCAGTAAACAAGAGATATTTTTCTCTTCTACTCCTTTTATATACATGTTAGGGTTAAGATACTGTATGTGAATTAAACTTTCACGGGGTGACCCTCTCTTATTGAGTGAACAGTGATAAAGCTTAAGAGAGGGAGCTTATTCTTAAATCGTCAAACGGAGGCGGCGGAGAAGTTTGAGACATGGGGAGACTCTCCGTTGCGTATCAAGCGAAGCACATACAAGTATTCAGTTATCTAAATAGTCGTGAGGTGAGCAAGCTAAGTCGTGTGGTTTCTAAACCGAGTAGGTTGGAGAGCAAGATATGACAATGATATATATGATAGATATGTCCCCCATCTACCGACTTAAAACACAAGAAACTTTGTAGCGGTGGACCATTATGTTACAAAAAGAAATGGTGGTTTTAGATAGGTTTAAATGAATATTTTCATTATTAAAGTTGTACTGATTTATTATTTCTTTTCAGACTGCCATGCACTACCGAGAGGTAAGTCAAAAATTGACCGCAAAGAAAACGAAAAATACGAAGCAATGTTCTCAGTTTGTAAACCTAATTGTTAATCATTGCTATAAAAGTACATGTTCCACGTTATGGCTTTCAATTATTTGGAAAGAAGTGACATCACATGCACGCTGGAACGCCCCCACCCCCTCAGTCAGACCCTTGAACCGATTAAGGCCGAGTAGTTGTCGCCTCTAAAGTGATATTCTTTTTCCTATCGTAGATTGTCACGACAGATTTCAAAACTGTGAAACGTGGAAGAGGTCTGGTTTTTGCAGCTTCAGGTCACATGCATTCTACTTGAGGAATGGTTGTGCAAAGACCTGTGGCTTCTGTAAAAGTAAGCTGTGTCCTTTACCTGAAATAAAAAGTATTGTGCGCGTGTCTCCACAAAGGCTTTTATATGCTCTGAAGATTAAGTTATTGTTTCTTTAATAATTGTGGGTCATGGCCCCTCGAATAGCGTTACTTAAGTCGGCTGGTCACACTCACAGGGTAGTTTAGTGTTAAAAAAGGTAAAAGTTAGATGTTTCGAGCGTCAGCCCTTCGTCAGAGTGATTGGAGGAATTGTGGGTTGTGTGTGGGTTGAAATGCAGAAAATGGAGCTACGCTATCGGTGAATACGATGACGAGAAAACAAGAATACGATTTCCTAGCGTAGCTCCTTGGTAAGTTTCTTCAGGCTTGGTATGGTCCGCGTTGTGAGATCTGTGGATTGAAAAATTCTAAGGCAAGAAGTCAAAGGGATTACCTGTTATACTCTCCCACTGACGCAGAACCACAGTTTCTTTAGAAACTTACCCCCTTTACGGCATTGGTCACTCGGTACACTCACGCTTGATTTGACCTTGCTTATCATGTAATCATAAAAGAGGCAAGAAGTCCTGCTGGAAGCGAACACATTTTATTTGTCTCATATTATTCTATTCTTAAGGATGCCTAATTCGTTTTTGTTTCCTAGGTAACACTCTACTGAATCCAAATTTGCATGCTGTTCAAGATGCTCTTCGTGTCGTACACAAAGGCTCACAAAAACAGCATAACGGAGCTGTTGTAACAGTCCCTAAAGTGAATCCAGGAAATTTGGTGGGAGTCCTTCACCATCATAAACTTCCTACCACGCCACAGCTCCCCCAACATCACAACACTCTTAATGAGCCACAACAAGAAAAGCCCGGTAAGTGAGAGGAAGGAATCTTTTGGGGAAAGTCTTGTAGGTTGGTTGGGATAAGGTGACGCTGATTTGTCGGAGTTGTGAAATATCTTACCAAATTTTCACAGCCTATTATAAATCCTATTGGTTAGAATTTTAAATCGACCCGCTCGTGACATCGGTTGCACTTTTTACTTCTAGTATAGTTAGCGTACTGCTTGAGTTTGTTTTGAACTGAAGTCTTCGCAGCTTTTTATCGCTAAAGAACTGACTTAATGGAAACCATCGACGCTAACTTTGCTTGGCTGTTACAGACGTTAGATTACTTAAGCTATCTCAGTTAAACAATCATATTTTTAAGGGACGTTCCAGCTTTTATTCAGAAATCAAAGAATTTTTTCGCGCCAAGTTCCTTCTGTTGATGCGTATTTTGTTAGCAAGAAAGAGGAAATCAATCAGCGATGCTGTAGTTGAGAGAATTTTGGTGCCAGAAAATTAGTTTAAAAACTTTTCAGTCTGATGAGAAAAGGGAGGCGAGTCTGGATCCCGGGCCCTCCCTGAAGATTCTCTCCTGGATCAGTGAGAGAACGCTGACAAAATAACTACTGTCACTCCGCTTTCCCATTGGTAATGATTCATTAGTTTTTATTTTCATTGCCTGCTCTTCAAAGAATGCAGGGACAGATTTGTGCCTCAGACGTGTCAGAAATGGAAGGATGCTGATATTTGCATGGACGATCGCTACAGGCAATACTTGACTTACGGCTGTTCTATGACATGTCGCTTCTGCAGTAAGTGCCTCAATCATATCAAAACATTAAGTAGTAGAAACAGTAGTATTTTGTTAGTTTGTCAAGGCCAAGAGTGAAAAATTATGCAGGATTCCCATGCACAAATTTAAAAGGATACTCATATTTATATCTTCTGCGTTGAATCATCTGAATCGGACAAAGAAACTGAATCCACATAAAGCTTTTATTCCAAAGGTAATTAATCACTCAAAATTTGTTTAAGTCATACTCAAGCCATCAGGTCTCCTTAGAAGAACGCATCCAACCAGAGGTAAAATTTTGAGACATAAGATCGATTTATCCTATTGAGATCCTTGGAAGATCTGTGAAAACTGGAGTAGTTTCAGTAAAAATACAAAAATGGACGCAGTTCGACGTTTCATTACTGTTTCAATCATAATTAGTCTTCTTCAAAGGTATTACATGATAGAGTAGGGTATACATGATAAACGACGATTAGTAACAAGTCCTTCATTCCGTCATTAAACCATACCGTGGATGATTTTGATTGTGATCGAGACCAGGAGACGACTGATGATGCACCAAAGAGAAATTTATGTTGATATAACTACTGCAAGGATCAAATATATATTCTGTAAGGTGAACGAGTTATTTTCAACCGAAGATATTCGGGATTTTGACCAGAGAGTCTACAAGTGCCCAGGAAGAAGTGACACTTTTCGTTACTTTATAGAGATTCTGTCTTTATTGGTGGAAAGGTTAAAGTGAGGCTGACGTTTATAAAGATCATTAAATGGCTCATTTTCAGCCATCGCACTAACTGATTAGTACTGGATTAGCAAATGCATCAGTGCCATTTAGTTACAATGTTCTGAACCGTGGCATGAAATACCTTTTCTGTCAGATTGCCGCGATACTTACAGGGAAAACCCCTATTGCAACGAATGGAAAACCAGAGGATTCTGCGAAACCTACAAAGAGCAGTTGGAAACATATTGTCCCAAGACATGTGGCTTTTGTATCAGTAAGTAAAAATTTGCATCAGGTTGAATGCGGGAGTTGTCACAAATATTTCTTTTTTGCCTTGTAAAAATTATAAATACGGCGGAATTTTTTAAAGGAAAAATCAGTCAAAATTTTGAAGACAAGCAAAACTTTGGTAAACAGTTTTCAGTTCTGGTTCCTGATATGTTAGTTAGAAGTGATAAAGACCTTTGTTTTTATTCAACTTGTCAAATAGGTGAAACCTCTGACAGCTTTCATATTTATATTCTTTAACGACTTAAATAGACAACAAACTGTTTCATTTCTCATTAAGACGCAGAATACGTGGAGACTTCAACAACGCCTTCCCAGAATGCAACTACACCTTCCCAGAATTCCACAACCAATCCAAACAGTACAGCAGCTAGTAAGGCTAGTGACGCAGTACAGCCGACAAAAAAATTCTCCGGTACTCAGCCAACTCAATTTGCTGAGACAGGAAACATAAATTCCAAGAGAGATTTACCTATGGTCCCGGAGAGGAACTCGCCATTGTGGTCAGTGAACGCAGACACACGGATCTCCCTACCGCAGCCTCAACAGTATGACGACATGGAAGGAGGTGAGCGCATTAACGGAGAACCAATGTCAAATACCGAATCCACGTTATGATGGCTGGAATAGGGTAGAATGAGACCCAGCCTCTCTCTCTTTTCCTTTATGCCAAAAGCTTCAGTTTAAGAAAATTCTGTCTTTTACCATTCTTCAAGAGACAAGTCATTGCTTAGCACCCGGGGGGAGAAGAATTTTGGGGGGATCATATGGTTTTCAGGGGCAACGGAGTGGGCATCAGTCGTCGCCAACAGAGTATAAAGTAAGGGGAGGGGGGGGGGGCATAGAATATTGACTGCCAGTTTACTACAAATCAGAGTGGGAGTCACAAGAATATTAAGGAACCTTATTGGGGGATCAGGTTAATTTTATCAGGACACGACAAAAATCCTCCAGACTAAAACCCTTCCCCCAGATACAGCGTTTGGAAAAGGAGAGCTATACCTCAACGACAATCAATTCAGCACCCGACACAGGTATCAATGACAGGAGTGTTGTTATACTGATGTCATGTTGTTTATAAGGTACGGGATTATTAAAAACCCATTTCCTTGTTTTAGCATTTCTACTGGGTTGTCCTTAACCTTACTCTTGGTTACAGTGTAATAGCTTTTTGTCTTAAAACAAAACTTAATCGACCTGGAAATGTAAAGAAGATAACACGCACTATGTTGACCATGAAAACAACTTTTAAAAGCTGTTAAAAAAACGGAGGGGAAGAAAATTACATGTTACACAATCATCGGGTGGGTACACACTTCTAGACCCCAGGTTAATACAGAAATTGAAATTGTAGCCTATTTTTCAGTGTCCTCTTGCCGTTTAAATTAACGAAGCTTACTTGACGATCAGATCGAACAAAATCACGGGAGATTACATCTGCACTATTTAGTACAATCGTATACTGACTAGAACCTTTCATTTAAGGTGCTGTAAAGCGTCCTCTTGAGGACGGTACGTACTTCACTCCTGCTAAGACCAATGACAAGTTTGAATACTACACCGAGCACTATTCCCCAGACCCCTATGTGGCGGCTGCGCAGAGAGAGGAATGGATGAGCTCCAACGGTGTTTCCCCATCACCATCTCTTAGCCGGAAATCAAAGAAACCGGAAGTAAAAGAAGAAAAGGAAGTCATTAAGGTTCTGAAGAAATCTAACATAAAGGATAAGAAACGTGTGACACACAACAACCCGAAACATTGATGGAAACTATGTTCCCTTTGATTTACTAACTCTGTAGAATCTTAAAAGCCAGGTATTTAACACTGTAATGAGTTGATAGTGAAGTAACATACGATGATACGCTTTTGTGGAGGAAAGATAGCTCTTTTGGAAGAAACTCGATTTCTGCTAACACTTTGTAGTTACTGATCAACTGTATGGCTGCTGTGCAAGCAAATATGGTGTAATCTGTTGATTGGATGAAAGATGCATTGATCAAAATTCTTGTTTATAAGCTGAAGACCTTGCAATAAATGGACACCTTCCAAAATTTATGTGACGGTTGGCCTGTCGCTGTGACATAAGTCTTATGAAGATACTTTTCTCCACGTTCAAGTTTGAAAAATGTCATCTCATCAAAAATTACTCAGAATTAAAAAAAAATGATAAACCGATCAAACGTTTTGGCTCACTGCTGTACCGTCTAGCTGTTTCCCCTCCCCCCCCCCCCCCCGACATACTCGCTCCCGTTGATCAGTGGTCAGCCAAACTGAAGTGTACATGGGTGGTGTAAACTGAGTAACTGGGCATCTTTGATTTTGTATTGATGATTCGACTTAATTTTCAGACTCCATCGGATTGGCCAGCAGTTACCGGTGGAAAAAAGCTTGTGTCTTTAAGTTGAATGTGCTACCTGTAAAACAACCAGTGAATATTATTCTAGTCTACTTGTGAGGGTTGTATCAAATGAGGACGCTTGACAAAGCTGTTAAGAAAATGTTGCGTTCTGCCTGAAAGCATAACTGTTTCATACAATACTTGAAAATCTCTTTAAAGGTTTTTGTGTGGTTTACAAATTGCGATGAACCTTACTCAAAAATTGTGACGATTTATTTTTTGCCATTTTACATACGGTTCTGTGCCACGACCACGTCTAAAAACTCAAAAAGAATTTCGCCCTTGAAACAAAGGAAAGCACACTAATTTTAATTTACAAATTGAGGGGAAAAATGATGTTTCCATTTTTTTGAGGTTAAAATGCACTGAAGTGGGTTTCGCTGACACAACACAATCTGACCTGTCACTTACAAATGATTGAATAAGTGGCCTTTAAAGCTTGTCAAAAAAAACCTGAGATGTTGAGTTTTGTTGTCAGTTAAGCGGTTGATATTAAAAAATCACATAAAAAATTAACCACTTTGCTTCCTCATAGAGACCTTACTTAAAATTCGAAGGAATCAATTTGTTTATTTGACCAGTGCAGGTAAAAGACATGTTTTTGTGATTTGTATTTATTTGTTTTTTATCAAAGATATCACACAGGCTTACGATACTAAACGTAACCACACTCAAAAGCGCCTCTTGAAAGCTCTTAAGGGTAAGTGGACCTTTTCATTATCGCAACCAGGGACAAGAAGTGTTAGACCAGGTTGGAAGATTAGCAACAGGTATTCAAGAGGCAGAGAGTAAACATCAAATGGCTATTACCTGACTGGGAAATCTTAACAGTCCTCGCGATAAAATTCGTGCCATAAAAGTTTGATTTTCGAGCTTGAGTGAGAAAAATAATGAACAAACTCAGCTATAGAGTTGTCCAGGATATTAACAGATGGACTGCTTTGAAGTATTTACCCACTGCTTACTCAACGGGATCAAAATCGATCAAACAGACTGCAGTTAGTAATTTATTCATTGCGACTAACCCGGAATTTTGTCAAATAACATACGACGACATTTTTATTGACGACTAGAAAAAGTTCAATACCAGTTATAAGTGTATTTGAGTCATCCGGGATCGCTTCATTATGGATAGCTCGGGTTTTTTACCGGTTGCGAAGCAGTGCGTAAGCGTAAAGGATAGAAACTTAATATGGAGAGTTCATAAGCTTGCCGAAACTGATCGGAAATGAAGGGGGATTAGCAGGCTGCAGAGCTGACCGTTTTCTTCACTGACTCGTTCATTCAGTCGTCAAGAAACCACATATTCAATGTAGCTTGTAAAGAAAGGACTGCTTAGCTAAATCTAAGCTTGTTATTTTTGTTTTGTTGTTTTTTTAAAACACTTGTTAATCTCGTGCCGTTGCCCTCATTGTCACTATATGTAAAAAAAAATCAAGAAAAATGAAAACTTAATCACGTTTGGCTTTTTGATTGACACTTAGTGAAAAACTGTTTGAGCTAAATCTACAACAGTTTTCTTCAGGAGGTCGCTGACATCTATGTTCCCAAGATGATAATAGCTGCCTTGTTGTTCACGTGCTGCGCCTTTCTATCACGAACGGGTGAGTTATACAGGCGACAACGAGTTAGCGTGATTGTTTTATTTTTGTTTTCGTTTTTCTTATTTGCTTTGCATCTTTCTCAATAAGTTATTTAGTTCTTGCTTACATTATGTCTCTCAGACGGCAAGATATCACTGACAAAAAGCAAGCTCTTCCGTCGTTCATATATCGGGGAAACCAAAGGTAATAAATAAATAATAAATAAATACATAATAAAGCCCAAAAGTTAGTCTACACCGGCAGCATAATATTCATTTCATCAAAGTCAGTCGATTGCACTAATTTTTATAGCGTGATTTAGGGACTGCAGGTAACCATAAATTATTTTTCACTAGGGATAGATACACCAACTTCTCATTAGATGTTGAACTATTCAAAGTTCTTCAGTAAATTTTATAACATACTAAACAAATTGTCTAGTTCCTGATTGGCTAATCAGATTTACCAAACACTTTAGTCTAAGTCTCTCTTAGTGGTAGTCCAGGTGTACCCGCGAACTTCTGTAAGAAGAGGATTGCAGGCGCACTAAAACATCAAGTACCAGAGACTGAACCTAGACACGGGTGTACTTATTTCATAGGATGCGATAAAGTTTGCCAGAAGGAATGCATTCAAGTGCACAACAAATACAGAGCTAACCATGATGCACCACCGCTGGCTTTTGACCAGAAGCTGGCAGACGAAGCACAAGCTTTGATTGACAAGGGAGTTTTTAAACATTCTGAGTGGGTGGAGTTAAAAAATAAAGGCGCTGCGTTTGCGTGGGGTTCTCTTTTCCCATCATTCACTGCTGTTATCAAGAACTGGCACGACGAAGGAGCATATTATGATTATCAGACTGGGGCACCAAAGAAAAACTCACAGGTTGCGTTAAAGTAAAAAATTTTATTTGTACGAAGTGACTAAGCAGTGTCGCTTGAATGCAATACGGAATTACTTTGGTTTTTCGTCAATGTACTCATTTTTGTTCTATTTAGCATTTCAAGTTCATCCAGCTTAGACCTCGGACCTACAAAGGCTCGGAAATGTCTGCTTAACATTCGCTTTCTTGCTCGATTTAGGTGGTGGATCACTTTATGCAAATGATATGGAAGAAGGCTCATAAAATCGGCTGTGCGCGAGGCGGTTTGTATGGTGAACCTTGGTATGTGGCTCACTATGATCAGGCTCCAATCTCTCAAAAGCAGAACACTGTGGAGAACATTGAAAGACCAAAACAGGTAATGAAAAATTATTACTGATCGATATCCTTGGGCATAAAGTTTACTCTCTATTTTTCATGTTATTGTGGTGGAAAGATTCCGCAAAGTGACGGTGAAATCAGCACGTTACGGAGATGAATTAGTTATGGCACGGCACCTATTGCGCGGACCAGCATCAAAACCCCGTGCATTGCGCTGACCTGGGACCGGAGGGAAAGAGAAACCGGGGGGGGGGGGTAGTGAGCGAGACTTTTGGTCATATCACTATTTATTTACTCAACAGGATGACAGTGAGTGGTTCAAAGATGATTCGCCATTCTCTGAGGAGCTGGCTAACATGCAACATGTCTAAGACAAGAATTCGCTTCTCCGGACTGATCACCACGGACGATGAATCTTTTGAACTTTGAAACAAAAAACAAGAAATTCAGTATTTTTCAGTATTTTTTCAACCATAGGATTTACGGCGGAGAGCAGCATGTTCTCTTTATTTGCACCAATCGTCCGACATCGTCCTACATCTTATTTGTTGTAATTACGAGGATATGTCATACAAATGTAATAAAGTTCTCTTTTCGTGGATACATGGGAATTATATATTAGTCAAAACAAATCAGTTTTTTTCTAGTCATCAGAAGACCATCACTTTCTGAAAGAAAGCAATTGTTAAAAGAAACGCATTCCTTAATTGAAATGTATATATGGTAATCACATTTCAGTGGAAATAAATATATTTCCTCATCATAAAATTCGTGCAAGAGTGTAATTTCTGATCGTGTCGTCTGATCGTCCAGGTGAGGAAAGTCCTGGGAACTACTGTTGTCTATAGTAGTTGACTGACGTTTGGAAAACCTCAAAAGAAAAGAGAGTAAAAACCTCAGCGGATGTCACTCAACTGCGACTCTAACATTCTCGAAACGTCAATCGCTACAATCGGCATCAGTCCTTCTCAGGAATACCCTCACCCTTATGATCAGACCACACGTTCAAATTTTACCCCCCCCCCCCCCAGTTCAAATCACTGAATTACAGTCGAATAATTTCTACAAATCACCATATATCGTTTGTTTCTAAGTTTACGATGTCCATGGTAATATCCGTTTTTCGATGACCAGGATACGTCATTCCAGGGCAATAGGAACCTCTCGCAAAACAGGACGTCAACAGCAACTTGCGATGAAACAAAAGATCCGATTTAGATCAAGAAGAGTTCTCAAGTGTGTATTAAAACTTTGTAAATTTCCTTGTTAGCTGTCCTCCTCAAAACAACGTGGTATTGTTTAAATTTTGTTTAGTCTGAGAGCAAGAACTTCAAAAACAAATGTAGACTTTTCTACTTGGACTGGGCAACGTCTTAACGTGTTACGCTGAAGAGGAGATCTGGCACCACTATGGAGCGTAAAAAACGAGCTTCTCCCGAAAATTCTTAAGACTACTGCAAGTTCATGTCTAGATCATTACTGTCCTCGCCATTCGCCTCATCACTGTGTTAAGTGTTCACGCAGATGCGTCAGTAGTAACACACAACGTTAATTCGCTTACTCCGCTTCTCGGTTGCTTAAAAACACAAGTTCTTTCCCACACGTTGCATATTTCGGGAAAGTTATTGCGATCACAATATTCGATGCTCGATGTTCTTGGGGATGGCATCCTTAGTTTGCATTTCTTTCCAGTAAGGCGAACTGTCCATGAACCAGTTTAGATCAGGCTAGTTGACGAAGAAGGAATGATTACTACCCAAGTTAATCAGTTGAATGAAGAAACCTAGACTTCAACACAATCATATTTTCCTACTCAACAATGATACCAATGACAAGAACGCCGGGGACGATGACAACGATAACGTAAAGTATCTTGATGCTGTTAACAAAAACGACCTCATGATATTGGGCAGTTGCCCAGATACTGATATTGATCCGTTACACGGAGTTGTAAATAGGTACTACGACGTTGATTTCTTTATATTATAGTAAGCGACGCTGTAAACTGTAATTGCTTCGTCATAGTTAAACATCGTCGCTACAGCTGTAAAACACCACCATAATGGTTTCTTTTGTTACTATAAGGACGTCATTACTTAGAAGGTTGACGGTAACGACAGAAAATACGATGGCTATAATCGCAATAAAGTTAAAGTTAAGACGATAACACTGATTGTGACGACGTCAACAAGAAAGACGAAAAATACAACGATAATGACACTACTAGCGATAAAAGTAACGGTGACAATTACGATTACCATAATGATAACAAAAACTAGAATTTACAAAGAAGATTTGAAAAGTATTAGCACTTATAATATTACTTAGCCTTTCGTGTCCTGTTGTATTTTTGGTGCTGTCGGCTGAGCCTCGTGTGTCACATCTACAGAATCATTTCATTTGAGGTTTATGCAAGACCTTCTCCTCTCCCCTTCCCTATGATTCACTGCTTACCTCCTTTGGTTCACCTACGTTGGACTTGTCAAAACCTGGTACGCCCGCTATGACCCCTGGGGTATCCATTTGTGCAATGTAATATGGTTCGCCATTCACAATAGTTTTGCCACATCCAAGTAAATGTGCTCCCTTCCAAACCACCTAGAAATTAAAAAACCCGAATAATAAACCTACAAAATCAAACGAAACATTGACCTCTAATTTCTCCCATCGAGGAATTTAATTCATGCTACATCATTCGGATTTAAAACATTTTGTTTTTGATGTTACCATCTCTGAAATAGAATCGAGGAATGAAGTTATCGTTAGGCTTTACCTTATGGCTTTTTGTCGTTTTATTGAAATTCGAAGGTTAATATAAAAATGGAGTCACCACACTAGTTAATGATGATAGCTACGAATTCCCATTACATCAACCTTTATGACAATAATTTCTATCTTGAAGTAAAAACTTGTCCACATCATTTTACAAGAAAATGACTGGCGAGCCTCGGCGGTAAAGACAGTCACGCGGGGAAATACAGTCCAACTTGTACAAAGCAGCACGGTATTAAGCGGCCACCCTGTTCTAAGCGGTCGGTTGTCAAAGTCCCGAATTTGTTTTCCCTTCAATCACTGTCATTTTTACCTCTATTCAACGGTCATCTCTATTAAGCGGACGTGGTCACCTTTGAGTGAGTCGTAACGGTCTGTTTTTGTTGTCCTCCACCCGTAGTTAACGGTCACTTAAACCGGAACCACTCAAATAAAATTAATAATAATATTTGACGTGAATTTAACCCATCCCTCCCGAAATCAATGTCAGTAGTATTTTTGAGTGAGTCTTTGTCGATTAAGTGGTCAATTATGGCGTAAAAAAGCAATTTTTTTATCGTTTTTTACATCAACCCTTTTCTGTACATTACCGCCATTCCCCGTGGTTAGCCGATTAGTATACAGGTTTGACTGTACGCGAAACAATGAATAAAAATGCTACACTGAAAGACCGACAAAACGATAAACTGCTGTCTCTTTTTGGCTTCATTCATACTTGCAGATTTCAGAGTAAACACTAACTCTTAATAACTTAAGCTTAAAAATGGTAGAAATAGAAAACATTCACATCCACACCTGAGTAAAGTGATTGACTTTCATATCTCCGATGGCAGTTCCAGTTGACCAATCAAAATCCTTCTCTTCGTCGTGCCAAGCTTTAACTGCAGCAGTGAACGAAGGGTAAAGGCTACCCAGCGCGATTGTCTCCCCACCCTGCCCCCCTGCCCAGGGGGAATGTTTAAACACTTTTTTATCAGCCCACTGTTGAGCCTGATCGGCTAATGTTTGGTCCAATATCAAGGGTGATGCGCCATGGTTTAAACGATATCTGTTGTGAGCCGCCAGACATTCTTGTTGACACGAGCTGTTACAACCTTAAATAAACAATGGCTGAGGTTGCGACCTACGTGCGTAACTTTAAACGTTTATTCTGGCATAGACCAAGACACTTAGTATTTTACTAGGAAAATCGCGACTTTATTTTTGAATGAGAATTCGAAACCAAACCATTTGGGCGATTTGACGGTTCTCTTATTATCTTTCTTTAATGACTGATTAATTTTAACTCAACAAACAAACCTTTTCACGTAAACGGTTATGATTATGAAAAACAAAATATTAATTTTGCATTTCTGCTCTTCAAAATCCTCTCTTGAATTTGTTATTGACGGACGTTTTCGGAGGTGATTTGAAGAAATACGTCATAAAGCGTAAGAGTGTCTCTTTAGTAATGACTGCAAAACTAATAGTTTACTATGCATAAGTTAAATAATCCTTTTAACACTAAGCAAGAACATTGCAAAATTATATGATGTAGCCACTGTCGATATCCAACGATTCAAAAGAATCACTTTTTTGATTGGATTTACCAAGGATAAGAAAAAATAATAACAAAATTCCTTTTAAATCAACCATTACCAGTTGTCGAGACGGGTTTCTCTTCAGTCTTGCGAGCAGCTGCAACGTCAGCCAGTGCTAAATAATACAAGGAAAAGAAGTTTGATAAATATTTCCTCCACTTTAAGAACAGATTAAGTTTCAGTGATTTTTGAATTTTTTTAAAATAGCGTCTTAAATGGAAGTTTTCTACTTCTTCAATCTTGATGAAACTAACTATAAGGTGAACCATTTGAATATAAATATTAACTTTTTTCGACGACTTTTCACATCAATAATTAGGATTATTCTGAAATTATCCATAACTGTTTGCAGACCACATTGGCTATAAGGAAGATTTTTTCAAACATCTTTTCAATTTTTAACAGTATCACTTGTGACCCATAAGGCCCCTCGAGAGCTTAAATTGAAAATGTTTTAAAAAAAAGTCTCTGTGGTACGTGATGGCTTGAGCGAAGGTCATATGATAAAATGCTTATTGATTAATTTTGTCGGGCTGGACTGGAAAATATTCAGTTTAAAGGAGCTAGCTGCGCTCGGTCCTTACGTCACGACTTTGAGCCGAATATTTTCCCACCCAGTTCACCACACCCAGTCATCAAGTAAATATTTATTTTCCACCTTGATCTCCTATGGTTTCTCTAGTTTTTGCTTCTTGGGTTTTCACTTTTTCCTTGCAGAGTCTTTGCCCACACGCTGGGTTACTCTTTGCCACAGCACTTATGTGCACCGGAGCCTGCAACCTGTGTTTTAGTGCCTCGATACCTTCCATAATCAAGTTGTCTTCTCCCTGTGATCGATAGTTTTGGCTGTTAACTCTGTTTCCAGCAGGAAATAGACTTGACTGAAGTTCTGCTCCATTTAAATGAGACAAACCAAATTTAATGGGTCTTTTTATAAAGTTGTTAAGCTCGATGGGCACGCCCTGCTCACGAGGCAAAGAACTTGGTGTGTTAGGACCACTCTGATCCAAAAGTGAGGTTCTATTTTTTTGGACGAGGGTCTGACCAACGGATTTTAGAGTAAAATTGTGAATATTTTTTGCGCCAACTGTAAGAATTTGGTCATCCTGATTCTTGGAGGGTGAGCTTTCTGTTTCTTTAGTAAGATGCTTGTCTTGGGAAGACTTAGATGATGTCTTTGAAGCCTCTGTGGTATTCGTAGAGTTGGATTTAGTAAGTGATCCTACAAATGGCTCGAAGACTTTAATCAACGAAATCTTCGGTTTTAGGGGTGTAATTTCTATGTTTTGCATGTCAAACTGTTGTTTTAGTTTAGGTTGGTCATTTAATTTGTTACTTTTATCAAACTTTGCTGGTAATGATGTCAATGAAATTCTTGCTTTCAGGGGTGTTATGTTTATTGTTTGCATATCAAACTGTGGTGTTAAGCGAGGTTGATCATTTAGTATGTTATTTTCATTTGCCTTTTCTGATAAAGATGTCAGTGACACTTTTGCTTTCAGGGGTGTTATGTTTATAGTTTGATCATCAAACTGTGGTGTTAAATGCAGTTGATCATTTGATATGTTATTTTCAGTGGACTTTTCTGGTAATGATGCCGGCGGCTTTGACAATTGTGGAGCTTTAACATTAGCAGTGTTAGTGTTACCCGTGTTAGCCTGTAGAGGAGAATGTTGAGATACCACAGCTTCATTAGGTGCGTGTACTGGATCGGCCACTGCAACGAAAGCAAAACAAAAGGTATTTATGAATGACAAACTCAACGTTTTGAAATTGAAAAAATATTTGCATAGATGATTTATAGTACATTCGTTTCTCGGCTTTTTATGACTCTAAAGGCGCATTTTTACCAGTGCCTTTTTTTTCTTTCAAAGCGTACTTGTCAAACGCGGTTGTCAAGGAAAAGGGCGGAGGGATATTTCTGATTCATCTCATCATAAGTAACGTTCTGCGATCAATTAGTTGTACAGATCCATTATCGCATTAGAATCATTAAAGACAATAGGAAGCATTCTCCTGGTACAACAATTATTATAAAGTATTTGAAAGTTACAGTTTTAGGTAGGTGGCAGACTAAGACCTATTTTTGGTTTTTCAAGTGCGTAATGTGGCCGAGTGTTTCATGAAATGAGATGCATGATTACCGGGAAATTTTAGTTTGCCAGGGTAACCTACTTTTCCTATTCTCGATTGTAAGGGTCTAGCTTTTAATGAACTATTTACTTACCACAGAAACCACATGTCCTTTTACAAACCATTTTCATTTCATTTTCTTTCTTTTCACAATAGCCTTGAGCTTGCCATCTGGGACAGCTAAATTGATATTTAGGCATATCTTGGCAGGGTTCTTAAGAAAATAATCCACAATTAGTGATAAATCAGTGCGCTGCATCTTTTCAAGAAGTAAGTAAGTAACCTGAGCAGAGATAAAGTCCCGAGGGATAGTAATTCCAAAATATTGTGATTGCAGTGATCGAAGTACCTTCTTTGAAATAGAATCACCGGTTATATGTCATTAAGGATGCTTTGCAAATTCAGGAGTAGTGATTCGTGATCCCACACACGTATGAGAGGCATTATTAGCTGTTCAGGAGTTGGTGCCTCTTAGAGGTGATGATGAATCTGAGACCAGTTCATAATACGCTACTTGGTACCTGGTAAGGTCACCCTTTAAAGGTGCGGTGACCTTCATTATTTTGTAATAGAGTTGACGTGGTACAACTCAAGTTACAGTTACACGTTGCGAACTCACACACAGAAATACCTCTCGTTCAGTGGGTGATGAATGAGTAATATCAAGCACTGTGACCCTCAAAAAAGGCACGCTTCATCATGAATTAACCAACACTTACCATCTTGAGCCACACTTTGGGCTTTTTTGTGATTTTCACTTTCTTTGATGACCGAAGGAAGACCTACAACCAGAAAGAACATTCTGCAGCATTTATCAAAGCCTTGCCATGAAAAGTGTCCCGTGAGTTTCTTTGTCTTTTTATTACATTTGGCAACAGCTTCATGAAATATCAACATTCACGGGTAAGATTCCCAGCAAAGAGTTCGATTCCTATCCGTATAATCATATTTCTTAGCTATAGTAACCTTCGTCACTTTGCTATGGCCTGAGCACCAAAGGGTGAAGAAAATAGGAAACGCCTGAGACAGTTTGAAGAGGATTGAAGCCAGGATGGGATGTCAAGTAAAAAGTTGGAAAATCTAGTTCAAGGTGAGAATGGCAGTCACAAAGGAAAGAGTTGCGTCGTTCTGTTAAGTTCACACAAGCTAAAAGCCATGAAGCGGGTAAGTAACAGGTTACATAACGTGTTTATTCTAAGGCCGTTAAATCAAAGCTGTGAAGCTAAGTGCTGTGTAAGTAGATTGTAAGTAGTTGTACGGTTGAAATTTGCTCTTATTATGAGCTGCAAGTCAAAGGCAACAAATGACGATTCAGAAAGACTTTTAAATAATGCTTTTAGAATTACCACAATATCCACAGGTAGCTTTACAATGTCTTCTCATAAATTCTGCGTATGCAGTTCCTCTGCAGTGTCCATGGTGAGCCCAAAGGTGACATTGTAAGGTGTCATCGTGACATTCTGAAGATACGATGGACAGATAAATCGCTGGTTAGTCATGTTCTTTTTTAGGTGCTAGAATGTAATTGTTAATAGTAATTGATATTAATGTGCACCAGTTTGAACGCCAACAACTTCGAGTGCAAACCAAGGTTTTGCTAGATAATAAATAATTGCATAAAACTTTACTTCTTTGTAAATATCTTCGTCGTCTTCGATTTTTTTTTTGATAAAAGATAACAGCCCCGCCATTGTCTGTCGCAGACGTCGTGGAAGATATTTCTAGTCGGGAGAGGGTGGGTCCTATACCAAGGTCATATTGGCAATCGGTCGGAAGCCAGATCACTTAATTATTACAAATCATTGCATATTTTTCACAAAGACAGGATCACATTGCTTGGAATCACTCTTTAGCCCCACCTTTATTTTTTAATACGTACTTAGAAACTTACTTACCTTCATTGTTCACCATATCTGCGGCAATATTCAACACAGATGCTGACTGGTTGTCATCGCTGCCCTGGGACCCACTAATCTGAGTGTTTGGCGACACCCCTTTTGACTTCATATCTTGAACATGGAAAACGAGCTTTATAGGCCGGCTACTGGAATTCGGCAAAGTGATCAGAGCTGGTGAATTCACGTGATGAAGATCAGAGTCATGTGAGCTGGCATCGAGGCTGTTGGCAACAGGTGACTGAATCGCAGTATTTGACTCAGTTGACTGACCATTGTGTGGTTTTGTGCCCGATGTAAGCATCGATTGTTCAGCTTTCTGACTTCCTGAGGCCGCAGATGTTGGAAGGTGGCTGACTAATGCTGTTACTGTTTGTTCTAAAGGTCTGGGTGTGTAATGTGTTTGAGGGATAGATGGGGAATTCTCGACAGGATTAATTTTCACCCCAGGTGTAATCATTTCTGTTAAAGTTAGTCGCGGTCGCATATTCGACGAAAAGGGCTTTTTCTCAGCTTGAATCTCACCAGGTATAAGTTTCCCTTGAGAGCTTGATGCCTTTGGACTGGAAGCCATATTTACAACTTGCTCCATATCATTGCTTGAATTAGAGCTTGTGCTGACCGGGCCTGTCAGAGCATTCTCTTTTGATTTAGATTGTTGCATTGTTTTCTCTTGATTTGACAGGTTGTCATAATTTAATATGGCAGATTGTGAAGTATTTACCTTTATCTGGTTTATTGTTTTGTTATTCTTCAATAAGGAATCTCCTGATGTTTGCATCCTACCTTTTGTTTGATCTTCATTCTCATCACTGCCATGTCTTTCTTTTGAAAGTGAATCAGGAGGAGTCCCTGGCCGGATGCCTGCCGTTGACTGGTTCTTTGTTTCGTCATTGCGAAGAGACGAATTAGCGCTACCCTTAAATAAATCAAGAGCAGGTTTGTTATTTGATGCAGTAAATGTGTTCGTCTCGTTGGGATTATTATTGAGGGCCACACCTGATGTATAGAACGATTTTCCGTCTTCTCCCTGATGATCCTCGGTTATATTTATTACAAAAGCTTCATTTGATTTTGTAGAGGGTTTTGAATAACTTTTGCCATTGACATCGTTTGGTGCCACTTTGTTTGAGGTTCCAAATGTTGCCTTGCCCGGTTGAGGAGTCCCTCCTGACAACTCTTCGTCATCTGCAGGCTCTTCATTCTGTATCATATCGTCTTCTTGCTTCATCATAGACTGGATGGCTGCCTGCTGATACTCATCCCCTTCCGCGATATCGTCGCTATCGCTGGCTTCCGTGGAGACTGTTCCGTTGCCGTCTTCTTCACTCTTTGTCAGCATGTCATCGTCCTGGATCACCAGGGATTGGAACCTAGCCGCCTGTTTACTATCATCGTCTTCCCCATCTCTAATCGGAGAGGTCATACCATTACTAGATGACGTCGGTGTATTGTCTGGCGACGTCATGCCTTGAGTGGGTGAGGTATGGTTCGTATTCCCCTTGTCATGATCTAGCTGTATTAGGCTTTCTGCTCCTTTTTGCCAGTTGGCGCCGTCTTCTGCTCCAGGAACTACGTGGTAACTAGCAGTTTCCTTATTTTCATTCAATACCACATTGTTAAGGGTGTCATGAAATAGATATTGTTTCAAAAGAGCATTGTTATTCAACACCTTTTGCTCTTCTCGAACTTCATTCAAATCAGGGTGACCAGCAGGTTTGCCTTGCTCACCACCACCCCTCAAAGCATTTATTGGTGATTCAGGCTCCACACGACCCCTTGGTGAGGAATCTGCGTCCTGTGGTCTTAGCGGCACTACATGAGTAGATTTCCTTTTAGTCGACTGATTAGCTCGTTCGAACCAGTGAAGATCGTTCTAAAACAGATTAATTATGGACAAGGTTTGCACGTGAAACACAAATAATTCAATTTAAACTTCGTAAGTTATGAGGTACACTTATTTTCATTATAATCTTCGGAATAATCTCATTGCGAACGCCTTTTTGCAAATAGTACAAAAACGACGGAAGTCATCGTCTTGGGTCGAAAAGGACGATTTATGTGATAAGCTGAATTGTATACGCATTCTGATTCATTCTTATTCATGATATATTAGAGTACAAACGCATAGATGACGTAACCATCAGCAGCAGTTTGCTTTTTTATCATATATAACAGATAGATTCCGCATTTCCGTGGATCGGTTTAGCAATAGGTCACAGATGACCTCAAAATGTGGTAAGATCATCAGTGACACACTCGGCTGCGCCTCGTGCGCCACTTTCTTGTTCTTACCATATTTTGACGTCATCTGTGATCCACTCCTAAACAAACGCACGCTAACATAGAATCTTTTTTTTTTTTTAATAGAATACCCGACGTACCATCTTGGGAGATCCAATATTTGTTTCATCAACTTCTATATTCGGACTCACAACACCATCAGAATCCATCCACACCACATAATACTTTGAGCCGAATATTTCGCTCTGACCACAGCCGGCCTTTTTGGCCTTCTTCCAAACGATTTGCGTAAAATCATGAAGGGTTTTTCCGGTCTTTGATCGACCAGAAGCGAAGTCAAAATCTCTTTCCTTATCGTGCCAATGTTTGATTACGTTTGTAAAATTCTGAAGTTCATCTTTTACGTCCCACTCGATTAGCTGCCCGTATTTCCTGCGAGATTTCATGTCATACCCGAATTTTCCTCCGTCTGCCCATCTCTGAGCCTTGTTAGCAAGAAACTGGGAGAACTTTACTCCCTTTGCATTATGGTTCAATCGGTATTTGTTGATAACCTCGATGCACTCTCTCTGGCAAGCTGAAGTACAACCTACAGCATTAGAAGAGAAACTTGTCTTAACCCTTTACACCCTAACATTAGAATACATATTCTCCCTACTGTTCTCTTTACACTGCTTTCATACTGAAGAGGAGAATTTGTTTAATAATCAAGAGCTTCATAAGTTGGCGATAGTCTCCTTTACTCTCATGGCAGTAATGCTTGACTCAGGGGTAATATTACAAGAGGAAAATTCATGGTAGTCACATTTTAGACGCAGTGCAACGATTTTGTAGAAACATTATTCGTGAGAGCCCCTTAAAAAAATTACAAAAGAGATACCATGAAGGAGCCACGGTTCCAAAACGATTTATCTTTACGAGTTTGTTGCCTCAGCCCCAAATGATATCTGTGATTTTGACGAAAATGATGGTGATATTTGCCATGCAAGCAAAGAGATTTCCGCTAACACTGAATTAAGGAAATACCAAAATTTTCCTTGGATCATACAAGACAATGTATATGATTTCCAAACGTATGCAATGTCTTCAAGTTGCCTAAGTGAAACTCACCTCTAGTTGAGCCATATGGTTCATCATCTAAATAATAACAACAATAATAAAAAAAACTCAATAATAGCCTTCACGCGTGGCATATTTGATTCATCTATACAACTAATTAACAGTCACAATGATCAGAACGTTTGTCCAACTGTTTAAAAAAGCTAAATTGGCATGATGTAAATAGTTATAGCATTTTTAGTATGGAATATCCACGCAATTTACGCGCCCTAAGTTTTACCATGAGACTCATTAAAGTGCTGATGCAAGTGTGTTAACTAAGAGAGAGATAAAAGAAGTCCAACACGATAATCGGATGTTCATGAATACTCGATGAAGCTGATTGTGGCTTTATTTTAAATTCAAGTTCTTTCGTTATAACAATTTGGCATATTTCCAATCGCCCTCCGGCCGTGAACACAAGCTAAGTGGGAGTTACAGAAGTGCAAGTAAAAGGAAATACAAAAAAGTTTATTAGTGCGCGGATTATTTTGTTGTGACTACCATAGAGTCGCAGATACCTGTTGCGGTAGCGTGCTGTATCATAAGGTAAAGCAGGGCGGACGAGACAATCTTTGACATCATGTCTACCAGAGAAGCATCCAATTAACATCCTAAACCTGTGAAACAGAGCATAAAGAGGTAATCGGTATATGATATATCCTCGAAGCAGTTTTGATGCTACGTTTGAGAACTTAGCGGACAAACATTTTGTCTGTGATTTAAGTCAGTTAGCATTGAAGAGTAAAAGCGTTTTCACACTTACTTACCATTTTTTCTAATGTACTCTCTTTTAGAAACCAGTGCTGTTCTTACGAGGTGAATGCATTACAGGACGGTAACAACAAAACGATTCCAGTCAATTTTTCTTCTTGGAACAGTAAACAAGGTCTTCCTTAAAAGAAAAAGCCCTGTTTCTAGTTCAGTAATTGCCAGTCATTATTAATTCATAACCAACAGGTTAGGTCCTGAAAAGGTTCACAGCCGTTTTGCTAAACCAGTCACTAACTAGGTGATAAGTGTTGGGTTGCATGACCGAGTAGTCTTTTTACACTGTCATAATTCTCACCTTTTATCAAGTCTTATTAACAAATAACGTTCGCAGCCATTATCCATGTTCGACAGATTGAGAGACAGCCAGGAAAACTGGGTCTGGTACACGAAATCGAGGCTTACTGACAAACGCTTTGCCTCGAGGAGAAAAAGGATTAGACCAATGTTGTCGGATGAACATATTCCTTTTTTATCTTTTCTTTATGAAGTTTCATCGACGCCGACTAAAAATATTTCAAGGAGAAACTGATAATGAAATGACAAATAAGGAAAAGAAAAGAAAGTCAGGCGATCAAGTGAGGCTAAGGGTACATCTGCAACGGAAACTTCGAACGACGCATTTGTTTGATTGCTTTAAATTATTTTATAATTTAATTAACTTTCTCTGCCCATTACGAAAGTTGTTTGATCAGTGACGTGCTGAAACGTACTAATCTCGGAAATAAGTTGGGTGATAAATTTAACTGTTCCGATGGTAGTAATTAATTGAGACTTTCAGTCGCTGAAATAACAGGAAGTGCCACTTGTTTCCAGTACCCTCTTGTTTGGAGAGATTATTGCAAACACTCGATAGAACTCCAAAAGTAGTTTCGCCATCATGTGCTGAGCAATGGAATAGGAAGGTGAATACTCGAGGCTCGGTCATGTAACAAATAGAAATTATATTTATTATTATTTTTTTGTTCAGTGACAAAATAAAAAAATGGGTCATCTTTTGGTACCTGAATTTCAATAGTTTCTGGTACCGTCCCTAGTGGAGACACACAGCGTCAACTTCAAAAGCGGAACATGTTCAAGGGGCGTTTACTTGTCGAGTGTTTATCCCTTCTTTTGAACCAACCAATGACTTCACTCACCTTGACATTTGACTTTCCTTTTCAAGAGCATTTCACGAGTGTTGTGATTCGGTTCCGGCAGGGATGAAAATTTAATCGAAAAACCGAGTGAACGGTCTGGCGTCACAATGATAGAGAAACCCTTTAGCCAAAAATATGGTGAAATTTCAGAATAGTGACGGTTTTCTATCGATGGTGTGTGCTGTAAAGTACAAGAATCTGCTACATGTGCGACAACGGCGTTATGGAATACTCGGAAACGTCGAATTACACTTGACAAGTTATAATTGAAATCTCGACACACACACAAAACATTAATTTTTCGCGATTTACAAGAAGAAATCAAAGGTATCGAGGTGATGTGGTTGTTTTAAAGAACGCAATGGAATCAATAAGAATCCTTCTTTGCAAAATATGGGCGATGGTTCTTTTGACGGCTTTTACTGTCCTGGCCTACAAGGAATTAGGTAATTACTTTGTTACACTTCATATCGTTCATATTGTAACGAGGAGGTCCTATAAGCCATAAGCAATGTTCCAGGTCAATTAAGATTTGAATGGATCAAGTTCACATCGGCTCCATATCACTTGACACCCACATCAATTGCCGGCTTCAGAACTGACTTTCCTCATTACACTACCCGCTTTCCTCGTCACCCCTGTAACTCTTTCGAGTGACCACAACACAGTTTCTCCTTACAATATCATTACAATATCAAACAGGAAAGTGATGAGAATAAAGAAAAATATCAACTAGGGGATTATAAGTTGATCCGATACCAATTCTCCAAACTAACATCATAAGCATTGTGTAACAAGCTCTAATGAGATCTGGGGAGTGAAAGGGTTAATTTGATGATAAAGTGAAAACATACTTCCACATTGGTAGAGCATCGGAGCGCGGAATCCGAAGGTCTGAGGTTCGATTCCTCCTGGGGACTCAGAATTTTTTTTCTTTGTCCCACGCTCGTGACAAGACGAAAAACATCTTTTTTTATACTTCCACATATTCATCATTTTCCCACGAACCCTAGCTCCAATTATGCCAATAATTCTTGATTCCGGCTATGATCATATTGTTTTTTTTCTGGAATTTAGAGAAAAGGCACATTTTTTCTCGCTTAAGATTTTCTTAGGGAGCATTTTTAAATTCTATGGAAAATGCGATCATTCTAAACGCAAAGAAGGCTACAAGACAAGTGCCGTCCTAATCTGTTAAGAATGAATCAGTTAAAAATGAATTCAAAGAACAAAAGTAAGAATTCCTTTAAACAATCAATCCAATGATATTCTCCTCATATGTAATGTTTTATTTTCAACTGGCTTTAGTCGAAATGCGCTCTGATTTAAAAAGGGAAGGACTTTGCTCATAGTGTCTAATAGTGCTATACACATGGGAATGTACCCCAATCTCCACTTAACTATATTCCTTTTTCTTGGTAACCACCGAACGATCCTAGAAGAGCGGAACTCGTGCCAGAAACATTTCATTTTTTTCTACACTGCAGATATTCCAGGAAACACGAGACAATTCATTGCTACGGTGAATAATAACTGTCGAGACTTTAATGGGGTGCTGACAAGATGTCACAAGTGGAAAGATATGGGTTTCTGCTTCAAATATCGTCGACAAATGCAGCACGTTTGTAACAAAACTTGCCAGTACTGTGGTAAGTATTATAATTCTCCCATTGGATCATTACTAATCACGAACATCTAATTTCCAATTGGAAATGGAAAATCGAGGCAGTTTTGAGGCCTTTTTTCAGTGCAGCAATTTGGTCCGAATGACATTTTTTAGGTTGTCGAGGCTTCACTATGAAGATTAGTTATTCAAGTCACAAAACGGGAAATTAAGCTGATACCTAGACATCGCGACCAACCATGCGGTAACCCATTTTAATTAGTGTCTCATACACTTCCATCTTGCTTGATCTGAAAACGGATCAAACCATTCCTCGAAAAAATATATTGTTCCTACTGGAGTTTGCATTGGGGTATCAAAAAGTATCCGGAATCCTTTTGGTTTTCTTTTACTTCGCTCCTTGATTGGTCTAAAAAATAATGCTGCCATTTCAGCCAATCATGTTCAGATGCACTCCTTGTTGGTTCCTGTTTTCTCTTATTTCTCTTTGAATATTTCCCATTGCTCTGTTTGGCCAGTGCGGACAATATCTCACTTTCTTCTTTCTGCTTGCAAGACCTTAAGAAATCTCACAAATACGTCATAAGGTATGTCTAGAACCAACTGTATGTTTTAAGTTCCAGGCCAAAAACAATGGCAAGTGATAGATATAAAGGGAGTCTGGGGGCGATTAAAGAAACCAGTCAATGCACATGCATCGTCCACAAAGCCACCCAAGAGACCACCGGTGCAAATACTGGGAAAAGAGACAACACCACAAGTAGAAGATGCAGCTAAGGCTATAGCAACTCAGCTGGAAGGAGATATGGATTACACTGAATTATCAGGTTTGAGTCAAAATCATGATGCAAGTTTCTAATGGCAGGTAACACGTGAACCAGCTCTGATGTATCAATCGCCAATCTATTACACAAATTCTCACAATGATAAAAAATCTGTAGTTTTTGCTGGCAGCTATTATGTTATGAAAGGATAGTTGTCAATTAACCAGCAACTGGTAAAATATACCTGGATAACAAAAAGTTTCCTAACTGTAACTGGCATGTAGGAAGTCACAACCCCACAAAGACTACCATTATAAATTGATGTTAAGCTACATCGGTTCATTTTAGGTTACACAAAGGTTCCTGGCTGCTTCATAGAACTGAGCCTATAGTGTATTTTTCTATGTTTTTTTTATCCAACTCAGATATATTTTTCGTTCTTCGCTTGATTTATTTAGCCTCTTCAAACGCTCTTGGTCTGCTTAATAAGGCTCGCATTGGTATTCAAAGTGCAACGGTACCCACGAATGATGAAACAAAGGGAAAAATGTCATTCTCTTCAAACGTTTCCTCAGTAGAACGTGAACAAAAAACACATTCGCCGGATGGTCCTATTATTAGCGGAAAAACACAGGTGAGTGAACAGCCTGGTAAAGGAACGAATCCTGTTGTGCTGCTAATGGGATATGAACTCGGAGAAAAGTCAAGTCGAAGGGTGTATGATGTTCTGAACAACTCTACCAATTTCCTGGCCTCTGATCCAGGAACAAAGAATGATTTAGGTCCTCATGACGCGCTAATTTATGATAAGCTGTTAGCACTGAGAGACAATAGTAGCTCTTATACTAAGGCCGCCCAGGAACGTAAATCGCCCAGCAGCAGGATTCCCACAGAAAATAACGTCCCTGAGTCGGACTTAAAGGAGATTGAAGGGTTCTTAGATAATGCAGCCTCCGTAAACGAGCACCTCCTGCCAGGTGTTGGTAATCAATACATGCATGAAGAAATGAAAGAAGGTAACACAGATACAAATACTTTGAAATTAAACTTGGCTGCACAGAGTCTAGACTCTCATGAGATGAGCACTTTACAAAGCAGAGACGGAGTAAAAAACACAGACTCCATCTTGCCTATTAGCTCTGATGACACAACAGGTCAGCAAGCGTTTGAACACATATCAGTGCATGTACATCCTAACACTTCCGTGGTTAATTCAACAAGCATGGCTGAAAACTTTGTTAAACTCGATCGTTCAGAGGGAAGCATGCCAATAGACTTGATGTTTGCAGATAACAAGCATGGCAATAAAAACAATCCTGTTTTACAGGTTAGTGCACGTTAGAACCACTTCAACCACGGGTCGAAAATAATTCAGAATTGCTTTAGTTTTAGTTTTCTATGCTCTGTTATTCAGTCTGCAAGACTCGCATTACCTCAACAAAACACAAGAAAACTGAACTAAACCCAATCGCTCCCTGATCACTCGCGTTTTCTCGCCCTTAACAAAGTTTTCATGTATTTACTCTGTCTCTAGTGTTTCTTTATGGAATTCTCCGCCGTCCTGATTAGCCGTTGCGTTTATTTTGGTTTTGTTCTTACGACAGTCAGTCGAAAGCAGTCTTGTAAAATGCCCCCAACTGTGTGCGACACGCAAAACAATAGTGTGGACAAATCGTGCCTCAGGGCCCACCTTTCCTTTAGTCATAAAGTCGTTTATGTCAGTAGCTCTGAGAACGACATTGTAAAACCCATTTCAGACTCTTCCTCAGTTAAGCCCCTTTTTTCGATCTTAGAGTTGTCCCTCACATGCTTATCGCATAAAACTATACTGAAGCACCCCAATGCCTCCTAGGCTAACCATCTATACGTTTGCTGAAGGAGTAAGCTCTTGATTACTGATAGAGAGATGAATCACTTTATCGGTGCGCCAATAATTTTTTTTACCTGCCACGCTAAGTACTCCAACATTTAAGGTGCTGCTTCTGTTTTGTTCGAACTTAATGGTAATGACCCCTAGAATTCAGCGAGAAACACTACGAATAGTTGACAAAACAGGTCCTTTTTTTCTTTAACAGATGAATTTATCGTTTCGCAACAAGCCTCGCGTCTCGGAATCATCGGGGAAACAGGTCACACTTACCATCAACGAGCGGCCGGGAACTGGTAAAGCTATTTTCAAGGTGAAAAACTCCCGTCATGCTACCGGAGTGAGTTACACTACAGAGGACCGTCCGGGAGGCTTGCCCTCGCCCACTTATCTACTCCAGACTGAAAACGAAGAGGCCCGAGCTAAGGCAGAGGAAGAGGAAGCTAAAATCAAAGCGGCCACGAGCGCCATTAAAAATGTGATTAAGTTGTTTGATCGAGACAGCACTCATCACAGCCATACCAGACTCGTTCAAGAGGCCACTCAGGATTTTCCAGCCGATGCCAAGTCTATGGAGGACAGTCGCGAGTTGGCGGCAGATATGGGTGCAAGCGAACATCACGCGGAAGTTGCACATGCACAAAATCTGGACCGCGCTCGAGCTAGCGCCGAGGCCCTTTCGCAACAAAATGTTCCTTATCTAAGTTCTAGTAAGACGGGTCCTGAGTCACCACCACCAAACTATGCCGTTGTTAGCATGAGCGATTCAAAGGACTGGAAAAGTCTAGCTCACACGCTTGCCACTCAGCTGAAAAGTGTTCTAAATCATATGGAGGATAGAGAAAAAGAGAACCGTAATGAAAAGGAGAGGATTCAAGAAGAGATGATGCTTATGGCTCAACGAAAAATGATGGGTATTGGCCGAGAGGACGATGAGGGCCCCAGATGATGACGATGACGACGATGACGACGAATGAGCAATATGGATGAAATGGAGAAACGACGTCATTCTGTGTCCATTCCCCAAGAGAGAACAACGATTAGAAACTTACCGCGAAACAGCAGATTGACTGACCAGAAATCCTATCAGGAAAAGCCAAGAAGAAAATCGAATGGACTTCATTTAGCTCACAGAGCTGCGAAGATATTATCACGACTGGAAATACGCTATAAATCGAAGAAGCAGAAACGAAGGCTAACCTCATAAAAGAGGTGACTTAGGGAAGAAATTACCCATTGTTTTCTCTCTGAAAGAAACCTCGTCAAATTTAAAAATATCTTGTGGTAATACAAGGCAGAAAAAAGACATCATTTTTGGACCAAACCAAAAGAAAAAGGTTAAAACTAAGTCGGTAAGCCGGATGAAGACTTAAAGCATATGACGAAACATGCGTAGATCAAATACCGGTTATTCCTTTCCTACTTTAAGAGTTCCTATGCTCCAAGGAAGAGCCTTTTACTTCTGTGTCTGAAATATCTCTCCCTATTCTCACCACCTTTGTACAAGTATAGCGCCATTGAGGCACAACTTCTTTGATTCTCCACACCTTTTATAAGTAGCGCCACTGAGGCACAACTCTCGTACTCTCTATCAAAGACTAATACAGAAAACCAACAAGGAGATAAAAATTCTCTTCTTGAAAGGACTTATAACGACGACAGGTTGTTTTGTTGGTTTAATATTTTCCAAGTTATCAAATAGAGAGGCAAAAGGTCACTCAGGATTGACTTACAGATCTGTATAGAGCAACTGATCAAGATGTGACATGCCAGGTGGAACAGCGAGTGGTGCGTTTTCAGTTACTTTTCTTCATCATAGTATTCAATTAAGAAGAACTGTACAACATTCCAATCATCATACCATGTGATCATGTTCATGTTTAACATGAGTGGGGGGGGGGGGGCAGGGAAAGTCCTTACACAAAAGAATATAAAAGAAGAGAGACGCAGAAATTGAAATTGTGTTTTGAAAAATTTGTGTGCTGTATTTAAGCGGGTTAAAGCAACTGCCTTCTAATATAGACAGGATACACGTCTTTCGCATGGAGCAGGTGAATGAGATCCGTCAAACCGTAAAACCTAACTTGATATTACGAGCCTGCTATAGACGAGAATAAAACAAAGATAAAGTTAAATGCTCTCAGTGACAAATAAATAAATATGAGCCTTCCGATACAAGACATCATGTGTGATGACACCCAGTTCTTCTGTCTCTGCACTTCGAAGTGCTATCAGGAAGAAAGGAAATATAATTTACCAAAATTTATCGTCTGATTTCTCGGTATCGGGTGATCAGATCTTATGAACAACGGTGAAATGTGAAATTATTAACGAAATAGTCAGTGTATTAGGGAATGTTCAGATGAGGAAAAAGAAAGGAAGGTAAAAGGGTTATTTTCACCAGAATAGACGTACTGCTTCACTCCGTGAAATGATCGAAATGAAACTGCTTCCCTCTTTTGTCAATTTAACTCAAGCATGAAATTACCAACTTTGGATCGAAGGTATTAATAAATGGATAGAGGAACAAGTAAAGAGTGAAACAGAAGGGATAATCAACCCCACCCCCTTTTCCATTCCCATCCCAACTTTCCAAAGAGGAAGCAATCAAATTTCCATAAGTCATGTCTAATTAGTAACCATTGTTAGCCATACTGCACCTGTGTGAGGCTGTCACGATCCGCGCGCCGAGAACTTTGGGCACGTCTCGCATTTGCGTGCAAGGAGTCGAGGATAGGAGCCGCTTGCTTTTTTAAGGTTTTCAGCTCAAGTAGGTCGTAGCCTATTTGAAAATTCTGACGCGCATCTAGTTTTATTTCTTCTTGTCTCTTGTCTTTACTTCACTCTTCAACTGACACACGTTTCCTCTGGAAATTCAATGGGACAAAAAAACCCTTTGATAAGCTGAGTTTCCTTGCGTGACAGTTAAGCAATCAGTTGTACTTCCGGTCTTCTATCTGCAAAGGACGATGGTCTGAACAAGGAGTAATTCCTCGCAAATCTCCGGAAAAATCAATTAGTGATGGCTCGTTGTAGTTATTTATTCTTGATTACTCTTATATTTACAAGTTTAAAGATCTCATCAGCGGACTCAAAGATCTCGGATGTTGTTTATAATCGTTCAAAGGAGTCCGCAGTAAGAGATCCCAGCGTGTTTTTAGCGATCATAGCTCGTAACGCCGCTCATCTTCTGCCCAATTGGCTCGCATACATCGAGAATTTGGATTACCCGAAGAATCGAATGTCTGTTTGGTGAGTATTTTTTTCTTGTGTTGTTTCATGTCAGAGACTCGTACAGCTTTGAACCATATTCATGAGTAACGTAAGAAAATCATAATTAAGTTCAAATTGTAGCCTGCCTACAAAAGCTCATTCACTGTGAATTAAGTAAGAGATTCCAATTATTAAACTTCCCATGTAAATCTTAAATCTGTGTCATTGCCACTAATTGCCCTGAATAGTTCTTGCTTTCACAGTAACAGAGAGGTTAATCGAACCGTGGAAAGCTTTGTGTAGTCGAAACTTGTTCTTGGCACTATTTTGATGTCCGACAAGCTTGTGGGAAAATTCTCGTAGCGCGTGCCAACGTGTCATGTCATTTTTTGAATTCCTTTACATTTCGTGAGGGACTGAGTGCGAATTTCAACTTCATGTAGTATTTCCTTTGATAATTTGAAGATTTCTGCACAATTTTGTCTTATGCATGAGTGAAAAGCATACCTGCAAACTAAGCTTTTAAGGTTTTGAAATTAATGACAATAATTCCTAAGAGAAAAATTTTTGTGCTTAGGTACTTTTCTGACTGACAAAAATAAACTTCTTTTTAACCCTTCAATCCCAAGACCTCATTGTTAATTATTCTACTTTAGATGCAACGCATTTTGTTGTAAATTAATTTATGAGAATTTGATGCTAGATCAAGATAACAACTTCTACCTGATAGGTTTGAGAATTCTCATTACCTGTTTGCTGGAAATTGTAAGGATGTGATAGCGAGAAGTTAAATGTTAATCACTCGTGGGAATTGAACAGTCAAACAGTGGCTGGACTGTGCAAAGTCCTTTTTTTGGAGAATTTGTTAGTCATAGGGTTGTCCCTGGGTAATGGATTGCAACATGCTTGAACTGTGGGGTGTTGGAGTTGTGTTGAGGCCTTTGTACTGCAGGGTCTATTCTCAAGTGTGGCCTTAGGAAATTTTTGCAATTTTTTTCTCTTTAAATGCCTCATAAAACATTTTCCCTGGTGTTAGATCAGGTGCAAAAAGTTGTTTTCAAGGATAAGTACCTGTCTTTTTGGTTTTATCCAGGATCAGATCAGACCATAATGAAGATAAGACATCAAAGATACTACAAGAGTGGTCTCAAAATGTGAAACATTTATACCACAGAGTTTTGGTAAATGTGTCTGATACACCTCATAAGTATGATGATGCAGTGGGCCCAGCAGAGTGGCCAGACAGCAGATATCGACAGATGATGTATCTCAGACAGAAGGCTTTGGATAGTGCAAGAAAACAGTGGGCTGACTACCTATTTGTAAGCATACAAGAGACATTAAATTTTAATAACTTACTGCTGTATCTGTGACATAACTTGCATGAAAACCAGGCTTGTAAACTATACCAAGTTGGCTATTACCAGTACATTGTTACATGGCCTAACCATCTACAAAACAATTGTCTTCTTAGATATGTACACACCAGCTTCTCCTGAAAGAGATAGAAGAATCCTATTGAAGTACTCTTAAGAAATATCAAGAAGCAATAAATGCATGTTTCTTTGGCAATCCTTTAAATTGTTTTCTCATAATTTTTTTTTGTGTTATTCTTGGAAAGACAAGATGGTGGATATCTTTTTGATATCTTTTTTTGCAGACTCCATTTCATCTGAAACACTTTGTTCAATGCTAATGAATGTTAATTAATGAATGTTCCTTGTGTTTTTAGTTTGTAGATTGTGACAACTTCTTAATGAATCCTAAAACATTGAGACTTCTCATGGAAGAAAAAAGGTAAGAAAAAGTTGTGAATAAATAATGCTGTGTAAATTAATGAAGCAAAGTTTCAACACTTCCATCCCTCTGAAACTGACCCTGTTATAAGAGTTTTGTTTAACTGTATTTGCTTGTTGAAGAAGCTTGAAATATGAAATATATTTGAGTTCATACTTGAAGAGGATTCATAGTGCTAAGGGGACCCTATTACTGGTTATCTGGAAAAAGGATATTTGGGTAAAAAAATATAGGGATATGGGATACTTGAGGATATCTTATTTTATATTATGAATACTAACTAAATTCATGTTTGAGATGAGTGCATCATGTTTGATACAGGAACACTTTGATCATTGTATTATGGTAACCATAAAAAAAATCATATATGTAACCCCTTGCAGAGTTAAGAAAAACAATTATACAACACCATAATTGTTTTTGGAAGAATGACTGTTCTTTCTCATACATTCTTCAGGCATAAGGGAAAACTACCATTTTCTTAGTGTGTATACCCTAATCATAGGAGAGGTGAATGTGAACTGTGCTAAATACAGATTTTACAGGTTTATTTTCTAGTAACAGTTGCTGGCAGGTTAAAATTCATTTCAGATCAAGACAGATAGTAATATGTTCTGTCTAATTAAAAAAGCCCTGGCTTCAGAAAAAGAAGCCAATGAAAACCCATAGCTGCAAGGGCTTGTCAAGAACACCACTAAGGAATGACCTTAAAATGAAAGGTCATGTTTTTTTTGGTTACTCATTCCTCATCAATGGCTTCCACCTTAGCTAGCTAACCTATCCCTTCTGTTTCTTGTCTTTTTTATTCATGGAGATACAAAAGTAGTGATTGATGTAATACCTTTGAAAATTGTTTCTTTCAAAGGACTGTTATTACTCCAATGATTGAAGTTTTTGGAGGAAAGGCTGCATATTCTAACTTCTGGGGTGGAATGGATGAAGATGTAAGTCACAAAGAGAGAGAAGCACATGCATATCTTTGCATATGTTTTTTTTTTTGCTGTTTTTTTCTTGATGTTTAAGCTCGTCTTCCCTGAGGAAATGAGATTCTATGATTGTGCATGTTGAATCTATCTCCTTTCACTAAGTTTAAGCAATGAAAACTTTATTCAAGCAACAGTGAACCACCACTAAGCCATGCAGTATTTTCCTAGATGATTTGAAACTTTTTCAAGGGCTTTCTCCATACACAAACACACACACACACACCCCCCCCAAAAAATGATAAATAAAAAGACCAAAAAAAAAACCAACAACAACAATAACAAAAAAACCCACACACATGCACAAAGAGCACTATCGGATAATGTTATTTTTACCCCTGGTCAGCCAAATTGAAATATTTTTTTTAATCTATGTGCAATAATGAGTCTAAATGCAGGTGTATGTACCAGAAGTGAGTGAATGTACCTAACTCTTAATAATTATTTAATATTGTAGGGATACTATGCTAGGTCTGACAACTACTTCCCAATGCTTCAACGAGAAGAAAAGGGTTGCTTTGAAGTGCCAATGATTCACTCCACCATGCTGATAGATTTAAGGAAGACTATAAGCGATCAGTTGAGGTATAACCCCCCTTTACCAAGTTACCATGGAGAAGAAGATGATATTCTTGTGTTTGCACATTCAGCAAGGGAAGCAGGTTAGCAATGGTATACATTATCATATATCACCATGGTATAAAGCGTATATTTTCCTTTTACCTTCTAACCCCAAAGGATTACCAAGGCTGTTTTTAAGAGCTGGCAGCTCACCAGATACCACTTGAAAGCCAGAAAACTTCGTTACTGGTATATTACCTGCAAGGTTTTATTGACTACTTCAGTCATCAATTAATGTAGCAGCATGAGTATTCTGCAAAGTTATAAGAATATTAGAATATTCCCCACATCTAAAATTAACCCTTTACTCCCAAACATCAGTGTACATATTCTCCTCACTGTTTTCCATACATTTTCCATGATAATGAAAAGGAGAATCTTTCATGGTCAGGAACTTCTTAAGCTGGTAATCATATCCTTTCATCTCATGATGATGTATGATTCAGTGGTGATATTGTAAAGAGAAATAAGATGATAGACACTCTGAACAGGCTTTAAGAATTTTGCCAGAGAAACTTGTTGTCTTTGCTGGAGACTTCTCTGATCTCTGATGCTAGATCAACACCTTGAAGATTTGTTCAAGAAGACAATGTTCAATGAACCTAATATTCACAACCATCTATAAATCACCACCTTCTACCTACCTTCAAATTTTATGATAATGGTAAGGTTGTTTGTGAAAATGATTGCCACTTTTGAATGATTACAGTGTTCTCCCTTATTTTATGCACAATGGGTATAAAGCGATTTTTTAACCTCTAGGGCAATATATCCTTTTACCTGTTGAATTCTCAAGAATTCCAAGCAATTTTAGGCAGTAACAAGAGGTATTATAGGCAGTAAATTTGACTGGTTATGGTCTGAAAAGGAGAACTGTAGTTTAATGTCCCATCAAAGGTAAAATATATAGGTTTTTTTAGTAGTCTTAATCATTAACCTTTTCATAAGTGTTTTTTTTTAAAAATTATATTCACAGGAATAAAGTTGAACCTCTTAAATAAAGAGGTGTATGGCTACATGTTAAGCCCTTCAAGCGGCAACAGCACTTTGGAAGACATGAAGGTTCATTTTACTCATGTGAAGCTTGAGTGGTTTGGTATGTAATTTGTTATATATTCTAATACACAGTATTACTTGCTATATAACTAAGGCATTTTGCAGTTTGATTCATGTTGTGGGTTGGTGAGTGCACAGGAGACTCAAGTGGTAATTCCTTCCAGGGCAAAGTGTAAATGGTCTCATTTTTTTTTTGTAGTTGATCATCCAGAGGAATTGATGCCTGTTAGTTCACACATTACTATTGAATACACCCCTCCTGGAAAGCTGGGTTTTGATGAGGTACAGTACAAAACATTACAGACCAAATTGGGATTGTATGCTTAATTCACTCCTAAGATCTGCTTGTTCATTCTCCTCTCTAAATGCTGCCTATTTCTTCATGAATTTATTTGCTTTTAGACTGAGATAACTTCTACCAGATAAGTTTGAGTGTTCTCATTACCTGTTTGCTTGATAACGTATGTGTATTAATAACTTCTGGGAGTTAAGGGGTTGAACAACAAAATTAAGCCCTATTTTGAAGACAGTGTCCTAGAACTTCTATTTGACATAATTGATGGATATATTCCAACAAAATGTGAAATCTTGTGGGTGAATTAATTACCATCTTTTTTCCCTAAAGATCTATCTCATCAATCTTAAAAGGAGGCCTGTACGTCGAAAAAGGATGCTTGCATCTCTCAAAGAGCTGGGAATTAAAGTGAAGATGTTTGATGCAGTTGATGGCAAGTATGTACTCCTTTTTAGGATATTGCTCCGATAAATCTTTCTAATCCACTTAAAATAAAGGTGGTTACATCAAAGAAGGATGCAAAATTCAATTACATTCCCATGTTTTTTGGATCAATTAATTAATTGATTAATTTTTTTGTAATTAAAGAAATTGTAAGGCCTTGGGTTTTGAAAGATTTTAAATTTCTACACTTTGTTTTAACAGATCATACTACAAATTACTTAGTTAAGGACGACAGACTGGAAAAATAAATAGTCCAACTTCTCATGTCCAGTGAACTGCTGCCTACAATTTGTTTTCTTTCAATTATCCTGTGGCATGGCTCAAAATTGTTGACAATGTATTTAGAACTTTTGTTTGTCTGTTTGGTTTTTGCCTTTTTTGTCATTATCACCTTTTTCCATTTTGCCAGGTCATTAACTGACCAGCAGGTTAAAGACATGGGGATTAAGATGTTACCAGGTTACAAAGATCCATATGGAAAAAGGTGAATCAGGGCGTCTTCGCTAACTTCAGTTCCCCGTATAACTGAGCTGAAATCAAAAGAAAAATGATTGGTCAGCAGTTGATAATGTTTCCCTATTTATATAGTTTTCCTATCAATAATTGAGCATGTGAAACGTTACTCTCTGTCAAAACAAAACCATAAACTAACGCACATAGAAATAGTTCCTATCCGGTCCATTCGTTGACAGCATAGGGGAGAGACGGTCCGGTGAGTTCTTTTCACCAATGTCAGTGCGAGCCTCTCCTTCACGATGCGTGAGTACGAGGCCGCCGATCACCTCGAAACAGGCTGCTATTAAAATCAGCGTAAAAAAACGCGTTTTGCTGGTAAGAGGGAAGGAAGATGGTACATCGTATACCTGCCACCATGTTCATGAGTTTGAGGTGGAAGAATATCACCCTGAGGGAGTGATATGACGTTCCGCCGAAGGCCTGTTAATAGGGACCTTAAGCAGTCAGGACGGCAACGCTGAGGAAGACTTCGATTGAAAAATGAATTTCTGCCTTTAATTAGAATTTAAAAAATGACTGCATGTGTTTACCGTCTCATATGGCGCCACACCTCAACTTCAGCATAACGTATAAAAGAAGAGCTGCGTTCCAATGGAAATTAAAACAATTTGCCGTCGCGGTTTCGATGCGCAGACGATGCAAATTGTGATTTCACGTTGTTTTGCATAGGACGGCTAAGAAATGTACAAAGTTTTAAAACGCACGTGCTGAGCTATTGTTCTGCCAATTAGATCTTTTGTTTTTCCATGCCCTCGTTGCCGTCCCCATCGTGGTTTGCTTAAGGTCCCTAATATCATTCGAGGTCTCCAATTACTGAAGGTCATCAGTTCATTCATACCCACCTGTTCGGCATAAGAAAATAAGTAGAGTCAGGGGGAATCCTGATTGTTCTCCTCTGTCCCCTTATTTTTTCTTGGTATTATGGTTACAATCATTCACAGTAATTTTTACGCGGCGATCATTTTTGTCCCTTAGGCCGCTTACCATGGGAGAAATCGGATGCTTCTTGAGTCATTACCTTATTTGGGAGGAGGTAAGTTACTTGTAGAGGGAAGCATCCTAAAAGTACAAACGCTTCGAAATTCTCCCTTCTTTCGCTTTGCGCAAGTTTCATGGTCACTTAGACAGCACAGGCTCGATCCAGGCAGAGCAAGAAAATGGATAAGGACAAAATTTATAATAGAGTTAAAATGTGTATTCTTAGAGAAAGACGTTTTTTTTCGTCTTTTCACGAGAATGGGAGTGAGGAAAAATCTGAATCTCAGGGAGGAACCGAACTTCAGATTCTCGGATTCTGCGTACTGATACTTTTACCACAGAGCTAAAGAAAATTCCGTGGTGAGTTGAGCCATTCCTACCGTGCAACTGTAGCTGAACAACCGCCTGGCCGTGAAAGATCTGGTTATGAGATTATTAGGCCATCATGAGGCCATTGTGAGGATTTCATGTGATTCTTATCCTGCATACTGCTAGGATAAGCTGTGTCGAAAGCGTCGCGTTAGTGGCTAGAATGAGAAAGATGGTTAATATTGAGCTCAATAGTGAAGTAAAGAAAGCTGTATTACTTTTTCGTCTCGTCGGCGCGTGCGACATGAAGTTAACACGTGTGACTTTTGTGCTTTTTGTTTATCCAATGTTTGTCATAGTTTTTACTAAATGTTAACAGGATAAAGAATTGTTAAATTCTGTCTGCAACAAGATTCTTAATTAACGAAATCGAATCGGGCGTCTTGTTTCCGGTTGTCCGACAAGGTAAATTAATTCGTTCCGTATGATTACAGACCTCGTTGGAACTCAATTGGTGTTATTACTGTTGCTACTTGCATTCATATGCTGTCAACTTTTGTTCGTTGTCCTTTCATTAGTCTCGTGCGAAAACTACCGCCATCGTTTGTAATAATGTTCCCTTTTTAATCCTCAGATGATCAATAATGGCTTGGATAAAGTTTTGGTGTTAGAAGATGATGTTCGGTTTGAACCCGATTTTCGAAATCAGCTACAACATCTACTTCAAGAGGCAAACGCCCTTTCAAGCGAGTATCCTTGGGAACTAATGTGAGTGTAAACTTTCCGAGTGTTTTCACTCAATTCCCAAGAAGGTAGAAATAATCTTGGAAGAAGTGGGAAGGATGTCTACATCATTATGTAGTTAGTCCTTTTCAGGGGTTAAAGAGTCAAGTAACTCAAGCGCCTTTGCTGGCTTGGCAAAGCTGACGGATCGTAAGCCTTCGTAGGATCATTTGCTAACAATGTTGCCTTTTCTCACTCAGTTATATAGGGCGCAAGCGATTCCACAGTAATCCTGTTACAATGGTTCCAGGGGCCTCGGCACTAGCTTGGGCTGAATATACCTATTGGACGCTGGGGTATGCCATCTCCTTACGAGGCGCCCGGAAACTTGTGTCTGCGAAACCGCTGGAGAAAATGATCGCCGTGGACGAGTTTTTACCCATTATGTTTAACAAACATTTAAAGTAAGTACAATGGTATAGGCGCTGCTTTTGGGCGTAATTTGGTCAATTCATTCCTGCAATGTATCATTGCCAACATGGCCTCCCCTCTCAACCCAAGATATCGCATATTTTCGGATAGAAAGGTCAATAAATAAGATATTTTCAGAAGCAGACCAACTTGGTGATGAAAATCTTACAATTTGAATTTTGGTCGGAGTAATAGTGAATACACTCTCACATTATTTTTAGAAAAACGACGTGATTTACACTAACGGGATTATACCTAGAGAAAATCCAAACCTTCCCTTCTTTGTAAACACTCAAACGACGGTTTATGGGGACCTTCTATTTCATTCCTTGTCGTTTCCTCACGCCGTAGTTATCTTCCTTTGTCTACCTTCAATTAAATTTGATTTATTTTTCGCCTTTAATTTCTTCTGCAGTCCGGAGTGGGCCAATCACTTTTATCCCCGTAACCTTGTTGCCATGACAGCAGAGCCCTTACTTCTGTACCCAACTCATTACGTAGGAGATGAAGGATACTTCAGTGATACGGAAACCACAGGCTTGATTCCACCGGAACTTCAACAAACCGACACGCTTAAAGGAAAAGTCGAACTTTGATATTAACTGTAAATGAACATAGTTGAGTAAAATTCCTCCCAAGAAATGAAGAAAAAAAAAGAAGAGTAATACTTTGACTGTTAACTTGAAGTATAGTTTTCAAGCAAGGGTTATATGTTTACCTATAAGTTACGTTCAAAGAGCAATGCCAGGTTTTGATGGTGCTCTGTCGCCTTAAGGACGAAGCTAGTTCATTGCCGGTGTTATGTTATGTTGTAATTTTCAACTCAGCGTAGCATACTAGAAACGATCGTCGCTTTCGGCTATGGTTTAGCGTTAAATAGTTGATTTGGTGCCAGTAACGCGATTCCAGAATCACTTTTCACACTTTGTTATGAAGTTCAAGAGGAAGGTCAATGCTTACAGAATATATAAAGATTATTGAAAGAAATTCGTGATTCTATAGCTATTTTTCATGCCCCAAATCGAGCTCTTATCATAGTTTGCAGTGTTTTCCGCACAGAAAAAATTAAATATCTGAGAATTTTAAAATGTTTTATTTTTCTATAGGAATTTATGTAGACAATTTATCATTAAATAGTTGGATGAAAGTTTCTCAGTTGTCACAATTGAAAACTGGTGTAGTTCTCTCCTTGGTTCTCACGAGTAGCAGCACTAACAAGATTGAAGTCTTAAAGCTGTTGTCCCCACCCACTGACTCCAGTTTGTACCACATCTTGTGAAGCAGTTAAGGGGAAAGGGTTGGAGGCTTCTGGTGGTTTCACGATAAAATTTACCTGATCCCCCCTATTAGGCTCTGTGATATTAGCAGTGTGATTCCCCCCTGGCAATAAATAATGACTGGTAAAAACGTCTAATCCAGAGAAACAGCTTGCCAGCCAGTTAGACACATAGACAGACAGATTGACACAGACAGAGATGGAGACACAAACATACAGACAGACAGACAAAAAGAACAACAATGGTAGACACTGAGCCACACTGTCACAACAATATCAAAGAAACTGGATTACACAGTTCATTTAAGGCAAACACAGCCAGAGAGGAAACAGATAAAGGTCTTCTTCGTGATCTAAACAACAAACCTTGTGTAAAACTAGACTGACACTACCTCTAGCACACTTCTCTCTGAGAGTTTATAAGAAGTCCACTACATACTGGTAAAAACTAAAATTTGTTAAAAAGAAATGAAGATAAACTAGGGATGTAGATTCCATGAAATACAGGAAACCAATTCACTGCTACAGATGGTGGCTTTCGGTAAAGTTCCTTTTAAACTCTTCGAAGTTATCCTCCTCTATTGACAAACGAATGCCAGCGAAAAACTGACAATATTCATGTAGATTATGGCTGAAATAAAAAATATTATGTAAATTTTAATGATCTTGAAGTCACTGTAATGGACCACAGACAGGTAATCAGTGACACTGTTTCCAATTAGTATAGATAACAACATGATTTTGAGTGAAATTTGGTACAAACGAGTATGAGTTAATTTTTCAAAGACAAAAAACTTGCATAAGCTCATAAGTTTTAATTTCACAAGAACGATTAATCATGTAATTACCTATCAATAATGACTTGAAAAAACATCACAAAAATTCAAGACAGACAAAATTTTGACAGCATGCATGCTATTTGTAGTTTGCACTTGTTTTCAGCCAATCAGAAGCTCTTCAATTTTTCATGTACATTATTTCTGTGAATATACTGCAGCTGTTTCTCCAAAATGGGATACTAGTCCATTAAAGGTAACTTTATATCCCTCCTCTCATTGATTTGGACTGGTTTCCTTGACAGTATTCTGATCTTGACAAGGGCTTGAACTGAGTCCTTGCCTAACCCTAAACCCTAAGTCTTTAGGCCAAAGTGTCCTTAACACCAAGCAATAAAATGGTTCATGTACTATTTATTGACTTTACTTTTAGAGTTGTGCTTATATATTTGTCCTTTTTCCCTTGTTTTCCTTTTCCCACTATTGCCACCAACTTAAAAATATGTAACCTATGTTATAGAGCAACGTGTTCTATGACATGGATGGTAACAAGGAAATGCAATGACTGAATACTTACATCATAAGAAGAACTTTGGAAAGCATCTCTTTGGTGACAAGCAGATGATGAACATAAGCCCGTGTATAATTTGTGCAGCAGTAACATGTACAACCACTAACAAGAGAGGTGAAGTCTGAGCTGTACCTAAATGAATTTATGAATAAATAATGTACAACTCAATATCCATTCCAGAGTTTTTTCATGTTTTAAATAGTTTTTATTTTCTAATTAGTTTTGTTTGTTAATTTATTGCATTTATTTTGTATTTTTAAAAGACCTTCCTGAAAACCCAAAGTAAGAAACTGAAGGGCAGCTGGTGGTTTAACTATTATTGTAATTATTATCATTATCATTAATATCATTATTGTTACTATTGTCAATAAAAATGATAAGCAAATTAAAGACATCAATAGAAAGGAAAGCACTGACTAAATGAACTGAATCATCAGTCTTTGCAAGGCAACATCACATCTTACATTAATTCAACTTTAAATAGAAGACACACCTCGTATGATTGAGATTTATTTCAAACAATGTTCCACCACCCACTATTTCTTTTTGATGTGAACTTGTACTTAATTCATTCAAACTGTCCTCTGAATTTTTTAGTTCTCCTTCTAATCTCTCTGAAGTTGAGGGTAAATATGTGAGCTCTGGTTTGAATCTTTTTCTGCTCCATTTAATATCCAAAGCACATCCTCTCTCTGCTACTTGACAAGGATAGGTGCCATGATTAAGGACAAATGTTCAATAAAATGCTAAAATCTGTTTTCCTTACTCCCACAAACTAGGGGTCTTATGACAACTTGGGAAGTCTCAAAGAAAAAACAGGTCATTTGCTTATATTTTCCCATTTTGTGATAAAAACAAAAAAGACAAAAATTAAAGCTACATGTACTACATGGGGACACCTGCAATGTGGGGGAAGTGAGTACATGAAGGTCTGCATACCAGATTCATTGGTGTCAGGTTTCCCTGACTGGTCATTGACACCCTGCTGGTTCCTAAGTAGTTTACAGAATACTTGGGCAGGCATAGGGTACAAATGAGCCACCTGTGTGATCCACCTGTGTGCACTATCAGTGTAACATGTGACATTGGGAGGGAACATACCTAAAATAAAGCATAATCAAATAATGCTTGATCTTCAGGCTAATCCTGTGAAAATACAGCAATTTGCCCATGAACACAACATGTAGTATCCCCAGCCAGGACTAGAACCTAGACTGGAACTCTTAATCCAGAATCTTGCCATCTGACCCCTTGGCCTCTGCTTCTTCCATTAAACCAAACACAGATGCTTGAATTCACCACTGTGACATTTCAAATGAACTTTACAAAAGCCAAGTAATTTGTGCCATTAAAGAAATATGAATATGGTGGCTGCAAACAGCAGCATTGTTTTAATTTTTTTTCTTAATGATGTAAAGGATATGATGAATCAAAGATATCAACTCCACATTCCACTGCCAACACTACCTCTTCTGCAAAAAACCGAAAAAAGAGGCGTAAGTGGAGGTAACAAAATATGACAGTCATAGTTTCTTTACCCAAACAGTACTTTTCTTACAAACAGCAAGTTTGTAACAGGTTTAACATGTAATTGAGTTTCTGACTCAGAATCTAAGCACTTAGTATCCATTATTTAAAAGAGTGTTTCAGAAAATTAAGGGAAACTTTATGAAATATTTCAAAATATATACTTAGTCAACCTTTAACTTCCAGACTTGACTTGACAATCTCATCTCAATGTGTATATGCATCAAACACTTTATCAGAATAAACTGGAAAGTGTTATCTCATAGAAACACCAACCAAAGTCCCTGAATGAATTCAAAATGGGATACATAGCAGCTACATTCCCTGACTGTTATTTTGCATAAGTTGAAATAGTCCATTGAATTTTTCTCAAAAATTATGTTAAAGTTTGAGAGTCTCAAGTTAGATAGGAAAGAGATTATCACAAGGTGCTTATGATTAAAAGCAATATCACCAATGAAAGCAGAAAGTAAATTAATGATGTTCACCTGGAGATCCTATACCATGGATCAGTCGTGGCTTATCATCAGGTAAAAATTCCTAGTATGAACACAAAACTGATAAGAACAAATCTACTCTTGGTTTTCAGTCTTATAAAAAAAAGATAATTAATCCATAATTAGTTTAAGACCTCAATTTAAACCAGATACCATACCAAACTTAGGAATTACGAAAAAAATTAAACTTGAAAAAAAAAAATTTCTTACTGTCTTTATGAAAAAAAAAGCCTGAAAATATCAAGATTATCAGTAATAATTGCTACAATTATAAATGAGTACTGACCAATGTCTTCTGCAACAAAGAACACCAATTACACACACTAGAATTGAATCCCTCAAGAACAAAACCTACAATGAGAGATTATTATCATCTCCTAAGTTATATAATTTGTTGACAGTATATGTATAGCTGGCTTAGGAATATGTTCTCTAATGGTTCTTTACTCAACTAATAGACTATAATTCTGTGACACAAAAATACTGTTTTACAAACAAGCAGTTCAACTGATAATGAAATTTATTTTTCAACCTTTACAAATAATATTTTATTTAGTGTGACTCCTTCCAAGGCAGATCCAGGATTTGGTAAGGGGGTTCAGGTGAACTTTCACCAAAGGCAGACTATCTTAGAAGGTCAGGGAGCATCCTCTCTTTAGGAAATGTTGAAATCTAGATCTTGAGGGATAATGGTAGGCTGTTTCATGCCTAGAGACAATTGCTGATATTAGCTGTTTTAAAATCCATTATATCTACTAAAGTTTTTCATCAGAAACCACTCATGCTTTTAAATGACTTCATTTGAGTCTTAAGGGTTTGATCACCCAAACCACCAGAATCACCCTGGGGTCTGCCTTAATCCTTTTCTTTAACCCTTTAACTTCCAGATCAAAATTGTAATTCACCTTACTGTCAACCATACAATTCATATAATGTTAGTTCAGAGAATTAAGAGTTGGATCAACTAATTATCCCCAAATTGATATTTTTCTTTATTCTCATCACTTATCTGGTTGATAGTGTATTGATATTGTAAGGAGAAATTCTGTCTTGGTCACTCATGGGAGTTAAAGGGTTAAGACTATTGGTAAATTTGACTATTCAAATACAATGGAGTATGGAAGTTTTACTGGTTTCAATTTTTTTTATATTTTGTAGATAGTCCTCAATTTAGAAAATGAAGTTCCTCCAAAAATGAATCCCTCAAAACAAATCACCACCAAAATTTACTACCTTCGGTGTAATGAAGAAGATCATGTGAATGTGTGTGGCGTGTGAATCAACCTACCTTCTATATTAATTTACTGTATAGATAAATATAGGCAGTCACAATTTTTTTTTGTACCTGGAACTGGTCTCTGTGATGTCTCTTTGGCGGATCGTATTCTCTGTGTCTCTGAGCTTGATCCTTCAATTACTCCCAGTAAATTGCATGATATCAAGCTCTGCATTAAAAAAATGTAAAAGAACTCAATAATAATATGATTTGTGTTCATAACTTAAAAGAAGGCACAGGATTTAAAGAAAAAGCCACATAAAAGGAAAATACAGAGAGTTCACCAACCTTAGTTTTTTCTCTTTCCTCAATGCATTGGTCAAGAAATTTTAGAGTTCGGTCAACAGATTTACGAATTCTCTTTTCAGTCTGTCCCGATGCAGGAATTGTATCACAAAGACACTCAGCCATGTTGGGTTTGAATGATTCAAGCACTGCCTTGAACTGATTCACATCCACCTGAAAATCATTGCAAAAAAAAGTTGTTGTACAACTTACATGTAAATGGAACATGCATTTTCCAGATAATTTATGGCGGTAACCACACCTGCTCATATGAGTTGATGGAAATGTTCCATTTACAAGCATCACAAGGTTTCACCAGCTTAATTCAATTCTGGACTATAATATCATCAGTAAGGGATCATAATGAATTCCTTTCCTTTAATTGGCTCAAATCAAGTTTTTACTGAATGCTCAAAGTAGCATGGTGTTGCACCACATCTTCAGGCAGAAAAAACCTTCAACTTTGCCATGTGTGTCAACACTAAGGAGTGTATTGAAGAGAAGCAGTTCTTTGGGTGTCACAAGAATAAGAAAAAAAATATCTTGCTCCATCAACATTCTCATTTAACAGAAACTTAAAATTTTTGAAGTCTGCCAAGTGCATCTCTGCCTCAAAATCAGCTTGTCATGATTAACTCTGAAAACTCAGCTACATGTGACTTGACCTGGAAGAAATGCCTAAACCCTTTGATCCATGAGAGTGACTTTCATCCCTGAATCAAACATTAAGGTCATGAGAATAAAGAAAATGATAATCAACTGAAGAACCTCTTGATTGTTAAACAAATTCTCCTTGCCAGCACATTAGGAAATGTATATAGAACAGTATGCAGAATATGCATACTGATGTTAGGGTGTAAAGGGTTAAAGATGGGAGAATGCTGAAATATAGGACCACCCAGTTGGAAAGTGCCCTCCAAACACTGATTAACATTCAATACTGAACATAAGTATGGTGAGAGGAGCGGAAAATTTGGCCATTATTCTTTCTTCCATTAAATAATTTATCTGGTATTCCTGGGTTTAAGATTTGGTTTTGTTATATAGATATTGATGAAATACCAGGATTTTTCCTTTTACTAAAAAATCATATCTTCATTGCGTGCAGTGAAGACACTATTTTTATCTTTCATGTGTGAGGATATTGGTGTCGTCATGGTTACTAACATGATTCGCCAATTACAAGAGAGCTTCCTGCTCACGTGTGCGGCTGATTCTTTTGAAATTTCATTCACAAAATGGCTTCAAGGTGTAAGGATGGTACAGTTATCGCTGACTTTCTCAATGAGCTGCCAAATTTTCACATTGATACTTTTTCTGAGCTTCATAACATTTTTGTGACAGGCATTTTGCGATAGGTGACCACTTTAATTGTACTATTTTGCCATTTCAAAAATGAATTAAAAAAAGTTGTCTTTTATGTAGGAATTTCATCAGTATCTATAAAATAAAAAGAACATTACATGGCCACTTGGGCATATGAATTTTATCTTCTTGTGCTGAAAGTATCTCTCACACGTGAGAGATACTTTCAGCACTTGAAGAAAAAATTTGTATCCCCGTGCAGCCATGTAACATCCTCTATTTATCTTGACAGTTTTAGGCTTGACAGTTCATGATGTGCATCACTGTATTAAAAAATTCTGAATTGATAATGTCTGATTAACCCTTTAACCCCTAAGAGTAACTAGCATGTAATTTCTCCTTACAATATCACCCCCAAAATCAGACAAAGGTCACAAGAAAAAAGGAAATGATCACCAATGATAGAAGCTCTAGATTGTTACACAAATGCTCCTTGTCAGAACTGTAAGAAATGTACTGAGAAAAGTATTGAGAATATGCATTCTGATATTAGGGTGTAAAGGGTTAAGCACCTTTTTGCGGCCACCTGGTGTCCACACTGACACAGACTTTTCCTCATTGTAGCCTTGACGCACTTCTTGACCAGGATCTTGAATTGATAAGTAAGTAATGAATCCCTGAAAAGAACAATGTACTTCATTTAGAAATGTAATTTGGATGAAATATCTTTACTCTTTTCACTGTTTAAGATAAAACTACGAGAAAACATAATGACTGGAAGATACATTGCAATGAAAAACAAAACTGCTAAGCTCTTTAACAACAAAGGGAAACACCCTATGTTAAAAGATTTTGTCCCAGAAATTTTGCCACCACCATCTCAGTAGGACAAATTCATGTATCTACTTGATTTTGATGTTCTCATGATTTTAAAATTTCTTATCAGTAGCACTTAGAATTAAATTGTTTGTTTATCGATTGTAGTCTCAAAAGAGCTGTAATTTTCCTCTAACATGGTATCTACTGTACTGTATGTTCTCTATAGTAAAGTGTTTTCTATAAATAAAATATAACAATTAAAAAAATTAAAAAAGGAAAAGAACAATGGTGTCACTGGTGCATTATGATATGCTTGAATATCAGGTTAAGTTGAGTACATGGAGTCAAAGCATACTCCTTAGGAGAAAAAACTAAGAGGCAATCAGGAAATCTTATCTACTTTGACAGCTGATCATAAGTTCCAATGAATTAAAAAATCTTCCTTGAAGAATCATCACTTTTTAACTCCCATAAGTAATCAAGATAGAATTTCTCTTTACAGTACCGATACCATATCAAGCAGACAAGTAATAAGAATAAAGAAAAGCATCAATTAATTGATCCAAAACCAAATTCTCTATACTAACTAAACTTCATAAAAATTGCATAGAAGACAGTAAGACACTGATGAAATATTGGGAGTGGGAAGAAAAATAAATCACATAGATGAAGCTCAACTAAAACTAAAATTTTGTTCATTTTTTTCCCACTTTTGTTGGTTTGTCACCTCAAAGGCACTGGTCATAAAAGATTCAGTCTCATAAGATGACAGTTCTTCCTACAAACACTTTTTCCAATTCTAATTTTTGCCTCATAGTCCTGCTCTACATTTATTCATTCCTGTAGGTGGACACTATCTTTAAGTGGATGCTGACACTTTTTAACGAGGAAATTGGAGTTTTCTTCAGTTTATGTGCTCTTGTAAGTTGTAAGCAGACACTCCTTTGTACAATAATTGACCATTGGCAATAAAATTTGGCTAGTGCTTGCAAATGAACAAAGATATGATCTTTGAAAGAGCAACAGAACAGTGGGATTGGTTTTATCAAATTGCCATTTATCCATGGGAGAACAAGCTGTCTGATCATTTGATATTGACAAGGTTCTGACTTCCAGTTCTGAGATCTGACTATTTTTTTTTCTGGTGTCTGCTTCTGAGAATAACTCCTGTAGGCTGACAGTTTTACTAATGGACACTTTTTCCAATTCCCAAAGGTGTCTGCTTATGAGAGAGTTGACTGTAATGTTATTTCACTCACTTCCAATCCTAAGAATGGTTTTATTCCATTGTAGTTAGACTGGTTAATGGTCTCAATACCTGGTTGATCAATCCTATAAAAGATCCAAACCAAATCTTAAATCATCACCCACATTGCAAACTCAGTGTACTTACCATGCCTCTTAATTACCATGCTTAACACTTTATACTCTAAGAGTGACCAGCATATAGTTTCTCCTTACAGTAATACTTCTGAATCATTCATTAAGATCACGAGAATTAAGGGAATGATCACCAACCTAAGAAGCTTTGCGTGTTGAACAAATTCTCCTGGTCAGCACCAAAGAAAAACTTAATGTAGAGAGAAAAGTATGGAAAATATGCATACTGATGACTGATGTTAGGGTGTTAGGGGTCACAAAGCATTCAATGGAGTATTTTCGAGCTCTAACTGGGTTGCAAGGATGGCCCACGATGTGAGGTGAATACACCGAAATTTGTAGAAGAGGAAAGAGAACAGCATAGAGGCATGAGGTGAAATCTTGCAAGTTTGACCAAGCTCATGTAAAAAAGCAGTCAGGTTTTCAAAACGGAGCTTGATTTCATCTCGACAAACTGACCTTGTTGTCCAAATAAAGCAATGTGGTAACTTTATTCGAGTGTAAAATTCATCACAGCCCTATCTTCAACGCATATTATAAGTTCGATCCAATTAGGGAGCTTACACTGAGCTTACCGTACTCACGTGGTTTGAAGAGATAAATGGAAAATGGATGGTACACTTCCCATTGAGTCTAAAACATCCGTGGTAAGGTGAGGTACTACGCCTCCACGAGAGTACAGTGAACAGCAAGGAGTCTGGATTTCGTGATTCTCTATGCTAAGAACACCAAATCTGGTTCCCCGAGACTTCTGGCGCACGGAAAACTTCATGACCTCTCAAGTCTCTTAAGCTCAGTGAAGAGAATTCTATGTTATTTAATTCACGTCTTGTATCCCACCCGTTAAGACGATTAATTTCTCCGTAATCCTGTGAAATCAAAGCAAAAAAAATATATATATATATATAACAGGACACTCGAAATGTAAAAGTATTCGAGAGGTTCATTATCATCAGAGGCTAAAAGTAACGTAATTGAAATAAATTTGAGGTGGACGATATTAAAAACTACCGCTGACCATCAAACTTGCTGATAATTAAATAACTATTTATCGCTCCTCTTAATTGTAGGTGGCCGCGTGGCCTAATGGATAAGGCGTCCGACTTCGGATCGGAAGATTGTGGGTTCGACTCCCATCGTGGTCGATTTTTCGTCCTTTTTTAGTTCTTACTTTTCATTTTCTTTTTTCGTTACCGTAGCCGTAAGTAAATATGTCCAAGGTACAAACATATGAACAGAATTACATTAAAAGATAAAAATGTCGACATCACCTTCCAATTCTCAAATAGAGGAAAAATCCATATCACAAGTGCATGCAATGCGTTTGGTTTTTTGGTTTTTTTTAAATTTCCTTTTCCTTTTAATTGAAGACCGGTGTCACAGCGGATTTGGACCCCCCCCGGTCCAAACTTTCCTTTTAAGCATCCTTTGTATCATATTTGGTAACTAATTCTATTTGCAAGCTTTTTTGTCGATGTTCTTTTCAATCACAACACAACATTTCCTCAATAAAGGTAAAAAAACCCCCAGCCATTTCGTTCCAATTCTACTGCATTAATTATAGCGAGTCGTACAGTATACGCAAGAATTAGATGTGAACAAACTACTGCATTCGAACTATTGAAATTGTTACAATAAATCTTTGCTTCTTCTGATGCGAATCAACATTGGTACGAAACGTCATAACAATAGTGGAGACTATTGCGTCCAGTCACAGAAATAACTCAGTCTGATTTTCTAAAATAATAACATTAAACAGTTTTTGAACAATAACGAAGAAACTACTCGTATTACAAGTCGTTCGTAAAGCCTATGATAAGTAAAAATGTTTCTATTCTGAACTATTGAAACTCTCAGCTTATTTTCAGATGCAAATCAACATTAATGACTATTATATCGAACTCAATCTTATTTTCTAATTTTAACGATTATTAACTGTTGAGGGACCGAAATAACACTTAAACAATTACGAAGACGTCTAGAGTCTGGCAATCTGCAGACAATGCAGAGCCACTCGTCCTCCGGGGCAGTCTTAAATCCCTCGCAGCTCATATGTAACCTTTCCCCGCACAACTCGCACTGTACCATGTCGTCCCAACACTCGAGCATTGAACAATGACAAAATAAATTAGTGTCACAAGTTTGTCTCTTATTGAATCTAGCGGTGTTCGACTATCGCGGAAAAGGTTCAAAACGACCTCTCTCCAGGCATTAAACTAAATTCTTACCCATTTCCCTTGGTCCAAATAAACATCCGACAGGATGCCAGTTCGTACGCATTAACGATACGCATGTTTTGAATTAAAAACATACTTCAGTACGCACTGGAACGTAAAGTATCTTCCATTCTTACTAGAACGTTGAGGATGATGTTTTCACTTAGTTTTGTTGGGGGGTCCAAATCCGCGGAGGGGGGGTCCAAATCCGCTTGTGGATTTGAACCGGGGGGGGGTCCATATCCGCTAGCGGATTTGGACCGGGGGGTCCAAATCCGCTGGGATACCGGCACTCTCATAGATCAATAACCCTTAGGTATGGCAAGGCACCGATAAAGAATCACGGCATAAAAAAGAAGTTACACTCAGGCGCGAGAAAAGTGAATGACAAAGTCGCGATTCATTTAAGTTTCGCATTTGAGAGGTGGTGGGGCGAGTTCCCGTGCACATCAGAGGGCACAGTAAGACAAAACCGGTGTAACCCCAGATTTCTTCCTGATCTCAAAAGCAGATTCCCTTATTTTGAGCTCTACCCGTATTCTAAAACGTTGGGTTATCCTCTAGACTTTTGAAAAGAACCTTACGAATGGCAGCAGATAATCTCTTTGTTTTGTAAATAGGTCGTTGTGTGCTAATTGTCACAGTTTGTCATTTAGCTATTGCCGAATTTCTTTGGCCTTTAGCTTGAATGTTCAGGCTTTACAAAAGCACAAACAAACGAAACCGAACACCTTAGTACATACGCATCAACCATGCCACAGTAGTACCTCCTTGAATTGTTTTATTCTTATGATTATCACAAAAATGCTGAAACTTCAGTGGTGAATTATCTCACCTCCTTTACGCAAAGAAGCCTAACAATAATAAATTAACTCGTCGCAAACCTCTGTACAAACATTCCTGGGACTAATTTACAGTGTTGCGGCAATGAAAGGAATAATAATTACGAATAAATGACAAGGAAAGCATTTCCGACTGGAAAACTTTTCGCGACACTAAGACTACATACACTTGAAATGAAAAATCATGCGTATGATAGTATACTTTCTCCCTAGTTTGTGGTTAGCACCACAAAAGTAAGTTTTTGTGGACAGACAAATAAAATCACCGGAAATTCGGTATTTTAAAAGTTCAAAGTAGTTACTTGTTGACGCTTAGTGGGGCCACGGGTTGTGCCTCGGATGGTTTAGCCTGATCTGAACTCTTGCGGCTTGGAGTTTCAGAAGGCTGGTCCTGAACTGTATCTTTGATTTCTTTCTCTGAACGTCCAGAGATTCTTGGTTTGGAAACTGGCTGAGAACCTGGCATTCGTGGCGGGGCACGGGCCCTCTTCGGCACGTTTCTGGGTGCCATAGGTAGGGGTGGAATACGAACGAGGCTGCTGCTCTTGTTACCAGGGCCTTTACCATCCTGTTTTGACGTGTTAGTTTTGTCTTTGCTGCTTTCTTCTGGCTTTGAATCTACTTTGGTTGTCTTTGACGTCTTGCTAGGCTGCTCTAAATTGGGTTTTCTGTTTCTTTGGTTGGTTTCCGAAATATGGGACTTCGCCTCTTCCTTTTTCTCTTGAAATTTTAGATTTTCTCTGGGTACTTGTCCCTTCACAATTGGTTTGTCTCCTTGAAAACTGCCGATAGGTTTAACTTGCGGATCAACTTGATTGCTCAGCAAAGGGACTCGTTGCTGTGGTCCTTGTTGTTGAGCAAAGAACATTTTGGTTTGTTCCAACATCTTGTGATGCTGTTCTATCTTAAAGGCAGCCGCCACTGCTTCCGGGTGAGGTAAAGATTGTGGGGGCAAATGAGGTCTATTTGTCACAATCTGTTGCTTTGCAGACATCATTTGAGGTGGCGGCGGCGGTGCAGTTTGCGCCCGGGGTCCTCGCGGAGCTTGTATGTGAGGCACACCATGCATTAAAGACGCTGTCACAGGGCGCTGGATCGGAGCAGGGAAGCGCTGAGTGTTCGTAGCACTTGGCTGTGCTCCACCTATGCCTATAGGACCAAGGCTTGGAGCCCGAATAAGTTGCCTTGGCATGGCTGCAGCTATGACAGCAGGGTTTGGCAGGATGGCAGTTCCAGCACCTTGTAACGGATTTCCGCCTTGCTGCTGTTGCTGGCCTTGTGCTCTAACCTGAATAGTCTGCTGCAAACTGACGGGCTGTTGTTGGAATGGCGTGAACTGCTGAGGCTGTACACCTTGAGGCTGCTGTTGCAACTGAAACTGGTTTATAGTGTGCTTCGGAAAAGTTCCGACGGCACCATGGAAGGGGATACCTGGTTCAACGGGTGACATGGACACCTGCCTTCCCGACAACAATGTTGTTGACACAGGAGGACTCTGAGATGATCCCCCTATGTCTGTAGGGTTCGGAGTGATTGTCATCAAGTTCGGGTTTCGGGCAAATGTTGATGACATCAAAGGACCTATTGAAGCACTGCTGGGTGGCACAGAACCAGGGGTTGATCTCTTTGGAGGTTCAAAAGGTTTTGCGTTTACGTGTTTGACTAGCTCTGATTGCCGCGTGAAATCTGTACTTTGTTCAGCTGTTTTCTTCATTTGCATATCCTGTGAAACATCGTATGTCCCTTGTTTCTGCTGAAAAGGGTACGTTCCTTGGAATGGTTGAGGTGTCGGTTGTCCTGCTGGAAAGCCACTCTGTCGTGACAAATTTTCTCCAACGACCCCCGGCTGAGTTCCTAACAGCTGTCTCTGGGCAGACTGGGGATGCTGAGCTATATTGAACAAAGGAGTTCCTCCTCGCAACGTTTTCGGATCGTACTGCATAAACATGGTCTGCGTGCCTTGCTGAGTGACATTCTGGGCAAAGACGGATCCAGTTCCAGGCTTTGGCTGTTGAGCCTGAATTCCAATCAGAGACGTTGTCTGGGTCCTCGGAGAAGAGGTCACAAATGACTGAGTTGCAGTAGAGGGTAACAGGCCAATAGATACATACGGCTGCGAACCCTGGAAATTTCCTGTTGAATACACACCGCCAGGGAGGAATGGCGACTGATACATGTCCTGAGTAGCCTGGGACAACGGCGAAGAAGATGACCGTGCCTGATTGACCTGCTGCACATGTGTAAGGGAAAAGGTAGGTGTCACCTGTTGATTAGTTTGTTGAAGCTGCTGAAGCTGCTGTTGCTGCAGGAATGGCTGTCTCTGAGGCGCATCCACGAAGGCACCGACAAGAGGAATTGCGTAGCGGTGTTGCATTGCTTGTTGAGTCAATAGTTCTTGTGAGAGTAAAGGGGGAACTAAAGAAACTGTATTTAATTCTGTTTGGTGGTTCTCTTCCGCAGGCTGAGAGACAATAGATGATGACTGTTGTGTTTTCACGGGCTGCTGTTGCTGCTGCTGGGGCTTAACCTTACAAACATTTTGCTGTTCTCCAGATCCTGATTTCTTTGCGAAGTTTAAACCATCAGGTGACTTTGAGTCGTTCTTATTAGTATTAGCTTCCAATTCAACTTGTGGTTTCTTAACTGCGACTTGGTCATGACTTAACCTCGACTCGGCTGACTCTACGACTGACATGCCCACAATTGAAGAACCAACGCTTGCTGGAGTGCGCAAGGTCTCCTCCCACGCACCCCCATGATTGCTTGAGCGCCCGATAGCGATTCCGCTTTCCCAAAGTTTTCTTGATGCTTCCATTTTTTTACTCATTTCAAAAATAGCGGGTGATACTGGAGATGGCTCCCTGTCTGGTCTTTCGGCCGTTGGTCTTTCGTGAATGTCCACTGATAGGGTTTCTGTACCAAAGAGGTGTTCATTGTCATCGTTTCTGTCGCCTGAATCAACATTCAGGTCAAGTTCCGAATCCTTTCTACTTGATTCACTTCCAGAGTCATTTTTCGCTTCTTCCTCCTTTTAAGAAACAAAACAATTGAATAAGCTGAAAGATAAGAGAGCCAGAACGAACCTCGAGTAAGTGTTAAAGCGCTCATAAGTAAACGAAAACAGCCACTACAGATGGGGCATTGTGTAGAGAGTGTATAGGCAGTTCTATAGATATTTATATCAAGGCGTGTCATCTTGCACTTAGCTATTTGATGATCGAAAAGTCTGTATTTAACTGACATGTTGAATTTTATGGTTCAGTCAGCAATCAACCAGCGTTGGAAAAAAGATATAATTGTATTTCGTTCAATTGCACACTAAAATAATAATAAATAGAGTGAATGGCAGCCATCATATACGCCTTCTCATGTACCTTTATATCATCTTTTCCATCGCTGCCTTCATCTGAAACAGTCGTTCCAACATTCCTGCCTGCAGAAATATATTCTGCAGATTCTTGCTCCCCTTTTGAAGTGTCCCTATCATTTGCAACTTCATCTCCAGCTGAAGCTGACTGCTGCTTTTTACTCGATAGAGTGCCAGTTTTTCCTTTCGCAGTGTTGTCCTGAAGAAGCAAAACGAAAACAAGAGAATAGAGTAAATGATCAAGCATGTAGACTAGAACGTTGGAATAATAGAATTTGCCGTTACAAAAACTGTTCTCACCGCTGATCCCTTCGTAAGTTTCTGAGGAACTGTGTCGTCACGACTGCTTTTCCTACCCTTAGTATTACTAGACCATTCTTTCTTTGCGTCCTCTGCGCCCGAGGCAGCTTTTCGCTTGCTACTACGGTCAAATCTTGGAGGCTTGTCTCGCTGAGGTTTAGCCTGCGATCGTTTCTCTGAGGGACCAGCAACTTTTGCACCCTTTTCCGTTGTCTGATCTCGTTTTTCGAGCTTTGTGTTTTGAGTAATGTGGGCTGGTTCTTCACTCTCTTCTGGCTCCTCTGGAGGTGCCAGTAAAGCAATCTCTTTGGTCATGGCTAGGTAGTCGTCATCTACACTGATGTCTTCAATCAACGAGGCAGCCGAAGAAATGACTGTTCCCTGCTGTAAACAAAAAAGGAAAAAAAACAAAGGTCATTGCAAACCGTAGCTCAAATATCGAAAGACAATGGAAAAACCTTTGAATCGACAAATGACCACGTTAGATCAAAATACCTCTAAAAACAAATTTACTGGGGAAACCATAAGCGCTCGATGCTTTTCCTGTCTTGTATTTGTAATTTTGTTTCGTTTTATTTGCTTGTTTGTTTGTTTTTTTGCTGTATGACATTTAAGACGCTTTAGCTGAGCATCCACAGCACTGAACTATACAACAAAACACGAAACTAATAGACAAATAGAAAAGAAAGTCGTGCTCACTGGTTGGACAACTCGTGTAGAGGAAGGCTTTCCACTTCCAACTGCCAGAGGATCGGGAATCGAAGAGGTCACTGGTGGTGAAGCGCTTGGTGGTTTAGCTGGAGTAAGAAGTAGAGGTTTGTCCCATGCATTGAAAACTGGAGGAGGAGGAGGAGGTGATACTGGCCTCTCAACATTAACTGGGCTATTACGCTTGGTAGAATTTGCACTTGACGGATTGCTGTTGGATCCTGTGATAGCAGTTCCAATGGCTGTTTCTGACACAGCTGTAGATGTCGCTTTGCCAATTACTCCCGGAGATTTGCTCTGTGTATTAACTTGTGATGTATGCTGCTTACTGAACCTAGGAGGCTTGGAAGATTGGTTCTTCTTGTTTCCCATTTGACTGCCACGTTGCCTGTTTTGTTCGTCCATTTTTTTTCTTCTCTCTTCCTCTTCACGCTGTCTATCTTTGTTCTCTTTCTGTGTACGACGGGATGTCACTTCAACAAAGCCACTATGAGTTGACGATTTGTCGGACTCATCATCAGTCATATCATCGATACAGATAACTCCAGCAATATTGTGCAAGTCAAACTGTTGAATGTCAGTCTTCCTCACAGGGGTTTCCTGCTTTTTAGGTGTTTTAGTATCGGTGACACCAGTATTTATGCTATCCAGCCCAGTGCTGTGCAGATCAGATCTCCGATTACCATCTTTGCTAAAACCATTTCTAGCAGCAGGCAAAGGTCCTCGAGGTTCCCCACCGACAAGTTTAGAACCATCAACTTTTGCCTGCTGCCTTTCCGCTAAAAAAGGCTCTCGCCTAGATGTATTACCGCGTGTTCCGCCAGCGTCTCGGCTCTTATCTTTCCTTCCTCTTTCTGAAGAGGATCGTGGGCCAGAGAATCCTCTTCTCGGAGTAGACTCTCTTCGTCCTCCTGATTTATCACTTTTTGAGGACTCTGTTCCTTTTTGAGCTTCATTAAGCTCTTCATCCCAGTCCTCTGTAACCGGTATACCTGGACCTTCATCTCTTTGAGGTTGTTCCCTTTTACCTCTTCCTCTCCCCCTGCCTCTACCGGGTCCACTTTCTCTACTTTCATTCGTTCTGACACCCTGAGGTGCGCCTCTGCCCATGCTTGCTCTTTCCTTTTCTTGTTGTTTCTGGAAGCGAGGTGGACGCTCCACTTCTCTCCTAGTCCTTCCAAACCCACCACCAGTACCTCGCCTTCCCGCTCGTGAAGACATCTTCCCCCTAATCGGGGATCTTGCCGATCGTGAACTAGCTCTCGATTTGTCAAAAGTTGAACTACTCTCTTTTTCTCTCTTTACGTCATTCTCATTATCTGCATTGCTGGGTTTCTCATCCCTCCTTTCCTCAGAAGCAGATGTAGCGGTCGTGTAACTGCTTGAATCACTCTCGTAGTCATCATCAGATAGCTCCTCCTCTGAAGATTTTACACGTCGGTAGTTGTTTCCAAAACGTCCACTTCCGACTGGCTGACTGGATCTACCACCCCTAATATTAGTACGCACAGGGGTCGTACTAACACGACCACGAGATGAATATGATCGCGTGCCACCCCTCTGGTTCCTCTCATCCCCTTTACGCCTGGAATTTTGCTGGTCATCGTCTTTGTCGTCAAACCTCTTCTTCCTATCATCCTGAGAGTAGCGCTTGTTGCCAGTGTCTCTTTCGTCGCGCTGATACTGGAATTTCTGATCCCTTTCCTGACCTCTTTCCCTATATCTGTTGTCCCTTCCAGTTTGCCTTTGATTGGTATTGTCTCTGCTGTAATTGCGTCCCGTGCGTTTGTCATCAGAATCTGTCTTACGATCTCTGCCAGCCTCCTGTATCGGTCGCCTCCTATCATTAAACTTCTTGCCGCCTTCGCGTCTGTCCTGATTATTTACATTTCTTAAATCCTGTGAAGATTGTGGAGGTCTTCCAAAACCGCCACGGGCTTTAGGTTTCAAATTATTTACATCTTTGGGGCTCTCAGGTTTTTTACTTACATCATCTGATTCTTTTACTTTTTCTAAGTCCTTGTTGGGTAACCTAACTTCTTCCTCAAATTTGCTTTCACGAGTCACAGAATCGTCTTCTTTGTTTTTCTTCACCTCAGTAACTGTCTCTTCATTTCTCTTTTCCTGTTTGTTAGCCTCTTTCTCATCTGTTGAAGGGACACTTTCTATCCGCTTATCTTGTTTTACCTCGGTAGAATCACGAGTTACTTTTTTGTCACTCTCACTGGCAATTGTGTTAGCGTTCTCTTTCGCCACTACATTTTCCTTGTCTTCTTCGTTCCGTTTCTGTTCATCCTTGGTCGTTTTCCAGGTTGAAGAAGGTCTAGCCTCACGCGATCTCGTCGGTTTGTGCTCCTTGTAATCCCTGGTATCTCTATTTCCTCTATCTCCTCTTCCACGACCTCGATAACTCGTAGCTGTACCAGCCATTCCCCGGCCCCGCACTGGAAAACTAACTCTACCGCGACTGTGAGATTCCGAAAATCGCTCCCTTTTTGGATCTCCACCGCGGCCGGCGAATCTTCCCCTTCTCTCCGTAAAGCGTTCAGCGTCTTCACTGTCCTCTCTCTTTCGTTTTCCAGAGTCTTTCGAATCATCACCACGTCTGTTATCCTGTGTTCTTGAATCACGCTTTGAACTACTTCGCCTTTCGTCTCGTCTGTCTCTAAATCGGGAGCCTTTCTCGGAAACAGCTTTTGATGTGCTCTCATCGTCTTTCCTTTCACGCTTATCATGCACCCTTTCCTTGGACACATCGTTTTCTTTGTTGGTCAGATCTTGTTTTCCAGAACCCTGCAGTAGGACAGAATCAGGTGTTCGTTTCTGACTTGTATCGCCTGAACCACCACTGCCACTGTCATCAAACACGGGCAAGTCTTGGTCATCTGGTTTCCTATCCGTCCTGTTAGATTCTTTTCGCGTTGCCTCTGAGGACCCTTCTTTCGTCTTTTCCTCCCTTGCGTCTGTCTTTATAGCCTTATCTGATGGAGCAGCATGTGGTTTCTTTTCCGCCTCTCTGCTTGGCTCACCACTTGCACTTTCAAGAGACTTGACACTTGCTATATCGTCACCAGCTGTGCTGCTGCTATCGGAACGTTTCATTATCCTCTTTACAGATACATCGGGTTTGGTAGGTTGTGATGGTGACACTGGGCCTAAAAACAGTACAAAATCATTAATAAAGTAGTACCTCACAGTCCCGATCAACTTACAATTGCACGTATCGCGGATGCAAATTTTGGAATAACCTCCCAAATGACTTAAAAGCAGCTGAGAATGTAAACGCCTTTAGGCTCCGCCTACTGAATGCGCTCCTTAGTGGAAATGTCACACACAGATGAATCATTTCAATCTTCTATTCTCGTATGTATGTATGTATGTATGCATGCATGCATGCATGCATGCATGCATGTATGTATGTATGTATGCATGCATGCATGTATGTATGTATGTATGTATGTATGTATGTACGTACGTCTTTAAGTTGATCCTTCTGGTCGTGTTATCACTTCCCAAGCAAATGGTGAAGAGTAGAGACGTTAGCCGATTGTTAAATGTTCATTCATAAACAATGAAACTCAAACTTGTTACACCTATCCTTTTCAAATGTAAGAATCACAGTATCACGAGTCAGCATTTTCAATTTAGACAGCAAATGTCTCAATTTGAAACAACCTACAATACCATTTGAAGGTTACTCATTGAAGAATGCTACGCCACCTGAATCAACGATGGGATGATTGGCAACTGACAGTGATCCTTCAGGAAAATCCCTGAGTTGTGGGGATCTAGCCATCTGTTGCTGGTGATATGGATGTTGTGGTGGATAAGGTTGCTGCTGCTGGTAATGCTGTTGTTGCTGAAAGTGTTGCTGCCTAAGTTGCTGCTGTTGAAAACGGGGTGGGATGTCCCGGGGTGGATGATGATGAGGGCGTGAAGCACCCCTTGCACTCGATCTTGAGGCATCACTGGACTCGCTGTCATTTCTCTGTCTATGACTAACATGCTCAGGAAAATCATTTCGACCATGCGAGTCATCTTGTTGGTTAAGTGCAAGATTCTGTGGTTCCACCTCTCGTTCGGGCGTTTCTGGCATTCGTTGTTCAGGGTAAGGCCCTTTGCCAAAAGAATCTTTTTCAATTGAGTCCAGTTCCTCTGCCCAAGCATCGTCTCCTTCTTTAGCACTCTCCCTCCTGACTTTTTTTAATTCCAGTTCTTTTAACTTAGCTGTTGCTCCTGCTTTCTGTTCAGCCTGCCTTCTCATTTCCTCTTCCTCACGCCTCTTCCTGGCCCTTTCTACTGCAGCACGCATTTCCTCTTGTTGTTTGACTCTGCGTTTCTGCCAATCATTTGTCACTGGTTCTTCTGACTTGGATGCTGGCTTCACTTGATCAGAGCTAACCAGGGAAGGAGGTGGATGTCCAGGTGGGTGTCCCCCTCTTGGCTGTCCGGCTAGATGCTGAGGGTATGGCATAGGCCAACCAGGATTAGGAGGAGAACCTCTGCTATCAAATGGCCTCATTCCTGGACTTGGGGGCATTTGTCTGTTCTCAGAGTATACTGGCCCTGATGATTCGGTCCATGCAGGTCTTGTTGGAGGTGGTCCCATCCCCTTAACCTAGGATCAAAACAGGAAAGGGTGAAACACTTTGACAGTTCACGCAGAAATGGAGTTTTTCCTGTTTAATTTGAGTTACACTCAAGAGCTGCTGTTTTCTAAGAACTTTAATCACACACACTCGAATACAGTAACACTAAATTATAATAACAAGCAGTTTTAATTGTTACAATTCAACAGTTCTGAGCCCTATATCACATAAAGGATAGAGAAAACCCTTCACACATTTGCCAAGCCTGCATCAAAATTATTTTTCTGTACCAAAATTGAAGAAAATTTTTCACCTACAACATGACAAATGACTTTACTTACAGGTCTGCTTTCATTGCCTTGCCATCTTGTTTCAGGTTCACCACTTGGGGTTTCTATTTCAGGTTTCACTGGTTGTTCTAGTGAAGGTTTATCGTCATCTTCAAAGTCCTCAAAATCCAATTTTGCTGCATAATCAACTTCATCTTGTGCACCAGCCCATCCACCCTCCTCCTCTTCATCATTGTCAGTCATTGCTTGTATATCTTCTGGTTTGAGGATACTTGGCCTTCCATATCCTTCACCTCGGGTCTTGTCTCCCAGTTTACCTCCAGAATTAGGTCCTGAAGGGGCACTGGGTCTTTGGCCTGGTCCCCTGTAAAATCATTAAGATGTTGTCATGTGAAGTTTTAACTTGATATTTCCTTTTACTGAAATTGATTACATGGCACATTGCAAAATTTTTCTGAGAATTTGAACCCATTTGGATATTAAATATGATGAACATTTGGAACCTGGTTGGATGTTACACTTTGAGACAGCATAAGTAATTTAAGATGGAGGTTGGCCAATAGTAGCATGAAAATCACAACCTCTTGTGTGTGTTTTTTTTTTTTTTTTTTTTTTTAACTATCAAGGTATCTAGGGAGAACTACACACTGATGATCATATATTTATTTGCAAGTCAATAAAAAGATTTTGGCATGTTCAAACAAATTCCCATACATGAAAAAATATTTGATTATTAATTATGCATTGACATTATGTAGATACTGTGTACTCTGATAACTCTTGAGTACAAGTGTTAAGGGTTTGAAAGCTAAGAAACATGTTGAGGCACTAGTGAGTAAATTGACCATGTAGTGAAGTGATAAAAAGTAGATAAAGGGTTACAGTGCCTAAAATTGCATAAATAACACAGAAAGTACCTAGAAAAATGATCTGGGGGATACCCATGAGGATGCCTTCCTGGTCCATGACTTTGTGGTCCATTACCATGATGGTGGAGATGCCCCTGAGGAACATTCCTCCCATGTGACCCATGCTACCAGACACAAACAAAACTAAATCAGTGAGCTACAATGTAATGCCTGTTTCTCTCTGAGGGCACTCCATGACCAACAATTTTCACTTTAAAAACATACCAGTACATACAATACATGTTAATTGGGTAAACTTTCTAAAACAGCAAGCTGATATTCCATATGTGCTGGTACAATGATTTGTAAATCACAATTGCCTCTCAAGAGATACCCCCGTACCTTCCAAAGGTGCTTAAAACAAGCGAGAATGTCACAGCATTTGTAGTTTTCATAGTAAAAAACAACAAAAACAAAAAAATTTACTGAGAATGCCTTTTTTCCTTTTCACAACATCCCCCCCAAAATTTTTCCAAGTGAATTCCCAAGGCAAATAGTGTTAGACCCTCTGCATAAAAAAATTGCTTCAGAGTTGCAAATGGTGTATCCAGTGGTTCAGATGGAGTTCACAGTTAAAATGGACAAAAACATTTAGGAGATGTATATGTACATACTATTAATGTATCAGTTTTCCAATTGTTCAAAATTGAGAAACAAATGTTAAAAGAAAATACCAAAGATATCCAAAATTAAAACTTAAGGAAGCTAGGGATATTAAAATACTGTAACATATAATAAGTGTAATTTTCTTTTGAGTACATTTCAATTTCGAAAAAGCTTACACATCCATAAAGCATTAAGAAAGGAGAGATACAATTCAAGTTTAACCCTATCACCTTTTATCATTAAGTAAGAGGCTTCTTCATAGCGGTAAAAAGCCTTAATGTACTTCCAGATAAGGAAAAGGGGTAGAGACAAGCACAAACCTTGAAATGCTCAACTTGATACATGAAAAAGTTGTATTAAGGATTTTCAGGTAAAGTTTCAAGACATATTCAACTTCCCTATAGCTGCTGATGTACAATAATTTCTCTGTCCCAAAACCTAACAGACCTATGTAACCCAGCTGTCAAACTTTGAGGAATGTCAAGAGGCAGTTTAAACTGAAGTGGTATGTGCAAAGAGCATTAAATCCTGAGCTTAATATATAAACAGTAAAGCAGACTTCTTACCGGGTAGTCTGGTGGTCGTCTATACTGATGTCCTCCACCATGTCCTGGTCCCCCATTATATGCATCTGTTCTTTCTCTTGCTGTTCCATAATCAGATGGTGGAGGACCTGACAGAAATAATGACATTACCATTGCTACAAGTTTAGTTTCCTTCCACAGTTATGACCATGTTACAAGATTTTTGAAAACACTGCTTTCACATCAGAAACACAAGAAGATTTTGGGAAACTTGGGCCTTTAAAATCTTGCATTGGTAATAAAAACATGGTGGTGATTGTTAAATTTCTGAGTGGCATCGTATTTCTTCCTTTTTACACCAATGCATTAAACAGTCCTCTTGCATTCAATCCCACAATCAAATCTCTCATACACATTACCTTGTAAATATACTGTATGTTAAGGGATTTAGAGTTGCATGTATATGGAGGCAACATCCAATGACCGACAAATTTGGCTATTCTCATGACCTGATTACTTATTAATATTGTAACAAGAAATAATAAGTTAACCAATTCACTCCCAAGATCACATAGGTAAATTCTTACTATCTGCCATACAGCCCTTCTGATGTTAGTTTGGGTAATTTATTATTTGAATCAAACAATAATTGCTGAGTTGATTTTTTTTTTGGCCCATTACTTTACAGCTTAATAGTGCATTGATATTTTATGAAAAAATTAGATCTTGGTCAATTATGGGAGTTGAAGGGTTAATCATTTCTGAAAATGAAAGGGTTAAGTCCTCTTATCCATTTATTCAATTAAACTTTGTTTACATGTATTAAAGAAATTAAGGAGTATAGCGTACTGTAATTTGTGATGACAGAGGAATATGACGCCCTAGTCATGTCGGAGATATAAATGGATTCATTTTGAATGTTCCACAAGTATTTAACACAGAACTCTAGGTTTATGCTTCAACCCATAAATTGATGATATGTGTAACCATCCTAGATTGTATTTCATCAGTTCACAAGGAAAAATTAATCATATGCCTAGAGCAAGACTTCTCACAAAGTGTGGAAAAGAACATTTGTGTGGTTCTCTAGAAAAATTGGATTGGGAAAAATATATACTTCTAAATTTACACTGATTTATTCATTTGAGCTCAAGATTAACTTCATTGTTTAGAAACAGTCAAAAGAACATCTTTTTTTTAAAAAGCTTTCATCCACTTTGCTACTAAATTATAAAAGTTGAGTGAATAGTAACTCCATGTACAGGAAAAGCTATAAAAACACAAATTATGACACGAGAGCATTACCTGGACCACTGCGCTCCATCCATGGTGGTTCGTCTAAAATAAAATAGTGAAAATACACCTTTGTTACACTTTTATACTTTACTAAATAAATCATGGTAGACCACAGAAGTTTATGCTGTATAAATTCTAGTCCCAGAACAGACAAGTTTAAATGTCAGAAGAATACTGTGGTGCAATATAGTGGTGCATTATAGTACTGTATAGTATACCATGAAACACATCACATTTTCAACTGCCTTTCAACTGGCAAGAGCCCAATGATACAGATATTCAATTCTATGTACACCGCACTTCACTTCAAGTCTTGCTACAATAAGTCATGCTCCTAGGAGAGATGATTATACTTGCCAGTAGATTTCACTTAATAACAATCATGAGCCAAGAGTGAGGAGGCAAATGTCCAGGTTATATTGATGATTTTGAATATATCAGAGGAAAATGATACTTACTTGTAGAAGTTAAACAAGCAGTGTAAATCTATTTTTCATGGAAGAGTAAAATGATTCAATTACACTTACGTGTATTGCGCATTATTTGTTTCTGACCATACTGTGTAGGAGGTTGTTCCTTTACTTCTGAGGGCAGCGGGGGCCTTTCCCCAGAGTTTCCACCACCCAATACTGGGAATTCCCGATTGAAATATGGCATCTCCTGGTGAGAGTAGGACCTCCCTACAGGTTGAAATATTGTAAGATTACAACAAGTTATTATTGATGTTATGTGTCTTGCATTGAGTAAGTTAGCTCCGACAGTCACCACAGATGAAAAAACCTGTTTTCCAATTGCTATTTTTTAACTTTTGGTGTCTGTAACTTAAGTAATTTTCTCTTAAACAAGATTTTCAATTTCGGCACTGTAGTAGCCTGTGAAAGTAGTGCACTTTTGAAGAATATGTCTTTAGTTTCATGCAAGAATTACATAGGTGAGACTGGATGAGTCAAAGCAATAATAGAATTTTCACGGCAAATTTTCGACCTTGTATCATTTGCTATCTTGGCTTTGAATCTACACAGAATTTCATCCTTTTGATGGCCAAGGGAAATATACATTGCATAAAAACATGCAACAAAATAACATTTCTAACTATTCAAAAAATTATGTTACCACAAGATCCAACAACGCTATATGTGCAAAGATAAACCTGTATCTTATTAGGGGAAAACAAAAGGTTCGACTAATCATAAATACTTGATTATCGTAATCAGCTACCCGACGCCTAAACTGAGCTGTATAGCATGCACGGAACTTAGTTTTGACATTATAGAGGTAATAACAAATTTTCCGAAGATAAAGATTTCACCTTCCCATCAAACACCATGTCTAACATACTTGAAGAACATAAAAGCACAAGTAAAATATTTTTAATTACCACAGGATGAAATGCGTGTGTCAAAATCCCGACTCTTTCGCTAAACAACGACAATTAGTCACGCAGATAGCAAAAATTATTTCTTCTTTCCTTACCTTGACCACCAGCCTCGTTTGATGATACAGTGCCCCATGTCTTTACTTGAGATTCTTGCTGTTTGGCTGGTTGATTTTGTGTCTGCCCCGAACTTTGCGATTGCGGTTGAACTGGTTGTGGATGAGACGGCGGTGGTATAGGCCGCTGCGGCTGCAATAGCGGCTGCTGAGAAGATGGCGCATTTGTTTGCGATGGCGTTGAACTCGGAGGTGCTGCCTGAGATGCAGCTGCTGGTGTAGTTTCCGAAGGCTTCTCCTTCGCACTGCCCCATCCTCCACCTCCGCTAGGAACTAAAGATACTGTAGGATCGTTGCCGGAGTTTTCGCTTTTTAAAGAAGGGAGATTAGCGGGAGGAGGAATTCGACGACTTGCACCGACTTTTCCAAGGCTCTGTAGCCCATGGCGAGCGGTCCCTGCGAAAAAATAGCGTCCATCTTAGAACCAAAACAAAATTTATGAGTTTTCATGTACCCGATCTTACGCCACACGAGAGCAACATCGTAGCGTCCACAAAACCGGAAGCCGCATTTGAAAGGCTCGCAGATCAAAACCAAAGTAAAAAAGACAACCTTTCACGGTTTACTTCGATGCAATGTCGCAACTTGGATGTTAGAGGCTGATAGCACTTTAAAATAAATAGCAAAATCCCCACGATAGCGAAGAAATACAAACCTGAGGATGTTTTAGTTTCAACCTTAGTTCCTTTGTATGTCTGATTTAAGTTAAGTGAAGAATACTTCGTCTTCCCAGCATTTTCCTTTACTTTAAGCCCAAACCTGTCGGACATTCTGGATAGGCAGTCATGAAGATAAGAAGCGGTGAAAAATGCCCCAACTTGCAGATTCTTTCGACGTCAAAAATTTCCTTGCAAACTCAATATGGCGGAAGGGCAAAAAGCTCGGTGACGTTTGACGGAGTTATCCTTGTGTCCAACGAGTTATTTCCAACAAATACTGAAATAAATTTGTTCTCAAGGTTTTTGTTTATATCTGTAAATCTGCCAGAGACCTTGAACTTTGTAGATTACTTGGGATGGTTTGAATTGATATCTCAAAGCCAAGATGGTGGAAAAGAGCGACAACGTCAAAGACAGCAGCAAATTAAAATTTTATACACTGCTCGTTCACGAAGAATTGTACGCTAGATGACGTAGTCAAATTCCGACACGCTCCGAGAGTTGACGAAGTTTACCGAGGAATGGAGCGTCTCATTTCCGTTGCCCGGAAACGATATTCTGCACCTTTAAAAAGCGAGAAGCAGTAACGACGAATTCTTCAATTTTTTTGTTAACCACATGGTCCAGGTTTTCGTTCGACTCCACATGCTTCCCCCTTAGCGGTTTACGGCGGTGAAAAAGGTTTACAAAATGAAATAAATGAATAACAATAAAAATAAACCTACAAAGTAAAAAAAAAAATATAGCGTTAAACATACCCCTTCCGATTGACTGCTAGTCTGTTATTTGCAATACTACACTGTTAGTATTGAAACTCTGAATTCCTTCTAGACTCAACGAAGTTTCCTGAGACTCCATACCTTAATGAGTTTAATATGCTGATATCTAGACGGGTTTTAATTGTGCTAAGTCAAAAATTAGCTACAGGACATACCACGCTATGAATGGCCTACCCTGATCTCTAGCTTGTATGCGATAAGAGGGATCTATTTCAAGGGGTTGATGTTTCTTCTTCTTCCAGAAAGATGCAGAACATTCTGATAAATAAGTCAACGGAATAACTGGCAAAAGAAGACAAAATAAAATGAAAAGAAGTTTAGAAATGAAGAAGCAAAACGGTGCTCTTTAAAATTTTTCACTTCGTCCTATTTCAGTCAGTCAGTTAAAATCGATAATCAAGAAAACGAGGTGTCATATTTGGTCAGCGGGAGCTACAGGTGTTTTGATTATTATGCTTGTAAATTTTCCATCCGAAAGAAATACGCAAAACAATTAGTGGTAATCATAAAGGCATCCTTTCGGGCGGCCAAAAAGGTAAGGTAGGCTAACAAGTAATCTTATTCCGAATAAGCCTACCAAGTATGCCAAACCAGATATCTGCTTAGAGGAACGCAGGGTTTCAAAATTTTGCTCTCGTTTTTCGCATTCAAACTAAACGTTGCATTCAGGAGATCTTCAGTCAGCTCCAAGGAAAAACATCTTAATTCCTGGCAGTTGTCGGCATCTTGAAGTCGGAACTAAAGCTCCTCATTGGTGATATAAATGCTTGGAGCTTGCAAGTTTAGATGCAGAGGCAAGTAATGAAGTAATACCGAGTTCCTTGTCATTACCGAAAACTTTACCTAAAAAAAACTTGGGGCAAATTAACCGATAACATTCGTTTATTTACATAAAAACACCAGGTGCTTAAGTGACAAGAACACAATGCTTTCCATTCATTGACCACTGGAACACCCTTAAACAGGTACATTAAACAGAATTATCATTTGGAAATTAAGTAAAAGCCGTTGGTGGTTTAAACTTAAAACAGCACTACCAAGGCATGCGTCTCAATGATTTTTGCCATCAATACCTCCAATAGCTATGTGATTAACTCAACAGGGTTGGGAATTCTTTATCGTGTTAACTTTTTAGCCTTAAGAGATTTCTCCGCCTCATTTAAGGCAGTTAGGATTGTTTCAAAAAAGATTCGGCAGCAAGTGTGTCCTGGGCTCTCCAGCTGACTACGCGAGTTCCAACGTTAAAACGTCGATTTGTAACTTCGACAAAAGCACTCGCCAACTGGTAAAAACGCGAAGATAGACGCCGCGCCTATTGACACAAGCACCTTTAAAAACATAAATAAAATAAACTATATTTCAAGTTTCGTTTTCACAATGCTGCGGCTGCCGTTGCCAAGCTTTAACTAAGCTGTGATATTAATTATTACCGAATCGATGCCGGATTATTAACTTGGATAATGCTGTAAATCAAGTTTAGTACATTTCAGTTCATAGACGTGTCCACGCGCGTCTCTAATTACGGACGTGATGAGTAACAGAGTAAGACTGGGGAAAAGTAACACATTCGTACGTGGCCTTTTTTGTTCTTCCACCTTGTCCCCAATCTGCTTAAAGGGGCTGTAGGTGTTCTTGAATTTACCAAAGGTTTTCGAACCGGTTGAAAAGACATTTCTGAGTAATATTGGGATACTTAAGGCGCACCTGCATTCTCAATGATTACTGGAGAACGAACATGGACGAATTGAATCACCTGGATTGAACCTAAATTATTACAGCACATAGTCTGCAATTGATATTAATTAATTCTCCTTTCAATACACGCTCAATCAATTAAATGGAAACATTTATTTCATACACAGCTTCCAGACAGATACTATACGAATGAAAGTAGAAGCCTCAGTCTCCGGCTTTCGTGTCAAAGAGACTGTGAAAGAAACAAGGACGGAGAATGAAAGAAAATCACGTCAACCAGATACATACTGGTCTTGGATTGTGTGTGTAGTTGGAGTGGTTTCTTTGATCATCGTTTTAGGGTGTTCGTACTGCTTTGGTATTATATTTCCTTTTCTCCTCGACGAGTTTAACGAAGGAAAATCAAATACCGGTGAGTAGTATAGGATCAGCTTTCATAAGCACTTTTTCTCTGATACACATTGACTGAGTCGTACAAAGGGAAAAAGCGCCCGGAGCTGGAGGCCCCCCCCCCCCCTTCCCCCACGCCACGACCTAGCGAAGGGTGAACCACTAAAATTGAAAAAGAGGCCCTATTTGATACAGTGAGCTAGGAGAAAGCTGTTCCTTATGAACGAAGCTCATTGAGCTCAACAAGGCTGATATTGAATCCTGAGTTTATGGTTAAAATTGGGAACCGCGAAGGGTGGATACATAGTTGATGCGCTTCGAGTTTAGGACTGAGTATAAAACCATAAAACGCTCCGGTGAGAACTGGGTCTCTCATGCGCTCTCCACATGCACTTTGATAGGCTCCTCCGTCGGAGCTTCGAGTTACTGATGAGCTCCTCTTCTCTCCTCCCTCCCCCCCCCTTCCTGGACCGTCATGTACTTAAAAGGTTTAAATATTGTAAGTTTTTATCGGAAGAAACATACGCTCTATACAACATTCATTAAGGTGTGGTGACCTGCCTTTTGGGTCCTCCTGAGTTTGCCCTGAAATCCCCTCCTAAAGGTTGAAATCTTCAAACTCACAGAGGGGTGGACTTTTTTTTACGGTAATCGATGTAATTCAGGCGTTTGATAAGCCAAACGCAGAAAAAAAATTGTTAAGTAAGCATATCAATTTTTTGAGAGGGTCTCAGTAAGGTTGACCGTTAGCTGTAAAACTGCAAACGAAAAATTTTAACCGTTAGTCGTAAAAGAGAGTTAACCGTAAACATTTTTCCTTTTCACCATGGAAAAAAATTAACCATCCCCGTCCATGAACCATCCCCATGCAACGAGGCCCTCTTGAGAGCATTCACAAATTTCCCAAGAAGATAAAAAGCCAAAACTTGCTTGTTTGTGGCCGAGGGAATGAATTGACAAAGGCAGCCTGATTATGAAAAGTTAAATTCTTCCCTCGTGCATTTCACGTGGTGGTCCAGTGCATAAAACATATTTTATTTCAGCATGGGTAGGATCATTAGCCATTGCAGCCACTGGCCTCTTCGGTCCTGTTGCTGGAAGACTGACAGATTGTTTTGGCGCACGTGTAGTGGTTATTTGTGGATCACTTATGAGCGCAGCTGGACTCATGCTGACCTCACTAGTTCCCAATCTTTATCTAATGCTTCTTACGTACGGTGGAATGTCTGGATTTGGTTCAAGCCTTATTTACATCTCAATCTTCGAGATCGTCCCTCGATATTTCATCAAACATCGATCGCTAGCTACAGGCCTAATAACAATGAGTACGGGGGCTTCATTAGTTGTCATGAGTCCTATGTGTCAAGCACTTGTTGATCTCTTCGGTTGGAGGGGTGCATTTAGAGGCATGGGTTGTTTTGTTTCCATAATTTTTTTTATTGCTTGGACTCTGGATCCCAACGTTGCCAATGAAGAAGCCGAAGTAGCAGTCGAGGAAACTCAACCATTCAAATCGCGGCAAACATGTAGAATTCTGGATTTTTCGATGTGGGGAAATGTTACATTTGTAGTGCTTTGTGTCACGAGTTTTTTTGTCTTTATCGGCCATACCATCCCTACCGTACATTTCGTAAGTAGTTCACAGATTATTCTTGTTTTATCGAAATCGTTCGGTAGCTGCAATAGGGGGCCGAGACAGGCCTAAACTTTTTTTCATTTGCGCTTTAGCAGTGCTTGCTTGCTTCAGAGCTCTGGACACATAGCAACACCGTGAAGACGTCAACTTCGTCTCCAGGCTCTTTTTTCCCTCGCTTGAGGGCAGTCAAACAAGGGGGAAAAGGGCTGGCAACGAGGTTGTGGAAACGTTAATGGGATTCCTTCGGAACCAAAATTAGTGTTTCTCGAAAACAGGTGTTCCATTGATGAGGGTAAATGCGTATTGTTAAACGATAAAAATACAACTATATTTAATCTGAAATATCGTAAGAGTTTCCTTATTTTGGTGTTGGGGAAAGGAATGGAAATATCATATTATTTTAAACTATTCCTGCAAAAATATTATAAAAAGGCAGGTTGATTACTTCTTATTCCTTTTGGGAGTCTTATCTTAAAGGTAGAGTTTGGTCACGTTTTCCTCGTTATGATTGCGAAGTTGACATGGTAACAGTTGTTCAGTTTCTACGGTAATTAGAACTCGTGATAGTGTCTTGGGAAAGCTATGTTATTAATTAAGTTAATTTGTTAATCCAAGAAGAGTGAATCTCTCTGGTAAAAGGTCACGTTCGACACCTCTCGTTCTTAAAGGTCTAAAACATGTAATACCCTTCATGTTTCGCAATTAGATAGTTATTATGACTAGCACGTAGCAACTTGGGGGCGGTACTTGTGAACGCCCCCTCTTCTCCAACTTTTCTAATCATGATGTTGCTATGTAACGGTCTTCTAAGGCAATTTTCTCTTAAGATACCCCTTCAGATGTGAATAATATTCTGTCAATAGGTTAGTTATGATTTTTATATTACCAATCTCGTTTCTGTTCTGGCCGATCTCAACTGTAAGAATAAGAAATTTAATGTAGGAATTGATTTTGTAACTGCGCAAATGACTCGAAGGCGCATACCTTACCGTAGAAACTGAACAACTGTTTCCATGTCAACTTCACGATCATGACGTGGAAAACGTGACCAAACTCTACCTTTAAGATAAGACTTCCAAAAGGAATAAGAAGTAATCAACCTGCCTTTTTATAATATTTTTGCAGGAATGGTTTAAAGTAATATGATATTTCCATTCCTTTCCCCAACACCAATATAAGGAAACTCTTACGATATTTCAGATTAACATAGTTGTATTTTTATCGTTTAACAGTATCTCTAAAACAAAATCAGTCTGAACTATGGATCTTCTTTAATGACGTTAGGCCTGTACCGATTGTACTCGTAAAATGCTGGAAAGTTGCTCACTTGAATGCCAAAAAGTTGTTACCTGAATTTAAAAAGTTGCTACCTAAATTTCTTGATATTTTTATATAAACTTTAATTAGTCACAACCTCGCGTACAGTTGAAATTTTTTGGTTGTACACAATAATTGCTAAACATCTGTGAAGAAAAATAGCTTGAAATTTTCCATTAAAGAGTCGCTCGCAAATATGGGAGAAATTTAAAGATACTTAATACTAAAGGAACAAATCAAAAGGTTCACTTGACGTCTTGTCGAACGTCAATTTAGCCAAATATCAGTTATAATATTAGATACTGATCGCAAAAGGCTTGCGAAACGTCGACAAGTGACAGGTTATCGGTTAGTTTTTCATGAAATTGTTGACTTTTTCAAGCTTGATATGCCCTTTAAAGCAATAATTTACCCAAGAATTATTTAGAAAGGCAAAAATTGCTCGAAGTTACTAGAACCGCAAAAATTGCTCCAAGAGCTAAAAGTTGCCGGAAACAATCGGGACAGGCCTAATGACACAGTATGAGCCTGCATAATTTGATTGCCCCGGTAGAAAGATTCCATTGCTGTTAAGCCAGGGAAATTATCTAGAAAAAATAGTCTTACACCACCACCTAACGACTGCTTAACTATTTCTTTGAATTTCTTAGGGCAGGTACAGTGAGGATCTCGGTGTCACCAAAAATTTAATGACATGGCTTTACTCCTGCATTGGACTCTCATCTCTTCTAACCAGAATACTGGGGTCCAAGCTTTGTGACATCATCGGCCCTCATAGAGTGCTGCTCGTATTTGGAACAGTTGGTGCGGTGGCTGATTCTGTTTTGTTACCCCTAGCTACTAACTGGACGTGGCTACTTTGTTTTTCTATAGTCTATGGCCTTGCTGATGGTCTGATAGCCGTTGGAGCAGTTTTTTCATCCTTACAAATTCTGACTCAGAGACAGAAAGCTCAGGGATTTGGCTTTTATCAATTGTGTGTTTGTACGGCGCTTTTGTTTGGTGCACCAATTGGAGGTAAGTCTAAAAAATTCGAATGTGTAAGTTGTTAGGGCAAAAAATCTGAGAATGAAAAAAATGAATGAAATAAAGAAGAGAAAAATAAAGAAAAGAAGGAAATGACGTTAACTGAAAGAATGAATGAAGAAAGAAAGAAATGAATGAAGGAACGAATTCACAAACAAACGAACTTATGAACCGACGAACAAACGAGCGAACGAAGTTAAAACGAGCGAACGAAGGTACAAACGAGCGAACGAAGGTATTGCAGTTCTAAATCTTGTTGTTTTTGAAAACGTCTGCTTTAGTTTGTTTTAAAATGCACACAGAAATAAGCCCCTCAGGAACATTAAAACGACCGATTCTAAATGTTCTTAATAGACTATTTATTCTCTTGATTGTATTTCCAGGTTTAGTGGCTGACAAGACCAACTCGTATCCTACTGCTTTCTTGTGTGCAGGTGGAATCGAGGCTGTAGGAGTCTTGATTTTGCTTATATTTATTTGTGTGAGGAGAGTCGAATTCTCGCAGACGAAAATCCAGACTGACTCAGAGAACTCATCTTCAACTGTGCTGCTAGTGATAGAAAAGGAAACTGTCTTATAATTATATTAATACGTACAACTATTTCCATTACACTTGTGCGTGTTCAGTGTACTCACTATGAACGTAATCTTTAGGAAATCATTCAAAATTATTTTTGTTTACAACCAATTCTGTAGCTACAATTTTCATTTAGTCTTTCTACAGAAATTAATTGGTGGTTGAATTTAATGAAATTAAAATAAAATTTGGGTAACATAAAAGAAACAAGGTGCTTCCAACAAAAAGGGCTGATAAACCAACTACGCTACAACAGAAGATTAATTGAGTTGCATTCCTTCTGCAGCCGAAAATGTTTCGAGGAGTATGTGTTTCATTTATACGGATGAGGCCTTAGACCCAAAATTTGCAGGGTGACACGTGATTGAACCCAAATTAATATCCGCGTGACGCGGGACCGGACATCTCAATGTGATGCGTGATTTTTTTATTTAACAAGCCGCGTGACGGTGGTTTACAAGACTAAGGCCTTGTTCAAAAGCCGCTCCACTCATGCGCCGAACCTAATTTAATCAGGCTCGACTGTGGAGCGACATTGGTGACATTGGCGTATCGTGTGTTGCACCTAATAGCACATACGCAAGGGACTGGGGGTGATAATAATTTTCGCGCCAAAATTCAACTTTCAAGATGGTAGGTTGAAAGAAAGGATAGCTTTCATTAGGACGCTTTTTCAGGGAAACCAGCGCATAAGGATGTCTTCAGAAAGTGCCCTCATGTATGTTGCATTACGAAGGAAGCGGATGATTCTTTTATTTCCTTCGGTTGAGCTTTTATTGCTCACACGTAAGCAATCTATGGCTACCGATAGAGTTTATCAACGACCTTGCCGACATTTGGCGAGAAACAAAACCTATCGGGAGATAGTATGGAACATGTATATCCATGAAAGATTTAAGAAAAATTTCAGGATTTCGAAGGATTCTTTTAATTTCATTCTGAGTCGAATCTGAAATGACTTGGAACGCCAGACAATAAAAAAATGAAGACCCAATATCCCCTGAATGGCAGACGTCCCCTCTTTCCAGACGATAGTCTGGACTATCATTACACTAGAGCGAAAATACTGACTGGGTATTTCAGCTGTACGCGAGATTGTGACTCAGGTTTGTGAACTAATCGTTGATTGCATTTGACAAAAATGTGTTATAAAGCACATGCCACCTATCGAGCAGGACTTAAAGATTAGATGAAGGAAATGAATGACAGGTGGCAGTTTCCTTTCTGTAGGATTGCAATTGATGGTTGCCACATTCTGATTAAATGCCCACCAGGAGGAGCCGCCTCGTGTAAAGAATACCATAATTTTAAAAACTGTTATTCAGTGGTGTTGATGGCCATGGTAGATTTAAGATATAGGTTTTTTTGGGGCAGCTGCGGCTTTCCGGCTAACTCTCATGATGCCATCATCTTCAGGCTACGATATCTGGGAAAAGTTAAAAGAACAGAATTTTCTCCCAGATATTGGACTTAAGATAGCTGATGTGATTGTGCGTCCACTTATCTCGGGGATTCCGCTTTTCCGTTCCAGCCGTAGCTCCTAAAACCCCACAGAAATGCAGTATTAACAGAGAAACACAGATACTTCAATTACTGGTTAAGTCGAACTAGGATGGTCACAGAAGGCACCTATGGACAACTGAAAGGACGGTGGAGTGTTCTTTTAAGGATGAATGAGGGTGGACCGACTCGAGTGAAGACAACAACTCTTGCGAGTGTAGTTTTGCATGATGTTTGCATTGAAAAAGGCGACACACCTCCAGCAGCTAGATTTAACAAGAGATCTGTTGTATCCAAGCGCGGAATAACATCACTACACTGTGGATTTAAAGCGGCTGACCAAAACTTTAATATTCACGACCAAATCTTAAAGCTACAATTGACAAACATGTATGCAACTTGGCTATTTAAAGTACCGCTTTGGGACATGTAGTACGTAACATGCCTTACGTAATATATGCACCTAATCATGTTCCTTATTGGCCTATTGTATTATCCTGGTTCATTAACACTAAAACAAGATCTACTTGATCATCAACTTTATCATGTTAATTTGAAACTTTCCTTGTAATTGCATTCATTGTTCTGTTTCTATTGTTTATTTGTCCAATTAGCATTTTGTTATACATTTAAATTCAACTTTGCACTTTGTATAGATCAGAACTGAAGATACATGACTGTAAATATATGAAAATCGTGTGTGTGCACTGCTTTGAAGAAACAAATATAGAAGCGATCCTCGCAATTATGAATACTGGTGAACTAGTTGTGAAAATAAGGCCTGAAAAAAGTTCTGGGCCGTACGGGATTTGAACGTAAGGTATTGCAGAGTTCTCAACAAAGATCAATAAACCTTGGCAGCCGTGACACTGTTTTCTGGTCTTTTCCGTCCTTTGCTGATCTTTGCTTGACCTTTGATGTCTTTGATCTTCGTAGTAGGTCCAAACAATGGTAACACAATAGGCATAAGTTGATATAGTTAACAATTGCACATGGACCATGACCTTTAGTGTTATTATTGTATACCGCCTGGTCGTGGTAGCGCTTCAGATCGTATCCAGAAAGACCAGAAAGTGTTCGAATCCATCGAATGAAAGATCTGAAAGAATGTCGACCCAAACGGCTGAAACGGTAAAAGACGTTAGAGTTTTGGTGTCATTTTATGCCGCCCGAGAAGATGGTAATGTAAGCAATGAGCTAGTACACTAGGGAAAATGTTGTGTACTAGTTAGTGATACTTACGTAACAACCCCTCCGTCTGCAGGCAAACCTGGGATACCCAAACTAAGCCTGAAATCTCGCTAATTCCCTTTACATTGTTTAAAATATTTGTTGAATAAAAGGTGGACTGCATTTGCGATGCAGATGAGTTCTGTCCCAAGCCTAAACAATACATAATGTTTACAAACCATAAAGCAGCACCCTGTTCTTTTGACTGAACACCACGCGAGTAAGTTCTCGAGGGAGTCTGCTTGAAAGAATCTAACCACCCCAGTTTTGCACGAGGTACGTATACAAGAAAGGTTTCATCTCAAGATCAGCTTCGAAAAGCAGGTACTCCAGTTGGGTTGTACATCAGAGTTGTACATCCGGTCTTACTTTAAAAACATTACGTAATCAACCTGTCCTAGCCGAAAACCCAGACAAATCATTTTTGAAAACATTACGTAATCAACTTATCCTGGCCGAAACCCCCTCAAATAATTTCAAACCTTTTTATGACTTTTTTTGCCTTCAGTTGTAATGTTTTATGAGTGAACAGGAGATGAACGTCTCGAACTGAAGCCGGAAAATTATGGCTTTGAAATGCTTCATATGAGCTTTGGGAATGGACAAGAGAGGGGGCTGGACAGCAATACCATGATCGGCGCAAAAAATGTTCCTCACGTTGCAAAATAAAGCCTATTATTTCAACTTGTACAGAAGTCGGAAAACATCGCTGCGAGAATTATTTCATGATTTAATGTCCCTCAAACATGTCAAGAGCATAACATATAAGAGTAAAGTATGATACCAATTTAAGGTAGTGCGCCAGGCTCCTGGAAACACATGTGACAAAATTATTTAGTGAAATAAAAAGAAAGTCAGTCCCGGTCTGTTGCATGTTGGTAAATGCTGAATCGCAAATAGCTATAAAAGTATTTTGATATGCAATCCCTTCGAATCTCCAATTATAGAATGCTTTCCATGCTTCGGAAGTTGTGAATATTCCTCGATGTAACGCGTATGCCACGAAAGTTTGTGTAAATTTGTATGCATTAATGCCTCGTTCTAAAGCATGTGTAAAGTGGCTGTGGATAAATTTTATGTAGCCAATTTTGGAGAAGGATTCCTCTACTAAACTTAGTCGTAGATTAGGAGATTCGTCCGATCGGTGCCAGCGTTGTCGGTTTGTTCGGAGGCTTCTCCTGTAAGTCGACTGAATCGCAGATTAGATCGTAAACTCGGATAAAATCTTTGGTTCTTAATCTGAAAATATTACCCTCAGGATAGGAAGCACCTGTAAAACATTTTAGAAGATGTAGCTGTAAAAGTTAATCAGAGTCACACACCCTCATTCCCAGGATCTCTCATCTTCCTACCACAGAGCTGAAACGAGAGTAAGAATTCTCCTTTTGGGCCATTTTCTTTAATGTCACGTAATGCTTCCTGTTAAGTCAAGTGTTGCGTGACATATCAAAGGACGGCCTTAATTCTTTGCATGAGAACAAAGTGAGAAAATTTCTCAGTTTTTACTGAACTTCTCCGTACTCTTTTCAGTTAAGCCTGTCACCTTGCTTGACGCTTGTTTAATGTCAATGATCTCTGTTGATATTACAATGGAAAATAAGGCAGTGTCCCAATCAATCGAGAATGGCGATGAAACCCAAACGTTCAAAGAGGGAAAACTTCGTCAGCCGGATACAAAGTGGGCTTGGGTTGTGTGTGCAGTCGGAGCAGCTTCCAATATCATAGTTTTAGGATGCGCCTATTGTTTTGGAGTAATATTTCCTTTTCTTCTTGATGACTTTAAAGAAGGAAAATCTGATACTGGTGAGTAGGAATGTATGAATTTTTTTATTGTTAACCATCGAAAAAGCAGTAAATCAACAAACGGTGTAAAGGTCTTTCAGATCTCCCTGTTTCCGCCGCTTGTCACGCGCAGATTTAGATCTTGAAGAATCTTTAAACTGGTAACATGCACAAATATAGTCACTTTATAGTAATCTAATTTTAAGTGATTTTCTTCTAAGCTGACAACTTTTTTCCAAGCGACGAAACTTCAAGATTCAAGTTCAGTAACGCAAAGTATTAAGTCAGATTGATGTAGAATGTGGTAGTATACGAATATTTTCAAAGATATCTCTTTCGTCCTTCAGCATGGATGGGTTCTTTTGCCATGGCATCCTCTGGTCTCTTTGGTCCTATCGCTGGAAGACTGACAGACCGTTTTGGCGCACGTGCAGTGGTTGTATGTGGATCACTGATGAGCGCAACCGGACTCTTATTGACGTCGCTAGTCCCCAATCTTTATCTTATGCTTCTCACCTACGGAGGAATATTTGGATTTGGTTCAAGCCTTATTTACATCTCAATCTTCGAGATTGTCCCACGATGTTTCATCAAACATCGTTCGCTTGCCACAGGCTTAATAACAATGAGTACGGGGGCTTCATTAGTTGTTATGAGCCCCGTATGTCAGGCACTCATAGATGCATATGGTTGGAGGGGCGCTTTCAGAGGCATGAGCGGTTGCACTTTGGTAATTTTCGTCATGGGTTGGACGCTGGACCCCAATGTGGCCTGTGAAGAAGCCGGAGAAAGTGTTGAAGAAACTAAATCATCCAAAACGAAGGAAACAAGTAAAATTCTGGATCTGTCTATGTGGAGAAATATTACATTTGTAGTACTTGCCATTTCAAGCTTTTTCGTCTTTATTGGCCATACTATCCCCATCGTCCATTTAGTAAGTAACTTAGTGCTGATTTTTTATGTTATACATACGGGAGCTTAATACTAAAATTCCCAATAATGGCTTCAGATATATTTAGCTTTCAAGGGACACCTGTCCCAACTATAGGCAAGATCAGTGAGGATATTTTCAGTCGGGACCAAATAGGCATCTGTAGAGCACAAGTGTCCCCTTTAATTGAGGCGTCTCGTCACTGGAGTAGAACAGGAATAAAAAAAATAAAATAAATTAACCGAAAAAAAAAGTAAACAACCCAAAAAAGGAAACAAAGACTAAGGAAAGAAAAATAGAAGCAATTCATTGATTAAGTTATACTTTCAGGGATGAAAAATCTTGGAAAGAAAGACTGGGAGAAATATTAACCTCAAGGTTGTAGATAATTTTACACATATGGTTACTAAACTGTGTCGTATTTTCTAGGCTCGGTACTCTGAGGAACTCGGTGTCGACACTGATTTAGTGGCTTGGCTTTATTCCTGCATTGGAATCACATCTCTACTTACAAGAATACTGGGCTCTAAGCTGTGTGACGTCATCGGTTCGCAAAGTGTGGTACTTGCATTCGGTATGTGCGGCGCAATAGTGACTTCTGTTTTGCTGCCCTTGGCAATCAACTGGACGTGGCTTCTCTTTTTTTCTATTTCATATGGCCTCGTTGATGGTTTGATAACTATTGGAGTAAATCTTTCTTGTTTGCAAGTTCTCACACAGAAACAAAGAGCGCAGGGGTTTGGCTTTTACCAATTGTGCCTTACTTCGGCAATTTTGTTTGGTGCACCCATCGGAGGTTTGTGGAAAATATTCTTACAAAAACGAAAATGGATAAGAAAAGAGTAAAAAAATAATAATTAAGATAGAAGGAAAGATAGAGTAAATGAAAGAATGTCCACGCAGAATAGTGATTGAATTATTAGGAACGAAGGAAAATGTAAAAGAATTTGTCGTTTTTATGAAATCTGATCGTGGAAAAAACAAAGTCCTTCGTAAATTAATGTTTTGCCTTCTTTTTTTTCGATGAGAAAACTGGACGACGGTACTGAAATCTTCGTGGGCAAGGGTTACATGGACTAGAATGGGAAAACAGCTCCTCACCCATGTCTACTTCGCTAGCGTTACTGACAAACTCGTCTTTTCACTTATAGAATAGAGGCTTCGTCAACAGGTATGATTACAGGTTAATTAGAATTTTATCTTCTCCCCGTAACCACTTCTCACTCGTTTCAGAACAGTATAGGGACAGAAAAAGCTTTGCTGTAGTCGCGGAAAAATAGATGGGCTAAGTAAAGCTAATACTCATTGCCTCAGCCTTGACTTAACACTGCACTATTGGTTTCTTCTATATCATATTTTCAGGTTTGGTGGCTGACAAGACCAGGTCATATCCCATAGCTTTCTTGTTTGCAAGTGGAATAGAGGCTGTTGGAGTATTCATTTTACTAATATTCATTTGCGCGAGGAGGGTCAAATTCTCGCGAAGCAAAATCCTAATTGGTTAAGGAGATTCTTGACCAGTTGTCCTGCTGGTAACAGAAAAGGAAACTGTTTTGTAAATATATCAGTGTGTACAACTGTTTTGATAACATAAAAGCGAAAAATGTATGTACACATAAGAACGCATTTCTAGCCTGCATGTTTAGAGAGTCAGTGAAACATTCACGGCTTATTATTTTTTAAGCTTTAAACCAGTTTATTCTTAGCGTTAGAAAAATATCTCCAACCTTTTTATGCAACTTACCCTCTATCTCAGCGAGTTTTATGGGTCTCATGGAAATCTATTTTCCAGGATCTGTAGTCAGTGAAGTTAGCTCATCTACAACTGTAAGGGCACTTTAACTTCAGGTGCACGATAGTGAGTCGTATTCGTGTGTGGAAGAATCCTTGGGTCGGCGCTCTCTTGGGTGCGTGTGACTACTGTTGTCACAAGGCTTCTGTTAGGCAGGCACCCGTCGGCAGGGGTTTGGCAGGTGGTTTTGAATGAAAGAAAATGAAATAAAATAAAATTTTGCGTAAAATGCAGGAGATTAAATGAATATGGCTTTTGACCCGACAAGGGGATATCATGACAACCCTCTTAGTCTACACACCTATGGGGACACAAAGGCTGAAATTAATCTAATCTCGCCAATTCCTATTCTATTGGTTAAAATCTCTCCCTTGGGTAAAAGTCGGACTGATGCAGGTGGTTCTGTCCTAAGTCGAGACAATAGGGACCTTAAGATCCGAGGATGGTGGATGTCAACGACGGCGGGCGAAAGTTTGAATGCGTGTTTACCTACTACCGGTAGCCGTTCCCCGTAAATTCCCGCCGTAGCTGCAGTGTTGTCTGCGACGTCAAAACAACTAGTTTGCCGTTACGTACAAAACGTGAGTTGATTACAGTGTTTTTATAAACTATTTTTTACAATTTTCGAATATTCTGCGAATATTCGAATATTATGGAGTCAATAATATTTTTAATTCGTTTGCCTACTCTTCTGGGACCTGATTTTCGAGAAAAAACATGTTTTTTTTCTTCTCCACTAAACAGGTCATGGCTGCAGCCGACACGAGTGCCAAGAAGATTGCTCAGTAAGTTTTCTTATTCTCTTTTTTTCACGTTTTTAACAATGAATGTCGTGAAACTCAACACGAATTACGCTAGGTAAATGATAATGATAATAACAAACAACGTGCAACACAAACAAAAAGAAAATAAGCGTTAACATTTTATTTTTATGTTTAGAACCAACACGGAGTGGACTGAACAACATAACAATATTATTTGTCAGAAGATTCTCGTTCTTGAACCATTCAAGGCAAAGAAAGGAAGCATTGTAAGGGGCCAAATTTGGGATAAAATAGCGAACAATCTGAACAGCCTTCAACATCCTCAGTTCAGAGTGACGAAGCGATCTGTCAGACAACGATATACGCTTTTGAGCGACAAATTTAGAGCAAAGATGCGAGATGAAGAAAAGGCAAGTGGAATAGATACCGATTTGAGTGACGTTGAAAAAGCACTTGAGGAGATAGTAGAAAAAGAAACTGTGGTTGAAGAAACAGCGCAAAATGACGAAAAGAAAGTCGATAATGCCAAAGCAGCGGAAATGAGATACCGAGTTCTAGAGAACCTTGGCGGGACACAGAAAAGACAAAGGAAAGATGAGGTAGAGAATGAAACAGCATCAAGAGCAAAACGTCGAAGAAGTGGTAGTGACACGGTGGCATATTTGCGTGAAAAGAACGACCTCATGCAGAAATGGAAAATGGAAGAAATGCAGCTACAGAAGCAGCGGCCAGAGGCTGAAAGTAAGAAGGAGGAGCAGTCCAAAAAGCAACATCAGGATTTGATGCTGGTCACTCTTACGAAAACGAAACTCGGATAAACACGCACTGTCATCCATATCATTAAGGTCAAATTTCCCATAATTTTCATTAGGAAAATCGGGGTTTTTGGATGTGTTAACGTCATAAAGAATAAGGAACTCGTCCTCTGACGAGTAGCTATAGAACAACTTCATTTTGCATTTTTTACAACTGAAGAAAAATAAGCTATACCTTTCACAATGCCTAACCCTGTCAGGATTTTAATTATTACGAAAATCTTTGAGGCTGTTTATTTCGTTTAGGCGTTTATCATTAACGGTAAGAATTTCTGCTGTCGCCATCATCAAAACTTTGCAGAAGAATGCTACGAATCTCTCTAAAGGAAGCCATGACTGAAGTACTTTGTGATAAAAATCGAAAATATGTAAACAATGCCGCCCGGGCCTTCGACTCACTTGGTCTCTTAAGGATTTTTCGCGCCTTGCGACGACAACCTCTTCCCAGTCCCCCTCGGTCATGACAGCCGACGTAGACATCCGCCGTCCTCGGATCTTAAGGTCCTTAATAGGCAATGCTTAAAAACCGTAACCGTAAAAGATTCACTTCTGCAATACTGGAATTCAGCTTGCACGTAATCGAGGAAACACCGCTGCGAGAATTATTTCCTACTTTTCCTGTCCTTTAAAGGAACGAAGTACCTTAATCAAGGGGGATACCAATTATTTACGGTTTTACGGCTCTTACATAACGAGATGATTGAGGGACTGGTCATTATCATCGTTGGGGGGAGGGGGGAGGTTGGGGGATTTTTGTCTCGTCCGATCCCCCTCCCTGTTCCCTATGAAACCATACGACTCCACCCAAAATCCTCTAAACACCCCCCCTCTCCCAGGCTGGTGTTGAAGAAGACTAAAATGCAAGGATCGAACGACAGCCACTGCGATCTTTTGCGCCCGCCCTCACATGTCTAATTATCTGTCTTATTCGCTCACCAAGAGGCTGGTAAAGGCTGGATATGGGTACATGCTAAATCGGAAATAGCTACAGTCGCACTTGTACTAAGCGGTCAATCTCGGGGAGTGGCGGAGTGACCACTTAATACAGGTTCCACAGATAAAGGACCTTAAAAACGCCATTTATGCCATAACTGACCACGTAAAGTACTAACACTTGCTCAAAAACACTACTAACATTGATTTCGCGAGACAAATCTGGATAACTTTTACTTGAAAGGTTATTCTTAGTTTTATTTCAGTGGTCCCGCTTTCTGCGCGTGGGTTTCGCAGAATTTCCCACTAAGTTACTGAGAACTCCGCATACGCTGGTTCAGTGATAGTGACTTCATTATCGACAATGCAGTATTATATGTTCCGTTCTACGATCTATCTATTATATACCAATCTGACTTGAGGTTACAAAAATTGCTACATTTATCAGCTAAGGAAATCCACACTCAGATACGCAATTCCGCGTAGGATTCAAGACTCACTCACGTTTCACAACGAGTCGAGGGCACTCGTTTCCATCAAATATGGGTTTATTTGACAATTATCATGCGGATCTTACGCGCTTAACGCCCTGGATATACCTAATTATATACATTACTGTTCGCATAGCCATTTGATTAAACCTTTCTTGCTTGCAAGTTCTCACACAGAGACAAAGGGCTCAGGGTTTTGGCTCTTTCCAAAGGTGAACCTATTCTATATTTTTGTTTGGTGCATCCATCGGAGATAAGTGTAAAACGTTCGTATAAAAAGGGAAAATTAGAACAGAAAAGAGAGAAATATTAAGAAAATAAAAAGGAAAGAAAGAGACGACAAATGAATGAACGTGAAAAAAATATTGCTAAATGAAGTAAGGAACGTGGCAAAAATATGAATTTTTTCTTCTTCATATCATATCTCCAGTTTTGGCGGCTGACAAAACAAACTCATATCCTTCAGCTTTCTCATATGCAGGTGGAATCGAAGTTGTTGAAGTCTTTATATTACTGACATCCATTTGCGTGAGGAGAATCGAATTCTCGGAGAGAAGAATCCTGACTGGCCAAAAGGATTCTTCTTTAACTGTCTTGCTGGTAACAGAAAGGGAAACTGTTTTGTAATTATATCTGCATAAACTATTTTGATAACGTTATAGGCAAAAAATCTAATGTAGATGGGAACGCATTTTCAAATTCGATTTTACTTATTTTCATTTGCGTGAGCAGTTTCGCAAATCCTGTGCGGGTCGATGGAAAACCCCAGGGGCCTGGCGGTATTATGCCGCCCCTCAAATACATTTTCCGGAGGAACATAGTCCCATACCCCCCATAGAGGTTTCTTAATCCTCTTCCCTAACCCCAGGCAACGAGTTCTTTTTTTTTTAACCGTCCCTTTCGTGAATTTGATATCGACAGAACAATTTCAGTATCAAACTGTCACAATTTGGTATAGGCAATAACATGATTTCGAGTGCAATTTGGTCTCAAGAAGCGCGAATAAATCTTATAAAGGCAACAAAATTGCTCGAGCCCGTACGGAAAGTGCAATATGTAGTCTTTGAAAAATTTACAAGTTAATAATGTACATGAAAAAACATCACAGAAGTCAAGACAGGCGAAATTTTGAAAGCGTGCGCGCGCTATTTGTAATTTGCGCTCATGTTCAAACCTTGCACTCGTGTTTTATGAGAATGCACTCGTTTTCAGCCAATCAGAAGCGCGTAAATTTTTCAAGTACATTATTGCGGCTTAAATGATAAACGACCTAAAGGCGCACTTCGCCCCTTGGGAGATTTTCTAGAACTTGCAACCTTAATGAACAAGACTGGAAAACTTGATTGTATAACTCTGAGGAGATAAGCCAAGCCATTGATAAAATTTATTAGAATTCCTTTAACTAAGGCGTGTTTAAGTTAAAGGGTGTGAACAATACTGGGGTGTACATTTTGCGATTGGAAAACTTTATGCATCATTAAAACACTCTATAAATCTCGATAAATACAAGTCGTCTTTGTAAGCTTCACTTGCTGATTTTTTTCATTAAGCTTAGCTATACAGTAACAAATAATTCACACAAAAATTCAGAAAACGTTTATATCAGTGAGTGACTGCACTAAATATCTCGAACAAGAAGTTTGAGGACGGCCGAGTCTGGGTTCGAATAAGCCTTTCTTAAGGTGAGTACTGCCACGCCGCTAGTCATTCCTCGTATCGGCGTGTCGTCCACTTGGAGAAGAACTTGACCCGGTTTTAACCCTCCAGATTTCCATGCTGCGAAATTACCTTCCTAAAAACAAAAAAAAAATTTAATTTTCAATTGAAATTCGGATAAAAAAGTGACAACGAAGAGCCCATACAGTAATCATGAAGTTCCAAAACATTTTCAAGAAAGTGTAAATATTGTGCCCAGTAATGCCAAAACAAGGTAAATCGTATGTCTTAGTATTGTAAATGCCTTGCCAATTTGCAGGGCAAATGCAAAATATTTGTTAGATAAGGATACCCGACAAACGCATTGTGCGTAATTATCAGGAAGAGAGCAAGGAGCACACTCTCATCAGCGTTGCGGCACAATCGGCGAAGTCCGCGAGATCGACTTTGACCCGCATGGCCAATGAAAGCATGCGTGCTGGCCAGATGGCCTTAGTAACAGCACTATTCATGAAATTAACCAATGATCGATAGAAGTGACCAGAAGGAGAGAGAGAGGTGGAAGCTTTAATTAAGCAAATGAATTGTGGCGTTCCAGGGCAGTTTCATGAGTTTACGGGACTTCAATTGATAACTCTTTCTATTATTGTCACGCAACAGTTTCTATCACGTAGTGCGTTACATATCAGTACAAATAAACCAAGCCAATTTTGAAAACTCGTTTCTATTGAACAACATCTCGACAGCCTTGCTAATTGGTACGCTGTCAATGCATTGTGAGAATGAGCTACTAACAAGAATTGTTGGTTGACCAGATTGAAAACATTAAGATGACGTAGTTAAATTTCCAGCAAAGAGCGGTTTCCACATTTTCCTGATGGGCTGCAACGAAAGCATGCAATGAATTAACTCTACCAAAAATTTGAACCCTCGTTGAGTCGAAATGGGAATGTGGACATCTGACATCAAGTTTGTGAATGAATCATGTGTTACAAAAAAAAACATTTGATTTTCACGCATGCAGCACAAATGCTTCTAGTATATGAAGAAGAAATCCTCTCGCTGAAACTTGTCTACTTGGTGTGCTTGCTCGACGATGGTACGCGACAATTTTCGACATAATGTAGAAGGAAACCTCGAAAAGTGTTTGATTTACTTTGCTTGGCCACTGGGTAAGAATATCACATCCATTACCTAACCATTCAAAAGCGAAACGTCACTCCATCGCGAACTTTCACCCGCTTTTTCTTGCGGTTTATTTACTCTGAGTTGCCCGTGGTCTCTTGTGACATTTACCTTAATTGCTATTACTATGCTCTTTGCTTCTGCGACATTCAATTGATGTAAAAACCATTCATTTTGTCAAACAGAATAGATTTACAGCGTTTAATTTACCCTACGATTTCTTCCCACAATTAAATTAATCATCAAAGTTAAAAAAAACTACATTGAACTTAAGCATTAGCACATTCAAGAGTTAGCTCAGCCGTGAAGGTCTACAACTCCCATGCTCATCGACAATTCATTCTCGTTCTTAAAAGCTGAAGTCTCACCTTGACTGACTTGATCTTCACGTCACCTTCCGCATCGCACCCGCCTTCCAAGGACAGACCCAAGCTCCCTACTGATTTATCAACTTCCACGACAAACTCAGGCTCTCGAACTCCATTCAACTTTGGGGACATGCTCACTTCTGATGAAATAGTCTCGTTTTGGCTTGTAATGCCCTAATAATGACAAGAGAACATGATATGAGTAAGCAGTTTACAAGGGCAGGCTACTATCAACTCCCAATAACTGGCACTTTAGTCAATTGTCAGGAGCTTTTCCGCCCACTTTTCTATTAAAAATTTTTTTTAAAAAACCGAGTTAGTTTGTTAGTTGTACCTTAGTTTTGGTGTGTTGGCGAAGCTCGTAGAGTTCTTGACTTGCTCTATGTTTTGCTTGTATAACCTTCTGCTGCTCCTTAGGGAGGTTCTTAGAGCAAAAATCAAGCATTAAGTCCATTCGTCATTGGTTTTGAAAGCCAGTTTTCTTTATTTTACGAATCTGGTTTGTCCTTAATTGTCATTTCCTCTTCTGTCCATTAAAAACATCAATTAAATTTTTATACACCCAAATATAATTTGAGATACTTGTTTTCAGGGCTTAGTTTTGTCAAAAAAAAAAAAAGCTCAAACTGGGCTTGCAAATGCAATCGATAGACCACCAGGTGTTCATTACTCCGTCGACTACCATTAAACGATCCATAACATTGTTTACCAAATCAATTTAAAGAAAAAAAAAAGATAAACAAATTCCATAAAAAATTCTAGCTGGTCTCAAGTTTTATTTAGCCCCCGAAAGCTGAGTTTACTCTCCCAATCGTATGTTTCTTACCATCAAGTTGCTATCACTGCAACTTCGTTCCTTACTGTTCTTCGGTTTCTCCAGAATGGACAACTTTTGGTTATCTCCAGACTCGCCAGGATGTCGCACTCCGTCCCAGCTCTTCCTGTTCGTGGAAACAGAACATTGACGACTTTCTCTCGGTGAAGACGTCTCAATGCCGGCATCAGAAAGCTGATTGTGCACATTGGTTTGAACCAGCGTGTTGTTACCAAAAGTCGTCTGTCCAGAGCCTGTCAGGCGATCGGTATAGTGTCCGTTAGCCGGTGTATCTCTGTTTGGTTCATCGTTCGGTGCACCCTCATCGTCTGGGGGTGTACCCCAGGATGCCAACCTCTTCCTTCCAGGGAGTTTCGCCACTTCTGGTCTCAGGTCATCATCAGGTACTTCAGCGGCAACACTTTGTGTTTTATCCGCTTTGTCGCTGTCTTGGGTTTTAGCGTCACTAATATGATTCTGCAACGTCGATTCTGAAATGGTCGCTTCAATTGTGGACGACGTACACAATGGCGAACACTCAAATGTCTTGAACTCTGTGTTCGTGCCGTTGCCTTGGAACGAACTTGGAAAAATAAAAGGATTTGAAGGTGTCTGAGGTTTCCCAGCGGGTTGCAAATCCGCGTTTATGTAATCATGACTGCTGGGGTGATCCTGTGGCTTCGATGTTCTTTTCCCAGGGAAGTCATCCGGATGAAGATTGATATCTTCATAGGGAGGGGAATCTTTAGCTTCTTTCACTTTTCTAGTGTTGTCACCCACTTTCTCACTGGATGTTGCTTCTCCTCTTGTTCTCGTTGGAATTTCTTGTTCTCTCTCATTCGTAGGCGAAGAGGTCACCATTGGTGAGGAGAAATTAATGTCAGGAGAAGGAAATGAAGTACTCTAAGAAAGAGGAAGATTAGGAGATAGTATAAGCTTTCTTTTCGCTATCGAAATAGTAAATACTAAAACGGCATTATACGATTGTGGCAAGTCTTTTAAAAGCATTGTTGATTCTCTACACAAGCAACCAAAGAACTGAAAGCTGAACTTTATGCGACATGGAAGTCGTTTTAAGGCTACTCCTAACTGAAGGGAGCAAACGCTTTAACCCCTTTGACAGCCAAGATCTGATTGTTAATTCTCCCCTCTTGCTACTACACATTACCCTCTTAATTAGTTATGTGAATTTTGTGTTAGAGCAAGATAACATCTTTTTGTTTAATTTGTGTGTCCTTATTAACTGTTTGTTGGATAATGAATGGATATTTTAGGGAGAAGTTACATGTTAAACACTTCTGAGAGTTGAAGGGTTAAACTATTTCATGGAAGAACACTTCGTAAAATTTACATGCAAGTAAAAAACTTCTGTCATTTCATCGTCCATTGACATCAATTTGTTATTACAATTTCAACATGGCGGACTATGACGTGGACGTAGCTCCTGCCTAACCTTTGAACGATGGCGACTCGACATGAACATTAAGAAGGATACCAAAAATGGTCATTACCTCAGAGAAAGGAATATCCAGTGACATCGGATTGATGTTCAGTAAAGATGGAAGTCCTTCCATCTCTCCATCGTCAAAAGTCTAAAAAGGAAAGCGTCGAAATGAGTGCATATGTCTATTAGAATTTTCCGTTCTTTTGGACTTGAAGACTATGAAGAATCTTGAATCTGTTATTGTCTTAATAATGGCAAAGTTATTATGTGCGTGCTGTCAAGACATCTGTTGATGTGTTAAACGAGGGGATTTGAACCAACCTCTTCCTGGTCTTCGTTGAATGTCAGTGTGGCCTCATAAACATCGTAAGTTGAGGATGTTTCGTCATAGGCAATCTGCCGAACAATAAAGAAGAAAATTAATGTCAGACCTATATACAAGTAACGCTAAACACCTTTCCATGCAACCAACCGGTTAGGTATTCGTCCATGCCGGGCATTATTTCAGGCGTTTGAAATTAACTTTCTACTCCAAGGATCTGTTCTTCGAAAAGACTAGTGCTTGGTGGTAAGAGCTTGGTCTTGAATAAAATTTAACTATGGCTTTAGTTTCTCTTGTATAAAATCGAGTGTTGCAGTGCTAACGTTTTGTGGAGTTGTGACGTAGTGTCAGGCAAAACTGAAGAAAATAAATAAATTTCTAGAGAACTGCCTGTTAACACCGTCGTTTACACCAGCCATTCCACAGCTTGTATGGAACATCTGCAGACGAAGTTAAATGTAAGCGCAGGACTAGTGACGAGTTGTTTTCCCGCCTATTTCTGCTCATTTCAAGTTGGGAACACCGCGTCAAAGGCGTGGAGGAAAAAAAAATGACCTACGTTTTAAGTTGTGTTGTCCAAAGAAAAATCTCGTTACGTTTCCTTAAATTATTGTGAAAGAAACATTTTCTCATCCGGGCAAGGTAAGGGAAATATGTTAAGTATAGGTTCACAAAGAAAGGATTGTGAAAATGCTCTAATTTTTGTTGATTTTCTGTTATGATACGTAACTTACAATTTGACTTTGCAAGAAGACCGATCCGTGCAAACAGTCCTTCGTCATGATCATGACGTCCAACCCATTTTGGGCGGGTAAGTAAAGCTTAAAGTTTGCAATTTCTTCGGTTTAATCATACGAAACCGGGAAGGAATGGCTTGCAATTTAAAACTAACTTAGTGGCAAGTTGAGAGAAAACCTTTTAAACTGACTGGCTTGATGTTGGGTAACACGTCAACAATCCCAGTATTGAGGAATTTACTCAATATATAGATAAATACATAAATACATAAATAAGAATGAAAAATATATGAATGAAAAATAAAACGGAAGCATGTGAAAAAATAAATAGCTTGACTGTCAGAGAAAAATAACTTTCTTGACTGTCTCACTTCAAATTGTGAAGCTTTATATTTGAGGTTACCCGACTGTAGTTTATTATTCATTAACTTTTGGCAAACGTATTGGTGTATTTCAATTCAGCCGACCAAATATTAATATTGTAAGGCACGGAAATCTCCGATGTAAAAAAAGTCTTCGCTATTTGCGAGCTTACTTTCACATTTGGAGGCAAAACTTCAGGCACTTGTGGAGGGGTGATGGGACGTGAGTTAGAACCGTTTACGGAACCCTAAAAACGAAAAAAAAAAAGCTTCCGTGTTACTAAGATACTAAAAAGACAATGCGTTACTAATCAGGGTTTTAAAATACCTTTTTCTCACTTGATTGAATAATATCGATGGCATTTCTAATGGCTATCATTTGGCAAAGCTAATTCATTTGAAATCCTCACGGGTTCAAGTGGCTCGATATCTCTAAGAGACTCGTATTTTCCAATTTAAACTGCATACGTATTTACATGCACCGCATATTTTCTTTCTATGGAAACTCAGGAAAAATGTAAATACATGAACAATTCCAATCTTACTTTGAACGAGCTGCGGCTTGACGATGATCCCTTTCCAGAGAAGCTTGACACACTGCTTGCATATGAGTGAATGGAGTGTCTGTCATCTGACATGTGGTTTCCAAAAAACTGGCGACTCTGTTAATTTCATCAAAATGAAAAGGTTGTTATCCCACAGCATAAGCAAATGAAGAACATAAAATAGATTAAATTATAGGGATATTTAAAATTCAGTTATAAAATTTATAACTAATATTGTGAAAATATGTGTTATTTACCTTCATCATTTCAATTTCTTTCTTGAGTAATAAGTCATCAAATCGATCAATATCTCTTGGTGCCACAGAGCCTCGTATTTCCCCCATCAATGACATCTACCGATTGAAAAACACTGATTTTCGGTAAAACTAAAACCAAAATACAATACATGATATCAAATATTACTTGCTCAACTTCAGTGTCCTAGATCACTACAAGGGCCACAAAAGAAGGAAAAATTTTACAAATAGCATGCATAAAAGGAAGAAAAACTACATGCCACAAATGTGGAGGGTTTCATAAACATTTTTCACTTTTATTGAAACATGGTCACTGCATATCCAAACACTTGAGTTATGCGAGTTTTCAAAACGATCTTCTACAATCTGTAATTAAAGACAGTGTCTGCATACATGACTGCACAGACAGCTGCCAAAGCCCAACCAAGCATTATTTCATATAGAGTGTTGCTAATCCTCCAAAATTAGTACTGATTCATCCTGGGTGTATAACCCCACCATTTCATTAGGTTTCCCTACAAGTTTGCTACTGGATAGGGTCACTGTGGGAGTAAAATAGGTTGCCAAAATCACAAGACACTGGTGCACATAAGGGCTTCAAACAAGACCATTAAATCCAATATGAAGCCACTACACCTCCTAACCAATTTAAAATTTAGATACTTTGAAAACAAACAATAATTTACATATACATTTCTAAGAAAACTCAAAAACCTGCCTTAGCTGGAGTGTCAAGCAGATCAAACATGGCAAGAACAAAAGCATTGATGTTGATGAAACCCTTGCAGTACTCCTCCAAGTAATAAGTCAAGGTTTCTAACTCATTATCACTAAGGATTTGCCTAGCTTGTTCTGTTATTAGGTTCTTCTGTAATGGAAGTCCCCCACTATAAAGGACTTGAGATCCTGCAATCCCATGATGAAACATCGAAGGCTAAAGAAGACCAAAATGAAATAAATTTTGCAAATTCATGTGTCACCTAATAAGACTACCAAAGAATTAACCATGAAAGTGACTCTACAAGTTTATGTGTCATTGAATAAGACTACAAAAGAATTATTAATTAAGGTGACGCTTCAAGAAGTGTAAAATATATTGTTTCTACAATTTCTTCATCCTACTGGCTAAGTGTATAACAGCCACATGTACAGTGCATATAATACATGACTTACACAATTTTGGTAATTTACATGTACCCAATGTATCTAAGTACTAAGTACTACTGTCATTTTCAGCTTAACAGAAGAGGCTTTTTGAAGATGCCATATGTGGTGTCTGTACAATTATGATCTTCATGTAAGTTTGGTTCATTACAGTAAATTACATACATTTTGTAACCCAACTATTGATGATAAGGTACAGTTCATTTCAATTCATTTATGAAATATTTCCATGTACATACTATACAAATCATCTCATAGTGTGTTTCCATTATATAGTCATGAAAAAAATTATACACCTCAGTGTCACTATCACCAGTCATTCTTCCATGTGCTGTATGTCGTCTTTTTATGAAATAAAAGCAAAAGAAGCATACTATTAGATCACAAATAGAGAATACATATTCTCATAACATTTTGCACCCAATCTTACAATTACATGTACTTGCATGACATTTGTAAATCAAGCTCTTAAGGCAGTGTGTATTCCAGCTCACCAAGTTACCATGATTATAATGATCACATTACTTTGTTTTAGCTGATGTCTCCTGTTCCACTAGGTGGGTGTCTCACAACCTCTTCTTCAAAATGCAGAACTTCTTAAGATTTTCATTATTGCATTTACATGTACATGAACCAGTAGTAATACTTAACTGGTTTAAAGACATTATGGGTCCTCAGACATACATGTAACCAACTAACAAAGAATGGGAATCTCCTGGGCAAGTTAATTTTGTTACAATAATACATGTGCATTAAGGTGGTAATGAAATCTCCTTAAAAACAAGTTTGCAATAAATACCCCCCTTAATAAAACAAAACTTAAACAAAACCCATTGAATCAAATGTAAAATGAGAAATGTGACAGGCTAAAGAAATTTTGTTAGATCATTTTCAGTCAGGTACTGGTAAATTCACCATTGACTAAACTTCAATTTAACTCACAAATAGCTAAAAGTGTTGACTCTGCCATAATTACTCTGAGAGAAAAATACAATCTGAGAATAAAGTTAGAGTAAACTACCTAGAAGATTGAGGTGGTTGGCCTTCAAGGGCAGAGCCGGAAGGTGCATGAACCTCAACCTCTGTAATGTGAGTGACCTCAGGAACACTGCATAATAATGGCAAATTAACATGTGCAAGGAGCGAAACAAAGAAGACATTTTGTGAGTTATATTTCACACCAAAGAGAAAGTCATAATGTCAGTGAAATAATTAGGAGAGATGGATGTTAATTTTTAGCAGGACATCAGATAGATGAATATGTCATGTAAATTATCACTGACCATACAAAACAGTCAAAATAACTGTCATGAAAGACTTAGGAAAGATAATGAAAAAAAGAACAGTGAAGCTTAAAGAGAATAGTGATTATTTATGGCAGTTTTATATCAGAGTTGAACAGTTTTATATTAATTTCCTTGTGTAGAGAGAATATTCAAATGATAGTTGTGATGCATGTTTAAATTGTGTATTCAAATTGAGTCTTCTCCTCCATAAATTTATGTTGCAGCTTTACTGCTTTAAGGGAAAATTATAGACAAACTGCTTCAAGAATTTATGATTGGCCTATACTCTATTACACATGCTGTAGATACAAACTATCTAAAAGAGACAAAAAAAGCATATAACAAGATATTTAAACAGGGAAAGTATTAAAAAAAGTTCTTCCCAATTCCTTAATATATTGAAATAAAGAAATCCTGATTAAAGAGCATTTCAAATTTATAATTTTTCACTTATTTCCCCAAGCATTTAAGTTGGTGTGAAAAAAAATTGAAACTAACTTTATATTTTGTTAGTGATGTGTTGCTTGCAAAACTATTTTGTCAACATTTTAAGAGTCTTAAGTAATTTACCATGTAATAACTACCTTGCGTAAAGGGCAAAATGTTTTTGGAGTGCTTGCATTTTGAAATTAATATCAACAACATTGAATAACTAACATCTCCTATTCATTTCCAGCCTCTTTCCAGCTGATAATATATATCATTATGTAATGGTTTTGCTTTGATTTATTGCTTTAATACATTTATCATGCAGGCATAACTAGCTACAAATAATGTAAAAGGAGCAAGAAAAAATCCAACAGTGAGCCAACATGTGTACATGATGTGTACATGATGTGTACATGACACATACCGTTGAATCTGGCCATTTTTAGTAGGTTGTGTTATCCATCTTGTTTTGTCATGAGTTACCCTGGTGAATGGTAACCTGCCAATGTCTTTCAAAGTTATTATCATGTTTCTGGTTGATTTTAGAACCTTCACCGCCTTTTTGTGAGTGATGTTTAGAAAACTCTGTCCATTTACATCAAGGATTTGATCTCCAGCCTTCCGAAGAAATTAAAAAGTCCTCCTTTAGATAACAATTGAATCTTGCCAATATGCAGAAACTGGTTCACAATTTCAAATTTTAAAAATTCTGAGATATTTCCCAACAGCCTAAAACCTAAAAAGGTTCTTCTTCAAGATACTGGTTCTGAATCATACACGTACAAATGAATGTATGCTTTGGTTCAACTTGTTTTTGCACAAGATTAATCTGATGCAGGTCTGAAAATTTTGAAACCATACTGAAGTAGGATCAAAACATATTTGTGCTCATAATTTTAAGTAAATGTAACTGAAAATCAAATTACTAAGGGTTATTTCAAAATAAGGAAAATACCTTGAATCAGAGCACAATTTCCTTGGAAAGAAAGCTTTTTCTTTCAGACAACATTTCATGCCTCTCAGTTATAAACAATTGAAACCTTAATGTTGCTTCAGATTTTATGCCAACAAAACAAATTCATATTGCCTGACCTTGAGTCCAGCTTGTTCAGCAATACAGTAAGGGTCTATGCCAGCTATAAAAATTCCTAATCCATACTCAGCACCCCCCCGAATCATTAACCCCAACTTTGTACCATCCTCCACAAATATGTTCACCTGCAAAAGAAAACATACACACAAACTGACCAGTTATAATATACTGATAATAACATTTACATGCACCTAATAAATGTATTGGTAACAAAGTTCATTGAGAGTCTAGGGGCATTCTTCTATTCAAACATATCATTGAGACCTGTACATTTATTAGCTGACACACACTAAAAAAAAAAGATCTTATATGTCAAAGCTTTGTGGATGTAATTGAGTTAATTTTGGGGTCCAAATTTTGAACTCCAACTCAGTACTTTTTATGCTCTTATCTATAAACAGTTATGGTTTAGAAATTTCACAATTATTCAGCCAAGTGGAGTAAATATCTATCACTCACAAGGACACCAAGGTTAAAATTTTTTTTAGTACATACCACCCAAAAACCAAAATTTTTTCTTTTCTGTTAACATATATGGAGGTGAATGGTACTGACTCACCATTTCTGAACTAGTCAATCAGCGCATGTGAAAAGCACTATTCACCATTGTGGTATATATAATACCAAATTAGATGTACATCAATTCAAACTGACAAGTATTATCACCAAGAGAAAGAAACAAAACTGACCTTCCGTTCATCATCATCTCCTAGAAGTCTTAAATCACTTTTATGGATGCCATCAGCTGTTAAGATACGCCCATTTGAGTCAACTCCAGGTGGAGGTGAGGTTCTGTGACCCCTTGTGTCCACCCATTTGCAAGTTGACTCAGCAACAAAACTATCAGGAATACGACCAACTGACTGGACTGTCAGATTAAGCTTCTTGCTATGTTGAATATTCTATAGAGAAATGAAAAAAACAAAACAAAACAAAACAGAATGTTTACAACATAATTATTTCTCACTACCAGTCTAAATGCACTTTTATTTTAGGTATATTTCTTATCTGTGGTTGGAAAAATACCTGCATATATTGTTTATGTTGACATATTTAGTAGCCACTTTTTCCAAAGGTTTTTTGACTAGTTAGAGAAAAAAGGTTAAATAATTCGTTTAACTTCTAGAGAGCGTTTTGATGTGCAGTCCCGAGTAGTCATCAACAAGTTGTACAGCTTTTTAGATATATGAAAATTCACAAACTCAAATGAAGCAACCCAATAACTTGTACTATGCGGAAACCATGACAATCAAATCAAAAAGGTTATACGTTTTAGATCGAGAAGGAACTTGAAATTTTTAGATTGTTTAGAAACTCCTGTAATTTATAGCACTTCTGAACATCAAAACAAACATTTCTCACTACAGACAGTACCATAGTAATTAACATCTCGTACGACTCTCATTAGGAGAACATGCATGAAGTTTTCCTCAAGTTTCGAATACATTGTAGGTCCGTAAACTATAGTTTAACTACTGATATACTTCAAAAGAAAAAGTCCTCAGTCGTAAAGATACTAACTACACTCGTTGGTGATGAATACAAAACCCACCCAAGGAGGTTAAGACACACTTCATCGAACACAAACAAAACATATCTTCGAATTCTTCTGCTTACCTCTTGAGAAATGATCACATTTCTATAACTTCCCATCGAGTTTCAGAAAGGAAACCTTAAATCCTTTTAACACCATGAATAAATGGCTTTTACATTGGTTTTTAGAGAGGCAATTCGTCACATCAAAGATTATTGAAATCACATTTTAACTTAAAGCTGGCCATTAACAATTTTTTGTTGTTACCTTGACAGCTTGCGCGTGTGTCAGTCCGTCAAATTTCGTGCCATTGACTTGAATAATATGATCTCCAGGTAACATGCCGGCGGCTTCGGCAACAGAATTTGTATCCACAGAGGAAACATACAAACCAACGCCATGTTCAGATCCTCCACGAATATAAAACCCAAATCCAGAGTTTGAAGGTCGCTTAATAGACAATCGCTTGATGGGATGTTTAGCATCCCGTGAAGAACTGAACTGTGTCATGTTTGACAGATCGATTCCCGAGTCCGATACGTGCCTATGAAGGTTATCTGGTAGACTCGATGAGGCAGGAATCCTGTGAAGATTTGCCGGCGATCGAGCGGGCGATTTGGAACGCTGGCGAGGCTTAGGATGCTCGTGACTGTGCCAAAGTATATTAAATTTCTCTTGGTCATTGTGTGGAACTACCTGCCGTAATAACGGATATACTTCTCTTTTCGTTGAAGTATCGAGGATCGACTTTAGAGTTGAAACAAGATTGTTTACATTTCTATCTCTCTGATATTGATTCAGTGATTGAATTAGTAAGGTTCGATCTTGGTCGTCGAGTATATTGGTTAATGTAGTATAAAGTTCGCGAACATACTGTGAAATTTTCCTTCGTCTCCTTTGCGGCGAATGTTGTGCCGAAATATCTCCCATATTCTTTGTATCTTCAAGGTAGATTCAAGCTATGCGACAGCAAATGCGATTTTCAAGGACTGTCCTTGGAACGGAGTGTCTCGCACACGCGCCATTGTCATCAGGGTTCGCTTGTTTTCTAAGCCCAAACAATTCTTCTAAATTAAGTTGAGCGGCTATATAGGTCACGTGATGCATTAAAAAACTGCTAATTCAGTGAAACGTGACTCCTATACCAGATCAGAACACGTTAGTATGGGATGGGGGGAGTGGGCAGTATCAACTTTTTCACTTTAAATAATTTCTGTTAATCTTCCTGCTTTCTGTCGATCACACCTGGAGTGTGCACCTTTAGGATGTACAAGAAGTTTACCTGGATGACCTGCAGAACAGGGCCCAGTTGTTCGAAGGCCGTTTAACGCTAATCCAATGTTAAATTTTAACCTGGGTTTCTTTATTCCTTTATTCAAAAGCCTTTTTGGGATAATTTCCTGTCTTATTTTTAGAGCATCAAATAATAATATTCTAGACAAAAAGAATTCGACTGAATTTTCTTTTAAAGCTATCAGATCTGAAATCAGATTTCACACTAACCCTGAGTTATCTTAACCCAGCTTTGAACAACCCGACCCAGGTGTTTTCAAGGAGTTGCTACAGGAGAACGTCGGGAATGTTTTTAAAACTCAGATTTAAGAGGACTTAATCTTTTAAAACTTAAATTTGACGCTTGAAGTAAGGAACACAATGACGAAGAGGACAAGAACGGCGTGTCTATTCGTTTTTGATAAGAGGAGGCGGCAAATATTTATGACAGTGCCGTTCCCAGGGTCTTCCCCATGTTTTTCTAAGTGGATTCGTTTCCAGGAATCCACTTCCGTCTTTCCAAGAACGCTATTTGCCACGAAGATAGCGAGATGCTGAACACAGGAGAACATTTCTGTTCGTTAGCGACCTAAATTGATCGTGAGATCCGAACAATGCAATGTCCTAAGTGCAAAAACACAACTTCCGTAACAGAGCATGCCTTCTGCTTTAAATGTGGCACAAAATTGGAGACAAACGAAGAAACATCGTCGCCTCCTGTTCATAACGTGACGGAAGATGCGAAAGAGTTATCGCGGGAGGCACAGAAATCCAAAGTCGACAACAATTCAGACGCTCCACTTGGTAAGATCTTATCGCTCTTTTCTCCTTTACCTACCTACCAAATCAGGCAAACCCGATTGTCGATCAAAGCGTTCGTTTAGTGAAGAGAAATTTACATGGACAAAAATTATGTCATGAAGTTCTCTTTTATGACTTAAAAATGTTACTTTCACTTTCACATCTCTAAACTTCTTCAGTGCTGGACAATTCATTCTTTAGTTTTCTTTTGCGTTGTTAAAATCACCACGATTAAATGATAATTTCACCTCTCCACTGACGTCAGGTTAAGATATTAGACTCCTCAAAGTAGGTCGAAAGCAACACAGAATTGATTTTGTCTGAATTTAGTTAATTCGCTACCATCGATATTCCGTTGGATGCCTGTGTGCCTGTGTGCCTGTGGCTTTATTGATTTATTGACGTTTATTTAATTTTTAAGTTTGAATTAATTTATTGATTTTCTATTGTAGCAAGTGTAACAATGTTTTAGATTTTATATGCATGTCTCCAATAACATTTTTTTCCTAGCTTTCATTTTGTCTTAGTAATACGTTTGTGGTGGTTTGTGGTGCAATATTTAGCACAGATTGAAACTGAATCAGCTCAGAGCAGAGAGAACATTGAATATTCTTACATACAGTGGTCTCATTTTCACAACACACTGGAAACTCCACCTTCATTCTTGGTATCTGAAGCCTATTATCATTCCAGATTACACCCATTTAAAACTGAACTCATTAGCACTAATTACAGATGGAAATTATGCACAAGTGATAGGCTGCATGACATAGGAAACAAATATTAGTTTGCAGTGAAAAACTTTAGATTGTATGTTTACATCAGGAAAGTAGTCTCATAGAATGGAGCATAGGGTTGAATGACAGCTTGAAAATCATATCCCAAATGAGCAACAGGAAAGAATATGCATTTGGTGCAAATTATAACATGGCTAGAAACATTAATGTAGCAACATGCATCCAAGAGGGATGTACACATGAGAAACAACGTGGTGGCTGGAATAATGTGAAGTTGGATGAGGGAATGAAGGAGTGCCTCAGTGAGATAGTGGATGAGAACTGCATACTTACTTTGCATTAGATTAACCAAGAGCTTTGAATAAGACTTCAAGCTAAGCCATGTACAAAACAGGACAGTTGGAAAAGCTCTTGGCTGTATTACAATACATGTTAAACTTGTGAGGCTACTACTAGCTGATCGAAACAGGCCAGATGTCATCCAAAGTCAGGCTGATTGCAGAACTTTTTCATGATGAACAGAATTATTCATCATTCCATATTTATTGATGAATGCAGATACAGTATATGGACTACTAGAAGCAATGGGCCAACCAAAGTCGGTGAAAGTGCATACAGACAAGTCCTTTGTCAGTGTGGAAGAAATGTGATGATAACTTAAATGGCTGTGTCTCCAGCTGCTGGCTTGGTCCATTACACTTGTATAGTTGGTGGGATGAGCATTCAATGACGAACTTCCTGGCTCAAGCTCAACAGTTACTTAACCCAAATGAGCTGGTGTATATTAAGAGGAAGAAATTGTTGCTACATCATCTTCAACAACCACTATTTCCATTGAAGTGAGACTACATTTGCCTTAATGAATGTTCATCTCTATGTAAAATCATCATTGATAACTCCAAAATTAACACGCTTGTTTATTTTCCAAGCATGATTGCACATTCACTGTAATTAGACTGATTATTGAACTCTGATGAAAATTTATTTTCTGGTAATGAAGAGCAAAAAGTGTAGAATGAATCATGAATGCATAATTTAAATTAAAACAGGTTGTAAACAAATTTGGCCATCACCAATTAAGTAATTAGATATAGCAAAACTCCTTATATTGTTATGTGCACCATGTAGCTATTATGTTCAGTTTTCTGTTGTTTGCAAGAATGACCTTAAGGATGTGGATCTTGGAATCCCAATGCAGTATAAAATCCTTGCTCTAATGCGATTTCATTGTGGTTCTCTGTTATATTTTGTTAGAGTCAATGTTTTGTTTATCTTTAAAGAATGAATATATTACCTCAATACTAATAATTCTTATCATTTTTTGCAGACGAGGGAAAAAGAAAAAGAGAGATTAATACACAAGAAGAAAAACCAGCAAAACGGAAATCTGTTGTTGAATTAGAAAGTGAAGCTGGTGATATTGACACTGTAGCTTTAGAGAGCCTCACTGTGTTGGATCAAGTGGAGGAACAGAAGGGTGTTCCTGCTCCAAATTCTGTAATAGCAGATACAGAAGAATGCTCAACCACCAATACCAGTGCAACAGAAAGTTCCACAGGAAGTGTGCCAGAGACTACAGATAGTTGTGAACCTACAGATGCCACAGGTATTGGCAAATTCAAGATTAAAGTAAAATGAGTAGTAGGAGACTCTGGAGGACATAGGATGAATGCATGCTAAGTTAAAAAAATCAGATGTAAGTCCTTCAGGTAGATTATTTCAGTTCTCTCATCTTCATGGAATTTTACAACAGCCCCAGCTGAACCACCTTTTTCAAATCATTGTTTGTATCAGACAAACCAATTATTTTACTTGGCCAGCACCACAGGTCAACTATCTCCTTGGATACTAGTAAATTTATGACTCAGACAAACTGGTCTCAGTTCTTTCAAAGAGTTTGCAAAGCTTTGTTAATTGTCCCTTAGAAATTCCCTACTCTGGGTGAAGCCACAAATTCACTAAATGAAACCAGTCAGCCAAAAAAACCACCAAATGCACCAGTTAGTATATCACTACCAACCACTCTGATGTACACCTGCAGGCTCAGACTGAGACCCTTCTGTAGCTGTCTTTAATTGGCACATGAAAGATGTGAACTGTAGTAATTAGGCCCACTATCCTGCTGTTTAAACAAACTAAGAGGGTTATGTGTAGAGGTGGCAAACTTCTGTGAAATCTAGACCCAACCTGGACTGAACAGTGAGGAACAAAAGTGTGAGGGCCTATTTTTGTGGCTACTGCCTCTTATATAATAGAGGGCGAAGCCACTATGTTATGGGGATGATTGAGTGAGTGATGGTAAGTAACAGTAGAATCGACCCACTTTTGATGTGATGTTTTCTGGTGGTACATGTACCTATTGTTTTTGTTTTTTTCAGAATATCTTTAGCTCAATAGCCACTAGCCCATTTAATGATGTTGTCCTTGTTTCAGTTATTGCAGTGACGCAGGATAATAAATACCTTGCCAACATTTTAAAATGGTCTCTAGCGATGTGATGAAAAACAAATTCCCTGCAGAAATGTCTTACATAGGTGTGATTTGTGCATCATGAAAACTTAGAAGAAAATTTTTGCCTTTGAAGAGAGAACATTTTACCATCTGAATCAGCAAATTATTTATCAATTGCACCATTTTTTGCTCTAAATCACATCTTTTTCTCAGCCAACGAGGAAGCTTTACTAAAATTCAGCAACCAATTGCTTGTTAAAAGAAACCAATCAAATTGCAGGAAAGTGAAAAACAACTTTTGCAACTTATTCAAACCAGCTAAAAAAAAAACAAAAAAACTTGTACAGACTTCAACATCCTGCATCTGAGCATTCCTCAAATGTGACACAAACCTGTTTATATTGTCTCTTATAACTTGTGATTGCACAGGTTGATACACTGGGATATGTTAATGCCTTTATGTCATAGATGATACAGCATTCACAAAGGACACAATGACTCTCTCTTACTCCTGTCTGATACATAATTAGCATGAATGTGCAATTAAGAGCTCTACTCTACTAGCTTCAAAACCTCTCTTTACATTCTAAGTATGTCACCACCATTAGCAACAGTTATCATGGAAGTCACATCAGAGAGCTGCAAAGCATCAGCAATTAAGGTGACCAAGCCAAGGTGACTGGTCTGATAAGTCCCCATAGTCAGGTCTCACCATGTCTCCATGTGACCTGGCCCCATCCATCGGTATCCAGTCAACTCGCCGACGCCAACTCGCTGACGTATAAAATCGAGTAAAGACGTTGGCGAGTTGGTCCTCAATCCAATATAACTTATTAGAAGTTAAACATGCAGAAAAGTAAACGATATGTAGTAAAAAAACACTGGTGAACATTGGTGAACATTAGACAGAAGCTTAAACATTGGTGAACATTGGTGAACATCACCAATGACTATAACAGCTAAAGACGCAAACGAGATATTATTATTGTGCGACAACAACACCGTAAAGACTCATCATGTCAATCGCTCAGATTTTTTAAAGAAAACTTGTCTTTCTGGACAAGATCTTTAGTAAAAAGCAATTCTTTTTATTTGCAACAAAGTTTATAAGGATCTCAAGGCGAATAAAGCGAAGTAAACATCACCAATGACTCTAACAGCTTCAGACGCGAACGAGTTATTGTGTGACAACAACACTGTAAAGACTCATCATGACAGTCGGTCAGATTTTTTAAGAAAACTTGGCTTTCTAGATAAGATCTTTAGTAAAAAGTAATTCCTTTTATTTGCAACAAAGTTTATAAGGATCTAATGTCAATCGGTCTTATTTATTTAAGTCAAGTCGCTTGGTAAAAAGTCAACGCACAAACGGTGTTGTTGTCACACAATAATTATTGTGTGACAACAACACCGTAAAGACTCATCATGTCAATCGCTGAGATTTTTTTAAGAAAACTTGGCTTTCTAGACAGATCTTTAGTAAAAAGCAATTATTTTTATTTGCAACAAAGTTTATAAGGATCTCAAGGCGAATAAAGCAAAGTAAACATCGCTAATGACTATATCCGCTTCAGACGCGAACGAGATAATTATTGTGTGATAACAACACCGTAAAGACTCATTATATCAATCGCTCAGATTTTTTAAAGAAAACTTGGCTTTCTAAACAAGATCTTTAGTAAAAAGCAATTATTTTTATTTGCAACAAAGTTTATAAGGATCTCAAGGCGAATAAAGCGAAGTAAACATCACCAATGAACAAAATTGGCTGTAGACGCGAATGAGTTGTGTGACAACAACACCGTAAAGACTCATCATGTCAATCGCTCAGATTTTTTAAAGAAAACTTAGCTTTCTAGACAAGATCTTTAGTAAAAAGCAATTCTTTTTATTGCAACAAAGTTTATAAGGATCTCAAGGCGAATCAAGCAAAGTAAACATCGGCAATGACTATATCCGCTTCAGACGCGAACGAGTTATCTCGTTCGCGTCTGAAGCGGATATAGTCATTGGCGATGTTTACTTTGCTTTATTCGATCTTATCTAGAAAGCCAAGTTTTCTTAAAAAATCTGAGCGATTATCATGATGAGTCTTTACAGTGTTGTTGTCACAGTCCCGATAACTGGTTGTGTCCTCGTCGATAACTCGTTCGCGTCTGAAGCTGTTAGAGTCATTGGTGATGTTTATCTTGCTTTATTCGCCTTGAGATCCTTATAAACTTTGCTGCAAATAAAAAGAATTGCTTTTTACTAAAGATCTTGTCCAGAAAGCCAAGTTTTCTTTAAAAAATCTGAGCGATTGACATGATGAGTCTTTACGGTGTTGTTGTCGCCCAATAATTATCTCGTTCGCGTCTTAAGCTGTTATAGGCATTGGTGATGTTCACCAATGTTTAAGCTTCTGTTTGATGTTCACCAATGTTCACCAGTGTTTTTTTTACTAAATATCTTTTACTTTTCTGTATGTTTAACTTCTAATAAGTTGTATTGGATTGAGGACCAATTCGCCGACGTCTCTACTCGATTTTATACGTCGGCGAGTTGGCGTCGGCGAGTTGGACCGTCGGCGAGTTGGACCGTCGGCGAGTTGACCGTAATTCCATCCATTCCCCCCCCTCCTGCCCCATCCAAGCTGCAGCATAGAAGTCACTGTAAAACATGTTAGACTTCTAACACTAGATCTAATATACATGCCACCAGCTAAAGTATGGGAGCGAGTGGAAGAGAAAATTTTGTTGGCAATATCTGGTCAACAAATCAAATTCCTTGATTTTGGGCAGCTTACAAAGGTTATACAGAAAACCCTATTAAAGTATGCCTAAAGATATGGACAATTACTGCGTAAGTAGCTTTACAACAGTTCAAGTATTTAGAATTCCCCTAGATGTGAAAAATATAAAGAATTATGAACATTGCATTACGCATCTCATAATTCATTGATAGATACATGTAGGAAATAGAGTTATTGCCAAAGCTACCGAGAACTGCGGACTCCTCTAACCCTTGTAATACTTCGTTACAAACAGGGGAGACACCAGTAGGGATCGGAGGTGATCAAAACCAAGGAGGCGGCAGTAGCCAGTCTGGTACGAACAGTACGTCTCAGCCATCTGAAGCTGATGGTCAGCCCACGAAGGACGAGGACAGCAATCATGAAAATGAAAGCGGTGGAGATGAAAGTGATACACAGTCAGAGGTAAATCTTGTCATCTGTTGTGTGTAAATAGTGCTTCAAGACGATTAAAATCGTAAGTAAGTGTTCTAAGAATGAAGATGTAGTCTGGCATCTCTTAATTTTTGGTATTGAATAACACTATCATATTCATATTGTTTGTAACTTCAGGAAGAAGAACCATCTCAAAACGCTCCAAAAGCAAAGCCAGGTTCAAAAAAGACTAAACGAAAGGGCAAGGCTCAAAGGGACAGGCATAAAAAGAAAGAAAGGAAAAAGAAAAAGGAAGAGGAAGCACGCGTGAAAATCAAGTATGTATGGTCTTTGAACATCAATTTTGAAAGACAAGTGGGGTCGAGATTCTTAAAAAAAAGTTTACAACATGAATTATGTATCAGCTGATGGTAAGATATTGTTGTCGGACGTAAAGAAATGCCCAATCATAATGACAAAAGTCATGACCTCCATAACAGTGGTACCAACTCACATCAAAAACATTTTCTTTCACGCGATGTCATGGCTTAAATAGTAATTCACTCAGACATACGACTTCTTTCATATGTGATGATGAAATGAAAAATTAAGGCTGGCTCGGAGTAGAAGCCGTGCACAAATTTCTTCTTAAGTCTTACGAATATTGCTTCCTTAAAAGCCTATCTTGAAGTCGATATTAAAATAAGCAAAACTTCATATTATAATTATCCAAGATTCTTTCAAACGAAGTGTTGTTTCTGTCAGAGAACGTTTATCAAGAAAAGTATATCATCAGGCTAATAAAGTATATCACAATTGTTTAATGCCGCCTAATTTAATCCTTGTATGGCAGCGAGAAAAGACAACAAGTAGGGTCACAGCTCGACCAGGGGCTAAAGGGGCAAAAGAACGACAAGGACAGAGACTCTAATACCTTGGGTGATAAGGAGATTGATAACCGCAATGTAAGCTGCGACAGCAAGAAAGAACCAGAGGAGAATAAAGAGTATCTTGCCAAATACAAAGGAAACAAAATGACTGTTGTATTTCATGCCGTTCTTTCACCAAATTTTAAATTTGATGCTAGTCAAGGTGACAGAATTTTTATGAGGTTTGGTGGAGTTCGTTATGGAAATTTCAATGAGAATGTTGCAGCAGTTCATCCAGAAAGGTAGGCCTATGTTTTATTATATTGATTGGCGTTAACGCTACTTGAAAATTTCATAAAACCCGCCTGTATTGTGGTTCATGTATATGTGTGGCGTTTATTTCCGAAAACCCCATTAGTCTTCCTCTTTGTGCTAAAAAAGGTTTTTAGCATTTTATTTTACCATTAGTATGTTAGAGTAATTTTTGATGTAGGATTGTTAATAATTCAGAATTGCATTAGTTTTGTTAGTTTTGCACTATGGGTATGATTCGTCAGCAAAATCTGCGCTATCCTCTACACCAATGAGATGCAAAACCAAAACCAATCATTACTTGGTCATTTGCGCTGGCACTTAAGGGTGTTTGTTTGTTTGTTTTTTACCTCTGGATATGGTTTACAGGTTTCCCGAACAGTCTCATTGGGAAAAAGTGGAATTGATGGCAAAACAGGTCTTAAAGAAACCATACAAAATTATACGTTTATTTAAGCATACGCTGATTCGAATCATGTCATTTTTTACAAACACGTAGGTTGCTTGAAAATGATTTTATCCTGGTTAAGGCACAACTATCTGTACCAGTTGTTGACGCTAATCGCAACATTTCCTACAAGTATATTGTCTTAAAAGCAAAGAGGAAAGATTCAAAAGAAAAAGAGAGGTATGTTTGGGACTACCTTTCAGCTGGAGCTTATACGAACCGCTGCCTCCAAATACCGAAAGATAGGTGCCAAACTGGAGGTATGTTTGTGTTTTTAAATTATTAGCTTTTCCTTTCTTTTGTAAAAAGTACGTATGAAGCACTCCATGGTTTAGACAACCATAATGAGAAACCAGACTGAAAACCATCGTCCTCTCCTCACACTTATCTGTAAGCGCCTACAGAAGATACGTGGACGACATTTATCTCCAGACAACTGGTGAGGAAATGACAGACCAATTCCAACATACAGTGAACAATCTGCACCCTAAGTTGAAGTTTGAAATTGATAAACCAGAAATAACACCCAATGGCTTCCCACTGTCACTTCTTGATAGACGGACGGCAAAAGCTCTTTCGAGTTTTACAAAAACCCAGCAAAGAAACCACTATTTCGACCAAATTGTGCTTTCTGTAAGAAACACTGTTTATTAAATCATGGGTATATACTACAATCAACACTACATCGGGAGCATGTCACGCTTTATGTAAGATCGTTTAAGAGAACACATGAACAAAGAAAATTCTTCCGTAAAGAAACACATCTCAAAGTGCCAAAACTAAGTCTACAAAGGCATCGAGATCAAGACTATCGCATCAGAAAACGACCCCGCAAATCTACGCCTGTTCGAAGAAGTTTTGACTATTTTAGCATATCTTGAGATAATCTTTAGATAATTTTTTATTCATATTTGTACCTTATCATTTATCTTACACAATTTACTCCCCGCATCCTTTCGCTTTTCACACGTTTTTACTTTACATTTGTATTTAAGCCTTACGCGGAGTATTTTTCTTATCCTTGATGATGCCGTGGATTGGCGAAAGTTTGGATTTTTAAAAGATTGTAACATCGATTTTACAGCAGTTTAGAGCCTCATGTGAATTTTTGTCAGTTCTATTAACCTTAATTACAGCATTTACTACTAATTGCTTAAATGATTGACTTCATTGTTCTTTTCTTCACCTGGCAGTGTTCTATCTTTAGGATTGCTTTTAAATACTTAAATTAACTTTAAATTTTAAGAACAAAACAAGTCTCTGTTGACACAAAATAATGATACAAACACTACTGAAAAAATATTGCAGCCAAGATAAATGACCTAGGGTGTTTAGAGTGTTTATTTTTGTATTTTCGGCAACTGTACATAAATCTTTCTCGCACTTTTTTCGTCAAAATTCGTCATTTTCTTCATAAATGAATTAAAATTTTCCTGTTAACCAATTAACCACCGCCTTCATGATCTTTGGACTATGGAAACTGATGGAAACATATCTATTTTTAAACTGAATTTGGTTGTTATTTTGAAAATTAGGTCTATACCAATCTTTATCAAGACCTTTTGAATTAAATTGTTTAAATTTTATTTTCCCAACAGCCGTCTGGCACCAGTACGACGACACAATTTTTTGTCCGCCAGGATGGATTCAAAGTATCCGAAATCTTGTGCCGTTCCTAAGAAGCACAGGTCCTTTGGAAGGCAGAATCATCGCAACGAAAGCGATGTTGCCTCGTTGGGAAGGTTTCAACGAGCATGAAGTTGACACAAATATGACTGCTTGGGAGGCAGTAGGGGTTGTGAATGATTTAGCTTACTGCATGACACAATCGAAGGTTGAAGACTATGGTATCTACACAGGAAATGTTCCATCAGGATATAACTTTAGAAGAGTATGCAACCACTAATGAACTTTTTTGCGTTTCCGAGATTCCGAGTATATATTGTATTTAGGGTTAATTTTATTGGCGGTATGATGTGTGATAAGTAGCCCTTTAACTGCATTGCGCATGCCTCTCCCAATCCGCAACCTATATTAGACTGTTTGGCCGGTTGTTTACACGAGTTGTAACCCAAACCACTGTTTTACGAAAGCAGGGGGCTGACTTAATTAAAGAAATGTTATTTCCGCTGTTAACTTTCGGCCCTGTTGACACTATTCACAACTATTAAATGTTCCGACAAAAGGTTCAGCCAAATTGGAGATTGTTTAGAACGCGGTTTTGTTAAACAACGGCTAAACTTTGTTTCAATAACCGGCCCTTTATCTTTCTTTGTAACATGCATGTAAAATTTTAATCTACTTCTTCATACTTTAAGTGACAGTCATTTGGTACCATTTATTTATTCGCTGCATTTTATTGCTGCGAAAACAGAGTCGGCAATCGTTATTGAAATAGAAAAAACGTCTTTTTCATCTGAAAGAATTGAAACTTTGTGTTGATAAAAAAAAACTTTTTTTGGTTGATTTTAAATCAACTTAGAAAACAAGAGCGTCTATCCTGAAATGGCCCTATTGATGAAAGAGGTTTACCACCTTTTTAGAATGTTATTTGGCTACTGTAACAAACGCCCGCTTCTAGAGCTTGATAGATAAGGTAAACTGGTTTGTCATCTTATCACTCATCGCTCAGATTATTTGACTGTTTGCACGGCTTATCTCTTGGCTCATTGAAGGGTCCCTCTTGTTGTCCAAAACTGTTAAGCTAATGCCTTGTTCGGGGAATGTTATTTTCTACTTACCTATACTTATTCCTAAAGTATTATAGATTATTGATATTAATGATATTTACGGTAGGGAATAGGTGCATTAACGGTAAATTACTTATTTTTCTTTACGTACTAGATTTTGAGGGACTTTTTTATCGAGAAGACTGAAAAGAACGCTGCCTGTAAATCAACACCAGAAGACGCGCGAAGAATTTCTCCCTTAGTATCATCGGTAGCAATTGCCTACCTTATTTCTGTACAAAAAGTCCCTTTAGATCCTAAGGAGTATGAAAAGCTGTTCTCCTCTTTGACTCTTCATGCAGACCAAAATCAAGGAACTTGTTCAGAATTTGACAGGCTTCTCAAACACTTTCCTAGTGAACATTGGCAGTAAGTGCTGTTTAGTTTGAATTTATGTTCTTAAAAAGGAACCTATATCGAATGCTAAACTATATAATTTTTTTTCTGCATGCATCTCTGCATTAACGACGAATATTTCAAGCAGTAATAACAGTGGTCTTTTTGTGTATGTGTGCGTAGGAATATCGGTGAAGCCATTCAAGGTATTTGCAGACATGTGAGCAAGAATCATCGAAATCTCCATGACTGGTTGTTTGCTGTACCACTGGTCCACTTTCTCACTCAAGAATGCGCACCTTTTGACAGCTCTGTATTGCTTACGGAAAAACCTAAGGAAAAAGATGAAACTTGGTGGGGAGCTAATGGATTTGAAACAAAAGCTGTGAGAGAAAGGTCTTTTACAAGGGAGAGGTATTTTCATCCTTTTTTATCGAAGAGTAACTTTTTCTGACGACTTGCGGACTAGTTATGATTGTGGACTATGTCGGGATATGATCACTGGCATAAAATTGAGTTTCAATAAGCAAAACACTTCTACATCCTCCTTACTTGTATACCATCAAAATGCTGTTCTTCCCCTTTGTTTGAAGTTTGTCCTCCTATGTCTTGGTTTGTAACGACACTGGTTTTTCTAGTTCACGATAGCTATTTAAGGCAGCTAGTACTCTCTTCTTTTCTTGTAGTTATGAAGTGAACAGGAAAATGTAAATGTAAGATACAAAATCAGAGTTGTTGTTGTTGCTGCTGTTATTGACTTGGCGGACTATATTTGCTGTGGCTGATGCGGTTCCAAGTTGCAGAAAATACACTTAAAGCAGCACGATGTAATATTAAAGTTGTACATATTGTTTTTGTGATGATCAAGCAAGTAAGCTAGGGAACTAAAGCCAGACTCTTTAAAAGCTGTGTTGGTTGTCGTCAATTAAAGTGTTTTTAACATAATGATCGCAATTTAATGGCGAAGGTGACAGCGGTCAACAAACAAAATGTTTAAGGAGTGTTGTAGATGTATCTTTGAGGACTTAAATTTTCAAAGATAGATGAGCCTGCTCATAACAGCAGTGTATTTGAAAACTAGATCCTAAAATTTGTCAGCCCACAAAAGTATTGGTACATGGCTTTATGTTATTTCTCTGTTTAATTGTCGCAGGTGCCCCTCGAATTGGATAGATTTGCTGAGCCCTCTGTTTGCACTGGATCCTCTGTTCAGAAGAACTTTTCTCCTCGTGGTTCCTTGTAGTGAATTTGGGAGCGTAGCGTCCTCTGAAATATTTGCACCATTTGAGATCTGCACCACCTTAGCAAGAATTTTGTCAGAGAAAAAATACGTAAATGAAGAAGAGGTACATATATATGTATGTGTGTGTGTGTTTAACTTCATAAACTTCATGTCCTGACCGTTAATTACTAGGAAAAATGCGAAACTTTTGCATTTCAAAAGTGCCAAGTAATTTAATAAAGAACTTTGGTTTGGTTTTCTTTTTCTTGTCATATTATCATCTTGAAAGACGTCAGTTACAAACTAAGTTTTGAAATAGTTTTCTCCTCACTACAACAACACCGATTTAAAACGTACGTGAAGTAAGTCTACTTCATCGACACTTAAAGGAGAAAAAGAAGAAATGTACTGCAGGGATGCGTGAAGAGAGGAAGAGGGGGAGTAATACTTAATCACATCACAGGCATACAACTTACATAGTCGAGTTTTTAGCACATTTGAAGAAAATTTTCAAACAAGTAATTTCATTGGTCGTTGCTACTTTTTTATGTAGAGATAATATTTTTATGGTTTTTTTAAGCATGCTACTCCTTTATCACAATTGAGTTCTGAATTTTACAATTCTGTTGACTTTTATGATATCTAGAGGAATGCAGTTGCGCTCAGCTTGAAAATGATTGAGAGGAATGTCAAGACAGCTTCTGACATCAAAACAAAACCGTAGGTGAACACGTCTCAATATCAAATTTGTTCCTTGTATGCCCGAATATATCCTCAATCCCATTGAGTGGGCCATATCGTGACTCTGTGGCTTATTGGGATTAACAACTCTTGCAAGTGAGCTTTTTAAATTGCCTTTGACATCAAATTTACCTGAGTACCTGATAAGGGGAATAGCTTCTCCCTTTTTAATTAATATGATTTCTTTCACTAGAGCGTTTGAAAGATTGAAACTTGCTTGTTTCACATTGTGATTATCTTTTCATTGGAATTAGGCAAATATTTTTTATTTAAACACAATTCTACAACCGCGTTCGTTTGCATTTTTGATGTTTACATAATTTAAGAATAAGCTGATGTAATGTTAGTTCGTAAAATAACTTTGGTCAGTCAGCTAAATCGATTTCTTTGCTGTATTTTTCCCTTCCTTCCCTGTCCTATTAGAACATGCACCATTCGTGGAAGCTTCTTTTAATGAATTTTTCCTTAAATGATATTTCCCTTCTTACCTTTTGATTAGATCTACTGTCAGTGATGACCCGGCCACGTTGAAGGAAGAAGCCAGTCTCTCTGTCTTGTCTTGCTTACAGATTCTAGCAGCTGTATCTTCTGCCTGTGATTTTAATCTGTTATGTGACTGTTTGCGTAGCATCGAAACCTGGGTCTCTGTATCATGCAGGAGACCTGAGCAGGGAGAGAACCATATGACAAAAGACATCGCGCGAGTTGTGCTTGACAGTTTTGAAGTTGTAAAAAAATGGTTGAAGAAAAAGCTTATGGGAACGATTCCATGCTATGCTATAGTTGAGACAAACAAAGAGTTGGAGGTATTTAAGTTAGGTCATTCCTCGTATTGCATAAGCATCCTGTTCTGTGCTTAATAGGTCCATCATTGGTGGAGGGGCTTAGTCGTGATACATTAATGTGCTGAGCTTTTAAAAAAAGGAAGAAATGGCTCTTTCTCTGCAAAAGTTACTTTATCATTCATCGCCTTTGTACTTTACTTTTCTTCAATTCATAAAGTACTTTCTATGTATGTGTAACGTTATTGTTGCACATTTCAAATCATCTTATCATAGGAAAAATTAGGAAACGTCTCTCAAAATATTCTCTCGGCTTTCTTCTCAAGGAAAATACCTTATATTTGTTCTAATGTTTAATTTTAGAAGCAAAAAATACTCATTTAAATAGGCGTCCTATCGGTCTCCCTTCTAGTGATATCCTTTTTTTATGTAACTCGCTCTGTAGTAAAGTCAAAGGTTTTAACTTTCTACAACGTATTGTAACCAGAATATTAATATAAATACTTTTCCCGGCGTTTAAAACCATACCAATTACGGATGATGTCGACGGAATTAAGTACTAACAATTTTTTCATATCCTAGATTTGGACAAAGTTGCTGTGTATTGAGTGGGAAAACAAAGAGTGTTCAGAGATTTGGAGAGGCCGATTGTCTGCAGAGTTGGAGGCGCGTTTGGAACTGGCAAGGAGACATGAGTTTTTTGTTTACCTTTTATAGCTGGTTTACTGTTTCAGTACACTTTTTTTTTAAGAATTCTTTCGATGTATTTGTTTTGGAAGATTGCGTAATGCATGGTGGTTTAGTAAAATAGTTGAACCAAGGGGTGACACCTGATCGTCCGAGTGAGAGTAGTCTTAAGACTTGTGGTAGTGATGGAAATTTTCGACAACCCTCGTGGAAGTCATTATCAGATTCGATTGAACAGTTGTTATGGGTTGAGTGTTACTACTCTGATTTGTTTAAACCGGTCGTGATGCTGTTGTCTGGAAGACTCTAGTAGCTTAAGTCAGTCATGATTGGTCATTTTCGATCCGTCAGTAATGTTACGTCGTTCTCTTCGGTTCATTTGTTGAGTAGATATCGTGAGTAAGGTGTTTTTACGGTGGCGGTAGTCGTTGACAATTGTTGAGGGAAGTCTCTTGTAAGGAGGTGAACCAGCTATCCAGAGTCACTTGTGGAGAGTATTTAGCTGTAGTTAGGCATTGCGCTTGGTTCGCAAGTCGATGATGTTCAGCAATGCGAAAGTTGACGTCACCATTTATTATCATTCGTCTGTGTTCAGTCAGTCTCTCGTGGTAAGTACAAGTGGCATACGAGGCGCTGTCGAGTTTGTTACTGATGCACTCACGAAATTTTTACGTCTTCTGTGGTCTAGTGCTGTATACACTTGCGGTGACATGAACCTATTCTTTTTTGTGACAAGAGGCAAAAAGGTTGTTGATATTGACGTCATCTATGCGTCTGTCTTCCTATAGATCACAATACTTGATTGAAACAAATTGACACTGGACGCCTTTTCTTTTTTTGTAGTGTGATAGTAATGATTTGGTTGAAATTTTAACCAAAGCTAACATGCTAAGCCAACATAACCGTGTTCAAGACTTGGTTTCTGAGGTAACCTTCCGGAAAGTTGAAAGTATGCTTCAGGTATGGAGAAACATCAATTGATTATGACGATATTTTCTGAAATACCGTTTGATCAAGCATTTTGGGTCAATTTTTATGTTAGTTTGTTCTTCGTAGTTGTATTTAACTAGAAGCACACGTTTTATTCTGTATTTTAGAGAGGAAGCGAGGGGGAAGACGTTTTCAGGAACCTTTCTGATGGGCTTCAGTCCTCTCAAGCCTCGAAATGCGGTGATCTCCTCACTTTGATGCTTAAAAGGAGTTGGCCAAAGCCACAAGGAGGTGTTCCATGCTCACCTAAAGCCACACTCAAGCACGTACTGACATGGAAATTATGGCCTGGCTTTTTCCAGAGATTTGGTAATGGGTCTTTTTTCACGTTGTTGATTCAATTTGGATTTTGCAATGCTAAGAGGCTTTGTTTCTTGTACGCTTCATATTTGAAATTATATTCCGATAACGAAATCAAGCCATATAGACGCGGTCGCGTTTTTAGCTTCCCAACAGCCTGAGCATCTAAATACTCGCGTCTTGCGTTTTAAACATTTTGAATTTCTATCGATATCTATTTTTAGTTCTAAATTTTCTTTTGCCCGCTGAAGTATGTCCAATTTTAAAATTAAACTGTCAGTTTATGATGTATACCGGGGGTATGCATATCGACTGCGAAGCGTTTAAACTAAGTGTATAGCAAAATCTAATAGCTGCTGAGATTTTTAATGACAATGACACAGATTATGTTTCTTTTTCGGCTATTTCTCAGGTGTGGAATCCAACTGTCGAAGTGTGTTAAAAGAAGATGGACAAGAAATTTTGATGTTAGCCATCTCATCCTTTGAAGATGCAGTGAATACCCTGAAAGATGGATCTGTAGAATTTCAGATGTTGGTTGTAATTCGGGACAATTCAGAACGATTTGTGAAGCTTTATGAACTGATTAACAAAGAAGAAAGCAAGATATTTCTGCTAGGGCAAATTTTGCGTCAGCGTTGTGAGGAGTTGAAAGCTTTTCAGGACGAGCGAGATAAAGTAACTTCCTTCGTTAAGATGTGCTCTCTTATTAAGCAAGGTATTGAAAGAGGTCCATTTTACTTATTTAAGAAGTCACCCCTATTTACAAGGAATGAATAAGTTATTGTTATATTTCTGACGTTTTAGCTGATGTTCATAAATTGTCACGGAAGGCAGTGGAGGATGCGTCTCGTCGTCCTGTCCAAGATCTTGTACAATCAGTGACTGTTGGCGACAAGAAGTTGCCCTTTGTCAAGTTCTTTGGTCTTTCTTCAGAAGCCACTTCGATGATCACTTCTTTCACTCGGCTAGCAGACAGTGTTCTTCTAAGGCAACTTTGGGTTGAAAATGGGCGCAAAGCACTCACAAAGATTGGACAGAGAGGAGAACCGAAGAATTCCCTTAGTATTGAGGATATTGTGGAGTTTGTTTGGACACCTTCAAAAGAGGAGCTGCAACGTTTGAAACAAAGTTTCCTTAGTGGAGACATTTCTTTTAAGGAGGTAGACAGGTTGCTTAAGGTATTCAATCAAAGGTATAGAGATCTTGGCAAAGAAATGAGACTCATTACCTCAAGTCATAATGGGGCGCAAGTTCATGCTCTCGATGAAGTAATCAACCAGCACATTGAGAAGATACAGAAGTACAACAAGTTGCATAATTGCATCAAGGCTGCTGAGATTATCCTAAATTTCAAGATCGCTCTTGGCCTTAGTGGTGACTTTCGAGACGTGGAAGTTCTGTACAACCAGGTATGTTCAACTTCCCGGATTTGAAGTACATTGGTCCTTTCCCCCCCCCCCCCCCCCCCGCTAAAGAAGAACCATCTAGAAATAAAGCTTAATACAGTTTGAGTGCTTATGTGCTTACCATAACATATACGGCCCTTTTGTCTTCCTGTCACTCAAGACAGATAGCGAAACGTGATAGTGAAGGTACACTATTAACTTAATGACAGTTTGATTTAAATATTCAGACAAGAGAGAGGTAACTGTTAATTAACAACATGTGACAACATATGGAGGTATGGAGGTAGACGTTGTTCCATCACACCGAAAACTCATTTGAACTTGTTATCTTTTATCTTTTTCGTTTGCACGCGAGCCTGAAACCACAAAGAATAAGCTGACCCTTCGAGAATTGTCTGTCAACTTTGAAAAAATTCGAACAGCCCCAGCACCATTTAAAGTTTAGCTCAGGAACCTAGCCTGTGATTTTTCTCCACGTGGTGAGCAGACCGAACTTCTCCTTGAACCCAATTATGATTTGGGGTGGTTAGTGGAATTTCTAAGCCACTTCATTATTCTCGGTCACTGGCCTGGAAATTAATTAAGTGGCAGCAGCAGCAAACTGTCTCAAGCTGGAAACATATGCAAAGGAGATGTTGTGTGTTTCTGCAAGGGCTTAGAAGAATTAGTTGAGGTTTTTCTTCACAGTGTCTTCTTGCAACACATTTCCCTCCTTAGATGAACGATGAATTTAAACAGCGCCCATTGAAAAGCATGAGCAAAGAGTTAGAGAAGACTGGCAAGCTACTATCTGGAATAACTTGTGAGCGTGCACGTTGTCTCGATGTTGTGTCCAAATGTCAACCCTTCATTTCATGGCTGAAGGATACTATCAAAGGTGAGATATAACATTCGCATGTTCATTACTACACCTCCATTTTTCAGTGTGAATACCGCACAGATGAAGCGCACTCGTGTAAACTACGACAAAATTCTTAAATCTCCCACAATATCTCTCCATCGGTAAGGTCAGTAATTTCTGCGTTGCGAAAAAACAAGCTTTGTTATAACATCGATAAAGAGGTAATAATGAATATTACTATAAATATGAAAGTTGTCGTCATGGAAAGCAGAAGAAATAAATCAAATATTGAAAAAGAAGTAAAATCGAAAATTGAAAAAGAAATGAAATCGAAAATAGAAGTATATCCATTTAAAACTGTCAAAATGTTGACATCTCTATTTTCTTTTTGTAGGGCCTCAAGAACTTAAGGTGCTCGTGGATTTGGCAATTATTTCAGCTGGGGAGACAGACATGGAAACTGCCCGAATAACATGTTTACACGCTAGTTGTCTTGGATTTGCTCCCCTTATTTTTGACTTGGAAAATTCGGTTGGCTTTAGTCGCTTGATGAGGATTTGTGAGCCAGTGTGGAATGCAGTGGATGCTGACCCTAAGCTCCCTGAAAAACTGGTAATAATGGGTACTGCAAAAATCGGAGAGCTTATCTTTAGAGAAAAAAGCTTTTACGAATCTTTTCCTTGGCTAAATCTGTTGCTAAGTTTTATTTTTTTTCGGTGCAGATAAGAAGTATTTCCCGTTCACTACTCAAAAAAGGGCCAGATAAGGATTTGAATCGGGGTATGCAAATCTGCCAATCCTTCGATCCAAAACTGTTAATCCGTCGTAGTTTTCTTTCCGCTTTACTAGCCAACTGCATGAGATATAAGTGTACTGAGGTTAGACGCATATTTGTTTTGATTTTATTTGGATGTTCTTGTAGAAATGAAGGTTGTTGAAATTCCAAAGTAGTGAATGGTGATGACTTTTTATTTGGGCATTTTTACTAAAACTGAGCATCATGCTTTTCACAGACTCATCTATCACTTGATGGGAGAGGTTTGTGAGAGGGATTGTGTTAATCGATTTTACTTTGAACCCTCTATAGCTAGAAAGCAGCCGTCAGATTGAGTGGATTAAAAGTGTCAAAAAGTCTCATGGGTCTGTGGCTATGTCTTCCTTAATGGAAGCTGAGAAAATAAATGCACAGGGCGTATACTGCGTAGGATGTCAAGATGGAGATGCCTCAGCATTACCAGCAATGGAACAACTGACACCTGACAAAGTAATTCAACTTCAGATGCCTGCTGAAGATAGCGTTGACCGTAAGATTTACAGTCTGAACGATTTAAAGGATTTGCAGAGCAAACTGATGCTTATTGCAGCGAAAGCGTCACAAGGGAAAGAAGAAGTAGACAGATTTTTGGATGTAAGTTTTTATTGGCAATTTTGAAACCTAGAATGCATTCATAAGCGAAACATATGGGCGACTTCCATTTTTTTATCGTACACTTCCTCGTGAGCTTTAATCTGTTCATAATCTTCGGGCTGGTTTTCTAAAAACGTCTCAGGAGGCCCCGTTGAGGTTTGTGCTGCTTAAAAAGTATTTGCATCATTATCTTTTATCCAAGTTACTTTTGTTCACCCTTACCCATCTTTTTCCTGTTTGGTTTATTCTGACTTATCTTAATATTTTTTTTCTAGAATTGTTCATTTTATTTTAGATACTGAAGTAATATTTGAAAGTAATCTTAGATTAAAAGGCGATTTTATGCTTTGCCAGTATCTTAGGGAAACTCTTTTAGGTTCTGGAGAAAAGGTGTTGTCGGGTTACATTTATTAAAATTAAAATTGAATTGTGATTCCTAATTTTGTTTTTATATTAACAATTGATAGATTCTACAATGTGTTCATCGTCTTGCCTCAGTATACATTTCTCTTTGCAAAGCTGGAGAAGTAAGTCATCTCAAGTGGCAACGTAAATTTGATTGTTCGCCAAAACTTTCTAATAGCCGCTCTCTTACAAATGATCTGATGGATGAGAGTAAACTCATGGAACAGAGTCTTCGAGACTGGAAACAAGAATTGCATGCCAAGCGATTGCTTTATGGAGAATTAAATCACTTCACCACGTGCCAGTTGCTCTTTCTTCGAAACAAATTGGCAGAAGTAAAGGGAAGAGGTCCCAAAGCTGTTGATGGAATTCCTCTTGAGGTGTATAACCTTTTGGAGAGTGTGTTACCTGGCATCGACCCTTCCATTTTAAAGTCTACCCTTTTATTTTGTGGCATTTGTGCTGAAGAAAGTGGACAACAAATGCTCAGATCGTATGGTGCAAGCAGCATAAGTCGCTATCGTGATAAAGAAATGGAAAGACCCCTTATGGTGAAGACAGTTCTTTCTTCAAACCAAGAAATGTTCCAGTCACTTGTGGTAAAGCTAGAGTCGCTTGGTTATTCTGAAGAAGTTGCCTTGGCCGCGATGGTCTCATGCAGAGATGCCAGTGAGGCAGATCTCATCGTTTGGTGTGTGAAAAACGGTGCAAAAAAAGATCTCATTGCGACTAAGTACTCTGAGGCCTTGAGTGATCCAAGTTATTTGCGACTTATAGAAAGAGAAAGCACTACATTCTCTGAGCTCGAAAGGTGAGACTTGAGTTGTGCGAATCTAGCGCTGTATGTAATACGGCCACTCGAGTTTACGTTGATAGTAGCTGGAAGCAAACAAGAGATTCCTCAGAGAAATCATTGGTTAATCAGGATTAGACTTAACAAAAAGCTTTAAACATGTTTCTGTGATATAATTTTGGAAAGAGTTCAATATCCGCTCCTTTGTAAGAAGAAGTAAGTATTACTTCTTAGTTTCATTAATAATTTTTTGTGACTAACGATCCTAAACCATTGCATTATAATTAGTTTTGTGCACAGTAATGTACAACTGATATTTCTATTTCATGTAGCCAACAAGAAAAGGAAATGACATCGGAAGCAGAAGATTTTTCAGAACCCATGGAAGCTAGTGACACTCTTGATCAAACAGCAGGAGGAACGTTTTTGAGTCTTGATGAATTGGGGAAGCTTTTGCTTCATCTAGCATCCCAAGGTCAATGCTTTTCTAAGTTTTCAAAGCGCATATTAAGTCTTACTCTAGTGTCCTTTTTACCAATTAATGTGCACCAAAAATTGAAGACAAAAAATTGCTATTGGTACAAACCAGATAAAACATTATACAAATGAACTTTTAGAAATGATCAGATTTTTTACACCTATGGCGTAATTTCAAGGCTTACAGAATCGACAGTAAGCTTCCACTTTGAACGTACTGTCTTTAAGAAAAATTTTTCAAACTTTTATAAGGCATTAATTTGATAACCTATTTTCGTTTATGGGCCTTGGATTAATGAAATGCGCATTTGATCATATCCACATGTTAATTTGCACAAATTATCCTTATTATCCTTATTATTATTTAAAAATCTAAATTTCATCGTTAATTGCAGGATCAAAAAGGGAAAGGAGGTGTATTCCAAGATACCTAAAACGTGGAAAGCCAAATTTTGTTGTCGTTCCAAAAGGTAGGAGGACTTTGTTCGTTTTTGTTTTAAGTTGTAAGTCAGCTTCTCCTTCATTATTTCTTTGGTAATATATCGTCACTTCGTGCTATTTTGCGGTTCAATGTTGACTGATGTTGTAATCATTTGTCATCTCTTTAAACTGAAATGATTCCTATTTCGTCGTTCTGTTATTGACCTTAAAGTTATATGTTTCTTTTTCCTCATCCTCACAAAGACGATGTTTTGGGAACTTTACTGTCTTTATACATGCATGACAGTTCGCAGTCTCTACCAACAACAGAGGAAGTTTTGATCTGCTCTTCCGATACAACTGCAGAAGAGGTAGGTTATCGGCTGAAATATTGCAGAAATATCATAAGGTTGCAGTGCAGTCTGAACCAGTGTTAGCGGTAAAGCAAGGTTAAGCAAATTATGACGCAAAGTGAGGTTGTGAATGATGGAAACTGTAAAACGTAATGGAATGTTGCTGTTTACAGGTCATCCAATCATAGGTCAAGTTTGATTAAGTAACTGTCTTAAGCCCTATGTGCCTTTCAACAATTCCCTTTGCTTTTAGATTGAACTACTGTGGCGTAGATCCCTTGCAGACCACAATGGCAGGTTGTTTTGTTTGGTAAATGTTGACCTTCTTGACTACGGTGTTTCTCAACAAGCTTCTGATGTTCTAGAAGTTCTATTGCATGAGCCTCAATACAGTCGAAATGAAGGTAATAGGTACAGTTTGCTGTCTAGTTGTGCTTCTTTCACCACTAAATCGTGCCCAAAACGCATTGTATCCTTCCTGAGTATAAAGTGTATGGAAGTCCCTCGTTTTTCTTTTAAACTTCAAGTTTTTTAGTTAAGATTGATTAAAATCCCAATGTAGATTCCATCACAGAGTAAAAATTTGAAGATCCCCAGGGTGGTACTCTTTTGTCTATTTAATCATTTGTTTTTCTGTCTTGATATTGTATCCCTTGAATTGTTTTTACTCTAAACACTCATCTGCATTACTTATTGTCAATTCTTTTTCAGGCCTGTCTCTTATGGTTATCTGTAGCTCCGAAAATGAAAACAGAGCTCACATGGCTGCAGCTCTAGATCAGTATAGGCTTGGAACTATTCCTCACTGTTGCTCATCAAGAGAGATCAGGCAGTACCTGAAATTACAGCTTAAGCCACGCTCTCAACAACGGGCAACTTTCAGAAATCAAGTCTTGCCTTGGATTCCTGCAGCTGCATTGGACAGAGAAGAGTAAGAGCCTTTTTGTACATCACGTTAATAGAAATAGAAAATCCTAGTTAGTGCGGCATAGTGGTTCGTGAACATGAAGCTGAGGTATACAAATCAAATAGACATTTGGGCCGGGACAGAGTGATCAATACCTTTTCAGGCAAGAAAATTTTTTGTAGTTTCGATAGTGGCAAAGAATGCATATCCATTGCACTGAGATAACTACGCAATCACGTCCAAGTAGAGTAGAGTAGTAATGCTACATGTTAGTGAAAGTGAATTGGACCCAATACTCTACCGCCATCTGACAAAATATGTTTTCTCTTCACAGACTTGCTGTTAGAGTTATTTCATCTGAAAGAGCTGGATCTGGGAAAAGTTTGGCAGTCTGTCGACTCAGTCAGCGCCTTAGTGAACTTCGAAACAATGATGCAGTAATGGATTACCTAAAGGACATGAGTACAGATGTGCCACTTTGCATCAGTGTACCGATCTATGGACCAATCGTTCACCAACGTGTTGTGGTCGAGTCTTTATTGCCTCACACTATTGTTCCAGATTTGCCCCTTTCCCGGATTTTCCATTTTGATGTACATCCTTCGGTAATCTATTTTGGTTCCCTTTCGTCGAAAGATTTTAGATATATTATCGTTACTCTTAACACTATTAATGATGGACGATATTTCCACAGGTAAGAGGTGGTCTGGACACGCTTCTCTTCAACCTCCTAATCCTTGGTGCCTTGAAGAATAGTAGTGGTCAGATCTGGAGGCGGCGATTCTCAGATCTTTATGTCATTGAAATTACTTCAGGCGTATCTCTGAATGTATGCGAAACAGTGGAGAGACGACAAACGTCTACTAAGGTCAGGGGAACGATAACAAAAAGAGACACTATGCAATACTTCAAACAAGATCTCTAGGATAAGTTTGAATGCTGTTCTTTTTGTTAACAGCTCTCCAAGAAAGACACGGCGGAGCCCTTTTACAGGCTTCTTCCTACGATCCAGTGTGGAACACCGATGCAAACATTACATCAGCTCAGAACTAATCTAGCAGGTAAAAAAAAAAACGGTATTTTTATTGTGTCAAGAGTCGGGCTCAATTGATTTTACATGCCGTACGGTTGTGTTTTAACATATTTCAAGGTATTTGACCCACATCTGCCGGATCTACTGGAGAACAGAAGGTAGTACAATAATTTTTTTCTTCTTCATACCCTATGTAGCTGACAGCAGTTTGAACCCTTTGTTTGACAACGCTGAATTCAAAAGCTCCTATGTTCAGCGGGCCTTTCAGTACCTTAAGCTGTATGAAGCGGGCGGCCAGACTCTTGATCATTTTTGGTTTGTACCCAGCCAAGTTATGGGTGACCATACAGAGTGTATTGATATACTCACCAGGTGAAGAATCGTCTGATAAATATATAGAGGGTCCTTGTGTGTTGTACCTTAGTTCTTTCAGTCAGGTTCTGTCTTTGTGCCATTTGAGTGTTGATGTACGTGCATGTAAGCGGAGGTAAAAAAAAATTGCTAAGGTAGTATGTAAATGAACGCTTGTATTCAACCAACAATTTGCATATGATTGATGCAATTTTGAATTTCTGTTTGAATTAGTCGTACTTTTTCAATTAAATCAATCAAAGTTAAGTTGTGGACCATAGGAGATTAACTGATGGTTACTTACATGACACCATTGAGAGAGAATAGTTAACCTTGCTAATTCCTTTTAGTTTGCGAGAAAGATTTATTTGTATATGATTTCGTTACCGCCGTTCATCTACGAAGCGGAAATATTACATTTACAAAACCTTTAACTCTCTACTGACGAGGTTGTAAGACTTTGTATCGTAAATTTTTTTGCTTCATATGTAACGTAAGTGTATAACATTCCAGTGTATTTTTAGGAACATTCCAGGTGTGAGATTATGATGTGCTCATTTATCAGTGGTTAAACACTTAAATACTCATGTTTTTTTCCAATCAAATCCAATCACAGACATTGTGGTATCGAGAACCCTTCATGGGCCGAGATACGGCACTTTGTGAATTTTCTCGACTCCCAACTACAAGCCTGCGAAGAAAGTTCGTTCTGCAACATGGAATTGGTGGGGGACACTCTTGAGGGTTTCAGAAGTTTTGTGGTTCGTTTTATGATCTTAATGTCACGGGTAAGATATATATTCATTACACGCGTTACATCTGACAATTTTTAAAAGTAATTCCATCAAACGGTCATCAAGATCGCCCTCGTACAGTTTTTTGGTCCATCTATCTTTGCATCCTGTTCTTCTCGCTCGCTATTTTGTCTTCCCTCTGTCTAGATTGCTATTCATTCACGAACTAACAACTATCCATGCCTAAAACCGATTTCAAAGAGGCCTAGTTTATCATGGCATCAATTCGCAGAAGAACCTGCTGAAAATATTCTTCTTGTGTTACTTAAAAGGATTTTGCTACACCATCTCTGAAAACATGTGAAGAAACTACTCAAACTCCAGGCCTTGATGACGATACTGTTGTTGAAGATATGGAACCTGCAGCAGTTGAAGTCTCACAGTTTAGTCTAAGGAGACACTGGGAGACTAGGTATGAGTAACACTGCATCTGCACAGTGACTACATACATAAGATCTGCGCAAAAGCTAGAAATTATTTGATTTCAAAGTGCATACTATACGTGTGTGTCTGTTTTGTGTTGGTGGGACCGATTGAATTACTGTCATACTGTTAAAAACTGTTCAGGGAACAGCTTTTGGTAACAAGGGAATGGCTTGCAAATGTACACTGAAAGCAACAGTCATAGATTTTAAGTGGTAATATCCAGTTCCTTTTTATTGGTAGTTCGCATCCCTACATATTCTTCAACCAAGATCGTATTACAATGACGTTTGTTGGCTTTCACATTGACCCAAATGGGAACTTAATCGATCCGGGCCGTCAAGTTACCATTCAGCCAAACTTGATGTCCAGGCACTTGCGTACCGGCCTTCACGTTCAAAGGGTTGACATGCAAACTAACTATGAATCTTGGAGCAAGTAAGTGTGAAGCTGATCTAGCGTTTGCGTATTTGACAATAGCATATCCTAGGCCTTAAATTTTGTAGGGTTTCTATAGCTTTGCTTTAATCACAGTTATTTGATAAAGCCAGTGGACAAATAATAATTATTTTCCCTGTGTTTTTCCCTGCAATGAAGAGTCCTTGGGTGCTTTATTTAGATATTCTTGCTATTTTGCTCTTTATAGGGGACAGAAAATCGAAAAACTTTGCGGAGTAATGGGTGTCGAATGGCCTTGTGATCCAGATGACTCGTACGAGCTCACCACAGACAACTTAAAGAAAATCTTAGCTATTCACATGCGTTTTAGGTATGACAGTGAACGCAATTTCTAATAACTGTACGTTGTAATATCTTTAAAAACTGTTAGACAATTAATGGTAATTGAGCAGATGGAAATTGTGGAATTTTACATAAAAAACAAGACGAATTTTCAGTTTCTAACATGGCTCTCTCGATCTTAAAATTAATAAATCCAAGGTGTGGCATCCCTGTGGTCATTATGGGTGAGACTGGCTGTGGTAAAACATGCCTTATTCGATACATGTGTGGCTTACAGTCTGGGCCTGGTGGACCTAAAAACATGCTTCTAATGAAGGTAAGAATTTATCAGGTTGTTGTTTTGTATATTTTTATGGCTATCTCTGAATACACTTTTGCAGTCTATTGCAACCAAGTTCCTAACTAGTAGTATGATTTGAAAATTTTTTGTCCGATTGCCGCCATAATCAGCGTTACTTGCTCGTGCACTCAACGATTTATCTCATGCAGTCCTAAACCTTGACTTTCCCCAAGTCCTTTATTTTTTCGTAAGCCAATATTTGTCTTGAAATTACGCAATAAGGATAATAGCTCATTTTCTCCCGCTTTAACTTTTATGAAACGGTGAAAGAATACGCGAAATGATCGCAGATTACGCAGTAACACAGGAGATTTTCTCATCTTCTATTTGAACATTTCTCCAGGTGATCGTCATAACATTAACACCTACCTAATCTAAATGACAGGTTCATGGAGGTACTACCTACAAAGACATAGAGAAGAAAGTGGAGGAGGCTGAGGCAATGGCTATTGTGAACGAAACGTTGAATATCGATACGGTGTTATTCTTTGACGAAGCTAACACAACTGATGCTTTGGGAATGATCAAGGAGGTTATGGTCGATCGCCGAGTCAATGGCAGAAAGATAGGAGTAGGGCTTAAAAGATTACAGTTCATAGCAGCGTGCAATCCTTACAGAAAGTACGTTGAACACCTTTGGCGAATTTCGAGTATTACATATATATATTAGGTTTTTTTTTCTTTAAGTGTCATTTCAAAACAGCTCTTTTACTTTTGTTTCTTAGACATACAAATGAAATGATTCATAAGTTGGAGTCAGCTGGCCTGGGGTACCATGTCACCACGCAACAGACACAGGACCGCCTTGGTATAAAATTTTTGTGAATTAATATCTGATCTATAGCATTGTTGACTAAGTGATAAACATATGTAGAGAACGACATGCAGCTCACTTAGAGTGAATTTTTGGGCACGGATGCTTCCTCAGGACAGGAGTGGCTCATCGCACGGGGGCTTACTGCTGTGACCTTTAGCCTCTATGCACTGTATAAAATAAACGCCAACGATTTAAATTGAGTCTTCCCATGTCTTAAAGTCATGTGCCTGTAGCACTTAATTTTTTTTGATGCTAACTTTCTCATTTTTTCCGAGAAAGACTCCGCCCTACAGATCTTTCTTTTTTTAATCTTAAAGGTCACATTCCGCTTCGGCATCTGGTGTACAGAGTGCATGCACTACCAGAAAGCATGCGTCCGTTGGTATGGGACTTTGGTCAGCTTAAGCCTGAAATTGAGGAGCTTTACATTCGTCAAATCGTCACCAGATTTGTGAGTCTATTTTCGTTGTTCGATCTGTAGAAGATGGAAGATCAAAATTCCAGACCTTGATTTCATTTGGAAGAAGAGTAAAACTTAAGAGACACCTAGAGACCTGTCAATTTAGGAAACATTATTTACCTTTTTTCAAACAAGGTTTTACAAGAAGAGAAAATTCCAGGAGATGCCTCGCTCGTGAAAGCCTTGACAACCATACTTACTGCTTCTCAGCGCTACATGAGGGACCAAACGGTAGGTCAAGCTTTCTAAAAAAATTTGTTGGCGCGGCTCGAAGACTTATCGTAGATAAATAGGAAATGTAGGAATTCTATTGTAACGCAACTCTTTTCTGACTTTACTCAAATAATTACACTGAACCGAACCGAACAGGATGAGTGCAGCTTTGTGAGTCTTCGCGACGTTGAACGTGCAATGAATGTGATGGTTTGGTTTTACAATCACCGTAATGCTCTCAATCCATTAATGGATGATGACACCGATGAAGACAGTGATGACGACGATGACGACAGCGATGTCGAGTATGACGAGGATGAATTGGATCAGGTAACGCAGTTTTAATGACTTTCCGGCATCATGTAAGAGCAGCATTGATGTTGTTCTCGCGATCGCTTCACACTGTAGACTGATGTGATTATTCGTTTGTACTGCACTACTCATCCTCAATCTGGCTTTTCGCTTATGGTGAATTTCTGGTTTTTCTTCGCAAAGGGCAATGATGGTCTATTTTTTCTTTGGTTTAGCTTAAGCAACCAAGGTCAGGGTCTAACTCATGGAATGACACCATTGTCCTGACAATTAGTTGAAAGGTCATCTAAATGAACTTTTTATAAATCGAAATAAGCGAATTTTTATAACAAGCATGCACACATAGGTCTGACTTTCAGAAAGACCATGAATCAATAACCTAAGAGATGCAACTATTATAACTCCACTCTTATTGTTCTGTTTTTATTAGCCCCTTGATGATGTTACTCGAGCAGTTGTGCTCTCCCTTGGGGTTTGTTATCACGCACGCCTTCAGGACAGAAAGCCATATCTTCAAGCCGTCGCTCAAAGCTTTGCAAACCCCTGTCAATTGCCCGGCGGACAAGAACGTATTCTGAAGGAAATCACAAGGTAATGTTAACAAACATCTATCGTGTACCCTGTGGTCGAGATAGGGCGAGCATTTTTTTATTTCTGTTTATAATTGGACTTACCTTGTGAAGTTGTTTCGTGCTTTATCGTTCCCCAGCTGTCAGAAGGCAGTGTTGAATGAACTGGAACTTGGGGATAACATTGCTCGCAATACAGCATTGAGCGAAAATGTGTTCATGATGGTGGTATGTATTGAGCTGAGGATTCCACTGTTTGTCGTCGGTAAACCGGGTAGCTCCAAGTCACTTGCCAAGACTGTTGTAACTGACAACATGCTTGGAGATGCCTCAAGGTCTGATCTCTTCAAGACGTTCAAGCAGGTAGGTAGTTCATGTATGTACAAGCTGCCCTTTTCAAAAATGATGCAATGACGCGTTCTGGAGGAAATTGAAAGCTCATTTTGAAACAAAATGATGCATGCTCTGGGTGTATTCATAATTGAAAAAGAATGTCTCGAAGCAATAATCATTAGGGGAAATTAGTATACTCACTAAGTTCCCTCAGTTGATGGAACGGCTTTACTGATTCTACTTTTGACCAGGTCCAGATGATTTCTTATCAGTGCAGTCCGCTCTCAACTGCAGAAGGGATCATGGCAACCTTTCGCAATTGCAGTAACTTACAGAAAGCCAACAACCCAGACAAGTATGTATCAGTTGTGGTCTTGGACGAGGTTGGCCTTGCTGAAGACTCACCTTTGATGCCCCTGAAAACTCTTCATCCGCTACTTGAAGATGGGGTGAACTCAACCGATGACATCATTGCCAATGAAGAGCAACTTCCTGAAAGAGTGGCGTTCATTGGGATCTCTAACTGGGCTCTAGACCCCGCCAAAATGAACCGTGGAATTATGTTATCACGTGGTCTGCCTGATTCTGAAGAACTTGTGGAAAGTGCAATGTAAGATTTTCCCTCGGTTAATTTTTGATAATGACAGCCTGCGATCTACAGACTTAAAACCGTGACAGCATCCTTATTTTCCTACTTTCAGTAGTGAAATAGAAACTTGTGACAGATGAAATTTGTAAACAGGAATTTAAAGTACGGTTTGGGAATGTAATATTTTATACTGATTTTTAACTTGTTATCATGCAGGAAACGTTCACAACATAAATTTTCTTTCTCTGTAGGGGCATTTGTTCCACCAATAAACGCATACAAAGCTTTGTTGCACCACTAATGAATCCCCTGGCACTCGGTTACAAAAAATTGTACGATAATCAAAGAGAGTCTGAGACCCTCCAGGAGTCCAAAAAAGATGAATTTTTTGGCCTTCGGGATTTTTACAGGTAGCATTATGATTGAAATGTTAATTCTGATAGTTCTCTCATTATTACTGATTAGCTGCTTATGTGTTGTAGCTGAACCCTAGTCATCTTTGGTTGACCATTCGTCATTACTAGCCACTCTGAGGTTACGCTCATGTAGAAATGTTGCAGTTCTATGGGCAGAACTGACCAGATACGGGCTCTAAAACTGTAGCGTCTTACATGCGAGCCTATTTTGTCCCTTTTTCTTTACAATAGATGGGTTAGTTCACAATAAGACCCTTGACATACTTTGTAATCCTTGCTTTTGTACTGCAATTATGTCTTGTATTAATCGTTTAAGTTAACGCATTTTTTAAATATTTTCGTTCACCATCTGGCTGCTATGTTAACGAATATTTCAGGTTTCAAGTTCTCCATTTGTAATAAAATTAGTTGGCAAGGAAGATCCCTCAGTCGGTAAATATTTTTAGGAACTATTGGAAGCTTAGATTTATCATCAGGATGATGGGATTCAACTCTACTTCTTAGCAGTAATGAGCGTGTAACTTCTTCTTACGTCGCCTTTCAATGTGATACAAACTTTTAGGCTCGTAGCCAAATTAAATTCCGTTGCAGCTGACGTCTATCAAATTTTGGCACTGAACGGATTTAAATTATTTTTCTTTTTACCCCAAGCCTTGTGAAAATGGTGTACAAAATTGCTGAGGAGCAAGGTCGCGAGCCACGTTGGCCTGAGGTAGAACATGCCATAAGAAGAAACTTTGGGGGACTGGATGAGATTGAACCTGTGGAAATTTTCAAACAATTCGCTTTCGGTGGAAGCCGCATGGTATGTGTTTTATCGGTATTTTTTTATTTCTAGTTTACCCATACCTTTTGTTTTTGTAATATTAATGATCTGTACTATACTATGTAATACTTTTAAAAGAAATGAATGAAAATAAATTGTCATCGTTAGAAAAGAGGTCAAAGATATTAACTCGAATGCATTTGTCGCATGTGCATTGAACGAATCAAGCTATTGATGTTATCACCGTTGAAGCAGGTCACTGTCATTTTCACTTCAATGCATATCTACTCGGCTCTTGTCTCTTGAAGATGGAGCAAAATGAAGATCCGTTGTCTGCTGTGAATCTGATCAAGGCCAGCCTTAAAGATCAAAAGAAAACGAAAGGGTAAGGAAGACGTTCAATATTGTCTAATTCATCACTGCGCAGGGCTCAGTTGCTCTGCTATCTATCATTAGATAAACTGTCAAGACAAAGTTTTAGCGGTTTGTTCATGTCAAATAAAACGATAACACTTTATAATCTTTTACGCGAAATCAGATCCATGCATTAAGAATTCAAAATCTAATAAGTGGAGCAGTTCTTGTTAAAAGGTGTTTTTCTTTTGGTTCTTTTGGTTTAAACAGAGAGAGTCGATACCTACTGGTATTGACAGAGAATTATGCCGCTCTGCCGATTGTTTTGAAAGAGTTACTTCGAACCGGTGATGAAACTCGACCTGGTGACGAACCTGTCGTAATTTTTGGGAGCAGCTTTCCGAAAGATCAGGAGTACACACAGGTACTTACACTTTTTAACACTCGTATTAAATAATGTAATTCACACTAAATTTGACTTCTGAATAAGGTGGCATAACTAATTGCAGTTATTCCACATTATTTAGGGAACTCACGTTGATGGTTGACAAGTCAAAGCGTTGATTTCAACTTGTAAATAGGATGCTCCTTTGAAACTTTTGAAATAATCTTCAGAGGATACGGCTGTAATCTTTGGCGTCTATAATGGCTAGAATCGCAACTTGAACAAATTGACCAAACTTGTAATATCAAAGTGAAAGAGGAGCTACTCGTCCCATTAAGTATGTTTAGATAACAACGAATAAAAACGAAAATATTCGTCAAAGTTAGTCATTTTGATCGTTTTAACGTTGGTCCTAGGACCAACTGGAGTTACTGATATCATTATGTTTCGTACGAGTAGTCAACGATCAATTAAACCTATGGCCCATAAAGCCTTATAGTATAACTGCTGAATTGACACAGAAACTGGTCGATTAGACCGTCCAACTAAAACCATAGTGGACACGCTGTTCTGTTGGGGCATAAATTGTGGATTATAGACGATTGAGTAGTGGTTTGAATTTGCGACCCTTTTCTGTTGCACATATTTACAGGTTTGCCGAGACATTAATCGAATTAAGGTATGCATGGAGACAGGACGGACTGTAATCCTTCTGAATTTAGAGAGCCTCTACGAGAGTCTCTACGATGCTTTGAATCAGGTATGGATGGGAGAAGAAAATCTCCTTTCAATTAATTTTTCTCGTCAAAGTACAGCACATTCTAATGATGTTAAAGAAAGCTTGGTAACGAATTGTACATTTTAAACTGAAGCAAGCACTGAGAAATCCTGTCTGGTTTACATCTTTTCAAAATGGATCATTCGTTATCATTAATTCTTTCTCGGTCTGTTTGTCCCTTTCGTTTTATTTTCACCAAAAAATGCACGCATCAGTAGCTTCGTAATGTTCCATTTTCTCTCTTCTTTTTCGTTCTTCGAGCATCGGTGTTATTCATTGTCTCTCGTTGTCATGCAGTGCATGTTTTTCTTACTGTTTTCTAATCTTATCACTCAGTACTATGTGTATTGTGGAGATCAGAAATTTGTTGACCTTGGGCTAGGAAGTCACCGCGTCAAGTGCCGTGTACACAATGATTTCAGGTAAGTATAACGGCGGTTTGTATTTCACTTAGGATACAGACGGAATCCCTTCTATAGTAAACTGCAAGACCTGCTTCAATACGCAACAAAACTGATCGTACTCTTCTTTGAAGCATTCATTTTAGAGCACTTTCTCCTGGTTCTTTACAATACATCCAAGAAGAAGTCTGGGAAGTAAATCCTATTTGTTCTCTCTACGAAGCTGTATGTTTGGGTGTATTTTAATACATTTTTTTATACAATAAATCTTCATGGACAGACTCGTTGTGATTGCCGAAAAAGACGTCGTTTACAGTAAGTTTCCAATACCCCTCATCAATCGCCTGGAGAAACATTATCTTGTGACGTCAGCCAGTCTCAGTCCTGCGCAAAAAGTCGTTGTAGATCAACTCAATGATTGGGTCAACAGATTTTCCCACGTCAACATTCCGCGACATCAACAGATGAGGTATGTATTGAATCTGGCCACAGCTAAAATTTCAACTCTTTCATTTCTAAGCATTTGTTGGATTTAAGTTAGAACTCTCTCATTTCTCATAGAATTATGCTTACTTCATAGTAGATTGTAATGTCGTTTCAGAAAGCCTGGCAGCACAATTTTCATGCGTGATTAGGTCACTTTGTCCTATTGCTAGTGCGCCAGAGGCGTTGGCATCATTTACCCTTAAACGAATTCCGTATGACCGTATTATTTCTTTCTCTTGTTTGATCAGGTAACGACCGATTTCTAGTAAAGAATAAGAAATAGTGACGGAAAATGGTCAGTAAAATTTTGAAAAAATTTAGACTCAGGTTTTCATCACAGAGGGCTTCAACGATGGTTTTTCGCTCTTTTAAAAATTGTATTTTAGGGCGTTTGTTGTTGTATTCAGAACGGGGATTTTTTTTAGTTCAATAATTTTTTGGCTAAAACTCATGTTAACGCATTATTATCATGCTGTTTGAGTTTACCTAGATCACTGAATGTAAAAAATTTGACTTTATGCCATAAAGGAAATATTTGCCTGGTGATGCATTTGTCGGTTACCACGACGATACTGCAGCATCAGTAGTGCTACAAGTATGCAGTGACTTAGACGAGGATGAACTGTACAGTCGTTTCAACGACAAGAATTTTTCGGAAAGGGTACGTTATTTAGAATGTAGTTATCAACATTGCTAGTAATGTCTTGAAGTAATCCTAAAGGCATAAATATACTCTTTGGTTATCATCACTTTTTCAGTTCCTACCTGTAAGAGCTGAAGTAAGAAGCACGTGTATTTCCGTTTTGTAGGGTATTTTTGCTCTTTCAAATGGTCTTTTAATTTAAATCCTGAATTTTTCATTACATTTGACGTTGTAGGTCCTGAAGGAATCCCAGGAATTGCTGTTGCAGTGCGCCACACCTGATGCTGTGGCAAGGTTGGTTCATACGAAGCTTGCTACACAGGCAGACCAACTATGGGAGATTTACTTTACAGGCCAGGAACATTCAAGTTTAACAGCTTTCCTTCGAAATGTGTTAACGACAGAAGAAACGAAATTGGGCCAGCCCGAGGGAACTTTGATTCAGGTGAGCGTGCTTTGGCATATTTACTTAAGTACTACAGAAGTTCCATACATTTGCTTTTACGTCTTAATTAAGTTAATATATAGATAAAGCCAAGCCTAAAAGCGGAGCTCGCATATTTTTTTGCCCGCACGTCTCAAGGGCACAACGCCTTGCCCCGGCCAGGACTAGAACCCGGGTCGTCCGGCTCGGAGCCCAGTGCCCTGACCACTGGACTACTGAACAAAGCTGTGGCGTTGGCGTGCCCGCGGTACAGTCGACCACGCATATTAAAAGTAGCACCTTGTATGGTTGTACGGTCGTACGGTCGCACATTCGTACAGTCGTACATCCAAATTTTTTCGGCTTGATGGGTTTCTACTATTTTGCATAATTATGGGCCTACGCTCTGCGAGCTCCGCTATTATGTATTATGTTCCTGCTTTGTGTATCTGCTGAGAAAATCTGTACTTGTACATGGATATTTTCAGAGTATGTAATTGCAAATCTGGTGACATATACTTATTACTTCTGAGGGAAGCTATACTTATACGTATGTTCCTAATTATTTGTAGGTGACGACTCATGCTAGGTTGCTGTCGTCGAATGATTTGAAAGATATTTCATCTGCTACCTCTTTGCCATTGTCAAACGTCTCATGTCTAAGTCTGCAGCAGTTCCACACAGAGCAACAGTTCTGCTCATCTGTAAGGTGAGGACGTTTTGTAAGTGGTAGATCAAATGCTAGGTATTTGTTTGATAACTATTTATGTAGATAATTTAATGAAACTTCTTGTCTGTAATGAAGTAGTAAAAAGTAGTAAAAGTAAACAACTTTCATACCGTTTGTAAATTCCATGAATACTAATTCGTGTTCACAGGGATTTTTTTGCGAAACTTGGTGGAAGAGAGGGATTGCTCATGGTCCAGTGTGATGCTGGAGATCTTAATAGCAAACTGATCCCCTGTGCTCGTCACTTGCTAGTGGAACAAAGAACCACAGCAGAGCAAGATTTTCTAGAAAGCGTTGGGTGTGCTCCCTCGTCATTCGTGCATATTGTTCTCATCATTCAACTGCCTCGTCTTGTTGGAGGTTGTCCAACTTTTGCTGGTTTTCAAGGAGGACGCTGGATATCTGTCCACATCGATGAACTTCGCCCACCGACAGGTCAAATACCAGCCATCCAGTTTATGGTGGACCGGCCAATCAGTAACTTGTTTGACGTAGCACCGACCATCACACGGGCTGATGATATGGAAGTTGAAGAGGAAGAGGAAACAGAGGCTGATATCGACATGGAGGCGTCGAATGCTGTTCCCGGGACTGATGCCATTTTGGATAAAGTAGATATTGTCAGTCTTGTGAGAAGCTGTATTCAAGCTGCCGTTGCAAGACTTGACGAAGAGTCCTGGCGTCCGTCACGATTGACACGCCGGATTGAACTGATGTTAAGTCTTCTCCCGGACTGCAGATCTAGTGGGACTGGTAATTATAACAGGACTCTTTGCTCTTTACTTTAACGACATGCCGAGTGTCCCAACTCGAACGTGTTATTGTTATAGGCGCCTCCATTATCTAAGCTCCTAAATGTAAGCAGCACTTTTTTCGTATAAGTGTCTCCGATCTGTCTGAACGTTTAAGATCCTCCTTTTTGCCTGGACTTCTAGATTATTTTTTCTAGCATTTAGTTGAGATGACGCGGCTGATCGGTTAAGCTTCAGATAATCCATTTTCTAGCAATAGATAGGCTCCAAGCCTTGGAGTTCACTTAAGCAGGATCCCTGTTTATCTTTTTTCTGCCAGATTTGTCATTTGCTACGGTTTTGTCTCGGCGAATCCACAAACTACTTCAAGAAAAGGATGAGCGGGCTGGGACGAAAGCCACTGACTGGTTACGCTCAGAAGCTTTGAGTGGTACCGGGATCCAAGAAAATGGAACATTCAGAAAAGCACTGTGGCAGAAAGTATATACGTCAGTAATACCAATTCTCTCGGAAGTTATTGCCCTTGTGGACCGCGATTCTAACTTGGAACTTGTGACGGGTGAAGGTACCTGGTTGTCACGCCTTTGGATATCACTTTTCCAAAGCCAAGATATAGTTGAACTTCAGTACGACAGCTTTCTGTCCCTTGAGAGTGGCATCATAAGGGAGCGCGTGCCAGTAATGACTTCTGCGTGTGAAAGACAAAATTTTGACCTGCAGTTTCCTTTCTCGTGGCTGATCAAAGAGAGAACTGATGCTATGTGGAAAGAGGCCTGTAGTATTGCAGGTAAACACAATTTTAAATATTCAGCGTACCCATGAAGTAGTTTCATTCTAGTTTCAACGATAAAGCACAACAATGTGCGCTATACTTTCATAACACGCTAAACTTTAAGGATTGTTTAGTACAGAACTCAAAACAAAATCTACACGCACGGATAAAAAGAACCGGCGAGTTTTAATTGTTTATTTAGTTTTAATTTCGGTAGACTTCACATGTGGGACTCACTGAGTTTATAGTATAAGTTCCTCGAGTCTTTCCATTTCTTTTCCAAACGGTATTGCGTATGCGTCTTGATTTAGCTAACATTGAAAAAAAAAATTTTTGACGAAGTCAAAAGTAAATATATTTCGTTCGCCATATAAACGAAAGTGGAAGGTTCTTGAAGTCATTGCTGTTTCATTCTTTTATAAGCGAGAACAAACACCCCAGTTCAGCGGTGTTTGTGCGACCTAGTGACTACTTCGGAAATCGGACGACTGCTCGAAGAAACTGAATATGAAGGCTACGAGGAAGCTGCAGTGATGCGCTACCTTCACGACTTTGTTCACATGGTCCACAAACCAACAGTTCCTGGAGAGGAAGAGGTAGGACATCATAAAGAATGGTGATTGGATTCTCCTATCTCTTTTCTACGAAATCTAGATCCGCTTTTGTCGTAGCAAGCGCATATGAATTATGCACGACATGCATCGAATCAGTGGCAGAAAGGGGCTGCTGTTTTAGTTAAAAAAGAAATGCAAATTCGTACAGGAATGTAAACCAGTTTCACCCACGAGCCTGAAAGATCCTCTACCTGGACCATTTGTATATAGTTTTTCACGTCACCTTTCTGTTCACCTCATAGTGTGAAGCACATGTGAACCTAGCGTATAGCCTTTCTCGCCTGGTTTGACTTATGTTGGGAAATAATCTGTCGTTTGTCACACATTAGCAGAGACGAAGCTAACCTGCTATTCTGTAGATGGTGATAAAATTTACCAGCTGAATGACATGTGGACCGAGAACCTGGGGTGAACTTGAGACTATCGACCCAGCTGCTTCTATATTATCTTGAATCTGTGGCAATTTGAATTTTATGTTTTCGAGCCATCGGCAAATTGCCACCTTGGAACTTACCAAGAATGTAAAAAATTTTCATTTTGTATTAATTTTTTTCAGAAGCCTGGTAGTATATTCATTCTTGTTTGTTACTCAACAGCTGATTAGTCAAGCTATTGTCACGGCCGCTCGCAAGTTGCATGATGAGACATGTTCGGATGAGGAATTCACCCTCACCATCTCTTTCATCCACGTGGCTTATGATCGCATCGAGAAACGTTTGACGAACTTCTGCCAACTAGTACAGGCTCAACCAGATATTGTCACCAGCCTTCGGGAAGTTATTCCTCCAAGCAAAACGGAGATGGTAAGCTTATTGCTTGTTTTGAAAAGTAATCCTTCAATCGAAAATTTCATGAGATTAAATTTAACCTTCTTATTTTTAGCCTTTTACGCTTTAGGACGTTTCATGCACTTATATTTTTGAATTATGAATAAAAACAGTGTAGCAGTAAGATTGATATGATGCAATAATACCTTCAAGGTCCTGGATGCCGTCGCCCTAGAGATTTGCTTGTCCAAACTTGAACCTGGTGCTGAAGAGTTTGACGATCCACAGACTCGCTTAGTGTGGTGTAACAGAGTGTTGAGTATCAGAACAAGTGCTGAGAACATGATCAGTAATCTTTCACAGTATGGCCGTAAAGTAAACCACATTCTACTTAATTGCAGGTATTGCACTTTTTAAAATTCTAGATCGACTAATCACATTTCAGTTTTTTTCGATGGAATTCGCTTTGCTTTTGGCTCTTAACCTCTTACCTGAAGTACATTCAAAAGAAATAATAACCGCAGTCAAGATTACTTTTTAGAGCTTGAACCTAAACTTAATAGGTAAGGATATTATTGTATCTGATATCACCACTTTTTTTTTCTTTCGTGAACTTTCTGTGTCAGGTCAACTTGGCAGAGAGTAAGTGCTGTGCGATTGTTTATTGAACATACCTGCCCTGGCACAGTTGCATGCCACCCAGCAGATGTGAGGAATGTTTTTAAACTGTGGAAGGTGGGTCGAAATATCTATATTGAATAGCTTGTATTTGAATAGCTTAAGAGTGTGTTGTGGTTCTTAGTGCTTTGACTTTAGATTTCACTTTCTGTTTCCTCTGTTTCCAAAACAATCTTTCTAACAGGCGTTGGGTGATGAGACAGACTTTACAAAGCCGCAAACAATGCGAGTTATTGAAAAGTTTCTTGTGGATTGCAGCGAAGCTGTTAGTAAACGTTATACCAGGTAAGGAGATAGCAGTAAAAATGTTAGGATAGTTGGTCATGAATTGGACCTCTGTCATTGTGCTTTTAAAAAGGCGCTAGTATTACTGATGTTTTTCGAAATCTTTTTTGATAATTTTCTTGCCCTCGATTCGCCTCGATGAGAGTGAACCTCTCCTTCCAATGTTCATCGTGCTTCCCGTGCGTGCGTCTAAAACTTACACAGATAGTTTTCGTTGTAGCCCTTAAGCAGCATTTCTTCTGTCCCACAGTTATGGTGTGAACACCTGTCCTGTGTGTCTGGATGGTCTGGCTCAGAAGGATCCTGTCAAAATGCCTTGTGGTCACGTAATTTGCCTTGCTTGCATCACTAGCTGGATTGAAAGGGAGAGAAAATGTCCGTGCTGCAAGAGAGACGTACCGGATGATTTTAAGATCTTACCCACCAAACTTGTAAGGTATAATGTATTTATTGTAGCCCAGGTAGCCCAAGCTCGCACAGGGAGCCATCGTAAATACCTGTATTTTGTGCAAGAGGCCCTATATAATAGGACTATGTGTGGAAATAACGGTTACCTATGTTTTAAAGCGCGTTAAATTTAATTGTTCTAAAAACCAAAACTAAAGCAATCAAACAACGGCCAATCGGAAAACAAGTGCTCTAAAGAATTAATGAAGAAAACACAGATGCGCTAGAAGTCATCTTGATAACAGGTTAGTTTTGCCCACAAGTCATCTTACCTACGGATCGATACGCCCCCAAGTCAGCTAGCCTGCAGATTTGTTTCGCCTACAGTTCAAGGGCGTGATCCATCCGTCATTTCATCCGATTGACTGGGAGAATGGGGCAAATTTCTAGATCCATTGTAAAGCTCAGTAAAGCGAAATCAGGCCATTCCATAGTACTTTCAACACTCAATTGAAAAGTTCCCCATCAATCAACGAAAAAATGAACCAATGAAAAATACATTAAGTGTTTTCAGTTTCGTAAAGAATTTTGAACTTGAGCATAAGTCTAAGTTCCTCGCACAAGGCGTTTTGGATGAGATTGATAATGGAGAATCAAACGAAAAGTTGCGCTTTCCTCTTTGTAAACTTATCATCATTTGCTATACACTGTAGTAATGACATAAAAGTCTTTGGAGATAGATATAACCGCTTCGCATAATGTTATTCCCTTATTTTAAGAACCATTCATTGACCGAGTTGGGTGTGCAATTATATTTACAGGAAAGCTGTTCGAGAACACTTCGATTTCCGTCGTCGGTGCAACTCCTTCTTCATGGAGCTTGTCTCATTGTTCTGTTTTGGCACAAAGGACGATGAAGGTGCTATGGATCCTGAACTGTTTAAAATGTTCATGAGCTATGTGATAGAAGCCAGTTCAAAGACTAAGGATTTTTCTCCTTTTCCGGAACATGGCATTGATGCAACACCTGTAGTTAGATCGTTTCTGCTACAACAACTCCTGAGAGCAGGGTATGTACAGCTGTTAATGGCGGCAATACGTTTTTTATTTGTGGGGCTTAAGGAAGAAAAACCAATGCTCTGCCATCCGACCAAGGTTGACAAATTCCTTAGATAATGGTGAGGCACCAGCCGAAAATCACTCCTTCATTTTTTTTAACCTCAGGGTTCGAAACCTTTTGTCTTTAGGGCAATTATTTTCACTATTTGTATCAATCAAATTCTTTATTTTCCTACTATGAATGTTATATCAGGTCATATTCTCTTTCTACGATCGTGATTTCCCTTTTCTTTATCGTTGCTCAATTTTATCACTATTTTTTTTCAGTGACAAGGAAGTAAAAGAGCATTTAACACACTACTTGGCCAGCGCTCGAGAGCTTAGACCAGAAACAGGTCACTTGTTACAAGTCTGTCAACTTTTTGTGCACTGTTGGGAGGTGAGCTTTGGAATTACAATTTATTTGAAATACGCAGTACTGCTATTGTTTACGGAACACGCTCTTTATTCAGCACTCGCCTTTGATCTAGTTCTGACCCACAAGAGATTCAATACTCTATTTATCCTTTAGTTATTTCCTTTTTGTGTTGGCAATTTATCATCACAAGGAATCACATTGATCAACCTAACTTAATTATGAAAATGCTTTCCTTGTTGTGAATAACTACACTGTATTAATATCTCTCTAGAAATAACTATCTTTTCAAAGATAGCGTGATACTCTGTCCATTGCTGCACACAAAAGATAATCTGAAGAAGTTTCTCACTACTTTGTCGTTCACTCTCTTTGCAGGACTCCCTGATCAGCTTGTATTCTAAAGCCTCGGACAATTTGCTTGTTATGATTAAACTTGCTCAGCAACTTTGCGATGAATGTTCTCCTTTGCTTACCTCCAACTCGCCACAGCAACACACTCGAGACCTCGATGTAGATGTTTTAGAGGCCGTTGCTAAAGCGCGCTATGCTTTAGCATTAGTTGCTAAGTTTATGTACGAAAGTGTCACAGAAAAAGACGGTCCGTGGAATGATCTGGTAGTACAAAACGAATTACAAAGCCTTTTTGAAGGAGCAAGGAGAATGTGCTACAAGAGTCTGAGCCAGATTCCCCGATTGTACCTTCTGAAACAGCTGGCGAGGAGGTTTGGTGTGGAGTCGATCAATATCTTGTGTGATAAAAAGGAGTTTGAGTGGATTTTGCCTCCAGAGAGTAGAGAAAAACAGGTAAAATGCGTGAAGAAGTTGATTAGGTCAATACCTTCGCCTCTTATTTCAGTTATAAATCTCTTTTAAATTACAAGCTTCTTTTCTCTTTTAACCCTTTGTAGTAAACTTAATGCCCTTCATTTATTTTCCCTTTTTGTCTTCTCCAGCAAGGAGATATTGGTCCTGATAGGTTTATTATATACGGAGAGGAGTACAAGAAAATCAGAGAAGCTATGGCAGAGACTGTGCTAAGTGGTACACCGAAGGAGTTGAATAGCGCGCTCCAGGTACGAAATCGTAAGAGACAGCCTATTGCTGTTTACATCCACACTGTTGATCGCTTTAGTCTCAAACTCGAAATAGTTTTGATTGTCTCGTTGTCTTAAACGAGGCCGTGTAGTTAAAACTTAATGGTTGGTTTTCGATCGCATTTTTCTACCACGAGGCATACTCTCAGAATATGATAATAAAATACTAGAAAAGCGAAATGTAATGCTGCGAAGAAAACGAAAACTACTCAACTACGTGACAGAGAAAGGCAGTTTCCAAAGCGCGTGCATCGAGTTGTTTTAAAAGATATTATAGCGTAGAAGTAAATGCTGTCTTTTATTGGCGAAGAAATTTATCTTTCCTGTATTGTTTGTAGAGCATTGTCTTGCCGCCTGTCGTGAGGGATGTCATGATTTTGTTGTCTGAATATCGTGAAGTGACCACTTGTTATGGCTTCACCTCCACTCAACGACAACTCTCCCCAAAAGTAAGAAACTATCAGTCCTTTTTATATAACCGTGATACATGCTTAATTGACTCTACAAACCACTGAGAGGAGGTCTGTTGCTGTTCGTAAAAGTGCGCCTATGATGTCAATAACTGACCAAACATCAACATACCTTCATATCGTATTACACAGGTAGTTCACAAAGTCATACACGTCGATAAACAGAATATTATGAGAAAGCCTGATTTTGTTAGGAAGAAGGTGCATATACATGTAAACAGCAACGAAATGAATACATGCTGTGTCCTTTCTTTCGATGAAGGTTAAAATGTTACTTGATCAAGAAACATGAGGGAAATCCGTGAAAGGTTTTCTTTGTTGTAAGGTTTTTAGCTGTAGTTTTAGATTTTTCACCTCGATGAGATCAAGCAGTAGTCCCTGGTAGCTTATCAAATGCTTTGCCTTTCAGTCTCACCTGTGTTTTCAAGAATTTATAACTGAAGGTGCTCAGCTTTCTGCCAAGGTGAGTTAAAATGGAGCATGTTATTTCTGAGTGACTTCCGCAATTTCACGTTTTCATGTGGACTCTTTAACTCCCCTTGGTCACCAGTCTCTCTGCTTTGATAACTTTTGTTTTCTACAGGCCCAGCAATTCGCCATTCAGCTTCTAAACAACACCCATGGTGATGCAGGGTTTCCTGGCGTTCGAGTAGCTCCTGATCGATCAGCTTTGGACCAAAGTTTAGCGGAAATTGTTGTTCATACCACTGCTGTGTTACAGTGTACTAATCAAATGACTATTTGCGAGCCACTACGTCAACTTATGGACAATCCTGAAGCTTTGATGGTACGCTTAAGATCAATAGAAAAACCAGTACAAGCTTTGCTTGTATTCACTTGTATTCGCTAGTAGTTGCTAAATTGATAATAGTTTCACGAAGTGATTTCCTTTTGATAAAGTTGCTTTCGTTTGTATCTCAGAATGCCTATTTACCCACAATGCCAGACGACAACCTTCAGGAAGCAATGGCGGGAATGCGTGAGAGTGGGAGCTGGTATCGTAAGTAGCTCAAGAGATCTAAAGCAATTTAATTTTGGTTAGATGGTGGATTGTTAGTTTTTATGTCAACGGGAGACATACTTATCTTTTCGCAGAGTGCCCAAAAGGACATCCCTACTACATCGGAGATGTAAGTATCACTTCTTAACACAAGAGTGGCCTCTGCTTGCGTAATTCAAGCTTAAATCATTGTAGACAGTATCATTTTGTAAGGAACGAAACTTTAACCAAGGAAACGTGAACACATTGGTCTAAGGCAGTAGTCATAGAGGTAGTGGTGGCGATAAACATTGATGATATAATACTAAGTTTTTTCCACTGAAAAGCCTGTGGGCAAGGAAATTTCGCCGCTTAGTGTATTCAAAGCTCAAGTAGACATTGCAGCAATCGCGTCTTCTATCCCGTATGGCTGGTAGTATCGTCCTCGGATTGTTATTTTTCTTACTTTTACAGTGTGGTCGCCCCGTGGAGGTGAAAGTTTGCCCTGAGTGCAAGGTCCAAATAGGGGGAGCCGGGTATCATCTCTCGCAAGGAAATACTGCAGCTCAGAGGTATGGAATGGCGCTTTATTTGATTACGTTAACCGTTCCGTTACATGGGTAAATACATTAAGTGCTGTATGCCTTATAGAACGTTGGTTTGAAAACGTTTTCGCAACTTCCCAGACACTAATGGTTTTTGTCGATTTCTTTAATGGTACCCAAATTATGCTTAACTAACACGTGTAACCTCTGATAGCTTGGGTGTACATGAGTAATTTTATTTGGTGTTGGATAAGTTGTTTAACCCATTTCTTTTGCTTATTGGTGACCGTGTACTTTCTCGGAAATAATTTTATTTGAAAATATTTTACTTGATACATTAAATGTCCCCGAAGTTGAAAAATATAAACTTTGATCGTGTTATCTTTTGTCTGCAGGGGGGACCGAACAATGACGGGCCACGTGCTTGGCCATGCTAATACCAGGTCCAGAAGTCTTGCTCCTGAAAGGAACTTGTCGCCTGTTCTTGTCGGCATTACACGGATTCTTATGCACTGTGCCATGATTGAAGGAGCCCACCGGCATCCACAGGTGAGCTGGTCCCTTATCCCTTCGACTAGATCTTGAAAAAGGTTAATTATTTCTCGTTCAACAAGTAACCCTTGTCTTATAGAAAAAACTAGTAGAGGTGAAAATGTGAATGTGGAACTTGTCCGTAGGTTACTCTGGGAGTCAACAACTCCCTCTCTTCCTTTGGTTCATTCTTTAGGTATCAGGAATTATCTGAGAAGGCTAAAGGAAGTTGTATCTTTCCTTGGTGTCCTTCACCTCATTTGTCATTGTTTTTGAAGATATCGTTGTTCTTTCTTTTGTGCTCCTTCCGCTTTTGACCTTAGTCTTGTTGTGATCATGAATGGATCATTAAGAGGGATTAGGTAGGAGGTATTAAACAATAAATTATTCAGAGAAATGTTTAGAAAAGGTGAGTCTTTGGGCTTTGTGTACTTTGATAAATCGGCAATTATATATACGTAAACCAAAATAGTATGAATTAAGTTCTGCCTTTCTATACGTTTGATGGCCCGCGAATTAAATTATTAAGTAAACATTAAATAATGCATTTGTGGGTAAACCTGTTAAACTTCGTCTTGATTATTTTACTATTTCTAGAATATTTCCATCCTCATCAATTCCACAATTCCACCAGCGGCATTGACACGTTATTTGTGGGATCACCTGCGGTTGGACTTTGAGGTTCTCGCCAAAAGCCTGGGGAGGAGTGTGGACGATACGGTGCTTTGTATCCACATGGTCCTTGCACAGATGACCGCACATGTCAATAGTGGTTAGCTTCTAAAAATTCTCGATACCATAGCGCTTCTCGTTTTCGAGGAACTCGGAAATTTGCCAATCCTAATTAAAGTCTCTTTGCTTTTCGCACCAGTCCTCATAATAGGATTTTTCGGCGTAAATTTAAAATGAATAGGAAAAATTGCAAGGTGCATATCGAGGCCCAAATACGGGAGGAAAGTTTATTCTGTTACATTTTAGATCCTACACATTTTTAGTTATGTATAGCTGACCATATGTTTGTGCCATGGGTTCAAATATTTGATCTTATTAGACTGATTGATAGAAACCCGTTGAAGCAGTTTCATTTGCAATCTAATGAGATTTGAAACGTTTTAGCACAACAGGCCGCAAACTTTGCTTATGACATGAGATCGAAGGAGTCTCGGAGAGCATGGGAAGCAGCCTTCAGTGCCACCGTTGTGACTCCAGTTTTAACGGTATGTTAGATTTTTGGTGTAGTTCAGGTTTTCCTTTTGTTATTTGTTAGGTCACCGATTTTCTTTTCTTATCTTTTAGAACTTTGAAGAGAAAATTCAACAGTGCTTACAAATGTTGGTTAGTGACAAGCGGCTCGGTGAGTTCATTTCCCCGTGAAACAATAATAATATGTGACCTTCGACATTAGTACCCTTCAAGGAAAGCCATCAACTCATTTAATTATGGGCTTAGTGTACTGTCAATTTAGCACTAGATATTTTTAGGGTATCTAGAGGCAAACGGGAAAAATTGAGATGAATTGGTATTTAAAGAAAAAAATTGCGGGATAAATTTGGAATTTGTTGTCTTTTTTTTGGAGAATTTCTTGAGTGATTTTTAGGCCATTTTTCGAGAATTTGTATCTAGGCCAAGAGATTATAAACTGCCGAAAGTTTATAATCTCTTGATTTAGGCCTATGCCAATTGTTACAACTCATTTTAATTAAAATTATTGTGAACCAGATGGAGAATCGACAGGTCCGTGTTTAAAGGGTGGAAATACAATTCTTGCTTTTTTTTTTCAACAAAAAAATATCACATTGATGGCCCTTGATTGTTTCCACAGGTAATAATCCCCTAATGCGTCAGCTGTTTGAGATAGACGTCCCTACTGAAGCTCTGAGTGGTGGTATCCCTCCCACTTGCCCTGCCCTATGGAGATACCGGACTCAAGTGACTCTTAATCACTTTGCGCACACATTTCAACAAGAGGTATTGTCCACTGATCCTGAGAGGAACAAAGTATTAGCGGAGTTTTTACGGCAGGTAAACCATATAAAACTACTTTCACTTACCAATTTTTACATCTGTTTCGTATGTTTGCTTTCAGGGCACCATTTTTGCTTTTGAAGCTCGTAATTCGCTGTGAAGTATGGTTTTAACAGAGACTATGTTGAACTGAAAAATTTCTTAAAACATAAGGTGCGAGCTATCGGTAAATGAGCAGCACCAACGGATGATGATGATGGACGGATAGATGTCAACCATCAACTGTCAGTCCTTTTGCCGTTTTACATTTATTTGTTGTTTATCCATAGGAACACAAACTCCGCGCTCTCCGTTTTCTGCCCGACATTATAAAACTACAGCGTCTTCTGATGGACAAATTCCATCGTCGAATTGACAGAACTGAAGCAGAGCGCATGAGGATAAGGGAATTCCTGCGGAATATTCCTTCAAGTAAGTCGACTGTCGAGTGATTTTTTCCTTAGTTTTTTCTGTTATATCAAATCCCTTGACTTTTTGTCTTCCTTCACAGAAACAGAGAAAGATGATCTTGCGTCACTGATAGCGAGCTTTAACGTCGCATGGAACCTTGTGCGGCTTAGTCTTGATCAGCAAGGTATGCCTAGATTGGCAGCATTTGTAAACGAGTATTCATGAATGAAACAGGTCGTAAACGTATTAGATTTTACGGTATTATCAAGTTATTAAACAGCACAAACCGTTCATGCATTAGGTACGCAGGACATAATTTTACCCGCCTTTTACAAACGATTCACTTAGTTCAAGTTCATGTTCTTTTTCATTTTTCCTCCCCCCCTCCCCCTCCCCCCCCCCTCCTCGTCCGCACAGACCACTGACTGTGATTGTAGCTACATATGTAGTTTATCTCTTCTCAACCATTAATTGTCCTAAACAGGGCGTCTACGTCCTCCAAAGGACTTGTGTGACCAGCCCATGGATAATTCACGTCCACTTGCTATACTCCTGCCAAGTACCTCCGGCATGGGTATCTGTTCCACGGCTCTGGTATTTTTCCTCACCACGCTTCACAACGAGTTCAACGAAAGATATCAAAACTTGATTGGCGGGAGAGTGACGTAAGTGCGACAACGGAACCTTTTCCCCATGCCACCCACCCTAAGAGTTACTTTGCTAAGAGTGCCGTGAATGACCTCACAACGTTTTCAGTCCTATTCCAAGTTTCAATGAAACGATATACATGTTGCGTCGACAAGGAAGTAAATTTCCTTTTGTAGCTTCAAATATCGTTCCCGCTCTATATGGCCAATGTGCTGAACGTACAACGATTAATTTGCCAATTTTAACGTGTTAACAATTTCTTTTTACAATTTCATTTGGCAATAATTTTTTCATCTCGCACTTTCACAATTTTGTTTGTTTGGCTGAAGGCTGGGAGCCGACAGTTCACGTTTTAAAGAAAAATTATGAATACGAATATTTTATGATCACAACTGATCAGCACTCGACGTCATGTTCTCTGTGAACTAGCCACAAGTAGATTGAGACACGAAATAAGAATAACTGATTTTAATAATGAACCTCTCTGTGTAACATTTGGGTATCCTTGCAGCCACTTGAAATTTATTGCAAATGTGTGATGTCATTGTTCCCTGTGATTATTAGAGACCTGCCTCACATACAGCTGCAAGACGTGACAAGGTCACAACTGATTTCATACGACACCGAACGAGATCTTCTACCCCTTGTCTTGGCGCAGTGTAATTACTCTCTAGAGGTGGGTCGAGGAACATTGGTTCAGTACAACTGGGAAGCCCTTGAAAGACAGCTGATTGACAGGTTCATAAGGGGAAGACCACTTATTGATTTCAAGGTACGAAGTAGCTTCAAATATATATAATGATGTCCAACGTCTGTAAAATATTTCCTAAAATTTCTGTCCAAAGTCTTGACCAAAGTTATTTATTCACTCCTAAAGGAGAGGTTTTGAGCTTTATATCGTATTTATTTCATAGGACGAGAGGTTTGCATTCAGCAAAGACGCCCAGTTAGACTCGGTTTTCACTTCCATGAAAAACAAGGTCCGGCCACAGGTAAAACATTTCGTTTTATGTGCTCGATTCCTATTCAATATGTGACTCACAAGCTCCTCCTGGAGTTGCCGATGATTAGCAAGAAAAAAATGGTAGTGAGAGAAGTTACTATGATGAAGATAATGATGATGCTATCAGTAATAAAAAAAATGGTAGTGAGAGAAGTTAATATGATGAAGATAATGATGATGCTATTAGTAATAAAAAAAATGATAGTGAGAGAAGTTACTATGATGAAGATAATGATGATGCTATCAGTAATAAAAAAAATGGTAGTGAGAGAAGTTAATATGATGAAGATAATAATGATGCTATTAGTAATAAAAAAAATGGTAGTGAGAGAAGTTAATATGATGAAGATAACGATGATGCTATTAGTAATAAAAAAATGGTAGTGAGAGAAGTTAATATGATGAAGATAATGATGATGCTATCAGTAATAAAAAAATGGTATAGAGAGAAGTTACTATGATGAAGATAATGATGATGCTATTAGTAATAAAAAAATTGTAGTGAGAGAAGTTACTATTATGAAGATAATGATGATGTTAGTAAGAAAAACATGGTACTGAGAGAAGTTAATATGATGAAGATAATGATAATGCTATCAGTAATAAAAAATAGTATAGAGAGAAGTTATTATGATGAAGATAATGATGATGCTATCAGTAATAAAAAAAATGGTAGTGAGAGAAGTTACTATGATGAAGATAATGATGATGCTATCAGTAATAAAAAAAATGGTAGTGAGAGAAGTTAATATGATGAAGATAATGATGATGCTATCAGTAATAAAAAAATGGTATAGAGAGAAGTTACTATGATGAAGATAATGATGATGCTATCAGTAATAAAAAAAATGGTAGTGAGAGAAGTTAGTATGATGAAGATAATGATGATGCTATCAGTAATAAAAAAAATGGTAGTGAGAGAAGTTAATATGATGAAGATAATGATGATGCCATTAGTAATAAAAAATAGTATAGAGAGAAGTTATTATGATGAAGATAATGATGATGCTATCAGTAATAAAAAAAATGGTAGTGAGAGAAGTTACTATGATGAAGATAATGATGATGCTATCAGTAATAAAAAAAATGGTAGTGAGAGAAGTTACTATGATGAAGATAATGATGCTATTACTAATAAAAAAAATGGTAGTGAGAGAAGTTACTATGATGAAGATAATGATGATGCTATCAGTAATAAAAAAAATGGTAATGAGAGAAGTTACTATGATGAAGATAATGATGATGCTATCAGTAATAAAAAAAAATAGTAGTAAGAGAAGTTACTATGATAAAGATAATGATGATGCTATTAGTAATAAAAAAAATGGTAGTGAGAGAAGTTATTATTATGAAGATAATGATGATGCTATCAGTAATAAAAAAAATGGTAGTGAGAGAAGTTACTATGATGAGGATAATGATGATGCTATCAGTAATAAAAAAAATGGTAGTGAGAGAAGTTAATATGATGAAGATAATGATGATGCCATTAGTAATAAAAAATAGTATAGAGAGAAGTTACTATGATGAAGATAATGATGATGCTATCAGTAATAAAAATTGGTAGTGAGAGAAGTTACTATGATGAAGATAATGATGATGCTATCAGTAATAAAAAAAAATAGTAGTGAGAGAAGTTACTATGATGAAGATAATGATGATGCTATCAGTAATAAAAAAAAATAGTAGTGAGAGAAGTTACTATGATGAAGATAATGATGATGCTATCAGTAATAAAAAAAGGTAGTGAGAGAAGTTACTATGATGAAGATAATGATGATGCTATCAGTAATAAAAAAAAATGGTAGTGAGAGAAGTTACTATGATGAAGATAATGATGCTATTACTAATAAAAAAAATGGTAGTGAGAGAAGTTACTATAATGAAGATAATGATGATGCTATTAGTAATAAAAAAAATGGTAATGAGAGAAGTTACTATGATGAAGATAATGATGATGCTATCAGTAATAAAAAAAAATAGTAGTAAGAGAAGTTACTATGATGAAGATAATGATGATGCTATTAGTAATAAAAAAAATGGTAGTGAGAGAAGTTATTATGATGAAGATAATGATGATGCTATCAGTAATAAAAAAAATGGTAGTGAGAGAAGTTACTATGATGAAGATAATGATGATGCTATCAGTAATAAAAAAAATGGTGGTGAGAGAAGTTAATATGATGAAGATAATGATGATGCCATTAGTAATAAAAAATAGTATAGAGAGAAGTTACTATGATGAAGATAATGATTATGCTATCAGTAATAAAAAAAGGTAGTGAGAGAAGTTACTATGATGAAGATAGTGATGATGCTATCAGTAATAAAAAAAAATAGTAGTGAGAGAAGTTACTATGATGAAGATAATGATGATGCTATCAGTAATAAAAAAAATGGTAGTGAGAGAAGTTACTATGATGAAGATAATGATGATGCTATCAGTAATAAAAAAAAATAGTAGTGAGAGAAGTTACTCTGATGAAGATAATGATGATCCTATCAGTAATAAAAAAAATGGTAGTGAGAGAAGTTACTATGATGAAGATAATGATGATGCTAATAGAAATAAAAATAATGGTAGTGAGAGAAGTTACTATGATTAAGATAATGATGATGCTATCAGTAATTAAAAAAAAGGTAGTAAGAGAAGTTACTATGATGAAGATAATGATGATGCTATCAGTAATAAAAAAAATAGTAGTGAGAGAAGTTATTATGATGAAGATAATGATGATGCTATCAGTAATAAAAAAAATGGTAGTGAGAGAAGTTACTTTGATGAAGATAATGATGATGCTATCAGTAATACAAAATTTGTAGTGAGAGAAGTTAATATGATGAAGATAATGATGATGCCATTAGTAATAAAAAATAGTATAGAGAGAAGTTACTATGATGAAGATAATGATGATGCTATCAGTAATGAAAAAAAGGTAGTGAGAGAAGTCACTATGATGAAGATAATGATGATGCTATCAGTAATTAAAAAAAAATGGTAGTGAGAGAAGTTACTATGATGAAGATAATGATGATGCTATCAGTAAAAAAAAATGGTAGTGAGAGAAGTTAATATGATGAAGATAATGATGATGCTATTAGTAATAAAAATAATGGTAGTGAGAGAAGTTACCATGATGAAGATAATGATGATGCTATCAGTAATAAAAAAAATAGTATAGAGAGAAGTTACTATGATGAAGATAATGATGATGCTATTAGTAATAAAACAAATGGTAGTGAGAGAAGTTACCATGATGAAGATAATGATGATGCTATTAGTAATAAAAAAATGGTAGTGAGAGAAGTTAATATGATGAAGATAATGATGATGCTATAAGTAATAAAAAAAATGGAAGTGAGAGAAGTTACTATGATGAAGATAATGATGATGCTAATAGAAATAAAAAAATGGTAGTGAGAGAAGTTATTATGATGAAGATAATGATGATGCTATTAGTAATAAAAAAAATGGTAGTGAGAGAAGTTACTATGATGAAGATAATGATGATGCTATCAGTAATGAAAAAAATGGTAGTGAGAGAAGTTAATATGATGAAGATAATGATGATGCTATTAGTAATAAAAAAAATGGTAGTGAGAGAAGTTACTATGATGAAGATAATGATGATGCTATCAGTAATAAAAAAAATGGTAGTGAGAGAAGTTACTATGATGAAGATAATGATGCTATCAGTAACAAAAAAAATGGTACTGAGAGAAGTTACTATGATGAAGATAATGATGATGCCATCAGTAATAAAAAAAAGGTAGTTAGAGAAATTACTATGATGAAGATAATGATGATGCTATTAGTAATAAAAAAAATGGTAGTGAGAGAAGTTACTATGATGAAGATAATGATGATGCTATCAGTAATAAAAAAAATGGTAGTGAGAGAAGTTAATATGATGAAGATAATGATGATGCTATCAGTAATAAAAAAAATGGTAGTGAGAGAAGTTACCATGATGAAGATAATGATGATGCTATTAGTAATAAAAAAAATGGTAGTGAGAGAAGTTACTATGATGAAGATAATGATGATGCTATCAGTAATAAAAAAAATGGTAGTGAGAGAAGTTACTATGATGAAGATAATGATGATGCTATCAGTAATAAAAAAAATGGTAGTGAGAGAAGTTACCATGATGAAGATAATGATGATGCTATTAGTAATAAAAAAATGGTGATGAGAGAAGTTAATATGATGAAGATAATGATGCTATTAGTAATAAAAAAAATGGTAATGAGAGAAGTTACTATGATGAAGATAATGATGATCCTATCAGTAATAAAAAAAATAGTAGTGAGAGAAGTTAATATGATGAAGATAATGATGATGCTATCAGTAATAAAAAATTGGTAGTGAGAGAAGTTACTATGATGAAGATAATGATGCTATCAGTAACAAAAAAAATGGTAGTGAGAGAAGTTAATATGATGAAGATAATGATGATGCTATCAGTAATAAAAAAATGGTAATGAGAGAAGTTACTATGATGAAGATAATGATGATGCTATTAGTAATGAAAAAAAATGGTAGTGAGAGAAGTTACTATGATGAAGATAATGATGATGCTATCAGTAATAAAAAAAATGGTAGTGAGAGAAGGTAATATGATGAAGATAATGATGATGCTATTAGTAATAAAAAAAATGGTAGTGAGAGAAGTTACTATGATGAAGATAATGATGATGCTATCAGTAATAAAAAAAATGGTAGTTAGAGAAGTTAATATGATGAAGATAATAATGATGCCATTAGTAATAAAAAAAATGGTAGTGAGAGAAGTTACCATGATGAAGATAATGATGATGCTATTAGTAATAAAAAAAATGGAAGTGAGAGAAGTTACTATGATGAAGATAATGATGATGCTATCAGTAATAAAAAAATTGGTAATGAGAGAAGTTACTATGATGAAGATAATGATGATGCTATTAGTAATAAAAAAATGGTAATAAGAGAGGTTACTATGATGAAGATAATGATGATGCTATCAGTAATGTAAAAAATGGTAATGAGAGAAGTTAATATGATGAAGATAATGATGCTATCAGTAATAAAAAAATGGTAGTGAGAGAAGTTACTATGATGAAGATAATGATGATGCTATCAGTAATAAAAAAAATGGTAGTGAGAGAAGTTAATATGATGAAGATAATGATGATGCTATTAGTAATAAAAAAAATGGGTAATACATAAGTGGCACATATTTTCCTTGGCAACACTATGGTGATTCTTTCAATGAAGTAGCCAGGTAGGTTTTCAGATTTTATTCACAGGATGGATATTGAAAACGTATCCGGTCCCGTGTGACAGTCGTGCAATTGCACATGTAGATGGTCAATTGTCATATTTAGATTTTTGCAATCGTGTAGTAAAGTTTATATTTTCGAGGACTCAAAAAAATCGTTCGTCTTGTTAGGTTCCATTGAGTTCAGCAGTAAGCAGTCAAATTCTAGGCGAGTTTCGCTCACTGACAGACGTCTGTGACGTGCTGACGTCGCTCGACATTGCAATCGGTTTCCTTTCCTCGACCGGTGGATCACCTGAAAAGCCGCTTAATGACTACCTTCAACATGTACTACGCATGCCTCAACAAAATAGTCTTCGCAGTCTCAAGGTAAGCATTCAATTTAACCGTGCAAATTGAACTGTTTTGAGGGATAGATGTTTACCCACAGACCTTTTAGACCCAATGGCTAACGAAAAGTTATGTACCTTGCGCTATGTTTCTTGCCACGAGTTCAGTACCTTACAAAAAGCGAGATAATAAGAACGATAAAACTTTAAAACAAGAAAAGGTAGAGTAGAGAGAGTGGAACTCTTGTAAAAATACGGAAATGTGCAAATGTCTCATTTTGTGTCAGGAATCGAAAATTGTCTTCCAAATTGAAAACATCTTAAATATTGTAAATAGAGTCGTGTTCAGACCTAGAAATAGACAACTGCCCATAGCTATTTCTAACAGATTTTATAGTCTATTAGTTCTGCAGACAGTCTGTTACTATATAAAAGTCGACGCGATCACCTTTTCATGTCAGTACATTACGCTCTAATTAAATTGTGCGTAATAAGAACAGCTTGTTTTCTGCTCTGCTTCTGTTTAGGCGCAGCAGTGTTGTCAGTTGCGACATGTTCTCTCCTTCTGGCGATTGTTGACTTTAGAGAGAGCAAGGATTTTAATGAGGCGTGGAGAGGTAAGGAACTTTGCCCAAGCGGGTAATATCTCATCAAAATAATTTTTTCATGATATTTATTATATAATCATATCTTAATTGATATGAACGCAATTAAGAACTAATAGATATGATATTCACGAAATAGAATAATTTAGGCTATTTGTATTTTACAGACAATTAAACATAAATGATATCCGAGTATGTGGATAAAGAAAGCGCATAGGAGCGAAGAACTTCAAGATTTTAAAGAAGAGGAGTCTGTCATATAGAAAAAAGGCTAGGCTCGGAGTTAGAATTGGCATTGATCTCCAATCTCATTCCCTTGTATGAGTCATTTTGATACATTATTCGCGGAGGCGTTGCTCTGAGTGTTCCCTCTCTCTCTCTCTCTCTCTCTCTCTCTCTCTCTCTCCCTTTAGATTCATCAATGAGTGTTTGCTACGCGTTTTCTCTATGCCTATTTAAATTAAGTAAAAGTTTTTTTTTAAAGTATTTAACAATTCTAGCCAAAAGAATATTGCTTTTTAGCTCTCTTCTATGCAAAACCAACGTTATTAAAGTTTAATTGTTGTTCGCATTTCGTCACTGAAAAGTCAGAAGGTAGCAAATACCCAAACCTAGGTACATCAATCATTTTTTTTATAAAATTCAAAAACTTTTCCGGATATCAAAGGTCTTCTAAATGTTCTTCTTTGCCGTAAAAGCCTTCTGAGTTCTGTCGTTTTAAAATTTTTTCTGTGAAGACCATTTTTAGCAAAAAGTGCGCTTCTGGGTATGTAGGTGTACAAGACTTGAAACTTTGGAACCCAAACATTTCTAAAAATGCGTTTTTCGCATTATTTCACTTTTAGTTCATTCTAATGCCATGATTTTCGCATGCATGGATGACGCATTATTTTTTAAGAATTTACAACGTGTTTACAAGCTATTCCATTCATTTTTATCAATTTTACGAGCGAAATTCTGCATGTAGCAAATACCCATTTTATGTAGCAAATACCCACTTGTAAGTAGCAAATACCCACTTTGCCAAATTGATGGGACATTTTTACTTATAAAACTTGAATAAAGCGGAATTCTGGTAATTTGTTTGCATAGCTAAAAGACGCCTTGTGAAAGGGAACATGGAAAATAATTTAAACATTTTTTAAAAGTGTTATTATTTGAATTAAAGCAGAAATATCGTGACTGAGCGACATTCAAGTTAAAAAGAGAAGCGGAGCAATATTGACAGTTAAGATGATTTCCCTGCCTAGTGTACTAATTGAATTAACAAAATAAAGCTTTTTTAGACCATTTTTTACTGATCACGTGGACAACAACAATTTTTTTCACGTCGGCAACGTAGGGGGTGGTTACCCAATCCCCCGAGCCTAATGGCTCATGTTAAAAACGCTCGACAAAGATGATAAAAACGCAAAAATATCACTTAGCTCCCGATGCTGAACTTCCCCTGAAACCCTACCAGCCCTAATCACCTAACATTATAGCCCTAACCCCAAGCCTAATTACCAATTCATAACCCTACCTCTACAATTGTATACTAATACACTTATAGGCTTACAGCCAAGCGTAGTTATGCGAGATAGGCCAGACTTAAATTCCGATAAAGTGGTTGCTGATTTAATTGAAGATGGTAACTGGTTCCAAGAATGAGAGATAGTGTATGAAAAGAGCTCTGAATATGGCTAGAGGTATTTACAGGCTGGGAAACATTAAGAGCAGAGGAGCGCAAATTGTAATGACAGACTCTAGGTGTAAAAAAATTAGAAATATACGAAGCTTCCTGTCGCTTGTATACCTTAAACATGATTAAAGACGCAGTAAAACGTCTTGGGTTAAGGTGTCCATACTAGCAGGCCTGAGACAGTCTTTGTACTCAGTAGATCTACTTAAATTAAGCACAGTTCTTAACGCGTAAAAATACATTTTTCCAGCTTATTTTTTCAGGGAAGTAGATTCCCAACAAAAGAGGGGAACAGTAAATGATACCCTTTCATGTACAGGGATTCCACCTTAAGTTTGCTAGCACAAAATTTAGATACTCTTACTAAATGCGCAAACGGCTAATTTTCAGAAGAGACATGACGCTTTACTTTACAAACATGGCCACTGGTTTTTCGATAGATTTTATTGCTGTTAATTGGATTTATGAGCAAAACTCTACACCTAGCAAATTCCCATTTTATGTAGCTTATCACATACAGGGCAAAATTACTAAGTGCTGATTGGCTGAGACAGAGGGCATTTTTTCTTAATCACGAGGGTACTTTTGGTAATCAAAAGGGCATGATTACTTGATCTTGATTGGTTTAAAGTTGCTTTGTAATGAAGTTATTGCTTAGATTTGTTGCCGATTAAAATTTTCTGCAACAATGGCTTCCCATTTTGTTGAAGAGTTTATTGAGGAACTACTAAACACAAGTGAGCACAAAAACAAAAAAGAAGTGCAGACTACTGGACTAACATTTTCCAACAATGGGCAAAGACAAGAGGAAAAAATGAGCAATGTCGCGGCATTGAACGGGCTTCCTAAAAGAATAACGTCGCGCGTGAATGGATTCCCGCGATAATTTTGCCCTTTATGTGATAAACAAGAAATCGCAAGTGCCCTCGGGCAATTAAGGATTAATTTCACTGGTGTTTTCAAAGTTTGGAAATACGCGTGAAATTAATCCTTAATTGCCCGAGGACCCATGCGATTACATATACATATCCTATTGACAGCTCGCATACAAGTTTGGGCGTGCGTGTTGATCATCCTTAAAGCTCTATGACAATGGCGATTTTAGCTGCAATTTCACCGGTTTGTGAGGTTTACAGAGCGATATAAATATTTTTAAAAGCAAGTGGATATTAGTTAAAGGTTAATGGACATCGTAGAAAGACAACAATAGATAAAGTCTTAAGTATTCTAATGTTATCTTTGTATTGGCTCATTTAGAATAAAACACCAATATTTAGGAAGGGGGTTATGCGATATCGCTCTATTATGACGACAAAAGTTGCACTAGGGTAAAGTTAAACCCATAAAAAAATATTTAACTGTTAACATGTAATAGTTCAATAGACACTAAAGGAAACAACGAAATTAGTGGTTAATAAAGTGTGTTAGTCTAATATGTATTTCACGGGCTTAGTGACTTCACCCTAAACTTTTCGAAAACGTCATGAAACTTCCACAAAATCTCAACTGGAACTGCACTTAAAAAGACAATATATTGCAGGTTCATGACAACGAGTCTCAAAGTAAACTCTTTTAATTCCAGATATAAGCTTTATCACTTGGAGCTAAGTTTTTAAACGACAACTTTTGCTTTATGAAAAATTCAACTTTATAACACCTCGCAACAAGACCAAGACAAGTTAAATCTTTTTCATAGAAGTCGATGTCCTACACACATCAGTCACCAAGACAAATTCTATGACTCTTAAGGCCGATTTCCACGATGCGATTGTAGTATATGACTCTTAAGGCCGATTTCCACGATGCGATTGTAGTATATGACTTGATGCATGTGACCCGAATCATACCATATAAACGGTCATTCGTCAGGTCGTACACGACCCTATGACTTGTCGTTCGAACCTTAACACACGAAGAAATTGCATTGTGTAAATCGGCCTTTTTAGGGAATATTGACTTACTTGAAATAAAACGATCAACCATAAAATGACTGGCAAACGATTAAAGAAAATAACATGTTAACAATATAGGACTCAATTATGTTGTAACCCTGAATACATAAAGACAAGAAATGTTCAATGTCAACTAATGTTCAAATATAATGCAAGAACCACAGGATCAAACTACTACTTTCTCTTCATCTTTTGACGTTTGACTTCTTTTCGTACCTTGTCCGCCAAACGTTGTTTTTGCCTCAAAAGAAGCTCCTCATCATCGGTTCCGAAGACCAACCCGGTTTTCCATGCTTTCTCATCATTTATCACCCGTTCCCAAACGACCTCTCTTTTTACTGCGTTGTTTTCAATCATATCCTGAGTTAACGATAGGAGATGGTCTGTTTGTTCATCGGTGAACTTACTCCATGATGGCTTTGCAGATTCAGATGCGATGGATGGAGCTCTGGAAGACATAAACCGTTCTATCTTCTGTTCAGGAGACTCAACTTCAGTTGGTGGTTCTAAGTTTTTGGTAAATTCTGATCGAAGCCTTCTCACTTTCAACACAATTGCCTTCATGGAGTGTGTTTCCAACAGGTTGGAAGCACCAAGTTTATCTCTGACAATGTTTTCAGTTATGTTACCAGTCTCAATTTCAGACTTGAATAAATCTTGAAGTTTTGAGGTCTCTTCCTCGGTCCACTCGACAGGAATTATTGATACCTAAAAGAAATCAGAATTCGTATGCCAATTGTTATTCAAATTACTACGATTGGTATGCATTATAAGAGTACTTACCTCTGTCTTTGCGCAGTTCATGGTGATAAATTTTCTGACAGCACGACGCCCAATATCTGTTTCTCTAACTTTGTCATTGATGCGGTAATATTGAGCTTGTGTTTGAGGTTTGTGCTGTGCAAGGGCAGCCAGTTGTTCTTGATCTTCAGGCAAATGGACATGCACTCCTGATGCCAGAGATTTTCTTATCAAGGTTGCGGAGATGCGACCGTGAAACTTCACACCCTCCCTTTGAAATGTACGAGTCGGACACGTGGATACTTGCGATGAAGTAAGTTTAACGCCATTGGTTGAAACGAACATGTTATCTGTGGCATCTTTGACGTACTTAGGCCTCACCCTTGAGATATACGTATTCACCAGATTGTAAACATCAGCATGAAACCATACAATGGCTGCCCCATAAACACCTCCTGTCTTGTGATTCTTAACTGATACGCGGTATCTCTCTCCATCTTCTTCTCCAGCGTACAGTTTAGCATCTTTGAATTCCTCCACTGTTATATTTGCTGCAATACCACTTCTTCCGGAGTTGTCAATTATTAATCTTGTAATCAGCCAATCCCTTACTTCGCAAAAGGTCTGATCGTTGACCAGCACAGGTTCTCCACAAGCTTTGCTTTTCTCCGCAGCTGTTCCAAGCGCTTTAATTATGTTTATTCGCTGTTGTCCATTTGACACTTTATATAGATCTTCGCTAGAAAGGAGTTTTGCAAAGTCCATGTCATGTTTCTCTAATTTCCTTTTCAGCACCTTCTTTCTTTGAGCAGATGACCACGAAGTTAAAAGATCTCTCCTTGCATGAAGTGTGTCTAATCTATCTTGCCCTTTCTCTTCTTGCACAAGGAATTTAAGGAATAGCCTAAGGCTCATTAGGTATGATCTAATGGTTCCAGGTTGATACTCCTCAGATAGTTGACCCAACCACTTCCTCAACATTACCACTCCGTCATGCCCCTCGACAGTAACAAGATCTATTTCATTTGCTGCTTGAGGGAAATCTTCTGAAAGAACTTTCATGATGCGTTTTACCTGTGACTTGTACTGACCAGCCACTTTTGCGCAGCGATAACCCCCGTCTACGTCTATCAACCAGGAATGAAACTCGTTAAGCAGTGGGCTGTCATCACTACTATCATTGTCTTCAAAACTGACATCATCTTCCATCTCTTCAAGACAGTCGTCATTATCATCATCATCGCTATCGTATACTGATGATTCATCATCATTCATAACTTCCTTAGGCACTTTACCTTGTGAAAGATTGCTTTGGGAGTCAGTATTACCAGCGTTCTTTTTTCTTTCAAAAACAACATCAACCACGCTCTTCCATTCTGGTTCCACACGAAGAAAATCGAGATTATCTACGTTTTCCACGAAATCAGTTAAAATGTCATCCCTTTCTTGCAACGAGCAGTTATCTGACAAGCTTCCAGTGCTACACTCTGATTCGGAGTCCAGGGAAGGGTGATAGTTTGGGTCTAAAATTTCCTCTTCTTCACTGTCGCATATAACTATTTCACTAGATTTGGTATTACCAGCCGTCACTGGTGGTTGAGGTGGTTGGATTACTTGGTCAGCATTTTTGCGGTTGTTTAACTCTTCAGATAGCTCGGCATCGCTTTCACACTGGGAGGACATCATAGACACTAACTGTTTAAAGCTTCGCTTCTTGCACTCTTCATTTCTTTTCCACACGTTATCCACAAGTTGATCATACTCCAAATCGCTGTCATGGTCATCATGTGTATCACCTACCTTTGATTCCATTTGATCCATTACTTTTTCATACTCCAAATTACTGTCATGATCATTGCCTGAATCTCCACTTTCTTCATTATGTAGCTTGTGTTCCACTTTATCAACTTGCTGATCATACTCTAATTTGCTGTCATCATCATTGTACGTCTCTCTTACCTTTGATTCACAACTTTCTTCATTATGTAGTTTGCGCTCCTCTGCATTACTATTGGAGGAGGTCGGTGCGAGGTGCCCAGGGTTACTCACGTTTCTGCTGATAGTTGCTTCTCCTTCAGGATTTTCTAATAATTGATCATCCGAGTCATTTTCAATTTCTTCCTCAGCTTCGATTCTATTCACCAAACTATACTCATTTTCCTTGTCACCCTTGTAAAATTTCACCCTTTTTGCGGCCTTTCCACGTACAGGTGATTTTGATTCGATTTTTCTCTTTTTAGGACCATCTTTAGTTGTGGCGCTCTTTGCTTTGGATTTCTTTCTCTTGGCAATGTGATCTCGTAGCTCTTGAAGCCCAATTCTCGGAGCAGATTTAAGCGCATCTAAGTATTGGTTTGAGTTGGGATTAAGCTTGTGGATATTTGACTGTAAATGATGATGAAGTTGAAAGACACCTTTCTTTGAATGCTTGCATGGAGATAACGGACAAAACTTTATCTTCCTATTAGGCGCTTTCTTGTTTCCATTTATATATACATCTACCTGACGAAAAATCTTATTCACTTTATGTACATCCTTCTGATGACGAGATAAATTTATAACTGATTTCCCACATCTCGAACACACTTTAGATTCCCGAGACTTTTTCCTTATTTCAGAACTACCTTCCATGGTTACTATAATACAAACAAATAGAAAACTGATCTCAATGATAGAGTTGACAATGGTTAGCACAGCATAACAGATGAGTAGAATGATCTGACAATGATCAACACAGCATAAAAGATAATTAAAATGATTTGACAGTGATGAACACAGCATAAAAGATGATTTCAATGATTTGAAAGTGATAAACACAGTATAACATGATTACAATGATTTGACAGTGATCAACAGAGTATAACAGATGATTTAACAGTGATCTACACAGCATAACAGATGATTAGAATGATTTGAAAGTGATCAACAAAGCATAACAGTTGATTAGAATGATTTGACAGTGATAAACACAGCATAACACATGATTGCAATGATTTAACAGTGATCAACACAGCAGAACAGATGATTAAAATGATTTAACAGTGATCAACACAGCATAACACATGATTGCAATGATTTAACAGTGATCAACACAGCAGAACATGATTAAAATGATTTAACAGTGATGAACACAGCAGAACAGGTGATTAGAATGATTTGACAGTGATCACTAGAGTATAAGAAATGATTGCAATGATTTAACAGTGATCAACACAGCATAACATATGATTAAAATGATTTAACAGTGATGAACACAGCAGAACAGATGATTAGAATGATTTGACAGTGATCACTAGAGTATAAGAAATGATTGCAATGATTTAACAGTGATCAACACAGCATAACATATGATTAAAATGATTTAACAGTGATCAACATAGCAGAACAGATGATTAGAATGATTTGACAGTGATCACTAGAGTATAAGAAATGATTGCAATGATTTAACAGTGATCAACACAGCATAACATATGATTAAAATGATTTAACAGTGATCAACACAGCAGAACAGATGATTAGAATGATTTGACAGTGATCACTAGAGTATAAGAAATGATTACAATGATTTAACAGTGATCAACACAGCATAACATATGATTAAAATGATTTAACAGTGATCAACACAGCAGAACAGATGATTAGAATGATTTGACAGTGATCACTAGAGTATAAGAAATGATTGCAATGATTTAACAGTGATCAACACAGCATAACATATGATTAAAATGATTTAACAGTGATGAACACAGCAGAACAGATGATTAGAATGATTTGACAGTGATCACTAGAGTATACGAAATGATTGCAATGATTTAACAGTGATCAACACAGCATAACATATGATTAAAATGATTTAACAGTGATGAACACAGCAGAACAGATGATTAGAATGATTTGACAGTGATCACTAGAGTATAAGAAATGATTGCAATGATTTAACAGTGATCAACACAGCATAACATATGATTAAAATGATTTGACAGTGATCAACACAGCAGAACAGATGATTAGAATGATTTGACAGTGATCAACACAGCATAACAGATGATTAGAATGATTTGACAGTGATCAACACAGCATAACATATGATTAAAATGATTTAACAGTGATGAACACAGCAGAACAGATGATTAGAATGATTTGACAGTGATCACTAGAGTATAAGAAATGATTGCAATGATTTAACAGTGATCAACACAGCATAACATATGATTAAAATGATTTAACAGTGATCAACACAGCAGAACAGATGATTAGAATGATTTGACAGTGATCACTAGAGTATAAGAAATGATTGCAATGATTTAACAGTGATCAACACAGCATAACATATGATTAAAATGATTTAACAGTGATCAACACAGCAGAACAGATGATTAGAATGATTTGACAGTGATCACTAGAGTATAAGAAATGATTACAATGATTTAACAGTGATCAACACAGCATAACATATGATTAAAATGATTTAACAGTGATGAACACAGCAGAACAGATGATTAGAATGATTTGACAGTGATCACTAGAGTATAAGAAATGATTGCAATGATTTAACAGTGATCAACACAGCATAACATATGATTAAAATGATTTAACAGTGATGAACACAGCAGAACAGATGATTAGAATGATTTGACAGTGATCACTAGAGTATAAGAAATGATTGCAATGATTTAACAGTGATCAACACAGCATAAAATATGATTAAAATGATTTAACAGTGATGAACACAGCAGAACAGATGATTAGAATGATTTGACAGTGATCACTAGAGTATAAGAAATGATTGCAATGATTTAACAGTGATCAACACAGCATAACATATGATTAAAATGATTTAACAGTGATGAACACAGCAGAACAGATGATTAGAATGATTTGACAGTGATCACTAGAGTATAAGAAATGATTGCAATGATTTAACAGTGATCAACACAGCATAACATATGATTAAAATGATTTAACAGTGATCAACACAGCAGAACAGATGATTAGAATGATTTGACAGTGATCAACACAGCATAACAGATGATTAGAATGATTTGACAGTGCTCAACAAGGCATAACAGATGATTAGAATGATTTGACAGTGCTCAACAAAGCATAACAGATGATTAGAATGATTTGACAGTGATTAACAAAGCATAACAGTTGATTAGAATGATTTGAAATTTATCAACACAGCAGAACAGATGATTAGAATGATTTGACAGTAATCAACACAGCATAACAGTTTATTAGAATGATTTGACAGTGATCAACAAAGCATAACAGTTAATTAGAATGATTTGACAGTGATCAACACAGCATAACAGTTGATTAAAATGATTTGACAGTGATCAACACAGCATAAGAGATGATTGCAATGATTTGACAGGGATTGAAATAGGATAAGAGATGATCACAATAAATAATAGCATCGAAAATAACTTATCCAAAGTCCTGAAACATCGATCGATGTTTTGTTGCTATCAAGGGAATTTCTGTTTATAAAAAGCAATTTTATTTTTTAAGTAAGAGCTTTCACCCACTTCATTGTTAGAACAAAGCAGAAAAAATGCATTCTACGATTCATATCTATATGATTTGGAAGTTAAATATAAGTAAACCGATAATTATGTAAGATATTACGAAGGCCAATCATTCTTCAAGTTTATCGGCTTTTTTCTCAAATATTGTAAAAAATATATCGACACTTATACCTTGGATGCTTGCAAAGCGTATTTCGTTGATAACCACTTGCTTAAGGGACGAAATATAACAAGAAACCTATGTTGATCTTATTTTCTTACCGTTTGAAAGTTGCCGTCATCGACGAACACGTGAAACACGAAAACGAAAGTTGAAGTGTGTGAACGCTGACCGCTAATGATGTACTTCTTCGGTAATAAACCGTAGAACCAAAAAAATAGTTTTCTTTAATATGAAACCTTGAAATAGGTAAAAAATTTGTCAAATACCTATTTTGAGTATTTGCTACGGTAACAAAAACCCATTTTGAGTATTTGCTACGGTAACAAATACCCACTTGGGAGTAGCAAAGACCCAGATGAGTATTGGCTACCGTAGCAAAAACCCATTGAACGTATCAAATACCCACATGGGTATTTCCTACCGTAGCAAAAACCCACATGGGTATTTCCTACCGTAGCAAAAACCCTCAATGGGTATTTTGTACCGTAGAAAATACCCACAAGAATCTAACCACGTAGCAAATACCCAGATCACTCTAGCTCTCTCTCTCTCTCTCTCTCTCTCTCTCTCTCTCTCTCTCTCTCTCTCTCTCTCTCTCTCTCTCTCTCTCTCTCTCTCTGCCCAAGAACTATCGTGTAGTGTTGAACTAGTAGGTCAACTAAAATCACATTTTCGGTTTTGAATTCATCGAGAATAGCGTAGATCTCCCGATCACTTTATACTTGAACCGTCTTCGTGTTTTACGTAGGATCCGTTCGAACAGATCGCAGACACGTACAAGCAGGCCATGCCACAAAGACTAATGATGAAGTTTAGCAATAGCATGAGGAGGATTGACTCGGATCTATTCGTCCCCGAGGTATTAGAATTAATCTCACTCAACCTCAGGGGAGAGGCGGTACCAGGCGAAGAAGACATGAGGTAAGATTTCTAGATCTCAGATTTCAAGAATTCTTTGCTTGAAATTCACTTGTTTTAGCCTTTTAACCGGGCGTGACCCGTGAAAAACCTCCGTTCTCCTTTCGCTCCGTTGCAATTATCGCATACGTTCACTAACTGAACGCCTGGAATACAAAATGTAGGTTACCTTATAACATGTGTCTTTCTGAAGCTGCTCTCAGATATTTTCTTCTCTGTGGATATCAAATTCAGGAGGGTGTTGGAAAGTGAGATTTTTACCCCTCAGTTTTAAAACACTGTATCACCAAAAAAAAACGTGTAGTTGAAATGGGTCTTCAACTCCACAAGTGTTCTTCACACCTCAAAAGTACGTCATTTCATAGCTATCGGAAAACACCAGGATGACCGCGAATTCAAGTAAATCTTGTCGGCCCCCTATACGACTCGCCTCTAGCTATTTGTGTGCAGTGTATGTCCCGCCTTTGTTAAACACTTTCCCAAATATAGAATTTTTAAGAGTACTGTAATTTTGACTCGAAGGTCGGTCTGCGTTCTTCGTTGTTCACTGGTGTTTTCTTACCTGTTAGACAGCAGATTAATAAAGATGTCGAGGTTGATTTTAAAAACGACCGTAAGTTGCACTTTTTACCATTTTCGCTTTAAAATAACTAACAGGAGACGGTTTGAAGCGTGTAAAGGTCTTCTCTGGTTCTTCCAACATCCTGCGCAGGTCATTAAGTGGGAAGGAATATAATGCGGTCCATTACTTTCCAGTATTTTCATTTGTGATACATTACAGCCGTTTATCCCTTCCTTTAGCTTGAAAGACTTTATCGAATGGCATCTTGACAATAAGGGACATGAGCCAGTTACTGGACTGGACGAACTACCAACTGACGTGAAACTGAAGCACGTGATCAACGCATGGGGAACTTCTGTTGAACTGTGGGACAGCTATCTGGACAAGAGGGATGCTGCTTCAGCGTAAAACTGCTGCTATGTGTTTTGTCCTACATTGTTTTTCTTCTTTGTTCAAAGTATCCAGACTTTACGTGGCTTTTTCTCTTTCCTCCAGTAGTATTTGAAGTTCCCTTTTAGATTGCAGCATGAAAAATTAAATGAAAAACTTAGCGTGAACGGCTGAATAACATGAAAGTACCTGAAGAGGGAGATTGGTCATTTTATGAAACAATTACTATGGTATCTTTTTTCAATTGCTTCGTCTACGTTTAGACATTTAGAATAATTTTGGCTTTCGACTTCTTAAATTTTATTTCTCGATAGCACGAGTTGGCTTGCTTTATTGATTATTCAGCGACTCAATCTGATAATTACCATACGTCATATTTTTCAACTTGGGTCGCTTAATATTAGCATAGAAACGTAAAAAACAATATTAAAAAATGTAGAAATGTAAAATGTGTATGTTGGTACATGTTATAGGTATAGGTAATAAAGCTTAGTGCGTATAGTTGTTAAAAAATTGCAAACAATAAAAAACAATTTAAAAAAAATATTGGAGTTTTTAATAGTAGTTTTATTGCTATAATATCGCTATTTTTCCCCACAATGAAATCAATTTTAATGAGCGTAAAGCGAGGATATCTCCATATAAAAAGAAAACGAAAAAAGACAAATTGCAAAGAAAACTTTGTTCATCGTCCATGTTTAAAACTCCAAAATCATTTGCATTTTTTATTTGTATAGGTAATAACATGATTTCGATTGCAATTTAGTGAAAATAAGCACTACGGGCCGTGCAATTTGTAGTCTTTGAAAACATTATATTAAAAAAGCATCACAGAAAGTCAAGACAGACGTAATTTTGACAGCACACGCACTTTTTCTTTTAGCTGCACCTGTGTTACAACTCTACACTCATGTTATATGAAAAATGCACTCGTCTGTGTTTGAAGTGCGGCCAGTGGTACCTTTAGTTAATTGAATTTGTTCTTCAGTTGCAATTTCAAATATCAGAAGTGTTTCAAATAGATCTGATGCCAGCGTAATTAACCGAGCGGCGGTAAACGCGAGAAAATGCATGCCTTGCACGAATTAATTCGAATTCACCGTTGCAGAGAAAATAACTGAAAATGCATGTTTTCGACTTGTTAACTCAAGTGAACATGTAGTTGGAATGCGCAAAACAGCTGTGAATAGCAGAATACCTGTTATTCTCCATGGGATAACCGAACAGTAATAAAAGGTAACACACCGGAAAATGCGTTTCATCGAATTTGCTCGAATTCACCATTGCGAAGCAATGCTAGAAAATGTATGCTTTCGATTGGAAAACTCTTGTGAACATTTCGTTTACCTTGCGAAAAATGGTTCCGAACAGAAGAAAACATGACATTTTCTATGCGTTACACGAACGGTAAACAAAGGAAGCCATTAGGTTTTCCTGCATTTACACACATTAATCTTCCCGGAAAATGCGTGTTTTCAGCCGCTAACTCCGGTGAATACGTTGTTGTAAACTCGGAAAATGCCAATGAACAAAAGGAAAACAAGCTGTTTGTCGTGCGTTAACCGAGCGGTTGATAACGGAAAATGATTTGTTTACCTGCATTTACCGCGAAGGAAAACTACCGAATAATGGAACGAATACTGGGATTCACCGATGCGAAAACGCACCGAAAACGCACAGAAAATGTCGGATTTTCCGTACGCAAAACACGGGTAAACTTTAGTAAAATGCCGCGTTTTCCGTGAATTCAATCTTCGTTTTCCATACGGTAAACGCTTGTTTTTTTTGCCGTTTAAGTCATCGACAGCTCTCTCCATGTGACTCCATGACTTCATTTAACTGCCTACAAAGAAAAGTGGTACGACAGAGTTTCTGTAGCTGTCAACACATCATTCCGCAGAAACAGTTAGAGACAATAGTTCGAAACAATGCACGACTCACTGCAGTTCATGCTTACTTAAAATGAATTTTTCGTTACCCGCTCTCACGACGGCAGAAAATAGTACAAACTAGATAGCCTCTTAAATAGCGTTTCTGTTTGTGGTTAAGCACGAGAAGTTTTGATAGACGGATGCAAGAACAGCACGAAGGTTGGCGATAAGGAAAGAGAGGTACTCGCTATTTTGTACTGGATCTGTCTACGAGCTGGCATTTGGAGATGAGATAGCCCAACTTTGTCCTCTGAGGTGTGTATGCTTGGCCGTGGATGTTCGGGAGTAAATTATGCCCTGAAGTGGCCAAATTTGGTTGATGAAGTTGGTGTAGTCGTTGTAGGCGGCAATGGCATCTGGGATATTAAAAGTTACGTTTTGCATTGCTTCCAATGGATTTTCGTTTAGCGTTACTCACAGAAGTATCTTGCAAAGGATTATGTAGAGGGCAAGGCGAATGAACTAAAACCGAGCTTAAATCTAAGCCTAAATCGACCCAAGAAATTTACACAAAAGAACAACCATTTGAGCGGGGTAGATTTGTCGTTATTCTTGTCTACATCTTTTTAAAGTTGAGAGGGCGACTGTTCATTTCCATGCAAATCCTCCTGTTTCACCCATTACGCAACGTGAACATATTGCATATTAACGGAAACCCACTGTGTGAGGTTGGAAGTCAAGGACGATAAAAAATATATATATATATCTCTTAATGTAATCTTCATTATACCCGATAACGAAATTTGGAACAGTGTTATGTTATTTTTAGCTTTTGTTTTATTATATATTTTTTAAAATTAATGGCTCCGCAGGTTCCGCTGGTTACGGAGGCTCGGAAGGTTCCCCCACCGATGATCCTCAGTTCTGTAACACCCCTATCCCGTTTCTAATGATCAAAAGTTTAACTTCTTTAGACGAATTTCAAAGCTGGCCTAAAAAATAATATGTATGTGTGGCTCGCCATGAATGACGGCGCATCATGCCATTATCAGGATAGTGTTCGTGTGGGTGTGCGTGTGTCTGTGTGCGTGTTGGGGAGGGTGGAGGGGGGGAGTTTTACTTATTCCTTGCTGTGAAGTTCCTCTTTGTATAACACCAGCTGTATTTAACGCCCAAGAAGAAAAAGTTTTTCCCGGAATATGAGGCTGACTTAAAGAACCAGTGTTCTTCTTTAATTGGGTTTTGAAAATTGTAAGTTCAAAGTTCCAGTTCAGATTTCCAACTGAAATTAAATAAAAGAGTTTATTTTGAAATTCTGACGCACTGAGAGCAACAACGAAGTGTCTGCAAAGGCCAGGATATGATGCCAAATAGGGTCGGGTTGAAAAAAAGTTTGACCGTACGTGAATCCCGTTCCCAGGGTCTTTCGGATATTTCCTAGTGAGTGCGGAGTAGTTTCCCGGTATCTACTTCCCTTTTTCCAAGAACAGACACGGTCATATTTTCGCACAGCCTCATACTATTGTAAAACAAATCTGTTTTCCCAATGGCAATGCATTGTTTTTGTCATTGTTTTCTCTGTCTAAGACTGAACTGAATGCATAATTTAGTATAAGTCTGTGCGGAAATTTTACCAAATGCGACAAGCTCGTCAAGCACGGTGTGAACATATTTCATCTTTTACACTTGCGAAGTGTCTTAAAGTTGTCGTAATACGCAAATAGTTAGATTTCTTAAGTGTAAGAAGAATTATTCTAAAACAGATGATGTCTGCCCTGAAGGTCAGAAAGGATTAAAGCCAGATGAAGGTAAAGCATCCATCGATGTTAGCAAAGTGACGGTAGCTGCAAAGGAGTTGTCGCAAGCGGCAGCGAACATGGAAGTCGACGACAGATCAAATCTTTCACCTGGTAAGGGCTTGTCTGTCTTAAGTTCTTCACCCGAGATTACTGACAATAACATTTTTTACAATGTGTTATAGAAAGCGTTAAATTAGAATAGGGTAATACGGTTAGAGCAAAATCATCTGTTCATGCTTCCGAGCCGAGTGAGTTCAATTAGACATACAATCAGCTTGAGGTTTGTCCACCGGGAATTGAAAGTTGGGCAACGAAACCTTTAGTTGAGTTGTAGGGGTGTTACTTCCACATTTCCAGTCATAAAATTTAAGATGTCAAACGATTATAATTTGCATCACAAAATACCCGCACAGTCTCATACTATTGTAAAACAAATCTGTTTTCCCAATGGCAATGCATCGTTTTTGTCGTTAAAACATACGCTTTCATTTGAGATCAAAATCATTATTCCACGTTAACCGTGCGATTTTTCACAAAATTTTCAATAATATGTCTTGTTCTCAGACATGGCTTCTGAAAGAATTGATGAAAGTCAATTTTTATGCGATGAAGAGCAAGAAGTCTTCGCTGGTTTTACTACCGAAGAAATTGAAAAAATGCGACGGTAAAATTTCCGCACAGCATCATACTATTGTAAAACAAATCTGTTTTCCCAATGGCAATGCATTTTTTTTGTCATTGTTTTCTCTGTCTAAGACTGAACTGAATGCATAATTTAGTATGAGGCTGTGCGGAAGTTTTACCAAATGCGACAAGCTCGTCAAGCACGGCGTGAACATATTTCATCTTTACACTTGCGAGGTGTCTTAAAGTTGTCGTAATACGCAAATAGTTAGATTTCTTAAGTGTAAGAAGACTTATTCTAAAAGAGATAATGTCTGCCCTGAAGGTCAGAAAGGATTAAAGCCAGATGAAGGTAAAGCAGCCATCGATGTTAGCAAAGGGACGGTAACTGCAAAGGAGTTGTTGCAAGCAGCGGCGAACATGGAAGTCGACGACAAATCAAATCTTTCTCCTGGTAAGGGCTTGTCTGTCTTAAGTTCTTCACCCGAGATTACTGACAATAAAATTTCCGCACAGCCCCATACTATTGTTAACCAAATATGTTTTCTCAATGGCAATGTATTGTTTTTGTCATTGTTTTCTCTATCCAAGAACTGAATGCATAATGTAGTATGGGGCTGTGCGGAAATTTTACCTTACTGACAATAACATTTGTTACAATGTGTTATAGAAAGCGTTAAATTAGACTAGGGTAATACGGTTAGAGCAAAATCATCTTTTCATGCTTCCGATCCGAGTGAGTTTAGTTAGACATACAATCAGCTTCACGCCCATTGAAAAACGTTGCATGGGAAAATGAAAATAAGCTAGAAAAGAGAAAGAGAGCATGCGTAACTTCACGCAGGCCTGTCAATCCGACTGTCAACCATGTAATCTCCCGTGTACGCCGTGCTTGCAAGTATTGTTTCTTGCTTAGACAACCGAAACGTTGCGCTCTTCATCGAAGAAGAATAGAAGTAATTAGTAGCGTTATCGTTGGCGTTAAATCGGTCAGATATAAAATTAAATTACCTTTTAAATATCGGGTTTTTAATTTGTGTTAGTAGAGGTAATCACATGATTTTGAGTGCAGTTTGGAATAAATAAGCACGAGTAAATTTTTTTAAAGCCTAACAAAATTGAACGAGCCCGTAGGTGTTAATAATATACATGGAAAAATACGAGACGGCTTATCATAATTAAGCATAAGCAAAGCGCGCGTATCAAGTGCAAAAATAAGTTATTTAAACCGTGCTTTCGGTCAAAACAACCGCGTACGATCAAAACAATAATATGCAAGGATATCTTCACATCTTTAAGGCGCAATAAAATTCAAAGTCCGGCAAAAAAATTCAAGGAATTGTTCAGTCTGTGTCCAAATCACTCTCGATGAAATGGAATCGTCGTTTCCGAGGGTTAACCATGTTTGTTTTTAATTTCGGCGTTGGATCGCTCGAGCAAAGTGTTAAGTGCCACTCTCGCTAAGAGCGGTCCTCTCGACTTCCCGTCGGAAAGAAGTTTTATTTTATTTTTTGCCCATGAAAAGGGTTTAGGACACATGTTTCAAAAATAGTTTAATTGTTCTCCAATTCCCTTTTTTTTGCGTCGCCACAAGCCAAAAACGATTTTTGGCCAAACCACCCCGGTGGGCAGCGATCGAAAGTGTAAATTTCAAAGATTTTGTCCAGCGTGCAGCGACTGCAACAATGTAGCTCACGGAATTCTATCTTGCTGCAAGTTACAAGGTGTATTCAGTTAGTTCACAGACAAAATATGGAAACTTCAGGTGAAATATTTTTCATAACAGCGTGATCAGAGGAGACCCTTCTCCTCGACCTTAATTTGCATATCAAAAACCCATTCCACTTGTTATGATGACATTGGCTATCTAGCTATGAGCTGTCAAGTACATAATTTGCATGGAATCTGAAATCTGACATAAATCAAAAATTTTATGCCTCTATTTGCTTGATATGTTTAGCTGTGTTTACTCGTGTTCCTCTGGTTATGATCTCACCATTTCTATGAATGACTCGAGTATTATAATGGCCATGCAGCAGTACTCCAAAGTATGATTTCTAAAATGAATAGGGGTTATGCCTTATCTTTGTTGGGCCAATTATAACTGGACATCATTTATTACTCATAACCACATTAAAAGCAGCAAATTTGAATTTGAACTCCAAATTAATGAATAATGAAACTCATTCAGTTCGTGGTTCACTGCAAATATGATTACAACTTGACTTCTTTCGTGTGTTAATTTTTGTCTGGAGAACATTAAGGAAAGGTGCCTGATTTGTGGGAATGATGATCTGATTTATGTGGAACGGGAGCTCATCCACAAAATATAAGTCATGCCTCACTCTATACAAGGGTGCGATACCTGGATCTTTCTTTGCCATTCCAAATCGAATTTTGATGGACAGTTTCTGAAGTCTTTCAGATATTTGTGGATTTCTTCTTTGATGTGATTTACCACAAGAGCATGATTAGCCTTCACAACCTACTTGATGACTTTCTCTACGCACCATTGCTTTTCTTTGGTAATGAGTGTCTTGTATGAAGTCCGGGGGTCTGCTTTTCCAGGCTCATAAACTAGTTCAAAATCAACATCCTGTATTCCCAAGACCCATATCTTGATTCTTAGTGGGAGTTGCGCGGTTGCCTTGTTGAACAGTGGACGTAACGGTTTGTGGGCTGACCTTTGTGCTCCAAGGAGGTAGATGTTGAACCTGTCCTTTGCCTAATGTACAACTAAAGCATCCTTTTCTGTTTGAACATACCGCTTCTCAGTTGTGGTCGTTGTATGGCTATGGCTTGGTCACAGGCCACTATTTGTCTCCTGGTATATGCAGTTGGTTTAGCAGGATCAAAGTAAGCCATGGGGCTTTTCCTAGTTACGCTTGATTTGCGCTTTTTAAATGCTTTATTCTCTTCTTCACCTCATTTGAACTTTGTCTCTATGGTCAGCTCTTGAGGGAATGCGGTAAGTGATGCATATCTTGAAATGAACTTGGGCAAGTATCCTGTCATACCCAGGAAACTCTTCGCAGCTTCTTTTGACGCTAGGGAACTACTTCTTTTCACAGCCTCAATCTTTTCTGAGCTTGGTTTCGATCCATTCTTTATGAAACGATGCTCTTAGAAATCTATTTCTTCAATTCAAAGCTGGCATTTCTCTACAGTGAATGTAATACCGAAATCTGCATCTCTCTGCAAGACTATAATTTTGTTTTTGAACGTCTTGTCCCCCAAGCAGGATGTTGTCATGTTGGTTGAGATTTTTTGGTATTTTCCCAAGTATTCGGTGTATGGCTTCATCAAAGAGTTTCCAAGAAGCCACTTTTCCGGATTCTGGGATAATTAGGAGTTGGTGGTATCCCTGTCTCAAGTCAAGTTTGAAGAAGACAGATTAGTCATAGAATTTGTACACAAAATCTTCAAGGAGAGTTACTTAGGTTTTCCTGTGTCTTGCCACGAAGCATTTGCATTTTCTTTCACCAAGAGCCGCACGTGTTGGAACTATTTTGAGGCACTTTTCAGTCTCTTCTGTACGCACTCCAGTCGACGTTTCGCTTTGAGAATCAGACAAACTTCTCTCATCACGTTGTGACACCACTGTACTGAAATACTTTTTTAAGGCTTTGCGAATCATTTCTCCCGAAAATAAATGTGTTTCTTGACGGAATAAGTGATACAACGGTCTAGTTCACTGATTGCATAGTTGTAACGTGGGTTTGAATCGATAAATTAATGAATAGGTAAACGCGCATCGCCGGATGTAAATTGACGACTTCTGCCTGAATAAATCTTTCGTTTTTTCAGTTTGTACGCCATGTAATAAACAACTTAATAACCTCGAACGTTCGTTCGAAAGCGGGAAAATCTCAAACCTTGGCCTCAGTTTGAGATTTTCCCTTAGCGATCTCACTCTCGCTCATTAAGCTGTTTATAATAGTGCTGTAATTGAAGCTGTAATAAATAAACAACGAGGAAAGAAAAATTAATAAAAAAGTAAGGGATATAAAATAATAGACTAAGATATCACAAATTCATTACTTTATTGATTTTAATTATTGAAAATACACTGGTTGTCAGCATGCTTTATTTTCCACTTGACAGCTGGTGATACAACTGTTAAGGTTGGTCAAGACAAAACCACTGTTGAATCAATGTCTCTTCCAAGAGCTCCAGCATCTCCTGATCATGGTGAAACTGAGGAAAAATCGGTTGGGCTCGCAAATGGTAATGCGACAGCTTCCAGCATCGATGTGTCTGATGTGCCTGAGCCCCATAAAGAGAATGATGGCCAACCCGAGGTTGATAAGGACCATGGAAACAATGAAAACGACGTCGATTCAGAAAAAAAAGCTGCGGGAACACACAAAGAATTAAAAACTGATAACAAAAGTATTTCACGAAAAGAAAAGGACGTAAAGAAAGAAAAAGAAAGTCATGAGGAACCAAAGCAAAAACACCAAGCATCGGAGTAAGGAATTCGTTTTTTTTATTATTATTTAGATGACACACTACTTGAAGTAAGCTTTTCATACTTTCATATCTTGGTTTTGTCCAATAAAAATCAACCAGACTGTTTGATTCAAGTGTTCCCTACTCAGTAGGTCACGTTTACTATGATTCTACAAAATGTTCATGACGGCACCAAACGGCTAACGTGGGGATGTGTAGATGATAAAGTGTTCTAGCAGTTGAATTAAACTACCTGTATCAGCTGGGACGGGTGCCACTACCAACTGATCTAAAAGGCCACATCTAGGAGTGAGGCGAATTTTTGTTTGCCCAAATAATTTTTTATTATAGTAGCTTTCTTCTTTAGAATTTCTTGTGGTCTGATTCAAGTTTCAAGTAAGTTACTTGGTTCATTCCTTCCCACCCTATTGTTAATTGTTTGCTTTTTAGCATGCAACCAGTGAACAATGGAGTCTAAGGTAATGTGTTAGTGGCTACCCTGCTAGAGAAAGCTCTCTCAGCCTTTCTCAAATTACTATACATCATTTTTATATGGTCAAAAACAGCAGTGATTTATATTAATAACAAAAACATAATTTAATTCTATCCACAGGAAAAGCGAAGGTGCAATGAATGAACCAAAGCTAGAAGACCAAAAGAATGCAAACACCAAAGAAAACCAACTTGGCGATAATCCTAAATCTGATATAAAGAAAAACAGTGGCCATGACACAAGTTCTGTTGAGGATGTCATGAGGAATGGTAAAAAAGAAGACAAAGGAAAGGAATATTTTCCCAATTACAAGGGAAAAAAGATGACTGTTGTTTTTCATGCTGTACTTGCACCTCATTTTAAATTTGAGGAGAGTCGAGGTGACAGACTCTATATGAGGTTTGGTGCAACTGCTCTTGGAAATTTTCGGGAAGATGTTGTTGAAGTGTTTCCACAAAGGTAAATTTATGTAAATTTTTTTAGGGTGGTGAGAGCAATATGACAATCGCTTGATCATATGTGCAAGGTCAATTTTGTCTGCATTACTTTTTATTTGAGGGAAAGTTGTTGGAACGATGATTATAAATGTTGTAGACTTTATTTATATCTGAGTTTAAAAATGTTATAATTATACGCAGTATAACCTTTGCCAAATCTACCAATATACTGTAGTGATTTTTTCCAGATCAACCTTCGATACATGAAGGAGGAAGAATGCTGTGTTTGGATGATTACCTTTCTTTTTTCTTGAACTGTGATCGAATGCAATGAAATAAGTAAAAAATAAATTGGTCGAACTTGGGGTTAAAAGTTTGATGCTGGTGTTTGAAGTAATATGTCATTTGTGACCATTTTCAGTTCATGCAAAGTTGAGATGAGCCTTGCAGCTGTCTCATTTCTCAGTTAACGGGCCAAATCGTTTCGATACAGTTTTATTTCGACATAATTTAATTCTAAGTGGCTGGAATAGACAGCTTACTCTGGTTTCTTTCACTTCAAGGGGGCCTTCAGGCTTCCCTGAGTGACTCTATGAAATGGTCAAACAAACTACGAATTTGCTTCTTGTAAATAACGATACAGACAAGGAATGTTGTACTGTAGCATTTATGGTTCCGGTTGCACGTACTGAGTGTTTAACTTGGATTTATAGATACCTTGATGATGGTTTTATCCTGGTGAAAGGAGAGCTCTCGGTACCACACGTTTTTCTAGCTCGCAAAATTCCCTACAAGTATGTTGTGTTCAAAGCGAAACGAAAAGATTCAAAGGAGAAAAAGAAGTACTTGTGGGAGCAGTTACTTGACTTAGGAACTAATACGAACCGATGTCTTCAAATTCCGCCTAACAGATGTCGCGAGGGAGGTACTTTCATGTCTTTTTCCATAAATCGTATTGGGGGCGTATTTTAAGCGAGCTACCGCTCATCACTTCGCGAAATGCGTGACCGTCATCTTAGATTCTCAACTCAGAAGAAGGTTGAGAAAGGAATTAATTTCCACAGAGGGGGTGATCGATAGCCGAAAGGAAGGAGGAGGGATGGCCTTTTCCGTACCCCATTTATGTCTATTTTCGCCCGAATCAAACATCGCACTATAGGCAGGACAATCTATAGGGACGTAGTAACATCAACTTGCGCTCCCAAAATATGAGCTAATAAAACAGGCTAATTTTTCCATTGGTCAGCTTATGATTATGTAGAAGCATTGCTAATTAAATTGAGGTAAAGCTCTCAATTACTGCTTTGCATTTACTCTTGTTTAGCGTTCTGGCACCAATATGATGACGCTATTTTCAGTTCACCAAGTTGGTGGCAAAGTATTCGTAGCAAGCTACCATTTGTAAAGGGCATGGATTCCACCGAAGGAAGGAACATAGCAACTCGAGTCATGTTGCCTAAGTGGGAGGGTTTTACAGTGGATGACGTGGAGGAGAATACTACTGCTTGGGAAGCTGTTCAGACAGTCAATGACATAGCTTACTGCTACACTCAAACCGAGGTTATGGAAGAGGAGAACACAACAAAAAATGTTCCACATCGTTATGATTTTAAACAGGTAATGTTCGATTGGTTAAATTCTGAGAAAAATGTTTCATCTCACTCACTGAATGCCCTCTGTCTGCTATGCAGAAAATGAAACCCTTTGCCAACACTTAAACGATGTGCCATTGCTTCAAAGGAAAGGATGGCAGTTGGAATTTTAAAAGCCTCCACACTGTAACATTTGACATTGTCTCAAGTTTTTTAACACCCTTGAGAAACGCTTAGTAAGATTTATCGCTTGTCACCTATAAAAAGGTATTGTTATTATTGGGCTAATGTTTTCCTAGACCAGGTCGAGGATTGGTCTAAGTTTGAAATTTTCACATAACCCACCAAATCGATACTCGTGTAGGGGGGATGCCATTATAAATTGGTTACAAATATAAGAGCAGTATTCCATGCGAGATGACGAGAAGAATTTATCGATGAATTATGGTCCTTCAGTTCTTTCCCTTAAAATCATTCGAACCAATTGTAGTGTGTCTGTAACTCATATGAGAGGGTAATGTAGGACGCGTTATTCTGCACACAACTCGTGGGGGTTGGAAAGCTAATTTTTACGGCACGAACAATTTTTAAACCACCTTTGCAACTTGTTAGTCTATGGAATTGAGGAATTTGATAGAAAAATTATGGTGGAAACTGTTAGATTTGTAGTGCTTCTAATAAACAAGTTGAGAGTGGAAACAACATTGCAGTTTATTCAATTAAAGAAACGACATAAAAGGATGCACACCCATGATTTTGTTTCTGTACTTAGTTTGCGATGATTTAAAATTTTTTTTTTTTAATAAGAAATGCAACCCTTAGTCATAAACTCCATCGAGGAAAATACAAATTCAGGTCCAATCTAACAAACTAACGTTAGTTGTTATTTGTTTCCAACTACAGATTCTGAAAGAATTTTTCAAAACGAGGATCGAATCAAATGATGTTCCTCAATCAGATACAGACGACAAGAAAACGTTTCATCCGTTGATGTCATCCGTTGCTATTGCTTATATCATTTATACACATAAAGTGTATCTTGATCCTCAACAATACGCAAAGTTGTTCGCTTCTTTGATTCTGAACCCAGACCCCAGAGAAAAAAGGTGTACAGGACTTGAAAAGATTCTTAAGGAATTTCCCACAGATCAGTTGCAGTAAGTTCGTTTTCTTTTACGGTTAACAATTTTATATGAGAACAAGAAATATTCGATTGTACCATTAGAGTAGTAGATTTGTTCAGGCAGTTTTTCAGGCATGGAGTAGATCAGACAAAATATGGTTGTGTTCTATAAAATATCCAGATGCCTTGGTGAAGCCATTCAGGCCATTTGCAAACGTGTCGCCGAGAATCACAGTCACATTCATGAATGGCTCTTTGCCGTACCGTTGGTTCACTTTCTGACCCAAGTATCCCAGCCTTTCAGCAGTTCTGTGTTACTTATGGAGGAACCAAAGGAAAAAGACGACACTTGGTGGGGAGCAAATGGATTTGACACGAAGTCTGTAAGGAAAAGACAATTTGGAGAGCGCAGGTACTCAACTTTAATATACCCAGTATAGTGTTTCCTGATTGATTAACCATGCAAAAAGGATGTACACAATACATATATGGCGATAGGTCGGTGTTTGCTTTGGTGCTTTGGTCATAATTTGTAAAGGATTTATTTTTTGATTTGTAAATCATGCATTGTAGTTTCTGGCCTTTATTCCCAAATCGTCGCTTTGCTTTGTACAGTAACTTTTCAGATGCCAGCTTAGGCAGACATCTTGATAAATATAGCTTCTACATTGTAGTAAGGAACGCACAAAGGATTCGTTGGCTTGAAATGTTTTTATTAAAATGGAGGTAAGTCTTTGCCCTCAGGTATTCTCTCTCTATGAAATCGGCCATGTATAGATAATGAACGATTCACATCAATTGTAATATATTCTTGTTTCACTTCGTTTTAGCTGCCCCTCAAGACTTACAAAAGTGCTTTCTCCTATGTTTGAATTGGATCCTCTGTTCCGAAGGACTTTCCTTCTTGTAGTTCCTTGTCGTGTATTCAATAAAATTGCTTCCAGTGGAACGTTTGCTCCCGTGGAAATATATACTACCCTCGCTAGAACCTTGTCCGAAAAGGATTGCATAACCGAAGAAGAGGTGATGCTTAACTGTATGTTAATTTGTGTTAACCCAGTCTGAGATGCATGGCTGTTTGCTTCCTAAAACCGTCACAATTTCGTTATGTCATTACGACTGAGTGATTTGCATTGAAGTGGCTTTGTCCTATCATTAACAGAGTACTTAAGATATTTTATATTTACGTTCAGCGAGAGGAATTTACAGGCTGAGATTTTGTTTTTGTTTGGTTGTTTGTTTATTTTGTTTGTTATTATTTATTTCCTCTTGTTTGACTTTTAATTTAAGGCTAAATTATAAGACTGGATCCATCTCGTGGATAAAAATATGGTGCTTTGTCGCGAAAAAAGATTGATTTTAATTTAAGGCTAAATTATAAGACTGGATCCATCTCGTGGATAAAAATATGGTGCTGTGTCGCGAAAAAAGATTAAGGCAGAGCAGCTGAAGCTAAGGAAAGGCTTGGTTGGTGCAAAATAGTGCTGTTTGTGGTGATCGATAGAAATTGCTTTTGTTTTTTACAATGAGTTCGTTTTGTGTCAAAATTAACAAATTTTGGACAAGGAAACCTTATGGCAGCAGTGCTTTATGAAATATTTGTTACTTCATTTTTTCCCATTTTGCCTTTATGTACAGAGGAATGCCATCAAAACTAGCCTTGATGTAATTTTGGAGGATCTCAAGAAAACTAACAAATATATAGACACAGGGTTAGTATACAGTTTGAGAGGATTGAGAGGAAGTATAACATTTCATACGAGATACAGTTTGACCTGCTCTTTTACTAATTTGAACATTCATTCGCCAAAAATGTCGCGTAGAATCTCAAATCTCCTAAAATAGTACATAATGCCCTAGTGACTCAAGTTTATAGAACGTTCTCAAAAGTGATGTCTTCTTGATTCGATCTAAATTAAGTCACGAATAAACACCATGAGAATTGAAATGAGAGGTGAAAGTGAATTATTAAAAAAAAGTGAGAAAATAGTGAAAAACAAATACAAATGCATGTGATAGTGGAGTCTGATCGTTTGGGTAAAGCTAGTTCTGCGAAGGACTGTTGTCGGTAGTGGTGACTGACCTTTCGACAACCTGAGCGGAAGTCATCATCAGAGTCAAGTGAGAAGTTGTTGTCAGTCGAATGGTCTGATCGGTCAGTTTTGCTGTGATGTTATTGGCTATAAGACTCAAGTGGTGTAGGTTGGTCGTTATTGTTCTGGTGCTGCTTTGGTCACTAGACCAATTTAATCATGGGTAATTGCTCTTTTAGCTTATTTTTTATTTTTTATATGCATTGTGCATTTTCTAAATACATGCATTTTTGCATTTATTGCGTTATTTTTCGGTTTCCAAACACGATCATTTTGGAAAAATCGTTACTCGTACCAAGTGCTGTGCTCTTAAAACTCCAGGATCACATATGTCGAACATACCAAGATTACGTTTTTTTACGCACAAATGAACTATCACCGCGAAAGACTATCATAAATAGCCACTTTTTTGGAAAAATTGATCCATAATGATAGATTCATAGTATATCTCCCATCTCTCGAATAAGCGCTTCCGTCTTAATGTTAATTTTGAATAGGGGAATTTGCCTTAGCGATAATTTACTTTTGCCAAATTTGCGAAATGTTCCAGTTTCTTTCCGTAAAATTTAACTACTCAGATATAGATGTGACTTAACGATCCTGGAGAGATTAAAAGAGAAAACCTATGAAATGAGCTTACTTCGGTGATGCATTTATTGTTAATAATACTTGAGGAGTATAATGATTTGTTTTTGGGCGTGTGTTTTTGCCATGTTCAATTTTTTATCTCTGAGAAGAGGAATTTCACAGTTAGTGTCATCTTGAATGATTATCTTTTTGTTAATTCATAGGTATTCTAACTCTGAGGAACTTATCACCCTGACACAACAAGCATATCTTTGTACCTCCTCTTGCTTGCGCATTCTCCATGCTATAGCTTCTTCTCGTTGCAACTTTGATTTGTTGCATAGTTGTGTGCTTAGCATTGAGACATGGTTCTCGGTCCTCGAAATGACAGAGCAGGAAGAGAAACGGAAATTTGACAAAGTGAAACGAGTGGTGGTCGATACTGTTGAAGTTGTAAATACTGTGTTGAAAAGGTTTGTCTTATCCTCAAAGATGCCATGGTACGATACGACTGAAACACAGGAGGAACTGAGGGTAAGTAAAGTTTGATTTACGAAGCAGCAAAACTATCATACCGGTAATCTATTTGCAAAATGTGGCGATTATTTCTGAAATCGCCTAGTTAACATGCACCGCTGAGTTTAATCATCGTTACATCAATGACTTCATAGATTTGCTGCACATGTGGATAAACATTTGACGTCACAATGTTGCAGTTGATGTTAAAATGAAGTGTCACTCTTGTTATTTATCTTCCAAAGAATAAGTATGATATCCGTAGCGGTTGAAAACGTTTGTGCCTTTGTATGTTTCCTTTATTTTAAGATATGGTCTCTTTTGCTGAATATTGTTTGGGGAAACAGTCAGTGTGCAGAGAGTTGGAAAAATAACCTGTCAAGGACACTGAAAATACGTTTGGAAGAGGTTAGGATACGGCTTTTCCCTTTTTTTTAGTCATTTACGGAATTCTTTAATTCCCAAAGGAAAGTTCGTAACTTCTTGAGTGAGGGAGCCTTTTTGCATATGTTGTCATGTTTTTTTCTTTGTTTCTTCTAGTTGGATTGCAATGATTTGATTGAAATAATCACTAAAGTTAACGTGGTACACCAGCATAATCATGTTCAAGACTTGGTGTCCGAAGTAACATTCAGAAAGATGGAAAGCATGCTGGAGGTGATCATATGCTTCCTTCTTTCTTCATAATTCACAAGTTACCAAATAACTCATTTTTTCTATGCTTTTGTTTGTTTGTTTGTTTGTTTGTTTGATTTTATTACTGTCAGAGCGGAAGTGAAGATGAAGAAGTATTCAGAAACCTTGCAGAACACGGGCTGGATTCTCCACAGGCCTCAGAGTGTGGCCGATTGCTAACTCTAATGCTCACAAGTTGTTGGCCAGAGGGACAGAGTGGTACCCCATGTTCAAGTAAAGACATTCTGAGGCACGTTCTGACATGGAGGCTTTGGCCCTGCTTTCTCCAAAGATTTGGTACGATATTTGATGGATAAGTGTATTTTTGTTTGCTTGTTTAGAAGGCTTCTTATGTTTACTCTCAGGGTTGGCTTGCACATAGTTTCATTAAATTATGATCATTTCATATCTGAGTTGTTTAACTGTTTTAATTGGACTATTTTTCAGGAAAAGCTTCAGACCTCCGACAGTGGCTCAAAGAGGATGGCAGTTACATTTTGATGAAGGCTCTATCATTTATTGAAGCAGCAGCTGACTCTTTAAAAGATGGAGCTATCGAATGTGAAAAAGTTCGTATACTCCGAGATCATTCAGATAGATTTCTAGTACTTTGTGACCACATATACAGGGAGCAAAGTAAAATAGACTTTCTTAGACAGTCATTAAATCGACGCTGCATTGAATTAGATGCATTTGCCAAGGAACGGGATGACGTTCGTGCCTTCATAAGGATGTGCTCAACACTCAAGCAAGGTAATAACCAGGTTAACGTACTAAGTATGCGAAGCGTAGAAGGGGTGCTCATACAATTTTTTGCTTGCATACTTCATAAATGAAATTAAGCCCAAATGGACAAGGCCCGTATTTAGTTGGATGAGTTTTACCATCAATCTCCGTGTTGTAAATTGAGTGTTTCACGTCCTTTTGGGAACAGGTAGAGCAAACACAATACGCAGTAAGTACTAAAAGATCTCTGGTACCAAAAGGAAAGGTTCATGTGAGACTGAAAAGTACATAAAGCTGGCTTCTACCATAAAATAAGAAAAAAATCTCTTTGAAATCTTTTTCAGAATTCATAAGTGAAAATAGCAAAATTTGTTTGCAGCACGTATGCAAACGCCTTGCAGCGCGGATTTTAGTCAGGATGCATATTTCTTGGGTCTACCCAAATATCGCTACCTGCTCGAAATCTATAGGTGAAACAAGTCATGGAAGGGCTAACTTTGCAGTTAGAAGAAAAATTGGCGAATTTCACGGGTGTACGAAACCAACGGATCCGAATAACCCATTTTTTAGTTTTTTTTTTTCTATTAAAAAAAAATGAATAAATAACATCTATGTTAGCGTACAGAGAGTGGTAAGTTGCTTGCACCAATCAGATCGTTTAGGGTGTCACGGTATCTCGCACCAATCAGATCGCCTCATTAGGGTATGTATCTCGCACCAATTACAGCGTAGTTTTTGTTCTTTGGTTTGAGAGGTGTTCAAAGTTAAACGAAGTAATGGAGGATTTGGAGAGAGAGCGGTTCGTAAGATGGAATCATCTTTTAGAACGAGAAATGTTGGCTTTTCTGTGTTTTTAACGTGTATTTTACCGCGCCTCATGGAAAATGCGATACTACTGGACAGATGAAAGATATCAGATTACCTATAGTAATCGTGTTACTAATGCTGTGAAAATGGTTGATAGTTGTTCTAGAGAAAATGGAGTTCTGTGCACTGTAGCACGATCACGGTTTTGTTCCTTCACTACGAGAGTGAGTGGAAAAATTTTGAATGAAGTATGCTTGAGGAGTTGATGAATTGCACCAAACATTTTGTTTTGAGCAGCTCTTTAAAGGCAAGCTGTGTTGCAAGAATCATGATTTGTTGAGTGTGCCGATTATATTTTTCTGGATTGGTTTGCTCGGTGCTATCTCTAGATGAATGTCTGATTAAAATTAACTGTAGACGATTTTGTGTATGTTTTCGATGACTGGAGAAAGTGATCTTGTGGAGTCGTTTGTGTTTGGCCAAGGACAAATTCAGATATCATCGTTCGCATGTTTATTGATTTTGTTGTCTGGAATGAATGATTTACGGAAGTAAGTTAACATGATGTGATCTACTAACGTCGAAAATATATCAAGTCGAAGGAACAGTTTTGGTCTCGGTCCGCACTTTTGTTAACAAAGTAAACACACTCCGCTTAAAAAGATGATAATCCGAACCACGTGCAAGGCTGTCAATTGTTTCTCGAATGTTGCGCGTTTTAAATATTCAATGGTGACATCTCGTTTACATCCACATCTACTTTTATTACGTTGGTAAAATCTGAACAGACATCACACCAACCAACTCGGGCGCAAAGTTAGAAGACTATATGAAGGCTTGAAATTGTATTAAGATCGATTTTTATCAAGAAATGGGCCAGGAATATTCCAAAATAGTGCAAATAATCGTGAAAGCTGATCGCGGAAAATCGATTGCGTGACGCTCGGTAGGTTGTAAGATACCAGACGAAAAAACTCTTTAGATTCTCAGTCTGCATTTTATACCCACTCTGCTGTCTGCAGTCTACATTTTGTATCCGGTCTGCAGTCTGCATTTTGTACTAAAAGGTGTCCGTGGCACCAATACAGTTTATTTTTGGTTACAGTTATTCGCACAACACACACAATCTACCACAAAATACCTGTGTGTGAGTTAATTCGACATTTTCGTTCTTTTCCACGTTAACACTCTTCTTTCCTTTTGTAAGAATGTAGACATCACTTACAATGTTTCAAGTAATCCACCCACCCTCAAAAAAATAACAAATGAATAAAGGGGTAAGTTTTTAAAGAAACTGTGATGCTGCGTCGGTGGGAGAGTATAGCAGGTAATTTACTGTTAACAACTGAGTTGAAAACGTAAATTAGCCACCGTAAAGAGTAAAAAAGCTGACGTTTCGAGCGTTAGCCCTTCGTCAGTTAGCCCTTCGTCTAGCGCTCTGACGAAGGGCTAACGCTCGAAACGTCAGCTTTTTTACTCTTTACGGTGGCTAATTTACGTTTTCGACTCAGCTGTTAACACTAAATTACCCAAAAAAATAACTCTTGCATGCATAGCATGCCTATGTTTGTCCGTTGTCTTCGTCTTTTGACCGCAATTGTATTATTAAAAATTCTAATAGTTGTTTGGTTAAACACAAAGCTCCGTTTGAAAAATACGATTTAATCATTTATATGGTATTAATCGGGCTATGGAATTGTTCAAATTTCTCAAAGCCTCTTTAAAGGTTAATAAGTATGATTTCTTTTTTAGCCGAAATTTGCCTCGCGTTAAGAAAAGAATACGGCAAACCCAGAGTACACGAAAGTCTACCAGTCTCCAAACTTAAGTCTTGGAAGCCTCTTTCCAGAGATTCGAGTGTTCTCTAGCTTATTCCCTTTTCATCTGAGATTCAAATTGATTATCTTCATTCAAATGAGGTGTCAATAAGCATCATTATTATACATTCAACTCTCTATCTCTTTTCTGATTGGGCGAAAGCGTACAGTGAACTTTCGAAATCAGCGCTTGGGACGTCACTCAATGGCAGATTATACGATAATCATGTCAAGGACACTCAAGGTCACGGGATATCATGTCACGTGTGACTGCACTGCATGATTTTTAGGGGTAATCATGTCAAGTTCGCGCACTTTGTGTTGCTTGCTGCCTTATACATTTTTGCACGTTTAGAAATAAATTTTCAGTTCCACTTACTGTCGTGACCATTTTTTTTTGGTTCAATGTGTAAAAGAACAATTATTGGATTCGGTTTTTGTGATATCCAGAATAACCAAGACCTCAGTAAGGGTTATCAGACTCTGCTTATTCTGGATATACCAAACAACCTTATCCAATAATTGTTTATTTTACTCTTTTTTAGAATTTTTGGGTGAAGTGTTCAGTTTTCTCTCCCCTCCCCCAGCTCCTAATAAAAGCAATGAAGGCGTAAGTTCCTAAAGAAACTATGGTGCTGTGTCGAAGGGAGAGCATAACAAAATGATTTAGTTTTATCGACTGAGCTGACTTATAAATAATAAGTTGACTTTTAAAATGTACGTCGCAAGAAATTTCCTTATATTCTTTTTTACAGTGAATATAGTTGAATTGTTCGAGAAGACGGAGGTTGATCCATCTAAATTGCTGATTAAAGACCTCGTGCAATCATCGATTGTCAGAGGTGTTGTGATAACAGAAGTAATTTTCTTTGGTCTTTCACCTGGCTCGAAGTCAATGGTCTCCACTTTAAGTCGACTTCGCGACTCCACTTTATTGAGGCAGTTTTGGGAGCAAAATGGAAGAAAAGCACTCACGATTATTGCACCAAGAGGAGGGCAAAAGACTTCTCTAACTGTTGCAGATGTTTTGGAGTTAGTTTGGAAACCATCTGAAGAGCAGCGTCTGTCTTTGAAACAGCGTTTTCTAAGTGGTGAAATTCCTTTTAAGGAGGTAGACAAGTTGCTTGAGCTATTCGACAACAAGTATGAAGATCTTGCGGGAGAAATCCGGATTATTTCTTCAAATAATGGACGACAAGATCATCGGCTCGAAAATATAATCAGGAAACGCATGAAAAAGATAAAGAAGTACCACAAATTACATACTTGCATTAAGGCTGCTGGAGTTATGCTAAAGTTCAAGAACGCTTTTGGCCTTCAAGGTGACTTCCAAGACGTTGAAGTTCTGTACAACCAGGTATACTTAAACTTACAGCTATTACTTGTGATGTAATAAATGGCGTCGTCGTTTGAGATATCCTAAAGTTTCATTCCCGTCTCTCTTCATTATTTTTAAATAATTAGTCTGTCTCATACAGCAGAAAACTACTAAAATTTAGGTGTTGCTGAAAATGGAGATTTGTAATTATATTATAATGAATTTAGGAATTCATTGTGAAAGAGAGGGGTGATGATAAGAATGGAAAGGAATACCGACAATATAACGTTCCTGTTGCACCGAGATCTCCAATTATTAGGACAGATGCTGCACCATATCGAGTACGGCAACATCTTGAACCATAAATATGTTGATTACAGCGGAATCAAAAGCAAAACTGACATGTCCATGAAGAATGACGATTGAATTTTTAATTAGTGAAGTTATTTATCAAATATGAATAATGGGAAAGGAAAATAAAACGGAGGTCATGGGTCTCATTCGTAATCAGAAAGTTATGGCGGTGTCTCTCTAATTTACATCACACAATGTCAAAGCAATTAAACTTTTCTGAATTCGTAACAACACTTGGCTTTTATAACAATAAATTAGCCAGAGTAAACTCTCAACGACCCTGCGTTATTTGCAGTTTACTGCGCAGTCATTTAAATAGGAGCTGTGAGATTTCTTGATGATAAAGGCGCGTTGCCAGCTTCAATTGATGATTTGACTCCACTGCTGTTTATGACTCCACATTGTGAGACAGAAATTTGAACATTTATTTAACATTTGTCACCATTTCGGTGAACATATAGACACCTTTAACAAAATTTCGTGATTCTGGGAAAGAAATAGTTTAAAAATGTCATCCCTCTATTTCCTTTAAAAAAATTGTCTTCTCAGATGGACAGTAATTTCAAACAGAGGCCTTTGATAAGCATGGATGATGCCTTAGAGAGGACAAGCAATTTATTATCCGGAATAACAGATAACCACGCGAAATCCCTTGATGTTGTTACAAAATGTCAAGACTTCATTTTATGGTTGAAGGAGTCTTTCAAAGGTAAGAATTTATCCCGAAACCTGTGTGATTACTAATGGAGGATTTGTTTCTTTTATGCATGCAATTTAAATTATGACTGAGGTCTAAAACCTCTTAGACTGATATCCCTCATATGGGAGCAGCCTCAAACGTAATCCCTGACTTGTTATTCAAGACTTCAGATCACTGAATAGTAATTGAGTTTTGTCTGTAATATATGCGCAGTTAGGATGTTACCTTGTCAACAATTATTTGAGAGTGACCTTAGGAAGAAGGGTGATTTAAGAGGTTGGGTTTCCCAGCTTGAGTCGACCAATCACCATCGATCGAGAGTAACAACTCATTTCCAAGTTCTTTTTTGTGCTCGGCGACAAGCTCAAAGTTTAGTATCTTTCTGAACCTTCTTGTTTGTCTTTTTTTGACAGATTGATAGAATAGGTGTAATATTTTCTAGGACTTGATTGGAAGGGAAAGAATCGGAACTAACGGTTCCTTGGATCATATGGAGGTAAAACTAACGGCTTCATTTCCTCTTACTAGAGCCTCAAGAATTCAAGGTGCTTGTGGATTTGGCAATGATATCAGATGAGGAAGGCCAGGCAGCTGCGATAATATCCTGCTTTCAATATAGCTGCTCAAGATTTGCTCCCCTTATTTTTGACTTGGAAACTTCCTGTGGTTTCAAAGACTTGATGGAAACGTGTAAACCATTGTGGAATGCTGTGGATGCAGACCCCGACCTCCCTAATAAATTGGTAAAGTGGATTATTGTAAAAATTGCGGTGTTTCTCTATTGAAGAAGTGCCCATATCGAAATTTACCCTGCCTTTAACCTTAGCCGAGGTCATTGTGAGCAGATGTTGTTCCATGTGCCTTTTGCGAAAAGAGGATACTGAGTGGTGTTTAAGGAGAAAGAAGATTTCGAAAATCTGAACTATAAAAAGCTTTTTGTGAAAGCCATTTAAATTTTGAGCATTTAGAGGAAGAAAGAAGACGGCACATTTGACTTTAAAACAACATTTTTAGCAGCAACTCCATTACAAAAAGACCCAGCTGAATAACTGTTGTGTCGTTGTGTCACTTACGTTTTAGACCAAACGTGTCTTTTGTTGATTGCAACCAAAAGTCCCCAAATGTCGTGATTTTATTTTTAGCACACCTAATTGACCTGCTGGGAAAAAGTTATGAAAAAGGATGCGTATTCAAAACACATTTCAGTCGTCTTACATCGACAAATCAACAAGTATCAAATCATTTTCGAATTGTATTTTAACATTTACAGCTGGAAACCAGCCTTCAGATGAAATGGATAAAGCGTGTCAGAACGTACTACGGTTCAGTGACCGTTTCCTCCCCGCTGGAGGCTGAGACAATAAATTTACAGGGCGTCTACTGTGTTGGATGTCCTAATGGAGATACTTCAACATCAACAACAATGGAGCAACTGACTCCTGAAAAGGTCATTCAACTCCGGATGCCTTCTGGGGACAACGGGCACAGCAAGAGTTACTCTCTTAACGATCTGAAGGATTTGCAGAACAAACTGATGCTTATTGCGGCCAAGGCATCGAAAAAAAAAAAAGAAATAGACAGATTTTCAGACGTAAGTTTCTGTTTGTTACCTGGAATACATTGATGACAAATAAAGACAGAAAAAGTGAACAGAACGTGCGACAGACATCGACAAACACATAGGCGTGCAGTTAAAATGTAATGGAAGAAAAAGAAAGTAGTTTCATCGTTATTTACAATGGCTAGGGGTAAAGCATGAACTCTGACCCTTAGGGCTCACTATTACCACCAAGGGAAATACGCATACTTAGCTCTACTTTCTTTCAAGTACATTTCATCATTTTCTGATTGTCTCAGAATGTTACCGTAGACAATGAAGTGAATGCTACAACGTAAACTAGCGTTAACTTGTGCAAATTAGTCACAACAAATATTGGGAGTAGAAGGGGTATTACTTTTGAACCAAGCTGAAGGTGTAGAAAGATTTGCTGTGACTCAACATGCTTCTAAAAAATCCTCAACATCAGTTTATCAGTTGTTATATTTAAACTTCATAGTATGAAGTTTAACTACTCTTGTTCCATTTACCTCTTTTTGAAGATTCTTTACGTAATAAAATATTATTTAAATTTCCTTCTTGTGAAAAGGTAACTTGCTGAGTCGTCGTAATGAGTGAATTACAGGTAAACTGTATTTCTTCACCCTACCTGAATACAATTTTTCGTGCCAACTCTTAACAGATTCTGCAATGTGTCCAGCGACTTGCTGCAGTGTACATTTCACTTTGCAAAGCAGGAGAAGTAAGTCATCTGAACTGGAGACGTGAATTTCATTGTTCACCAAGACTTACCACGAACCACTCTCTGACAGATGATCTAATGGGTGAAAGTGAACAAATGGAACGATGTCTTCAAGACTGGAAACGTGAATTACGGGTAAAACGATTGCAGTATGGCCAATTAAATCACTTCACCACAAGCCAGTTGCTTTTCCTTCGACAAAAATTAGCAGTTGTCAAGGGAAGAGGTCCCAGAGCAGTGGATGGCGTACCTCATGAGGTGTATAATCTTTTGGAGAGTGTGTTGCCAGGTATTGACTCAGCCACTTTGAGGTCTGCCCTTGTATTCAGTGGCATTTTTCCTCAAGAAAGTGGGCATGATATCATTAGGTCATACGACGTAAACAGGAAAAGTCGCCATTGGAGTGAACAAATGAACAGACCTGTCAACGTAGGGACACTGCCGTCTTCAAATCAAGAAATGTTCCAATCACTTGTGGATAAGCTAGAGTCGCTTGGTTATTCTGAAGAAGTTGCTATAGCCGCGATGGTCTCATGCAAAGATGCCAGTGAGGCAGATCTTGTCGTTTGGAGTGTGAAAAACAGCGCAAATAAAGAACTGATCACTGCTAAATACACTGAGGCACTGAGTGATCCAACGTATGCGCGACTTTTAGAGGGAGAAAGCATCACACCCCCTGAAAAAAGGTGAGAGTTTTTGTGTGCGAATCAAGACTGGCGTGATATTATCTCCCAAGTCGAAAGGTGAAGTGTGAATAGAAAAATCCCTCAAAAATGAATTAATCACCAGTATTTCAAAGAGCTTAAAGAGTTCTCTGACTTAAAGTGAAATATTACAATCAAACGTTAATGTAAATTTATAGTGGAAATAGGACCGAGCGGAGTCAAATTCGGTCTGTAATCATATGAGTGATTAACAAAATCGGACGACCGCGAAGCGGGAGTCTGATTTGTCAAGCACGAGTATGATTACAAACAGAATTGGACGACACGAAGTCCTGTTACCAATTGATCATAACCATTACAATTTCCGAAAAAAAATACATTTAGGACAAATATCTCCTGTAGGGGCAATGTCTAAAGCGAAAAATTTGGAAATTTTCCTGTTATTTTTTCAGGGTAAGTGGTTGTTGCTATGGTTATTGTGATCAATTCTGTGATTGGTGGATTTAGCTGAGTGGACTTAGTATAATTGGCTGCTTCACCTGCCCGTTTACAGGTGTCCGATTACAGCCAACAGTCCGATTACACTGTCCGATTACAACTGTGCAGAGTGATTAGTGAAATATTAAGCAGCTGATGCACCAATCATATTTGAGAAAATTGTAATGGTTATATGTATCCGGAAAATGTTTCTTATGTCTTGCAGGGTGTCTGTTTTTGATTAGCACGCATTTCCCTTTTACGGTTAATACGTGATTTTTTGCTGGTGACGATGCTGAATTAATTTATTGTACTTGGTTTTGTGCGTGTAACTTTACTACTTTCATTTCATGTAGCCATTCAAAGGAGGAAGTGGCATCTGAAGAAGAAAATTCTTCAGAACCTTTGAAAACTACTTTCACATTCAACCAGACTGCAGGAGGAACGTTTTTGAGTCTTGATGACCTAGGAAATCTTTTGCTTCATCTAACGTCACAAGGTTATTATCACTTATATCTTTTACTACATATTTTTTTTCTCCTCTGGAGTTTTCTAAAACAGAATGGAGTCTCACTTCGATGTTTCTCTTACCAGTAACTGGGCACCTAGGAACTTTTATTATTATTATTGCTATTATTATTATTATTATTATTATTATTATTATTATTTATATTATATTATATAAGGAACTTTCTGTTGAAACAAATTAGCTTAGGCCTTACGTTGGGACCTATCGGATAGCACACGCCTACTGTGCAACTTTTCTCATTTCGCTTCAGCGGCTTGAATTTTAAAGAACGTGACTTGTAAAATAAAAATCATAAGAAAAAAATTCATATTCAAAACTATTTAATGTACGACTTAATGTCAATACTGAAAAAATGGGTAGCTCTGGATTAAGCTTCCACTTTAACAAACCGCCCGTCAGAAACTGATTGCAGTTAATTGCAGGATCTAAAGGACGAAGAAGGCTCATTCCAATGTATCTAAAACGTGGAAAGCCTAATTTTATGGTTGTTCCTAAAGGTAGGAAAACCCGTTTATTTTTTCGTAAGCTTCTTCTCCTTCTCCTTTTTTATCTCTTTGGTAACGTGTGGTCTCTTTATGCTGTGTTGGGGTATATTAACCGCTTTTGTAATGCACATTTGATTTTTAATTTTTTTTTACCGTGATGGTCTCTTTTTCTCTGTGCTGTTATTGACTTCAAGGTCATACAAGCTTTTTTACTTTCGCGCTTCTGTAGATGACGTCATTGGAATTTTACTATCTTTATACATGCATGACAGTTCGCAGTCTCTGCCCACGGCAGAGGAAGTTTTGATTTGTACCCCTGACACAACGACAGAAGAGGTGAGTTGTTGACTAAAACTCTTACAAAAAGCTCGTAATGTGGTATTTCAGTCTCAAAAAATGTTGGCAGTAGAGATACGATACAGCTGACTATTATCTTAGGTGAAGTTGTAAGTGATACAAACTGTACGTAACATTAAGTACCATGAAGTATTTTTGTATTTTATTGTTCATTGAGCTAATATTATAAGGCACTTGGCGATCCTCAGCACTATTCATTTTGCTCCTAGATTGAATTATTGTGGCGAAGATCCCTGGCAGACCACGATGGCAGGTTGTTTTGTCTGGTAAATGTTGACCTTCTTGATTACAGTGTTTCCCAAAAGGCTGCCGAAGTCTTAGATGTTCTTCTGTATGAGCCTCAATACAGTCGAAATGATGGTAACGAGAATTTTTTTTTTGTACAGTTGTACTTCCCTTACTGTTAAATCTTGATCAAGTTCTTATAATTGCTTATAATTTGCGCCTCACATTTGCCTTTATATTAGAAACGGAAACTTTTAATTTTGAAACTCAATAGACCACTCATTATTTTCTTGTGAACTAGTGAGAGTCTACATCCTTTTTAATTTTGCTATCGATTGAGCAGTTACTAGAACAGAATAGACCAATTTTCAGCGCAGGACAACAAACAATTATCAGCAAAATGAATAAAACAAGTACTTTTTGATTAACCTGGATGATATAAGAAGAAAATACAAGGTATATGGTATAGGTTGCTACTTGGTCGCTTTCTTTTTGTCTCTGATACTAACAATGTTTTTCTGTCATGTAGGTCTATTATTTGATACTTTCTGCCTTAATCATATATCTCTTTTAACAGTATCAGTAAATTCTTTTTCAGACGTGTCTCTTGTGGTTATCTGTAGCTCCGAAAATGAAGACAGAGCTCACATGGCTGCGGCTCTTGATCAGTACAGGCTTGGCACTATTCCTCATTGTCGTTCGTCCGGAGATATCAAGCAGTACCTGAAAGAAAAGTTCAAGCCACCTACTCAACAACAAGGAAAGTTCAGAGATCGAACATTTCCTTGGATTCCTGCAGCTGCATTAGACAGAGAAGGGTAAGGGCCTTTTTACCACACGAAAATAGAGGATTGTTTGTACAGATTGAAATTCCCCCTGGTTTTTTATAGTACAACGAGTTCCAACTATGTATTAAGTTTCGGGAATGGCAATGAACGATATTTCTGAGATATTTCATAATACTGAATGGAATCCAAAATCCCCTATAAGAACACGGATGAATTTTTCTCTTGTATGAGATAGCTAGGCTACTCGGTGACGGTTTTTCCCTTACAGGAAGTAGATAAAGGTTAGTTGAAGAAACTTGGTAAGTAATCAATTTCTTTGTTTCCGTTGAACAGGCTAGCTGTAAGAGTTATGTCATCAGAAAGAGCTGGATCTGGGAAAAGTTTAGCTGTTTGTCGACTCAGCCAACGCCTTAGTGAACTTCAAAATAATGAAACAGTAATGGACTACCTGAGGGGCATCAATATCGATGTGCCACTTTGTATCAATGTACCGATTTATGGACCGATTATTCACCAAAGTGCTGTGGTCGAGTCCTTATTGCACCACACCGTTGCTCCTGATTTACCTATATCCAGAATATTTCACTTTGATGTGCATCCCTCGGTAAACTTTTTTTTTCATTCTTTTTAAACTTAGCTTTCTTATTTTTTTTTTCATATGTATCTTCCAGAGATGCTGGTAATTTTGAGTATTAACAGGTGAATATTTCCTCAGGTCAGAACTGGTCTGGATACATTTCTGTTCAATCTGGTTATCCTTGGTGCCTTGAAGAGTTGTACTGGTCAGATCTGGAGGCGTCGATCTTCCGACCTCTATGTCATTGAAATTACTTCAGGCCTACCTCGAGGGAAAAACCAAACTGCTGAGAAACGACTTAAGACTGCAAAGGTCAATAAAATTTTGAATTTGGATAACAAAAACAGAAGACTTTCAAGCTATGTTGAGCCGAATGCCTTCATTTCTCTCAACAGGTTGTTAGTTCCAAGAAAGTCACAGCAGAGCTTTTTTACAGGCTTCTTCCCACTATTCATTGTGGAACACCAATGCAAACATTATTTAAATTGAGAACTAATCCAACAGGTTAGAATACAAAATTTATCTTGTGTTAACAATGAATTGTACTTTGCACTATCGATCTGACGAGTTATACCTAATACATCCGCAGTTTGATTCTAACTATTACAAATTTATATCAGCGCCAATTAGATGTGTACGATGGTATAAAGGTATGGGTAGATTTAAAATGCAAAGCAGGGCCCCCTGACATGCATTAATTGTGACAGCATTTCTGGTTTACTGGGAACAAGAAACCGTGGAGTGCGCTACCGCTTTCTTTGTTTTCTCTCCTGACCTAGCTGGCTACAGTTTGGACCCCTTGTTTGACACTGCTGAATTTAAGAGCTCGTATGTCCAGCGAGCCTTTCAGTACCTCAAGTTGTGTTACGCCGGAGGCCAAAATCTGGATAGTTTCTGCTTTGTACCCGGTCAAGTGATGGGTGACCATACAGAGTGTATTGAGATACTCACAAGGTAAAGAATTCTTTGATTTGTCTATGTTACAATCCATGCTTCAACAAACTCCTCTCAGTCAATTGCTCTTACGTTGTACAGTTTCAATGTTAGTAGGGGAAATTGCAAAGGCTCTCATGAAATAATTGAACCTCTTCTTTCGATGTGGATCAGCCCAGTTGTCTCCCAACATATCATTAGAATTAATTTGCTGCTGGTGACATTTTTGCATTTTCGTTTTAGCTACTTTTTGGGACTTATATGACCATGCTATTATATGAATTTATCATCAACAAAGCTAATATGCAATACCCTTGGAACACGAATAAATCTAAAACTAAAGGAACATTAGGAGATGAGGAACATTCTAGGTGTGTAGTTATTAAATCCCTGTTTATCTGTATTGAAAAATTCAACTATTAATACTATTCTGCTGACTAAACAAATCCACCCACAGAAATTGTGGTATCGAGAACCCTTCGTGGGCGGAGATACGACACTTTGTGAACTTTCTCGACTCCCAGCTACAAGCCTGTGAAGACAGCTCGTTCTGTAACACGGAATTGGTAGGAGACACTCTTGAGGGTTTTAGAAGCTTTGTGGTTCGTTCTATGGTTTTAATGTCACGGGTAAGTTATTAGATCATTAAACGCATCTCAGCAAACAACATTGAAATGAATCCATTAAACAGTCATTATGATAGTCCTCATACTATCCGTTATCCATCGATCTTTGCATTATTCGTTGCCGATCTGTCTAGGTAGCTAATGAGTCGCGTTCCATTGGCTTTGCCTATCCTTTATTTTTTCCTCCACTTTTTGATCATAAGTACCTTCAATTATCATACATTCATCGGTGCATTTTCTTACCCACCGGTGATTCAGAAAGACCAGGGTAAACAGACCACAAACCAGACCACATACCATCCTTTCCCTTATTAAGAAAGAAGAATTACAATCGATTTCGAAGACAGCTAAAACAACAAGGTAATAATATACTTGCTGAAAATGTTAACGTATAAAAATTTTTAGGATTTTGCCACACCATCCCTAAATTCTTGCGAACAAACTACTTACACTCCTAATGATGATGCGGACGATGATGAAGCAGCAGCCGAAGTTAAACAGTTTACTCTCAGAAGACATTGGGAAACTAGGTATAACAGTTGCATCCACTTACTTTTGTGTAAATAGAAGACAGTTTTTTGAGGTTCAGTGTCTCTCTTTTGAACCTCATCTGTTATCTTCCTTGTAAATTTTGTTAGCTCGAAGCCATGACACCCTGGTCGGAAATAACCAACCACTTCGAGAAACATTATACATATATGTTATTTGCCGGCTGGGAGGTCCGTATGGTGAAAAACTGTGACCGAGGTCACAGTTTTTCACCATACGGACCGACCCTTAGCCGGTAAATAACATATTTATTTTTTTGAAACTTGACGAAATTCTTTCCGAAAGAACCATAATGATTTAGGGCTGTAAATACGGCAAGATCTTCCATAAACTGAACAGTTTTTGAGCAAGTAAATGGTAGTTAAAATAGAGATGATGCAAATGCAAGAGAGATGCCTTAGCGAAACATTTTAATTACCGTAACGATAATTTTAAAAGGCTTCCAAACAAACTTTGAAACATTATTTATACAAGTATCTGTCACAATCTGACACCTGTCAATTAGAGAGCGCGTAAGTAAAAAAAAAGCCTAAGAACATTTGGAAACCAACGGAACTAGTTTGGCAAGGACTTTCACGACAATGTTTTCTTCAAAAACAGTCAATGATCTAACGGAAAGTATTATTCACTCTCATCGACGATTCATTCATGTACGAAGATTTACCTCTGTTTATTAAGTAAACGGCGAGGAAAGTAATTGTGAGTAAATTCAATTTTTTTTTTATTTTGAAGTTGTGAGAGTTTGCTGCAATGGCGTGTGTAAATCTGGTCTTTCCGTCACAAAAACTAAATTCGAATGGCACACTCCAACGAGACACCAGGGGATTTAATGCGGTCTTTTCTCAAAAAATTCCTTCAGTTTCTGTTGTGCAATTTACGGTACAAATGTTCAAATAGAACGGACTTGGAAAGACTCACCGAGAGCATATATTTGTTGTAGAACTTAACTTAAAACTTCGCTCGCTCTTTCATTGCGAACAAATTGCTTGAGAAAATTCAGGTATTAAATAAATGAAAGTTCTATCGTTCAGTTTAACTGTAACCAAATACCTCACGTTTTAACTTTCTTGGTACTTTTTGTGAACGATTAAAATTAATTGCAGACGGGTTTTAGGCCGCTTGTCAACCAACGTAATGACACTATTGTTTATACAAATTCATTATGAAACCAATATTTTTCTGTCAACCAAAGTGATTTGAGTGAGAGAAAAGAGAGGACTCATAAGTTATTCATCGGCTTGAGTTAGTGATCGACGTGTTTGCTTAAAAATACTGCCCAGCCGGAAAAACGAGATACGTTTATGAAAAATGGCAACGAAAGTTGGGATGTACTTGGCGACTCACGAAAGCGTTACCGTGGCCCGTGGGCAGAGATAGGAAAATACTGACCGTGTAAGGAACCAATCAAATTGCAAGTTTCGTTACCGTGCCCTCTAAAAAAAAAATAGATATATATATACATACATCTGTATTAATTTAATTATCTTCTTATCCATTTCTTTATTTATTGATTTACTTTTATTATTTTTTTTTTTTTCGCAGTTCGCATCCGTACATATTCTTCAACCAGGATCGTATCACTATGACTTTCGTTGGCTTTCACATTGACCCAAATGGGAACTTAATCGATCCAGATCGTAATGTTATCATTCAGCAAAATTTGATGTCGAGGCACTTGCGTACTGGCCTCCATGTTCAAAAGGTTGACATGCAAACCAACTATGAATCTTGGAGCAAGTAAGTGTGAAGCTGATTTAATGTTTTATAGAGGATAGAATTTCTTACGCCTTGAATTTTTAAGTTTTGAATAGCATTGTAGGAGCTTATTTTACCCTGCTTCATCTAATAAGGCATTGAACAGATAATCGGTGCTTTGCATTTGAGTTCTCCATCGTAGTAGAAAGTCTCCAAGTGCTTCATATAGGTACTCTTACTATTCCTCCAATTCTAGGGGCCAGAAGATTGAGAAACTCTGTGGTGTAATGGGTGTCGAATGGCCGTATGATCCAGACGACTCGTACGAACTCACCACGGACAACTTGAAGAAAATTCTAGCCATTCACATGCGATTCAGGTAGAATGGTAAACGTATTTTTGTTGTACAAAGTTAGAATTTTTTTCACAGATGTGAAAATTAATTTTGATTTAAAAGAAAAAAAATGGTGGGGATAAATATCGAAAAAATGTTTTAAAAACTTATGACTAGGTATAAGTTTCTCGCATGTTTCTCTTAATATTATATATCTGGCTCCAGGTGTGGCATTCCTGTGGTCATCATGGGTGAGACTGGCTGTGGCAAAACACGCCTTATTCGGTACATGTGTAGCTTACAGTCTGGGCCTGGTGGACCTAAAAACATGCTGCTAATGAAGGTAAGAAATAAACAGGTTGTTTTCTATAGAGTGATTTTGCCCATTTGTGAATACTCTTTGGAAGAGTCAATCATAACCTAGTCCCTTGATAGTGGTATGATTTAGAACATTCTAGTCAAACCACCGTCAGTCAAACTTTTAATGCCACGATTAAAGGTGCATACTTATCGTCTTAACAATTTATCTAATTTCATCTAAAATTACTCTCTTTGCTGATTTCTTTCTTTGTGTCATGGACAAATGAACAATAATTTTTTTTCTATCGCAAAGTTGTAGAAAGAATTGTTGATTTTTCTCCCCATAAGCTAATTTAAAATGGCAAAAGAAATAGAGGAGAAATGACGCGGGGAAGTTTTGTCATCTACTCTATGGTTGGTTTTTTTTTTAGGTGAATATTACCATCATTACAACCTAGTTGATTTTATTGACAGGTTCATGGAGGTACTACCTACGAAGACATTATGAAGAAAGTGGAAGATGCTGAGGCAATGGCCACGGAGAACGAAACGTTGAACATCGACACAGTTTTGTTTTTTGACGAGGCTAACACAACTGATGCCTTAGGAATGATCAAGGAGGTTATGGTTGATCGCAGAGTCAACGGCAGAAAGATAGGAGAAGGGCTCAAAAGGCTGCAGTTTATTGCAGCGTGTAATCCTTACAGAAAGTGAGTTAAAATATAGTGGCAAATTTTTCAGTGTACTGTTTAAGAGGTCAAAAATTAAACTTACCTTTTGTTTTACAGACATACGGACGAAATGATTCATAAGTTGGAGTCAGCTGGACTAGGGTACTATGCTGCCACTCAACAGACACGCGATCGCCTGGGTATGTTATTGTTATGAATTCGGGGGTGAATTAGGGCCTGTTATGACAACGATATGCGCAGATGCGCAGACCAGCATGATACGCAGATGTTGCGATATTCTGTGCTTTGTCGCTTCTTAGAATAAAAAAGGCTTATAGTGAACTTTAGTCTTAGTGTGGTGTTGAAAATGAACCTCACAAACCCTAAGAATTAATTTTTCCTGGCCTGTGGCACTTCGTCTTGAAAAGTCAGTTTTCTCAAGCGCTTCTAGGAATAACTTTTTAAGCTCTCTCTTTTAATCTTCAAGGTCACATTCCTCTTCGCCATCTGGTTTACAGAGTTCATGCACTGCCAGAGAGCATGCGTCCGTTAGTGTGGGACTTCGGTCAGCTTAAGCCTGAAATTGAGGAGCTTTACATCCGTCAAATTGTCACCAGATTTGTGAGTTAATTTTCACTGTTGCTGTCAAGAGAAGATGGCAAAGCTTAAGAATGTGTTGTTTATAAGGATACGGTTAAAACAAAAACCGGTCATTTTATAAGCTCCTTTTCACCTTTTTCTTAACAAGGTTTTAATGGAAGCGAAAATTCCGGGAGAGCCTCCACTGGTGAAAGCCTTAACAGCCATACTTACAGCTTCCCAGTGTTACATGAGACACCAAACGGTACGTCAACCTTTTTGACAATCTTAGGTTTAAGGAACTATTTCACATTAATACGAAATACAGATTATCGCAACTTGACTCCTTTTCCGCTCTGCTCAAATGATTTGACTGAACTAAACTTAACAGGATGAATGCAGCTTTGTGAGTCTTCGCGATGTAGAACGTGCTATGAATGTGATGGTTTGGTTTTACAATCATCGTGATGCTCTCAATCCCTTAATGGATGGTGCTAGTGATGACGACGACGACGACAGCGATGCCAATGATGAGGAGGATGAAATATTTCAGGTAATTCTCATAAAATGAAATTCTAACCGCAATATTGTGGTGCTGTTTATTTCAAACCCAGGTTTTTGGTCGAAGGAACCTGCTAGTTCTGCATTACCTATCCTTACTACGAGTGATTTTGGCGAATAAGCTCAACCAGGCCTTTTGCACTGAGAAAAAAACTTTGGTCTTTGCCTCACAATAGAGAATGATGCTTTATGTTCTCACTGATTTGGCTCGAGCAATCATTGTCGTTATACCACGACGTAACATCACCGTCCGTATAACCACTCGAAAGGTCATCTTAATGCTCTATTTATGTATCAGACGAGGAGGTGTTATTGCGAGCAAACATAGTACACGGGCTTGACTTATATAAGTATTGTTAATGTATGCCACGATCGATGTAATGAATATAACACAACACAATTTGTTTTCATTTTGATTAAGCCTCTTGATGATGTTACTCGAGCACTTGTGCTCTCCCTTGGAGTTTGTTACCACGCACGCCTCCAAAACAGAGAGCCATATCGTCGTGCTGTTGCAAGAAGCTTCGCAAATCCGTGTCAACTACCAGGTGGACATGAACGTATTCTGCAGGAAATCGTAAGGTAATGCTGTCAAATATTTGCCCTGTGGTCGAGGCATAATTGTCGTTTTCTTTTTTTACTTTTTTATTTTTTTTCATTTTTCGGGTTAGACTTGATTATTTGTAAGTTGTAGTCTCGGCTTGGTACAATTTTTTTTGTACATTTTTGTTCCCTAGCTGTCAGAAGGCAGTACTAAATGAACTGAAACCAGGCGATAACAAAAAATGGGCAGAGCGGCATAATTTTCTGTTAGCTCGCAATACGGCCTTGAGGGAAAACGTATTCATGATGGTGGTATGTATTGAGCTGAGGATTCCACTGTTTGTCGTCGGTAAACCGGGCAGCTCCAAGTCACTTGCCAAGGCTGTTGTAACTGACAACATGCGCGGAGATGAATCAAAGTCTGCTCTCTTCAAGACGTTCAAGGAGGTAGGTGTATGATTTCGTATGTACAAACTGTTCTATTTTAAAATAGAGTGCGGTTACGAAACACAGATTTAAGTAGAGAAAGATGATTTTTTCGTCTTGTCACGGAAGTCCCCATGAGGAATCGAACCTCAGACCTTCGGATTCCTCGTTCCGATGCTCCACTACTGAGCCACACAGACCCTATGGTGAGCACGGCCATTTAGAAGTTCATATAGGACACACGTTCTGCATGTATGAACTTCGTAATGGCCTCGCTCACCACTGAGTCTTTGTAGCTCAGTGATAGAGCATCGAAGCGGAATCCGAAGATCTGAGGTTCGTTCCTCATGGATACTTAGAATTATTTCTTTGTCCCACGCTCGTGAGAAGACTAAAAAATATATTTCTTTACCGAGCTTTAAATTTACCTCTCTCTCTCTTGTTCTACTTACAAACAGATTGAATTAGTTGTGCATTGATGGTGATTGCGGTTTAATGGCGCATTCGTGAACAAAATAAGCACTCATCACTGATGCAAAGTCATGATGCATCCTTTCTGGCAGTGTATCCGTGACTTGACAAAGCATCTCTATTTTCAGTTATCACTGACGGAAATATATTCATTTTAAACCAGGTCCAGATGATTTCTTATCAGTGCAGTCCGATCTCAACTGCAGAAGGGATCATGGCAACCTTCCGCAATTGCTGCAACCTTCAGAAAGCCAATAACCCAGACAAGTATGTGTCAGTTGTGGTCTTGGACGAGATTGGCCTCGCTGAAGACTCACCTTTGATGCCCCTGAAAACTCTTCATCCGCTACTTGAAGATGGAGTGAAGTCAACTGATGACGTCATTGCCACTGAAGGGCACTTTCTGGAAAGAGTGGCCTTCATTGGGATCTCTAACTGGGCTCTAGACCCTGCCAAAATGAACCGTGGAATTATGTTATCACGTGGTGTGCCTGATTCAGAGGAACTGGTGGAAAGTGCAATGTAAGGTTTTCCCTTAGTAAATGTTGAATATGTCAGCCTACAACTCAAAAGACTTAAAATCATGTCCGCGACCTTATTTTCAGTTCATCTTGCAGTGTATTGAAATGTAAACTTGTAATAAATGAGAAGTACAAAAAGTAATTTAAATTCGGGTTCAGGAATGAGGTAGTTTATACTGATATCTAACGTGCAGCTTTCTCATACAAGAGACGTTGGTCACAACATGAAATTTCTTTCTTTTGTAGGGGCATTTGTTCCACCAATAGACGAATACAAAGATTTGTTGCACCACTTATGGAACCCCTGGCAAGAAGTTACGAACAATTGTACGATACTCAAAGACGGTCTGAGACCCTGCAGGAGTCCAAAAAAGATGAATTTTTTGGTCTTCGGGATTTTTACAGGTAGCAATTCGATTTATTCGGTAATTCTGATAGTTCTCATGTTAGTCTTCTACACATTCAGTATTATTATGTGTTACGCTCATGTGCAGTTGTTGTAGGTTTTCGGCTAGGACTGTCCAGAGACAGGTTCCTCAACTGTAGCCTCTTACATGCTACCTTATTTTGTCACCTATTCTTCACCATAGATGGGGTAAGCCGCAGTAGGACCGGCGACTACACTTGCTATCCTGGCCTATTTATTGCAATCATGTCTTGTATTAATCTTTTAAGTTTTTTTTATATACTTACATCCCCCTTTTGGCTGCTGCAAACGGATATTTCTGATTTCTCTATGTAACAAAATTTGATGGTAAGGAAGATTGCACAATTGGTGAAATGTTTGAAGTAGCTACTGGAAGCTAAATTTTATCACAAAGAATATTGCATGTAGCTCTAACTCCTAGAAGTAATTGCCATGTCACTTATCCTCACAATGACCTTCGAACATTGAGGCTCAGAGCCAAATTTCGTTACATGCTGAAGTCTATCAAGTTTTGGAAGCTGAGGGATTTAAATTTAATTTTTCTTGTTTAAGCCTTGTGAAGATGGTGTACAAAGTTGCTGAGGAGCAAGGTCGCGAGCCACGTTGGCCTGAGGTAGAACATGCCATTAGAAGAAACTTTGGGGGACTGGATGAGATTAAACCTGTGGAAATTTTCAAACAATTCGCTTTGGGTGAAAGCCGTATGGTGGGTATTTTATCGGTATTTTTTAGTTCTAGTTTACCTTCACCGACTGTTCTTTTTTTGCAACATAAGAATTGACTAAATGTATTAAGGTCCTATTTTCAACTACTCGTTTCAGTAGTGTTCTTAGCTGCGAGGATCTCTTAATTTCATGATCCGTACATTTGTTTGAAAAACCGTTTCAAAATGAATGAAAATATATATTTATATCTATATATTTTTTTATATAATTATTGTTTGTTGGTTTAAAATTTTGAAGAGCTTAAATATATTAACTCGAATGCGTATGCCACATGCGCTTTCAACGAACTAAGCTATTGTTGTTATCGCTTTTGAAGTAGTATCCTTTAATTCTCACTTCAATCGTTTAACTTAAAACGAAACTATGAAACTTTTGTATGCATATCTACCTCTTGTCTTTTGAAGATGGAGCAAAATGAAGATCTGTCGTCTGCTTTGAATCTGATCAAGGCAAGCCTGAAAGATCAAAAGGACATGAAAGGGTGAGAAAGAAGTTAAATGTTGTGTAAGTCATCACTGCGTAGGGCTCAGTTGCTTGGTCCCGCTATCTATCGTTAAATAACCTGCCAAGGTTAAGTTTTAACTGGTTGTTCATCTAAAATAAAACGATAAAAGGAGCGTTTCTTCTTCAAAGGCGTTTTTCTTCTGTTTTAACAGAAAGAGTCGATACCTACTGGTACTAACAGAAAATTATGCCGCTCTGCCGATTGTTTGGAAAGAGTTACTTCGAACTGGTGATGAAACTCGACCTGGTGACGAACCTGTCGTAATTTTTGGGAGTAGCTTTCCGAAAGATCAGGAGTACACACAGGTACTTACACTTTGTAACACTCCTAAGCAAGGTAGGCAGACATCCTTCGTATTACATATAGTAGTTCACATTAAAATTTGACTACTAAATAAGGTGACATAACTAATGGTAGTTGCTCCACATTATTTAGGCGAATTCACCTTGATGGTTGATAAGCCAATAGGTTGATTTCAGCTTCTCAAGAGGATGCTCCCTTGAACCTTTAATTTAAAATCATCTTCAGAGGATACGGCTGTAATCTTTGGCGTTTGTGATAAATAAAATCGCAACTTGAACAAATTGACTAAACTTGTAATGTAAAGGTGATAGAAGAGCTACTCGTCCCATTAAGTATGTGTAGATAATGAGCAAATATTCGTCAAAGTTAGTCATTTTGACCGTTTTAACGTTGGTAACAGGACCAGCTGGAGTTACTGAGATCAGTATGTTTCGTGCGAGTAGTAAACGATCAAGTAAACCTATGGCCGGTAAAGCCTTTTAATAAAACGTCTGAATTAACAAGGAAACTGGTCGATTAGACCGTCCAACTAAAGCCATAGTGGACACACTGTCTGTTGGGGCTTAAATTGTGGATTATAAATTGAGTTGTGATTTGAATTTACGACTCTTTACTTTTGCATATATTTAAAGGTCTGCCGAGACATTAATCGAATTAAGGTATGCATGGAGACAGGACGGACTGTAATCCTTCTGAATTTAGAGAGTCTCTACGAGAGTCTCTATGATGCTTTGAATCAGGTATGGATGGGAGAAGAAAATCTCCTTTCAGTTAATTTTTCTCGTCAAAGTACAGCACATTCTAGTGATGTTGGAGAAAGCCTAGTAGCGAATTGTACATTTTGTACTGAAGCAAGCACTAAGAAATCCTGTCTGGTTTACATGTTTTCAAAATGGATTATTCGTTATCCTTAATTCCTTCTTGGTGTGTTTGTCTGTTTCGTTTTATTTTCAACAGAAAATGCACACATCAGTAGCTTCGTAATGTTCCTTTTTCTCTCATTTTTTTCGTTCTTCGAGTATCAGTGTTATTACTTTTCTCTCATTGTCATTCAGTGCATTTTTTTTCTTTGTGTTTTCTAATCTTATCACTCAGTACTATGTGTATTGTGGAGATCAGAAATTTGTTGACCTTGGACTAGGAAGTCACTGCGTCAAGTGCCGTGTACACAATGATTTCAGGCAAGTATAGCGGCGGTTTGTTTTTCACTTGGGATACAGACGGAATCCTTCAATACGCAAAAAACTGATCTTACTCTTAATTCTTCGTAGCATTCATTTCAGCGCACTTCCTTCTGTTTCTTTACTATACGTCCAGGAAGGAGAATTCTGGAAAGGAAGTCCTGTTTGTTCTCTCGCTTTAGCTGTATGTTTGTGTGTATTTTTAATACATGTTTTCTTACAATAAATCTTCGTGGGCAGACTCGTTGTGATTGCCGAAAAAGACGTCGTTTACAGCAAGTTTCCAATACCTCTCATCAATCGCCTGGAGAAACATTATCTTGTGACGTCAGCCAGTCTCAGTCCTGCACAAAAAAGTGTTGTAGATCAACTCAATGATTGGGTCAACAGATTTTCTCACGTCAACATTCCGCGACATCAACAAATGAGGTATGCAGTGAATCTAGCCACAGCTAAAATTTCACCATTTTCATTCCTAAGTATTTGTTGGATTTAAGTTGCAACACTCTCATTTCTCATAGTGTTATGATTACGTCATAGTAGATTGTAGTGTCGTTTCAGAAAGCCTGGCAGCGCAATTTTCATGCGTGATTAGGTCACTTTGTCTTATTGCTGGTGCGCCAGAAGCGTTGTCATCATTTACCCTTAAACGAATTCCGTATGACCCATTATTTTTTTCTCTTGTTTGATCAGGTAACGACCGATTTCTAGTAAAGAATTAGAAATAGTGTCGGAAAATGGTCAGAAAATCTCTAAAAAATTTAGAGTAGGTTTCAATTATAGAGGACTTCAACGATGGTTTTGCGCTTTTTTAAAAATTGTATTTTAGGGCGTTTGTTGTTGTATTTAGAACAGGCTTTTTTTTTAGTTCAATAACTTTTTTTGGCTAAAACTCATGTTACTGCATTGTTATTCTGCTGTTTGAGTTTAACTAGATCACTGAATGTAAAAATTTGACTTTGTGTCTTAAAGGAAATATTTGCCTGGTGATGCATTTGTCGGTTACCACGACGATACTGCAGCATCAGTAGTGCTACAAGTATGCAGTGACTTAGACGAGGATGAACTGTACAATCGTTTCAAGGACAAGAATTTTTCGGAAAGGGTGCGTTATTTTGAATTTATATAATAAGCTCAGTTATGCACGCATTCTGATTGGTTCTCACTTATGATCTTTTGGAGGTCAGATGTATAGATGACGTCATCATTAAACTTTTTTTAATTCTTTCTTATATAAAACAAATAGATTCCAAGTTGCCGTGCGTCTGTTCAGTAACAGATCACAGAGGACGTCAAAATGTGGTAAGAACAAAAACGTGGCACACGGGGCGCAGCCGAGTGTGTCACTGATGTTCTTACCACAATTTGACGTCATCTGTGATCTATTACTGAACAGACGTACGGCAACTTGGAATCTATTTGTTAAGTAGTTGTCAACATTACTAGTAATGTCTTGAAGTAATCCTGAAGGCATTAATATACTCTTTGGTTATCATCACTTTTTCAGTTCCTACTACCTGTAAGAGCTGAAGTAAGAAGCACGTGTATTTCCGTTTAGTAGGGTATCTTTGCTCTGTCAAATGGTCTTTTAATTTAAATCCCAAATTTTTCATCGCATTTGACGTTGTAGGTCCTGAAGGAATCCCAGGAATTGCTGATGCAGTGCGCTACACCTGATGCTGTGGCGAGGTTGATTCATACAGAGCTTGCTACACAGGCAGACGAACTATGGGAGATTTACTTTACAGGCCAGGAACATTCAAGTTTAACAGCTTTCCTTCGAAATGTGTTAACAACAGAAGAAAGGAAACTGAGTCAGCCTGAAGGAACTTTGATTCAGGCGAGGGTGCTTTGACATATGCACTTAAGTACTTCAGAAGTTGCATTACGTGTTAATTAAATTATGATGTATTATATATTCTTTTCCTGCTGTGTGTATCTTTAGAGAAAATCTGTACTTGTACATGGATATTTTCAGAGGATGTAGTTGCAAATCTGTTGACATATACTTATTGTTTCTGAGGGAAGCTATACTTATGCGTATGTTCCTAATTATTTGTAGGTGACGACTCATGCCAGGTTGCTATCGTCGAATGATTTGAAAGATATTTCATCTGCTACCTCTTTGCCATTGTCAAACGTCTCATGTCTAAGTCTGCAGCAGTTCCACACAGAACAACAGTTCTGCTCATCTGTTAGGTGAGGACGTTATATAACTAGTAGATCAAATGCAAGATATTTGTTTGATAACTTTCTATTTTAACAGTAAAGAAGTAAAAAGTAGTAAAACTTAACAAACAACTTTCATACTTTCATGTATTCTTATCACACCTTCTCCATCTACGGGTATATAACGAACTCACAATTGACCAGCTCCCAGTTGGCTTGATAGCTCAGTTGGTTAGAGCGCTGCACCGGTATCGCAGAGGTCATGGGTTCGATTCCTGTTCAGGCCTGAATTTTTTTCAGGCCTTATTTCTCAACTGCTTAAGTTGAGTATATACTGCGATGATCTTCATTTGCTTAAAACTTTCATACCGTTTGTAAATTCCATGAATACTAATTCGTGTTCACAGGGATTTTTTTGCGAAACTTGGTGGAAGAGAGGGATTGCTCATGGTCCAGTGTGATGCTGGAGATCTTAATAGCAAACTGATCCCCTGTGCTCGTCACTTGCTGGTGGAACAAAGAACCACAGCACAGCAAGATTTTCTAGAAAGCGTTGGGCGTGCTTCCTCGTCATTCGTGCATATTGTTCTCATCATTCAATTGCCTCGTCTAGTTGGAGGTTGTCCAACGTTTGCTGGTTTTCAGGGAGGACGCTGGATATCTGTCCACATCGATGAACTTCGCCCACCGACAGGTCAAATACCAGCCATCCAGTTTATGGTGGACCGGTCAATCAGTAACTTGTTTGACGTAGCACCGACCATCACACGGGAAGATGTAATGGAAGTTGAAGAGGAAGAGGAAACAGAGGCTGATATCGACATGGAGGCGTCGAATGATGTTTCCGGGACTGATGCCATTTTGGATAAAGTAGATATTGTCAGTCTTGTGAGAAGCTGTATTCAAGCTGCCGTTGCAAGACTTGACGAAGAGTCCTGGCGTCCGTCACGATCGACACGCCGGATTGAACTGATGTTAAGTCTTCTCCCGGACTGCAGATCCAGTGGGACTGGTAACTATAACAGGACTCTTTGCAATTTACTATGATGATATGCCGAGTTTCCCAACTCAAACTTAGTATTTTTATAGGCGCCTCCATTATCTAAGAAGCACTTTTTTCGTATAAGCGCCTCTGATCTGTCTAAATGTTTTGTATCCTCCTTTTCTTGCTCAAATGATGTCGGCTTTGACATGCCTGGACGTCTAGATTATTTTTTATTGTATTTGGTGGAGATGACTACTAGTAGGCTTATCGTTTTAACTTAAGATAATCCATCATTGTTCCTAACAAAAGATAGGCTCCAAGCCTTGGACTTCACTTAAGCAGGATCCCTACTTAAGTGAACTTCGGAAAAGACCGACTGTGCACTAAATCAACTTTTTACAGTTTACGGCGAGAATCGATTATTTGCCATTTAAAAGATCGAAGAATGCTCGAATTTAATAAGTTTTCGCTTGTTTTTAAAGGTTCGCTAACAAGAGTTTATCTTTTTTTCTGTCAGATTTGTCATTTGCTACCGTTTTGTCTCGGCGAATCCACAAACTTCTTGAAGAAAAGGATGAGCGGGCTGGGAAGAAAGCCACTGACTGGTTACGCTCAGAAGCTTTGAGTGGTACTGGGATCCAAGAAAATGGAACATTCAGAAAAGCGCTATGGCAGAGAATATATTCTTCTGTAATACCAATTCTCTCTGAAGTTATAGCCCTTGTAGACCGCGATTCTAACTTGGAACTTGTGACGGGTGAAGGTACCTGGTTGTCACGCCTTTGGATATCACTTTTCCAAAGCCAAGATATAGTTAAACTTCAGTACGATAGCTTTCTGTCCCTTGAGAGTGGCATCATAAGGGAGCGCGTGCCAGTAATGACTTCTGCGTGTGAAAGACAAAATTTTGACCTGCAGTTTCCTTTCTCATGGCTGATCAAAGAGAGAATTGATGCTATGTGGAAAGACGCCTGTAGTATTGCAGGTAAATACTTTTTTAATTTTCAGCGTACCCATGAAGTAGTTTCTTACTAGTTACAACGATAAAATACAACAATGCGCGTTATACTTTCATAACAAGCTAAACTTCTAACGATTGTTAAGTACAGAGTTCAAATAAAATGTGTACGCACGGATAGAAAGAACCGGTGAGTTTTAATTAAAAAATTTTAATTACGTTAGACTTCACATGCTGGACTCTTTGAGTTTATGGCAGAAGTTTTTCGAGTCTTTCGATTTCTTTTCCAAAAAAGTTTTGCGAAAAGTTTTTGACGAAGTCACAAATAAACATATTTCGTTCTCCATATAAACGAAAGCGGAAGGTTCTTGAACTCATTGCTGTTTCGTTCTTTTATAAGCGAGAACAAACACCCCAGTTCAGCAGTGTTTGTGTGACCTAGTGACTACGTCGGAAATCGGAAGACTGCTCGAAGAAACTGAATATGAAGGCTACGAGGAAGCCGCAGTGATGCGCTACCTTCACGACTTCGTTCACATGGTCCACAAACCGACAGTTCCTGGAGAGGAGGAGGTAGGACATCATAAAGAATGCTGATTGGATTCTCCTATCTCTTATCTACGAAATCTAGACCCGCTTTTGTCGTAGCAAGCGCATGTGAATTATGTACGACATGTACCAAATCAGTGGCAGAACGGAGTTGCTATTTTATTTGAAAAAGAAATGTACGCTCGTAGAGGAATTTAAATCAGTTTCACCCACAAACCCGAAAGATCCTCTACCCAGACCATTTGTTTTTAGTTTTTACGTTACCTTAATTTCTGTTCACCTCATAAAGGGTGTGAAGCACTTGTGAACTCTGCATATAGCCTATCTCGCCTGGTTTGACTCATGTTGGGAAATAATCTGTCGTTTATCACACGTCAGCAGAGACGAAGCCGACCTGCTATTCTGCAAATGATGATAAAGATTTACTTGCTGAATGACATGCGTACTGAGAAACTGGGTGAACTTGAGACAATCAACCCAGCTGCTTCCATATTATCTGAAATCTGTGACGATTTGAATGAGTGTTCTCGAGCTATCGCTAGGCGCCAAATTCCCGACATAGAACCAACCAAGAAGGTAAAAAAATTATCGGAAGCCCGATAATATCCTCATTATTTTTTGTTACTCAACAGCTGATTAGTCAAGCTATTGTCACAGCCGCTCGCGAGTTGCATGATGAGACATGTTCGGATGAGGAATTCACCCTCACCATCTCTTCCATTCACGTGGCTTACGATCGCATCGAGAAACGTTTGGCGAACTTCTGCCAACTAGTACAGGCTCAACCAGATATTGTCACCAGCCTTCGGGAAGTTATTCCTCCAAACGAAACGGAGATGGTAAGCTTATTGCTTGTTTTGAAAAGTAATCCTTCAATCGAAAATTTCATGAGATTAAAATTAACCTTGTTATTTTTAGCCTTTCACGCTTTGAGAGCTTTTATGCACATATTTCTGAATTATGAATGAAAAAAGTTCCGTAGTAAGATTGACATGATCTAATCATACCTTCAAGGTCCTTGATGCCGTCGCCCTAGAGATTTGCTTGTCCAAACTTGAACCTGGTGCTGAAGAGTTTGACGATCCACAGACTCGCTTAGTGTGGTGTAACAGAGTGTTGAGTATCAGAACAAGTGCTGAGAACATGATCAGTAATCTTTCACAGTATGGCCGTAAAGTAAACCACATTCTACTTAATTGCAGGTATTGCACTTTTTAAAATTCTAGATCGACTAATCACATTTCAGTTTTTTTCGATGGAATTCGCTTTGCTTTTGGCTCTTAACCTCTTACCTGAAGTACATTCAAAAGAAATAATAACCGCAGTCAAGATTACTTTTTAGAGTTTGAACCTAAACTTAATAGGTAAGGATATTATTGTATCTGATATCACTACTTTTTTTTTCTTTCGTGAACTTTCTGTGTCAGGTCAACTTGGCAGAGAGTAAGTGCTGTGCGATTGTTTATTGAACATACCTGCCCTGGCACAGTAGCATGCCACCCAGCCGATGTGAAGAATGTTTTCAAACTGTGGAAGGTGGGTCGAAATATCTATGCTCGTATGTGAATAGCTTAAGAGTGTGTTGTGGTTCTTAGTGCTTTGACTTAAGATTGAAAATTAGCGCTACTATGTTCAAATAAATATTCAATTTACAAAACAATCTTTCTAACAGGCATTAGGTGATGAGACAGACTTCACTAAACCGCAAACAATGCTAGTTATTGAAAAGTTTCTTGTGGATTGCAGTGAAGCTGTTAGTAAACGTTATACCAGGTAAGAAGATGGCAGTAAAAATGTTAGGATAGTTGGTCATAAATTGTACCTTTGTCATTGTGCTTTTACAAAGGCAGTAGATGTTTTTCTTTTTTGATAATGTTCTTGCCCTCGATTCGCCTCGATGAGAATGAACCTCTCCTTCCAATGTTCATCGTGCTTTCGTGCGTGCGTGTAAAGACTTACACAGATAGTTTTCGACGCAGCCCTAAAGCAGCATTTCTTCTATCCCACAGTTATGGTGTGAACACCTGTCCTGTGTGTCTGGATGGTCTGGCTCACAAGGATCCTGTTAAAATGCCCTGTGGTCATGTTGTTTGCCATGTTTGCGTCACTAACTGGATTGAAAGGGAGAGAACATGTCCGTACTGCAAGGGAGACGTACCGGATGATTTCAAGATCTTACCCACCAGATTAATAAGGTATAACGTATTTATTAAAGCCCAGGTAGCCCAAGCTCGCACAGGGAGCCATCGTAAATACGTATATTTTGTGCAATAGGCCCTATATAATAGTACTATTTGTGGAAATAACGGTTACCTATGTTTGAAAGCGCTTTAATTCAATTGCTCTAAAACCAAAACTAAAGCAATCACACAACAGCCAATCAGAAAAAGTGCTCTAAGGAATTAATGAAGAAAACACAGATGCACTAGAAGTCATCTCGCTAACAGGTTAGTTTCCACCACAAGTCTACGGGTTGGTTCGCTCACAACTCATCTCGCCTTTTTCGCTTCACGTCATCTTGCCTACGAATCGATACGCCCCCAGGTCAGCTCAACTACGGAATAGTTTCACCTACAATTCATATCGCCTATGGATCGGTTCGCCCCCAAGTCAACTGGCCTACAGATCAGTCTCGCCCACATGGAAAAAAACATATTCAAGGGGTAAACGCGCGCGACCAAGTCGGGAGAATGGAGCTAATTTCTAGATCTATCATAAATCGAAATCAGGCTATTCCATTGTACTTTCAACACTTAATTGAGAAGTTCAAAAGAATTTGAACTGGAGCATAGTTCTAAGTTTCTCGCATATGGCGCTACGGGTGAGATCGATAAAGGACTTGACGAGAATTCAACGAAAATTTGTGCTTTCCTCTTTGTAAATTTATCTTCATTTGCTTTACACTGTAATAACGACATAAAAGTCTTCGGAGTTAGATATAACCGCTTCGCATGATGTTTTTCCCTTATTTTAAGAACCATTCATTAACTGAGTTGTGTGTGCAATTGTATTTACAGGAAAGCTGTTCGAGAACACTTCGACTTCCGTCGTCGGTGCAACTCCTTCTTCATGGAGCTTGTCTCACTGTTCTGTTTTGGCAAAAAGGACGATGAGGGTGTTATGAATCCTGAACTGTTTGAAATGTTCATGAGTTATGTAATAGAAGCCAGTTCAAAGACTAAGGATTTTTCTCCTTTTCCGGAACATGGCATTGATGCAACACCTGTGGTCAGATCGTTTCTTCTACAACAACTCCTGAGAGCAGGGTATGTACAGCTGTTGATGGAGGTAATACGTTTTTGATTTGTGAGGCTTAAGGTTGCAAAACCAATGCTCTGCTCTCCGATCGTAGGTTGATAAATTCCTTAGAATTAGGCGCCAGCCGAAAATCACCAATCTCTCCTTCGGTTTTTATTTACCTCAGGGTTGGAAACCTTTTGTCTTTAGAGCAATTATTTTCATTATTTGTATCAATCAAATTCTTTATTTTCCTACTATGAATGTTGTATCAGGTCATATTCTCTTTCTACGATCGTGATTTCCCTTTTCTTTATCTTTGCTCTTTTTTTTTTATCACTATTTTTTTCAGTGACAAGGAAGTAAAAGAGCATTTATCACACTACTTGGCCAGCGCTCGAGAACTGAGACCAGAAACAGGTCATTTGTTACAAGTCTGTCAACTTTTTGTGCACTGTTGCGAGGTGAGCCATGGAATTACTAGTTATTTGAAATACGCAGTACTGCTATTGTTTACGGAACACGCTCTTTATTCAGCACTCGCCTTTGATCTAGTTCTGACCCATAACAGATTCAATACTCTATTTATCCTTTAGTTATTTCCTGCTTTGCTTTCTTTGTCGTGAATAGCTATACCGTACAAATATCTTTCTCTTGAAATGACAATCTTTCAAAGATAGCGTGATACTCTGTCCATTACTGAACACAAAAGATAATCTGAATAAGTTTCTCACTACTTTGTCGTTCACTCTTTTTGCAGGACTTCCTGATCAGCTTGTATTCTAAGGCCTCAGACGATTTGCGTGTTATGATTAAACTTGCTCAGCAACTTTGCGTTGAATGTACTCCTTTGCTTACCTCCAACTCGCTACAGCAACACACACGAGACCTTGATGTAGATGTTTTAGAAGCCGTTGCTAAAGCGCGCTATGCTTTAGCATTAGTTGCTAAGTTTATGTACGAAAGTGTCACAGAAAAAGACGGTCCGTGGAATGATCTGGTTGTACAAAACGAATTACAAAGCCTTTTTGAAGGAGCAAGGAGAATGTGCTACAAGAGTCTAAGCCAGATTCCCCGATTGTACCTTCTGAGACAGCTAGCGAGGAGGTTTGGTGTGGAGTCGATCAATATCTTGTGTGATAAAAAGGAGTCTGAGTGGATTTTGCCTCCAGAGAGTAGAGACAAACAGGTAAAATGCGTGAAAAAGTTGAATAGGTTAAAACCTTCACCTCTTATTTCAGTTATAAATCTCTTTTAAAATAACAAGCTTCTTTTCTCTTTTTACCCTTTGGAGTAAACTTAGTGCCCTTCATTTATTTTCGGTTTTTGCCTTTTCCAGCAGGGAGATATTGTTCCTGATAGATTTATTATATACGGAGAGGAGTACAAGAAAATCAGAGAAGCTATGGCAGAGACTGTGCTGAGTGGTACACCGAAGGAGTTGAATAGCGCGCTCCAGGTACGAAACCGTTAGAGACTGCTTATAGCTGCGTCTATCTGTTATATCCACACTTAAGATCGCTGTAGTCTACAAAATTCTATTCCGAAAGCTTGAGGTAGTTTTGAGTGACGTGTCGTCGTAAGCTTGGTCACATAGCTACAGCTCGTGTCATGGTGATATCTAGAGCGTGGTCGTATAGTTACAACTTTAAGGTTGATTTTCGATCTCATCTTTCGACCACGAGGTGTAATCCCGGAAAATAATAGTAAAACACTGGAAAGCGGCAAACGAAATGAAAGACTGTGAAGAAGACGAAGGTCACTCAACTCACCCGAAAAGAATTAGCGGTGAATTATATTTTGCCTTTATTGTTTGCAGAGCATTGTCTTGCCGCCTTTCATGAGAGATGTCATGATTTTGTTGTCTGAATATCGCGAAGTGACCACTTGTTATGGTTTTACCTCCTCTCAACGACAGCTCTCCACTAGAGTAAGAAACTAACAATCTTTTTTGTATAACCGTGGTACATACTCAACTGATTTATTCAATAAACCACTGGAAGGAGTTAGGTTTCTGTACACTTGTGATGTCAATCAACTGAACAAACATCAACAGACCCTTATACACATAACACACATCACATATCTGTGAATATACTGAATATTGTTGATAAGCTTTATTTTGTTAGGAAAGAAGTGTATATAATCTAAAACACAAGGAAATAAATACATGCCCTGTGTCCTTTCTTTCAATGAGTATGTTTGAAATCTTACTCTATCAAGAAACGTTGGGAAAATCTGTGTTGTAAGGTATTTCATTGATGTTTTAGATTTTCTGCCTCGGTAAGATTTTACCATGGCCTTTAGTAGGTTATCAAATGGTTTGCTCTTTCAGGCTCGTCAGTGTTTTAGAGAATTTCTAAGTCATGGTGCTCAGCTTTCTGCTAGGGTGAGTTCAAACGAATCATGTTGTTTCTGACTTTTTCATTTTAACATTTGCTGTTGGCTCCTTACTTCCTCTTGGTCTTCAGTATCTCTACGTCATTCTTCTCTTTAGGCTCAACAGTTCGCTATTCAGCTTCTAAACAACACTCAAGGTGATGCTGGGTTTCCTGCCGTCCGAGTAGCTCCTGGTCGATCAGCGCGGGACCAAAGTTTGGCCGAAATTGTTATTCATACCACTGCTGTGTTACAGTGTATTAATCAAATGACTGTGTGCGAACCACTGCGTCTTCTTATGGACAATCCTGTAGCTTTGATGGTACGCTTAAAATCCTTAAGGAAGCCAAACAGAGCCTTGCTTGTTTTCACTGTTCTTTACCGCCTATGATAGTAACTGCTTAGTTAAAAACAACTTTAAGAAGTGATTTCTTTGCTAAAGTTGCTTTTGTTTGTGTGTCAGAATGCCTATTTACCCACAATGCCAGACGACAACCTTCAGGAAGCAATGACTGGAATAAGTGAGACTGGAAGCTGGTATCGTAAGTAACTCAAAATATCCGTTCCAGTGTAGTCTCCGTTAGCTGAAGCATATTTCGTGATTATGCTTACGGGAAATATACTTCTCTTTTTGCAGAATGTCCAAGAGGACATCCCTATTACGTCGGAAATGTAAGTTTCCCCTCTTACAATTGAAGAGGCTTCTGCTGACTTATTTAAACCTATATTAGGTAACAAAAAGTATACGATTTCATGTAAACAGAACGTATCTATTTGAACTCAAGCGCGTTGGCGTAAGGCACCCTTCAACAGGGGTTGCGTTGGCGGAGTCAGATGTGGCGGCAGAAATGGATATTGATGATGATTTGGTACCCAAACTATTCTCTTCTTTAGAGACATTTCCTCTAAGAACCCTTTAGGCACGGAGAGTTCCTTGCTTGAAAATTGCAACCATCGTTTACTTTCTTCAAAGCTTAAGTAGAAATTACAGCAATCATGCGCCTCTCTCCCGCAAGACTCGCAATAAAGAGATTCAGCACTGTGTTTACGTGAAACGGCATACGTAACCTTGCCCTTTCGCGTTTAACCTTAAATGTTGTGAACCTTACTGCTTTAGCTTTGCGTGGGCTCACGTCAGTTTGAGTTTCGATGAAGCCGTGACATGAGTCAACGAGAGTTTTTGCAGCTTTCTTCTGTCGAAAAGTGCAGAATTTGAAGGATTGTAAACACGAGACTTCATCTACTCTTACATGACTAAGAGGAAATTATTTTGGTGCACTTTTAAATTTTTTTTTGTGTGAACATACGCGGCAAACATGAAACAGCTTACTTACACGTAGAAACGGCAAAGTGCAGCTGGTAACGTGGAAAAGTGGCGGGAAAATTGTGGTCACATTGTCACTCTTGCCATTCACGTTCACGTAAACGCTGTGCTAAATCTCTCTAATATCGTCCATATAAACTTTTTTTTGGCAGTGTGGGCGCCCCACGGAAATGAGGACTTGCCCTGAGTGTAACGTCAACATAGGTGGGTCAGGGCATCAACTCACTCAAGGAAATACAACAATCCAGAGGTACGGAACAAAGCTTTATCTGGTCATTTTAATCGTTTAATTTTTTAGTGGTCATTAGATTAATCATTGTCAAAGTTATTATTAGTGTTGATTTAAAAAACCTTGTAGAAATCCAGACACAAATTGTTTTGCCATTTCTTTGATGGTATTTAAATTACTCTAAACACGTATTAGAGTAAGGCCGAGAGTTCAATTCTTTTGCTTATTGGTGACGTTCCTTGGGCTTTCCCGGAAGTACTCTTAATCAATGGCTTTCAAAAATGCAAATGTATTCCACTTGTGCAAGAGTATCAGGCTAGTGTGACCAAAGTTTGCAAAAGAACACCTTTGACTTTGCTATCTTTGGTCTGTAGAAATGACCGAACAATGACGGGTCACGTGCTTGGCCATGCTAATACAAGGTCCAGAGGTGTTGCTCCTGAAAGGAACTTGTCGCCTGTTCTTGTCGGCATTACACGGATTCTTATGCACTGTGCCATGATTGAAGGAGCCCACCGGCATCCACAGGTGAGCTGGTCCTTTATCCCTTCGACTATATATTGAAAAGGGTTAATTATTTCTCGTTCAACAAGTAACTCTTTTCTTATAGAAAAAACTAGTAGAGGTGAAAATGTGAATGTAGAACTTGTCAGTATGTTACTCTGGGAGTCATCACAACCCCTTCTCTTCCTTTGGTTCTTTCTTTAGGTATCAGAAATTATCTGAGAAGACTAAAGGAAGTTGCATCTTTCCTTAGTGCCCTTTACCTCATTTGTCATTGTTTTTGAAGATATCGTTGTTCTTGCTTTTGTGCTCCTTCTGCTTTTTAGCTCAGTTTTGTTGTGACTATAAATGGATCACTCAAAGGGATTAGGTAGGAGGTATTAAAAAATAAACTAGTAGGTGAAATGTTTAGAGAAGGTGAGTCTTGGTGCTTTATTTACTTTGATAAACGGCAATTATCTATGCTTAAACCAAAAAAGTATGATTTAAGTTCTGCCATTCTATACATTTGATGGCTCGCAAATTAAATTATTTAGTAAAATTAAAGAATGCCTATGTGGTTAAACCTCGTCTTGCTTTTTTTACTTTGTCTAGAATATTTCCAATCTCATCAATCCCACAATTCCACCGACGGCATTGACACGATTTTTGTGGGATCACCTGCGATTGGACTTTGAAGTTCTCGCCAGAAGCCTGGGGAGGAGTGTGGACGACACGGTGCTTTGTATCCACATGGTCCTTGCACAAATGACTGCGCATGTCAGTAGAAGTAAGCTTCCAAGAATTCTCAATACCATAGAGCTTGTCGTTTTCGAAGAAAGACGAAAAAGAACTCGGGAATTTGCCAATCCTAATTTAAGTCTCTTTGCTTTTCGCACTAGTCCACATAATATAATTTTCTCGGCATAATTATCAAATGAATAGGAAAAAATTGCAAGATGTATATCATGGCTCTAATACGAGAAGAGTGTTTATTCTGTTACATTTTAGATCCTACACATTGTTTTTTTATGTATAGCCGAACATGTTTGTCCCATGGGTTCAATTATTTGACCTTATTAGACGGATAGATAGAAACCCGTTGAAGCAGTTTCATCTGTAACTTAATGAGATTTGAAACGTTTTAGCGCAACAGGCCGCAGACTTTGCTTATGACCTAAAATCGAAGGAGTCTCGGAGAGGATGGGAAGCAGCCTTCAGTGCCACTGTTGTTACTCCAGTTTTAACGGTATGTTAGATTTTTGTTGTAGTTCAGGTTTTAATTTTGTTATTTGTTAAGCCACCGATCTTCTTTTCCTATCTTTTAGAACCTTGAAGAGAAAATTCAACAGCGCTTACAAATGTTGGTTAGTGACAAGCGGCTCGGTGAGTTCATTTCCACATGAAACAATAATAATATGTGACCTTGGACATTGGTACTCTTCCAATAAGAAAAACCATGAACTCATTTAATTATGGGCTTGGTGTACTGCCAGTTTAGGACTAGATTTTTTAGGATATTTAGAGGCAAACAGGATTTTTAGAAAATTTGAGGATTTTTAGAACATTAAAGGATATTTTGATGAAAATGTTTGGAAATATACAGCCGATAAATTAAAAACAAATTTACGTGGTTCGTAGAAATTACACTGCTTACTGTTTGGTGTCATCGTTATTGTTTGTTTGAAAGTGAATTATGAAAGGTAACGAACCACTTAAATTGTCTAGTAAATAAATGATCATTTTGAATCAGTTTGAAGGTGCGTCCATGCAATTTCAGCACAGGAATCTCGTGTTTTAGTATGTGATTATTTGGAAAACAATTGAGCAGAATCGGTATCTCTAGAAAAAAATTTCGAGATAAAATTGAAATTTATAGTCATTTTTTGGAGAATTTCTGGACTGATTTTTAGGCGACTTATCGGGATTTTTGTACCTAGGCCAAGAGATTATAAACTGCTGAGAGTTTACAATCTCTTGATCTAAGCCTATGCCAATTGTTACCTCTCATCTTATGTAAAATTATTGTGAACCAGATGGAGAATCGACAAGTCCGTGTTTAAAGGGTGGAAATACAAGTCTCGCTTTTGTTTTTCAAGAAATAAAATGTCACATTGATGGCCCTTGATTGTTTCCGCAGGTAATAATCCCCTAATGCGTCAGCTGTTCGAGATAGACGTCCCTACTGAAGCTCTGAGTGGTGGTATCCCTCCCACTTGCCCTGCCCTATGGAGATACCGGACTCAAGTGACTCTTGATCACTTTGCGCACACATTTCAACAAGAGATATTGTCCACTGATCCTGAGAGGAACAAAGTATTAGCGGAGTTTTTACGGCAGGTAAACCATATTGAACTACTTCAACTTACCAATTTTTACATCTGTTTCGTATGTTTGCTTTCAGAGCACCATTTTTGCTTTTGAAGTTCGTAATTTGCTGTGAAGTATGGTTTTAACTGAGACTATGTTGAACTGAAAAATTTCTTAAAACATAAGGTATGAGCTATCGGGAAACGAGCAGCACCAATGGATGATGATGATGGACGGATAGATGTCATCCATCAACTGCCAGTCCTTTTGCCTTTTACATTTATTTGTTGTTCATTTATAGGAACACAAACTCCGCGCTCTCCGTTTTCTGCCGGACATTATAAAACTACAGCGTCTTCTGATGGACAAATTCCATCGCCGAATTTACAGAACTGAAGCACAGCGCATGAGGATAAGAGAATTCCTGCGGAATATACCTTCAAGTAAGTTGACTGTCGAATTATTTTTTCCTTATTTTTTTCTCTTCTATAAAATCCCTTGACTTTTTGTCTTCCTCCTCAGAAACAGAGAAAGGTGAACTTGCGTCACTGATAGCGAGCTTTAACGTCGCATGGAACCTTGTGCGGCTTAGTCTCGATCAGCAAGGTATGCCTAGATTGGCAGCATTTGTAAACGAGTATTCATGAATGAAGCAGGTCGTAAAGCTATTAGATTTTACGGTATTGTCAAGTTATTAAACGGCACAAACCATTCATGCATTAGGTACTCAGGACATAATTTTACCCGCCTTTTACAAACGATTCACTAAGTTCAAGTTCATGTTCTTTTTCATTTTTCCTTTCCCCCCCTCCTCCCCCCTCGTCCGCACAGCATAGAGCCACGGGGTGTATAGAGGAGCAAAAGAAAGGTTAAAAGTGTTACTGTCCCAGACCACTGACTATGATTGTAGCTACATATGTAGTATATCTCTTCTCAATCATTAATTGTCCTAAACAGGGCGTCTACGTCCTCCAAAGGACTTGTGTGACCAGCCCATGAATAATTCACGTCCAGTTGCTGTACTCCTTCCAAGTACCTCCGGCATGGGTATCTGTTCCACGGCTCTGGCATTTTTCCTCACCACGCTTCACAACGAGTTCAACGAAAGATATCAAAACTTGATTGGCGGGAAAGTCAAGTAAGTGCGATGACGGAACCTTTCCCTCATGCCACCCACCCTAAGAGTTACTTTGCTAAGAGTACCGTGAATGACCTCACAACGCTTTCAGTCCTATTCTAAGTTTCAGTGAAACGATATGCTGCGTCGATAATGAAGTAAATTTCCTTTTGTAGCTTCAAATATCGCTCCCGCTCTATATGGCCAATGTGCTGAACGTACAACGATCAATTTGCCTATTTTAACGTGGCGACAATTACTTTTTACAATTTCATTTAGCAATTACTTTTTTCACCTCGCGCTTTGAAGACTAGGAGCTGACATTTCACGTTTTAAGAAAAATTATGAATACGAATATTCTATGATCATAACTGATCGGCAATCAACATCATGTTCTCCGTAAACTAGCCATAAGTAGATATAGACCCGAAATAAGAATAACTGATTTTAATGATAAACCTCTTTGTGTAGCCTTTGGGTATCCTTGCAACCACTTGAACTTTATTTCAAATGTGTGATGTCATTGTTCCCTGTCATTACTAGAGACCTGCCCCACATACAGCTGCAAGACGTGACAAGGTCACATCTGATTTCATACGACACCGAACGAGATCTTCTACCCCTTGTCTTGGCGCAGTGTAATTACTCTCTAGAGGTGGGTCGGGGAACATTGGTTCAGTACAACTGGGAAGCCCTTGAAAGACAGCTGATTGACAGGTTCATAAGGGGAAGACCACTTATTGATTTCAAGGTACGAAGTAGCTTCAAATATACATAATGATGTCCAACGTTTGTAAAATATTTTCTGAAATTTCTGTCCAAAGTCTTTACCAGAGTTATTTATTCACTCCTAAAGGAGAGGTTTTGAGCATTATATCGTATTTATTTCATAGGACGAGAGGTTTGCATTCAGCAAAGACGCCCAGTTAGACTCGGTTTTCACTTCCGTGAAAAACAAGGTCCGGCCACAGGTAAAACATTTCGTTTTATGTGCTTGATTCCTATTCGATATGTGACCCACCAGCTCCTCCTGGAGTTGCCAATGATTAGCAAGAAAACAATGCTAGTGAGAGAAGTTACTATGATGAAGATAATGATGATGCTATTAGTAATAAAAAATGGTAGTGAGAGAAGTTACTATGATGAAGATAATGATGATGCTATTAGTAATAAAAAAATGGTAGTGAGAGAAGTTACTATGATGAAGATAATGATGATGCTATTAGTAATAATAGTTGTACTAATAATAGTGATACTTACAGTGATGCACATTAACTCCGCCCACGCTCCTTTAAATCGTGACGATGGCGGTCTGCTTCCTGACGCCTATTTACACCTCGTCAGAAAAAAGGCCGCTAATTAGTGATCATATATAAGGATTTCTTGTTGCAGCGTTTAGATCACCCCTGATGAAGGCACTAGACAGGAGTGTCGAAACGTTGGGTCTATGAATTGTAACTTCTTCGGTTACATTCATTAAATCTGCAAACCAGTGTAGCATCAAACTATGTCTGACAGTGATACTTATTATGACGATATTGATAATAGAAACGACACTAATAATAACATACGATGGGTTTGGATTTGAAAATGACTGTGTTGATATTGTATACATAAATGGCACATATTTTTCCTTGGCAACACCATGGCGATTCTTTCAAGGAAGTAGCCGGACAGGTTTTCAGATCTTATTTACAGGATGGATATTGAAAACGTATCATTCGCGGGTGACAGTCGCGTAATTGCATATGTAGATAGTCAATTTTCATATTTAGATTTTTGCGATCGTGCAGTAAAGAGTATATTTTCGAGGACTCAAAAAAATTGTTCGTCTTGTTAGGTTCCTTTGAGTTCAGCAGTAAGCAGTCAAATTCTAGGCGAGTTTCGCTCACTGACAGACGTCTGTGACGTGCTGTCGTCGCTCGACATTGCAATCGGTTTCCTTTCCTCGACCGGTGGATCACCTGAAAAGCCACTCAAAGACTACCTTCAACATGTACTACGCATGCCTCAACAAAATAGTCTTCGCAGTCTTAAGGTAAGCATTCAATTTAACCGTGCAAATTCAACTGTTTTGAAGGATGGATGTTTACCCACAGACCTTTTAGACCCAATGGGTAACGAAAAGTTATGTACCTTGCGCTATGTTTCTCGCTACGAGTTTTACCTTACAAAAAGCGAAATAATAAGAAAGATAAAAGCTTAAAACAAGAAAAGGGAGAACTCTTGTAAAAATACGGAAATGTGCAAATGTCTCATTTTGTGTCAGGAATCGAAAATTGTCTTCCAACTTGGAAATATCTTAAATATTGTAAATATAGTAGACGTGTACAGACCCAGAAATAGATAACTGCCCATAGCTATTTCTAACGGGTTTTATAGTATATTAATTTTGCAGACAGTCTGTTACTATATAAAAGTCAACGCGATCACCTTTTCATGTTAGCACGTTACGTTCTAATTAGATTGTGCCTTAAGAACAGCTTTTTTTCTGATCTGCTTCTGTTTAGGCGCAGCAGTGTTGTCAGTTGCGACACGTTCTCTCCTTCTGGCGACTGTTGGCATTAGAGAGAGCAAGGATTTTAATGAGGCGGGGAGAGGTAAGGAACGTTACCCAAGCGGGTAATATCATATCATATCATATCATATCATTTTTTCATCGTATTTAGTACATAATCATATCTTAATTGATAAGGACGCAATTTCTGCACTTAAAAACTAATAAATGTTATGCTCACGAAGTAGAATAATTCAGGCTATTCAGTATTTTACAGACAATTTAACATAAATAATATCCGAGCATGTGGATAAAGCGCATACGAGCGAAGAACTTCAAGATTTTAATGACCAGGAGTCTGTCATATAGAAAAAAAGCTAGGCTCGGAGTTAGAAGTGGCGTTGGTCTCTAATCTCGTTCCCTTGTAGAAGTCATTTGGATACATTACTCGCGGAGGCGTTGCTCAGAGTGCTTCCCTTTCTCTGTCTCTTCCAAAGAACTGTTGTGTAGTGTTGACAACTGAAAGCACATTTTCGGTTTTGAATTGATGGAAAAAAATAGCGTAGATCTCCTGCTCACTTTATACCTGATCCGTCTTCGTGTTTTACGTAGGATCCGTTCGAACAGATTCCAGACACGTACAAGCAGGTCATGCCACAAAGACTAATGATGAAGTTTAGCAATAGCATGAGGAGGATTGACTCGGATCGATTCGTGCCCGAGGTCTTAGAATTGATCTTACTTAACCTCAGGGGAGAGGCGGTACCAGGCAAAGAAGACATGAGGTAAGATTTCTAGATCTCAAATTTCAAGAATCCTTTGCTTAAAATTCACTTGTTTTAGTCTTTTAACTGCGCGCGGCCCGTCAAAAACCTCCCTTCTCCTTTCGCTCAGTTGTTATTATCGCACACGTTCACTAACTAAACGCGTGGAATACAAAATGTAGGTTACCTCACTACATGTGTCTTTGTTAGGCTGCTCTCAGATATTTTTTTTCTCTATGGATATCAAATTCAAGTAAGGGAAGTGACATAACCAAAATTTCACCTCAATTTTAAATCTTGTCGGCCCCCTATACGACTCGCTACTAGCGATATGTGTACAGAGTGTTTGTCTCTCCTTTGTTAAAACACCTTCCCAAGTACATCATTTTTGAAAAGTACTGCAATTTTGACTCGAGAGTTGGTCTGTGTTCTTTGTTGCTCACTGGTGTCTTTTTACCGGTTAGAAAGCAGATTTATAAAGATATCGAGGTTCATTTTTTAAAACGACTGTAAGTTGCACTTTTTATCATTTTCGCGCTAAAATAACTAACTTGGGACTTTGGAAGACGGCTCGAAAAGCGTGTAAAGGTCTTCTCTGGTTCTTCCAACATCCCGCGCGGGTCATTAAGTGGGAAGGAATATAGTGCAGTCGAATACTTTCCAGTATTTTCATTTGTGATACATTACAGCCGTTTATCCCTTCCTTTAGCTTGAAAGACTTTATCGAATGGCATCTTGACAACAAGGGACATGAGCCAGTTACTGGACTGGACGAACTACCAACTGACGTGAAGCTGAAGCACGTGATCAACGCATGGAGAACTTCTGTTGAACTGTGGGACAGCTATCTGGACAAGAGGGATGCTGCTTCAGCGTAAAACTGCTGATATGTGTTTTGCCCCAGATTTTTTTTTCCTCTTTGTTCAACGTCCCCAGACTTTACGTCGCTTTTTCTCTTAAATGGAACTTTCCTCCAGTAGTATTTGAAGTTCACTTTTAGATTTTAGCATGAAAAATGAAATGAAAAAACTTAGCGACTGAAATAAAGAGGGAGATTGGTCATTTTATGAAACAACTATTGTGGCATCTTTTTTCAATTGCTTCGTCTACGTTTAGACATTTAGAATAATTTTGGCTTTCGACTTCTCAAATTTTAGTTTTCAATAGTACGAGTTGGCTTGCTTTATTGATTATTATGCGATTCAATCTGATAATGACTATACGTCATATTTTCAACTTCTGTAGCTTATTGTTAGCATAGAAACGTTAGTTCCCACTATAAGCGAGCATTGCAAAAAAATGTAGAAACGTAAAATGTGTATGTTGGTACATGTTATTAGTATAGGTAATAAAACTTTGTGTGCATGGATGTTTAAAGATTACAAACGATTAAAAACAATTTTTTTTAAATATTGGAGTTTTAAATAGTAGTTTTATCGCTATAGTAGCGCTATTTTTTTTCCCACAATGAAATTAATTTAAATGAGAGTAAAGCGAGGATATCTCCAGATTAAAAGAAAACTAAAAAGACAAATTGCAACGAAAACTTTGTTCATCGTCCACGTTTAATCGCGGTAACCTTAAAACTCGAAAATAATTTGCATTTTTATTTGTCCAAGTAGTAACATGATTTCGATCGCAATTTAGTGTAAATAAGCACTACGGGCTCGTGCAATTTGTAGTCTTTGAGAAAATTACATGAAAAAAGCTTCACAGAAAGTCAAGACAGACGGAATTTTGACAGCACGTGCGCCTTTTTTTTTGTTGTTGTTACACCTGTGTTGCAAGTTTGCACTAATGTTACATGAAAATTGCACTCGTTTTCAGCCAATCAGGTGCGCTTAATTTTTTCACGTATATGATTATTCATGGTATAGCTGCAAGGGGCTTTCTTACCTTTTTCTTGCTTCGGTGCTTTTACAGGCTAAGATTATTAGAAGGGTTTTTCTTAATTGTTTTGGCAATTGGCACGGTCCTATGCAGCTTCCAACTCTTTCTTTCCTTTTATCCGGCTCGCCCCTCCTGGTCCCGGCCTCTGTCTCCTGAAAGCAAACGCAAACTGGACCAGTTAATTCAATGGATCACGTCGGCATCCCATTTACATCCGCCAACCTCACAGAAGTAGAAACTTTAATGATTAAACACAGGCAAACGCTCACTAAACACAAGAATTTCTTACAAATATCACTATCTTGTGATATTCGTGTAAACTGCTCCCGGAAACTGGCAACGATGAAATCTTATTCGCGAGACTTGGGCCTTCGATAGATACTCTGTAGGTCACGATGGACGACAGCTTTTCTTGTCGCTTAGAGCAGAATACAAGCTGAACCTAAAATTCGCGACAAATCAGTCTTCTCTTTACCATTGAGACTGCAATTGAGACTGCAATGTCATGGAGTGGAATTTTGGTGGTGACGGCCGCTCATAAGAGCGCCAAAACAGGGGCCTAGGAGTAGGGCGTGCGTTCTGAATCGCATCCTGTTCGACCCCGTTTCATTGTGTCTTTGTGATTTTGTTATTATTTTGGTTTTTTTTAACCTTAACCGTTTGTGCCATAAAATTGCATTTCCTATGCGCATGGAATTCTTGTAAATAACCTGCTTCACCTGAATTGTGACAGACATTCGCCATACAAGGAAACAAACCCGGGAACTGGGGAGAGTTAACATTCCAATATGGCGAACTTGGAACAAGGTGAATACAACTCGCTTTTGTACAGCGAAATGACCTTGTTAGAGTCACGTCACCTGTATTTTCAACACATTACGAACTCTCCTTTATTTCAGCGCCAGTCTTCGCAGAGCCAAAACGAGAAATTTTGAATCGTAATGATGTCGTAAAGTGGGAAAAGTCAAAGGTGAGGAAAAGATCTTTCGCTTCGCAAACCCCGTTTGCTCAACAGCTGTTCGTACCTACAGATTTCCCGCTACCAAAATGCATGATTCTCTAACAGGAAGGCTTCTCGATATGCACAGGCCTTTGTTAGAAATTGCCATGGGAGTGACAAACGAGTGGAGCGTTGCTACCTTTTTTCGGTCCCTCCTACACTTTGCCCGCACGTGGCTACTTTATGTGTCTTAGTCTCAAGGTGCTCGTCATGAAGCTGATTTTTATTTAATCTGTTCTTCATATTTTTGGATTTCAAATATGCTTATGTTTGTGCAAACAGGCATACAGTGATTACCTTGGATTTATCCTCACTTTGAATGATGCTGTTAAAGGGAAAAAAATGTCGGTCGACTGTTCAACATCAGAGGTAAAATACTAAAATACTAAAATAATTCTAATTGCAAGTATCATTTGTCTCTAAGCAGCCAAAGAGACAAAATCCAGTGTCAAGAGTTAAATTTCCAACTATTTTTTGGTATACTGGAAAAATAAACTAATTTTTTATTATCTGTATGGTATATAGTTTAACAATCATTCACCTCAGTATCGTTGAAAGTGGTGGCTAAAACCTTCTTTCAAATACTATTAGCTGAAGCTTACTTTTTGCACTCAATTTAGGCATATTTTGTTAGAGAGCAGTAACCAAGATGACACAGTTTGGTGGATTAAAAAATGATTATAAGACAGTTACTATAATTTTGTTTATATTCAAAGTATTGATTAAAAGAGATTTCTCTGGAATCTTAGTTTTATTCATTTGATTAAAGGCTTTAACGAAACTGATCACTATGCTTGAAACCATGGACACTTGGATTGATGAAACCCCACCTATTGACCAGCCACAACGATTTGGAAACAAAGCCTTCAGAACATGGTGCAGTAGACTTGAAGAGGTAAGAGTAAATTAACTTTTACATATTTCTGTCCAAGAACCATCTAAAGATCAGTTTTGAGGTTCCCAGGGAAAGTCAAGACTCTCTAAGTTATATTTGTGTTTCTCTTATGTACTTGAAGGGTGGTAAAGGTTTATATGCAATGCCTGATTAAAGCCAAAATTGCTAAGTGACACATGAATTTTGCAGAAAAGCAAGCAAGATGTGTGAATTTGTGAGCCAGCGTGAAGTGTGAAATTATACCTGACCTGAGTATGTTTCCTTTCTTTTTTTAAAAACCACAAGATTTCCTTGATACTGTGTATGCAAAAGGAGAGATTTGAAGCTTTCCCTTTTATACAAGCGACAGGTGTATTTTTTTAAACTTAGTGTGTGAAACAGGATCAAGACCTCCACCCTGCCACCCTACATTTGCCTATCATAAAATATTTAACAATTTACTGATCCACTGAATGTCTGTTCCTGGAAATGGTTTGAATTTTTTTTGTTGACTGAGATCCTGAGTAATAAGATGATTGATTTATTGATTGAGTGCTTGCTTGATTAAGTGATTGATTGCTTGTATGACCAATTACTTGCTTGATTGATTAATTGATAGATTGATTAGTCAATTGGCTGATTGAATGATTGATTGATTAATTGTTAGATTGAATGATTAACTGATCGATTGATCAGTTGATTGTCTGATAGATTGACTGATTAAATAATTGATAAGTCAATTAGTTGATTCATTGATTTGTTGATTGGTTAATTGAAAAATCAATCAATAGATTGATTGATTTATTGAATGAATGATTTTGAACAGAATGCTGATGTAATGATCCAAGGACTTCTTCCAGAAAAATTTACAGGGGCCAGCATAGAACTTGCCGCATATCTCAAAGGTTTGCTTTTGAAAATTTGGTTTGCCTTTATAATTCTCCCTTACCATTGATCTACACCCTATACTGAGGGAAGTTTGTTCTCTAGGTTTATTCATCCAAATGCTATATATTATTGCATAAAGGCTGTCTTGGTTGTATAGGGGGTATCAAGTTTACCAGTCTGTGACTGTGATGTGTTTGTTACCCTTATTAACCCCTAGATCCCTCAGAGGGACTAGCTTCTAATTTCTCCCTACAATATCACCTATGGATCACATGTCAAAGTCATGAGAATATAGGAAATGATCACCAACTAATTGATTGATTATTCTTGATTGTTAAACAAATTCTCCTTGTCAGCACCTTAAAAAATGTACAAAGTGTAGAAAACAGCATGGAGAAAATGAATACTGATGTTGGGGTGTAAAGTGTTTAATAAGCCTAATCCATATTTACTCTTACATTATTAAATGAATAATGTGGGTAATTTCACTGTGTTATCATTACAAAGGAAAAGTGTTTTGCCCAACTTTTTTTTCTTGCTTTAAATGGTATACATGGAAGAACCACAGTATTGAGGTGAATCTCTGTTGATATTCTGCATTGCTTTGTAGATGGTTTTGGAAATAAAACAAGAATAGACTATGGAACAGGTGTGTATATGTTATTAGTTGGTGTGGATTTGTCTGATGAAAATTGAGGAAAATTAGAAGCTTAAAAATTGATTTAATCTTTTCCCACAGGTCATGAGGCTTGTTTTATTGCATTTCTATGCTGTCTGTTCAAACTCAGAGTGCTGGATCAAAGTGACTGTGTTTCAATAGTGTTCAAGGTGTTTCAAAGGTAACTTTATACTTTGTCAAGTGACAAATGAACATACAGTATTTGAAAGGTGGGCGGATTCTTTGAAAATGGTAGTTTGGTGAAAAGGTCATGGTTATTCATTGTAGTGAATACACTATTAGTATTACCCAAAGATGTGTCTTGATGTAGTCACTTTTAATGTTGATTTTACTGATTTGTTTGTGAACTGTTAATATATAGGCAGTTAGGTTGAATGGACACTTATAACCTTGTGAAATATTGTACTTTACTGTGACTGGCTGATATTCAGTAACTGTGATACATGTAGATGCCTTTTGAAGACATCTCAGCTATCCTGTGCCTTACTGGTTGTTGTGCTTCTTGATCTTAGATATCCATGGATTTCTGTTTTGTTGTGTAGACAAGAAGACAAGACACTTAAAAGAATTTCATATTTTTTAATCTACACTGCAAAGGAAAACTTTTGAAGGAAACATTGTTAGAATTAATTTAGCTTAATAATGATTCTCTTTTCACCTTCCAGGTATTTAGAACTGATGAGAAGGCTTCAGTCAACATACAGAATGGAACCAGCAGGCAGCCAAGGTGTCTGGGGACTAGATGATTTCCAGTTTGTTCCATTTATTTGGGGGAGCTCTCAGTTGATTGGTTTGTATCATTGATATATTATATTTGAGGATCTTTCTTTTTTTTCTGTGGTTCAAATCACATTTTCCTTTATATTTATCTATGATTATTATATTTTTTATTGTGTAAAATAAAAAATTGAAAAAACAGGACCACAAATAAATATATGCTATTTACTGGGCAGGAGGTTTGTTTAGGAAATAACTGTACTCAAGACCAAGGGCACATTTTTTCCATGTATACCAACTTAGATCAGTAAAGAAGTTCTTATTTTTGAATTGTTTATATTTGAAAATCTAGACATTGTGCAATAAGATAAACACATGAAAACATTTCCTTCACTCGTGTGTTCACATCGGAAACATATGATATCCGCTACATGCACAGGATACGTGACAGGAAGTTTAACCTCTAGAACATCTAATCCTTGAAATCTCCATTACAGAACATGCCACTGGACTATTCAATTAGGCATTTTTTCGGAGTTCTGCCTTATTTATTAAAATTCTCCATCAAAACAGCAAATTGTTACAAGGAATTAAGGAAATCAAGGCATTCACTGATTTAGCCAGACAGTTCAGTTAATAGTGGAACTCTTTACTTGTCTTTGAATAGAATGGCCTGAGAAGTCAGTAGAGGATTTGTAAGATAGGTGCATATACATTTATGTAGTTCCTCCTTACAAAAGGCATTGGGAAATAAAATAAGCTGTCATGGTTGTGGAGTGCTGCTGATATTTCTGAAACAATTTCTCCTGTAGATCATCCAAGTTTAGAACCAAAGGACTTTGTTAAATCTTCTGTTGTGGAAAGTCATCACCTTGATTACATGTTCTTTGGCTGCATCAAGTTTATAAATGAGGTGAGAAAGTCTCTATTATCATTTCTGTTACAGGTTTCATACCAGTATGTCAGTTTTAACTCTGGTTATCAGTCTTGTTCAAGTAGTGAACCATTCTGTTTTTTTGTTAAATTTCCTTTGCATTCTTTACAATGGAGTTTGGATTTGAAATAGTAAGGTCATGTATATTGGGCCATACTGGAGCTTAGATAAAATTTGCTAAAATAAACAAGAACAGAATGAAAAACACCAGTTTTTACAAGATATATTAAGTGAAAGACAAGCTTGTATGTACTATGTGTATTTCATGCACCATCTCCTAAATCTATACAGTTTTTTCTTATTTTCTCCATCACTTCCCATCAATTATTGAAATCACACGTGACTAGACAAATTAAATCTTATCAAACTTACTTTACTTTAAATGCCAACCTCAAGCCTGCTTTTTTTCCTGGCATGTAAAATCTAATGTAGCCCCCAGAGTAAGACCATACTGGAAAGCGGTTTGAAAATGTCCATTTGTTTTCCTTTTCCTTTTCCTTTTGTTTCTTTCTCAACAAACCAGATGAAAAGTGGACCTTTTGCAGAACATTCTAATGTTTTATGGGGTATCAGTTCTGTTAAAATATGGGACAAAGTAAATTCTGGCCTGATAAAAATGTACAAAGCTGAGGTATGTGGACTGTCATTTAACTATCTCTTCCTAGTTACACTTTTTTGTGTGTCAAGGAGAAAGCACCCTAGGTAACTAAGAGTTGAAAACTGATTCCTGGAAGGGTATTAGCAGCAATATCCTAAGGTTGTTCTTTGTTATGGCTCTGTGAGCCTTTTGTGTTCTTCATCTCTTGTTTTTTTCATTAGCAATAATAAATAAGAAATAACTGTTAGTTGCAAGATTCAAAGTTCAAACTTGTTGAACAATGATGAAAATTATAATGTTGAATTTCAAAAGTGAAACAATTATTATTATTATTATTATTATTATTATTATTATTATTATTATTTATGAGATTTCTTTTTTTTCATTTGGCCTCATTATATTTTGACAGGTCCTATCAAAGTTTCCTGTTATCCAACACTTTGTGTTTGGGACGTTATTATCTTTAGAAGAAGCAGAAGTATTTAAGAAACCTTTGTAAAAAAAATTGTAAATATTTATAGAGCAATAATTTTGACATTATTATTGTTTTATTTATCATGTTTATATGGAGCTGATAACAATGTAGGTAAAATTTAAGGTGATCTTTAGAAGACGTCACTATCTTTAAAAAAAATGCCATAATCATGCAAAGGCGTTGGTGTGAAAAAATCAGTAATATTTGTTCGTGTGTGGAACTTTACTGTAACCTGTATGTATCTCAGTCCCTTTCAATTGTACGTTATGTATCTTCATATTCAGTCAATTGCTAAGTCATTGACAGCTCTCTCCATGACTTCATTTAACTGCCTACAAAGATAAGTGGTACGATAGAGTTTCTGTTGCTGTCAGCACATCATTCCGCAGAAACAGTCAGAGACAACAATTCGAAACAATGCACGACTCACTGCAGTTCATGCATGTGTTACCCACTCTCACGACGAGAGAAAATAGTACAAACTAGATAGTCTCTTTAATAGCGTTTCTATTTGTGGTTAAGCACGGGAAGTTTTGATAGACGGATGCAAGAACAGCACGAAGGTTGGCGATAAGGAAGCTTGCGCCTTACGGGTCGACATACTTTTATTTATTCCGAAAATTCAGTTCCTAGACGACCAGCCATGCTGATTTCAAACACTTACTTACAATTTGTTCAGTTTACGCATCGACACTGACAGTTTGTATCTACGGCCTTAAAGTGTTAAGTTTGGGGCTGATTACTGCAGTAACAAGGCGCAAAATACTTGCAGCTAAACTAAAGTGACCCGATTCTTTTTTAAAAGAAAAAGGAAAGTAAAACTTTAAAAAGCGTTTCATGTGCTTGTTTTAAATATTAAAGAATGATTCACATCCTCTCTTTGTACTAAGGCCTCGCAGTGAATCCATGGTGGACAAGTGTTTGAGCTTGAGCACACGCAAATCCCTAAATTATGGTTGCCTGGGATACTAATGTATGCAGTTGATCTACATGTTGCGTCTATCATGGTATTTACAGTTTTGAAATTTCCTAATGTTGAGAATTGCAAACTGTCCTCCTACTTCGCCTTTTTTAAAGCAAAAACAAAGATAAAAAAAGTAGTAACAAAAAAAGTTTGTTACATTTCATAATTTAGCTGAAAAAGTTCGACAATAGCATTAGCCATGTTGTGTTGTGCATCCGGCTCAGAACTCCACGCAGAGCGGAACTCCTTAGGAAATTCCAGCTGAATTGCGTCGATTTCTCCTCCATCTCTCTCGTCTAGCGGAGAGGGAACAGCAGCCAGGCCTCCGTGATTAGTGAAGTGGCCTAGACTTCGATTGCCTTGTACAACATCTTGAAGGCAAACGTAGTTGCTTTCGCACCAGTATCCCTCAAGGCTTCTTATAGAGGTACTCGCTATTTTGTAGGATCTGTCTACGAGCTGGAATTTGGAAATGCGATAGCCTAGCTCTGTCCTTTGAGGTGTGTGTACTTGGCCGTGGATATCCAAGAGTAAACCACGCCCTGAAATGGCCAAATTTGCTTTGCAGATGAGTGTAATGGCGTCTGGGATATTTAAAGTTGCTTCATTGATTTCTCTGTTGGCATCCAGTTTTGTTCTCTTCAACAAGTTGTACACAACATGTGTTCGATTACCTATTGTGAAAACAATTTACAAACATCTCGGAACTCAGTATTGTAACTCAAACTAATAAAACTTCAATTGTTAGATTGTCCACTGAGAAGATCAACTGAACGATAAAACAATCAAGCAAGGCATGATATGGAAATTACAGTAATGCAAGAAAGCACCGCAAAAAAAGGCCTCCCCAAGAAACTGACCCGAACAGTGTCGGTGCAGAGCAAGTGTGTTTTCTTCTGGGCGAATACTCAACTTTGTGATCCACCAGAATTATTGAATTGGGGAGATCGCAAAATGTTGGAGAGCGGAGTAGATAAATCTATCTGTGCGATTGAAATACTGGGTTATCCGTTCTTGACTTTCGTAAATCTTACAAATCCAGTAAACTGGCTTCGAATTCAACACACGATGGGTAGATTGTGCACTTGCTTGCCAGATCGTACGCCTGTAGTGTAGGGGTACCAGTAATAAGATCTTGGTTCTTGCTCTAATGCATACTTAATGCATCTGAGCACTCAACGACTGTAACTACCATCGGAGAAGGCGTTACCCTGATATTCGCACATTCCGTTTGAGAAAAAAGTGCATCATTACATTTGAATTACCTTATATTATCTATATTATCGGTGTTTTGCTTTTTTAATAGATTTCTACCACTGTAATTAAAATAGCATGTTTGTGTAGTCCACATGTTTAGAAACATTTTCAAATCAACTCTAAGTTGGAATTCTGTTTGTAAAAATTGTCGAAGAAATCCGAGAAATAATGAAAGTGTCAGAGAAGGAATATGTTGCATTATTTCTCGGATTTCTTCGACAATTTTTACAAACAGAATTCCAACCCAGAGTTGATTTGAAAATGTATCTAAACAGGTGGACTACACAAACATGCTATTTTAATTACAGTGGTAGAAATCTATTAAAGGCAACCGAGCAAAACACCGAATGTATACACGAGGTTCATGCACAAGCGAGTTTCGAATATTTTATGTGTGCGAAGATTTTATTTAGCTCACGCTCACGTATTTACAACAACATTTATAGTTACATGTAATTTACTATAAAGTTATGCCAGTGGGATAGATTGTAAATTAAAGAACAATATAAGCGACAGGCCAATTTCAGCTAAAAACACGTCGACAGAGCTGGCATCTTTGTAAACAGCGGAGGTTTGTTCACTTAACAATAAAGTAGGGTAGTGTTTAAGTTAAAATTGATATATTTAAACAAATCAAAACAGAAGTAGAGACCAAACACGTCGAGTTTTGTCCCAATAGCGTGCGATTTGCAGTAGGAGTACAGCAAGAAAACGGGCGAACTCCGTGAAAATGCACGCTACATATTTTGGTCAGGCGCGCTCGCTTTTCACAGGCCAAATATAATATTTTTACATGATAAACACGAATAATTTCTCGTTGAAAAGAGCTCTTTTATTTTATGTACATTCGTATACCCTCGATGTTATGGTCGTCTGAAATATGGCAAAATTCAGCGTACAAACGGAATAGAAAATATAATGTACTTTACGCGGGTGGTTACAAACGAAAGAAAGTTCAGTTGGAGATGAAATATAGTTGCAAAGCTACTCCAAGGGATGAAAAACAACTTATGAAAAAATGAATCCAAGATAATTTTTCGTTGTCTTGTACGAGCGTTGTGAAAATGCACTGAAAGCCCGATAGAAATTATGCAAATTAGTACGTTTTGGCCGATTTCGAACTCTTTTGCCAATATAAAAACTCGCTGGAACTTTTGAATATTATTTTTGAAAACAGTTCACCAAAAGTTTCGTTTGGAGCAAATAAAAAAAAGTCGAAGTTTTGCTTCTGTAGCCGGATTCTTGAAAATTACTGACAACCTCTCTTAAATTGTATAATCTGATAGCTCTGAAGAGTCTGCCAACTCATTACTGCGGTGCGGTTGGCCAATTAATAATTTTATTAAAACTTTAAAGTATGGAACAACTGAAGCGAAAACAGGAACTCTTAAACAATAGTTCATTTATGTTTTTATGCTCACGAACGTACCTCAAAGGGCTAATGAAAAAGTCATTTTGCACAGAGACTCACTGAGAAGTATTGAACTTAAAATCTTATTGAAAAGTTGATAAAAGTTGAAAAACTTGTATTGCGTATTACCGACTTGTCTTTAACCCTTTAACTCCCAAGATCTGATTGTTAGTTCACCCTTCTAGCTTCAAATCATTCCCTTCAGAATTAGTTTCGAGAATTTAGTAATAGATCAAGATAACAACTTCTACATGTCTAAGTTTGAATATTCTCATTATCTGCTTGCTCGCTAATGTATGGATATTATAGGGAGAAGTTACATGTTGATCACTTCTGGGAGTTAAAGAGTTCAAGAGAAGGCATATGTCAACTGGCAAATAATTTGTAGCGCTTTACTACTACGGAATGATAATTTCACGATAGAGAGGAACATTTCTTGGTACCGGCAATTCGGAGCGTTAAAACGAATTCGGTTTCGAGCGGTTTAAACGTCGGAAAAGTTCCATCAAAATTAAAAGAAGAAGTCAAAAAGCACTTAGCAACGGGCTGAAAATTTTAAAATATTACGTGACCGATGTAATGTGAATGTGGAAAAATTCTTCAGGTTGGTACGTAATAGAACACCGGAAACCACAACGGAAACACAAGATGTGAGTAAATTCTAATGATTTTACGTGCAAAATGTTCATTTCTCGAAATATTTGTCGTTGAAAATCGACCGGCGTATTTCGTTCCCCATACTATTCCTTATAACGTCTCCAAATTCTTAACGGTTCCTCTCGTAGCTTAACACCAAGTCACACAACGCGTGAGGCTTTCATGAATCGATCGTTCGCTTTTTCTCGAAACGTGAGCTTGGGACACCTGTGCTGCATTCGGCTTAACTTTTTAAAAGTAGTTTGTTTTCTTGAAAGAGGGTTATAAATTTTTATTTTAAACCCAGGGGGTGACAGGCGAAAAACGAAATTAGAATTCGTTTGAGCGAATTGAACTGGGTGTCAACCAGAGCCAAAGGGCTCAGAATGGCCAACAGAACTCAAAGGAAGAAAGGGTTAGCTCCTTGAAGCGCGGGAAAACGCGTGCGACCAAATTGCGATCGGTTTTGGTTTTGTTTCTGATTGGTCAAACTGTGGTAAACCGGGAGGTAAAACCGTGGTAGAATCCAGTCTTGCTCTTTTAATTAACACTATCATGAACGACAACAAATAAATGCAATATCAGCAGTGAAAAAAGAGGAGAAATTTACCGAATTGGCTCTGTTTTACGGCAAAGCGAAGTGAAGACTATTACATACAGCGACTACGCCATGTAATGGTTTCGTGTCAGTCTTCACATTTGATGACGTCATGCCCCCAGCAGATCGCTGTTCCATTTGCGGTTTGTATTTTTGGTGGTTTCGGCGAGATGCCTTTCTTCGTTTTTCGTTTTCCGTACTATTCCTTATAACGTGTTCAACGGTTCCTCTCGTAACTTAACATCAAGTACACTACACGTGACGCTTTCTTTCGTTTGCTTTTTCTCGAGACATGAGCTTGGGACGCCTTTGATGGCACAAAAGAGAGGAACCGTAACAACAGGAACTTGTTCGTTTTGGACCACAGCACTGTGAAAGAAACGTGAGGTCACGAAAATTAAGAAAATCTAGTTAGGATTGTTGATGATCTTAATGGAAGACTGTAATGACGGCTGGGATGGTTCGTTTTCATCGAAACATCATTTCTTTTTCATCAATTACTTGTTGCTGCTTCTGAATTGTTTTTTGACTATCGCTGAAAACCTTTCACGAGTTAAGTGCTGTAGACTCTTAAAAATTCACAATAACAATAATAGTGCCTCAGCGCACCATGCAACTTTTCAAAACTATGTGGAGCAAGCAGAGTGCATTAATCAGTGGTCAAAAGGCGATGCGAAGATTCTATGGGAAAATGTACATTGATCTTTAAATGAGTTCCTTGATGTCATGGATCCTATCAAAGTCGATTGTGTTTTTCAGGAAGAATTAAATGAGGCATGCAAAGTGCATTTATGATTACGTACTACAAACATTTCCGACGCTATGCAAAAATGTTAATGTGTCTCTTGACGAACCACTGGGCTCTTGCGGTCCCGGGTACTATCAAACTTGACAAACTTGTTGAAAGTGAGTTATCAAAAAAAGCCAAGCGAAGTAGGCAGAGTGCATTTCTGATTTAGACAAGATTTCGCATACTATGAGAACATTATGACTGGTCTTTTATTTTGATGAACTGATTGTCAACCCCGTCAATCTTGCTATGATCGTTTGCAGTTCAAGTTCAGAATAAAAGCAAAACGAAACAAAAGCTAATGAAGCATGCCATGAAAAAATATTCGCATGAACTATGGAGGACTGTAAATTTGTCTTTTATTGAATTTCTTATTGACTTGGATGTAAATAAAAACGTTCCCAGTATTGTATCGTAGTGTTTTGTAAAGATAGACCTTCAAATCAGCCCTTTTTGGGTTCCTTGGGATACCTTGCCTTGCTGATATTGTGCAAGAGAATTATTCATGTTGTATATTTGTAGCAAACTAATAAACTAAAACTGTATGTTGTTAGAAAAGGAAAAACAATCGAAGCACTAAGAGTGCATTTAGTACTAAAACCAAATTTCCGATACCGAGGACAAAGGTAAATCATTAATTACTGGTCGTCCTAGATACTGTTCAATTCCTTTGTATTTGTCAGGAAAAAACGAAATGACGCATGCAGAGCGAATTTATGAGTAATAAGCAAAAGACTCCGCAAAAGACTACGATACTCAGGAAAAATGTAAATACTTCTCTTCATGAACTACTGTTTTTTCCTGGATGCTGCTTAATTCGTATGTGGTTGCTAGGAAAAAAACTAAGTGACGCCTGCAGAATACACTTAACTACGAAATGATTTCCAATACTATAAAAAAATGCAAATTAATCTTTTGATGAACCACTTGTGGCCCTTGATGCCTCTTAAATTCGGTACTAGTTGTCAGGAAATACAAATTAAAGAAGTCACGAAGCATCGAGGATACCGTTTACCAAAAGACTATAAATATGCTTCTAATCATTTCGTTGACCATTCTGGCTCGGTTGAATTCCGTCCCGATCAGTTAAGAGGTGGTCAGTCAGCCAATCGATTGCAGAGCATCGACAGGAAGTCAAAGTGAGTTGCAAGGGAGTAACGGTATCGTAAGCAATACCCTAGCTTACTTTTCTTGTACAATTTTTGTTTGCATGTAATGAACTTCAACCTTAAATATCTCAGCGTCTTCTGAGTTTTAAAAGCCCCCCTTTAATAATTTGACTGAGATTTAAGTGTTAGTCCGCTGTAGTTCAAGTTCGAAGCTGTAAAGAGCATTGAAATCGCAAATGATGTAAACTCAGGTTTTTGATCGATATAGGTTTTCCGTTATAGGGACCTTTTGGCTGTACAAGCTTTTACAAACAATTCGGGCCCGCCTGAAAATCATGACACGTTTCATCTCAATGATATATATACTCTGTAGGGTTCTTTAGACGATTGAAACGATAAAAAATGGTTTAACTGGTACGTGATGAACTTTGTTTAAATATCTTGCAGATTATAAACGTGTATCACTTGCTCTTCTGTGGCATCTTTGTACCTAGTGTCCTTGGACAAACGAGGTTCGGTTCCCACAGTTATACCAAATATGAACCTGGTGACATGAATATCATCATAACCGCTTCTCACGGGGGGAGGCTGACTCCCTTAAGTCAGGCTAATGGTGACGACTGGCCAGATAGGAAGAATGGCTGTAAAGATGAATTCGAGAACTGTATCTATACTCACTCATGCTCTTCAGCTAATAAAGATTGCCCCGCCAGAACATTGAGAGATAGAAACACCAAAGAAATTGCTCAAGATCTTGCAGACAAAATCAAGGAAATTACAGGTAATGGACAGACATTAAATAATAATTCAAATGAAATGATGCACTTTTTTCTAAGATGGAATGTGTCAGTATCAGGTTAACGTCTTCTGCGTGTATTAGATGGTCGTTACAATCGTTCAGTGCTCAGATGCATTTATTATGCATTAGAAAAAGAAACAACATCTTATTACGGGTGCCTCTACCCCTTGAAAATGTAGCTATACACACTCATGCTCTCCCACCACTACAGAGTGTGCCACTAAAGCATTCAGAGGTTCGTACACACCAGTGGTGAGATCGCTGGAGACCTTGCAGATACAATCAGAGACATTACAGGTGGAAGAAAGTCAAAATTTGTTCTGCGCTTTTAGTTAAACGGAATAATCCCGATTGATCAAACACCCATCGTTTATTGTACTGGTAAACTCATGGAAAATTTTATCAAAATTCATATGGCAACCAGGTGGACAATCAAACATGGCTTGATGCTACTCTGGTTTAGAGATTTAATGAATAAATAACCGATGACAGAAAAAGGCGGTCTTGTGCTCAAGGTGCTGCATGTCACACTGGAGGCAAAACATGCAGTCAGTTTTTGTACTTAGTGGTCAAGTTGATTCGTTTTACAGCAGAACAAACGACCAAACGTTTTAACAACGTCTGAGGCTGTTAAAACAGCCTTTTTGCGTACTTTATTGGCGATCTTATGTTTTTCCATACTTTTTTTCATTAATTTTTGTTGTTAAACATTTGTTGATTTGACTGTGGGAGGCGCGGTGGCTTTGCGGTCAGTGTGCTGGATTCTAAGTCGATAAGCTGCGACTGGATGGGTTTTTTGACTCGAGCACAGAATTTTTTAAAACCATCTTTACATGCACTTAAGAGAATAAGTTCTTTTGGTCCATTCTATCTATATAAAGAAAAAATTATACGAAGGATCCGTGACTCAAGCCACAAGAAATATTTATTCAATTTCCTTTCCTTATAAATGTTCATTTCTTAGTGACTGTTTGCGAATCGTTTCAATAGGTACTCGGCCACATGTTGTGTACAACTTGCTGAGGAGATCAAAACTGGATGCCAACAGAGAAATCAATGAAGCAACTTTGAATATCCCAGACGCAATTACAGCCTATAACGACTACACCAATTTTATCAGCCAAGCAAAATTGGCCATTCCAGGGCGTGGCTTTCTCTTAGACATCCACGGCCAAACACATCAACCTGAGAGGACGGAGCTGGGATATCTCATTTCCAAACTCCGGCTCGTGCGCAAATCCTACAACATGAAGTACACTTCCATCAGAAGCCTTGGGGAATACTGGTGTAAAGGCAACAACACTTGCTTTCAAGATTTCGTCCAAGGAAATCGAGGTCTTGGATATTTTATGAATCAAGAAGGACTGGATGCTGTACCCTCACCACTTGACTAGGACCCAGAGGGGGAAAAATTTTTCTCTGGCGGATATACGACCAGGCGCTACGGATCAAGATATGGAGGGAAAATTGACGCCATTCAGCTGGAACTGCCGATAGGGGTTCGTGACAAGTGGAATGGTGATGATGCTTTGAAAAATGCTTTCGCAAAAGCTATCGTCCAATTTTATCAGACGAATTACGACGCGTAAAAAAGCTGAAACGTTTTGTTTCGTGTAATTTGTAAAAGGATCCTTCCGTGATTAATAAACTCCTTATTTACACTACTTTCAACTTTTTCTTTGTGGGAAGTGAGGGAAGGGGCGGGGGAGGCCAAATGTTTACAGTGCTTAACGCTTGAATAAACTGACAAATTCCGTCTATCACAGCTCAAACTTGTGAAAAAAAATCGGTAATTGGAGCAAGTAATGAATGTCTTCCGCATACATTAAAACTTTCAGGATAGGATAACAACGACGTTTTCCTAGTGAAGTGAAATTTACTACAATTGAACAGATTTTCTTTTTCTTATACGTTATAATATAGAAATAATTTTTATTTGTTTTAACGGTTTTCAAATATGGTGGTCACTTTCGTTTAGTCATGTTTCGCCGACAAATATGCCACAACATTCTAAATTCAGTTTACCTACTCTTACGACTACTGTAGCTCGTTGCACCGTGAGGTTGGTCACTTAATTAATAATAAATAACTCAAAGCCCAAGTTTATTTCTCCTTGTGTGATAGAATCAGCACTTTTTATTAATTTTGCGTATTTTCAACTTGTTTTTCCCTTCATGAGAGAGTGTTAATGCACTAATATCACGCCTTTTTTCCTTCACCGGTAAATTACAGTGCGTCATCATCATCTTTGTGTTCTTTTGTTACCCTCCCATCGTAAGAAAATAACGATCAATTATTCATTTATTCGAGCAATTTCAAAATGAGACCTCAAATATTTCACTATTCATTACAGAGATCTATTCCCTTCAATGATACCAGTCTTAAATTAGATCTTTTCGTGTGTCAGAGTATTTACTGGACACATGCATAGTATTCCTAGTATTGAATTCAGTTATATCTTAGTTGATGTCTAACAAAGGTGATATTAAAGTGGCACTGAAAAAATGCTTCGTCGGCAAAGACCAAATGAAATTCAAAGTTGAAATCTTTTAATTAGGTTGATTTTCTTTACGTCAAAAAAAACATTGCTGAGTAACTTCGACTCACGCCATCTTCAAACACTGACTTTGGAGAGCTAGTTTAATAACTTAGAGAAGACTCATCACAACTAAGATGACAACAGCTTGGCATCTTACAAACGACTCGCAAAAAAAATAATAACTATTCACCAACGGACCAAAGAAAACAAACCAACCTTACCGACTGATCAAAACTGACTAATCAATGGACGATGGCCATTTGAGTCTGATAATCACCTTACTGCAAAACTGACAAATCACTTTCAAAAACCAAAGTTGTAACATTGGACTTTGTAAACAATTGTTCACACGGCTCTGTTGACTTCTGCTCAGGCCATTCTACTGTTCCCGACAAAAAACCTTTTCGGGAACACTTTCACCCGCGCGATCATACTTTAAGGTTGACAACTGAATGATAACAGGTGAAAACGTTGACCAAAAACATATAATTGTTTCAATTGAAAATTCATCAGTCGATATCAACTGTGTTAAAATGGAAGTTTAGCAACTTTTATTCAAAAAGCGAAGTATTTTGTTTTGCACAAACGAAGCAAGAATTTGTACCACACTGAAATCTTATATTACATCCGTTACTCCTGGTGAACCACTCGGCTCTTGTGGTCCTGGGTACTATCAAACTTGACAAACTTTTTTGAAAGTGAGTTATTAAAAAAAGCCAAGTGAAGTAGGTAGAGTGTATTTCTGATTTAAACAAGATTTCCCACACTATGAGAACATTATGACTGGTCTTTTGAATTCAGAAACATAGTTCAATGTCTTGTAAAAATATTTCGATGAATCCTGTGATACATTTGAGACTGGAGGCTTTAAGATCTTTTACTTCGAAAAAGACATGGCAGGCTAGAAGCCTATAAAAAATGGTTGGTTAAAAAACAAACTTTAAATTGAACAAATTGATCACAACTTGGGGATAAATTTAATATTTTGATTAGATACTCTATAGTTTGCTGTGCTGCTTTTTCATTAGGAACCTTCCATACATCCGTCTTGTGCAAAAAAATTTAAGTATAAAAAATTTTTTTAGTCAGAAATTATTTTGAAAGAAACGAAACGGAATTTTTTAGAGTGTTTTTGACTTTAATTATGAGTGAAAAAGAAATTGGCGATTACTTTTCAATGCTTTTTGCACGAGTTGCTGTCGGATTATTTTTTGGCGGGAAATATTCAAGGAAGTCTTGTTAATTTTTGCCAAAAAGAGTCGCCAAGGGAAATTCAAATGTGCAAATTGGTCCAAATTTCCCGCCAAAAGTCTTAAGTATATACAGGAAAAGTTTTTCTTGGCACCTTTTTATCAATTTAATTTAAAATTAGTTAATTAATTAGCTTACAGACAAAAACAAAAGAATTTTTTTGAATATGAAACTTTTGGTGTTTATTGAGTGTCAATAAAAGATGACACAAAAACTGATGACTTTATTGACTTTCAAATAGTAGATGTGAATAATCAAGAAAAAAACAAATAAATAGTTTATTAGCGAAGTATGATATATTTGGACTTAATTTTTTAAAAATTGGTGCATGCGTATTTTGGCGGGAAAATTCGCCACATTTGAACAGATTTTACTAACAGAGTAATTTGGCGTAATTATTCTCTAATGAATGGCTTTGCTAAAAGTTATGAAATCAACCTGTAAATTTCATAACTTCGTTGCCAGTGAACATCTTTCAATCATTAAACTTAAAACTATTCTTCTTTGTTGTTCTACCAGTGTTAACCCTCTAACTCCCAGAAGTGATTAACATGTATCTTCTCCCTATAATATCCATACATTATCCAGCAAACAGGTGATGAGAATACTCAAAAGTATCAGGTTAAAATTGTTGTCTTGATCTCACACCAAATTCTCATAACTAATTTACAAGGAAATGTGTAGCAGCTAGAGGGGAGAATTGGCAATCAAGGAATGGGAGTGAAAAGGTTAAGCAAAGCCATTTGCTACTGAGTCACCGAGATTTGGATTAAGGTGGCAGTAAATACTTTACAGTTTCTGTGCTGGGGTGAATAAGTACAATTATAAAATAATTCAAATGGTACGCGCGCTCTGATTGGCCATAAAACCATTTTACATGAGCGTATGTAAACACGGTTTTCGTTCCTCTTTCATCAGTTATTTTATAAAAGAAATGTAAAATGGTTTCCGTGTTTACATAGCCTGATGTAAACACGCGGGAGGTTGGGAGAACACTCGATAAGCTAGAAACCACTCCGCTTCGCGTCGTGGTTTCCTGCTTATCTCGTGTTCTCCCAACCTCCCGCGTGTTTACATCAGACTATGTAAACACGGAAACCATTTTACGTTTTTTCACTAACAAATTAAGTCGGATTCAAAATATTCAACACAGGAATAGACTAAAAAGTGCATAATGAATATAACTTACATATAAACTGGATCCCCAAACCAATGTGTACACTTGAATAGAATCTTTTATTTCTACGAGCAAATGGTACTCTCCTTTTTCCCCATCCACGATGTTCCCTATAAGAAATTAAAAACCACTTTGAGATTTAAGAATGAATTCCACAAATGGAGACATATTAAATTTTAAAGCATGCTCTTACAATTTGTTTTCAGCCTCAAGAGTTCAAACAGTTGATAATTGGACTCTACGATGTTTCTAGAATCACGTCCAATAATTTTTTCATCATTTGATGATAAACTGTTGAAGAACCTTGAAATACAAACGTCAAATTTTGGAGCCTATTTTTTTAAATTTGGTCTCGGTCTTACGAGTTCAGGAATCTCCAAAATTTTCATTGAATCACGTTCAGAAAAGTTCGATCCGAGTTGCCTATAAACAAAATTAAAGAGAAAAATATCAATTTTTTACTCTTTCGATTGCTTTCAGCCTCAAGTACTCAAATTAGAAAACAATGGGCTGAAGTACTGTAATACACCGAGCTGATGAACTGCTGTTGAAGCAATTCGAGAGGCAAAACTAAACTTTTGATCTTACTGTTCGAATACTGTTAGAATGAAATCAAGCTTTCTATTAGTTGGAGGCAAATTAAGAAACAAACCTCAATTCAGGGAACATAATTTTCCAATTTGTTTTTAGCCCTAAGACCTCATACATTTTTAACGTTAGTCTCTAAGATTTTCATTGAGATCACGGTGAAAAAAAAAAGATCTATGTTAGGTGATGATAAACTCAGGAAGCAATTTGAGAAACAGTTCACTGCCTTCATAGTTAACGCCTTTTTTAACATCTTATGACCCTCGTTCTGGCATTTTATTTTACCACAGCTACAGAGTACCTTGGAAGAGAATTCCCTGGCACAGTATCTGTTGTAAGCGCTCCTTTTTATACCAGTTCAGTATTGAATAAGATTTTCATCCCAACAAATCATGTTAATGTTCTGTTTGTGGCCATGGGCAGCATTATGTCTATATCACAAATGTAGTAGTCTTTGTGCGAAACCAGGCTAGATTCAGACAATCATTTTGATGCCAGCAGGAAGTAAAATGTAATATCAACAATTTCAAGTTCTTGGATGAGTCCTTTGGTAGATATTAATCCTTAAACCTTGCAAAATGTCTGTTCTTTGTCAGTAAGTAATCTTTTTAAAAAGATCTAAGTAAAGTTGTGTCATCGATACCATTTTAACAATTAATCCCTAAACTTAGAACTTGAAGTTAATTTGAAAGACTAAACCGTTGCTATGGTAACATAATAGGTCCGGTGGAGAGTGATAACATGCATAATGATAACAAGGTAATTAATTGACACTGGTGACACAGACAAAAAGTACTCATGGTAGAATTAATTCGTCAAACGAGCATTGCTGAAAGCAACTGATGCCACCTCAATCGGAAAGAGCTCCACGAAATTAGACAGTGAAGAGATTGATTCCTTACTTAATTTGAATTTTTCCTCATTATTGACAGAGCTAGTTTCAAACTGCAAATATTCTGTAAATTTGGGTCAAATCATTTAACGCAGACGAATATTCCTTGATAGCTAATTTCTTATAAAAAGCCTATCATCTAACCTCGTTAGACTTAAGTCACGTTTAAGAAGAACTGTCATGGCGGTTGCCACCGAGGATTTGTCCTATACTGTGCTATGAGCAGTATGCTCATCCTTCTTACATTCGATTCGGTAAATTAAATTTACAAAGGTCACAACGAGAAAGGTGAACACGGCATTATCATCCAAATGTATCTTTCCGAGGGTAATTTACCTGAAGAGATGTCATGACAAATTGGAAAGCATGAATCCTCGACATGGTATCTGAACCACTTGGTCCAACATAACAGAAACTCGCCGACTTGGACAGAACAGACATTATCCGGGTTGTAGGGTGGAAATGAAGTGTTTCTTGACTCCATAGAAGCTATAGGAAAGACGCTCAAATTTCTTGTAGTTCGTACGCTTTTCCACGTGAAAGACCGAGCGCTTATATGAATATTAGTTTGGAAAATTATTTGTTATTCAAATGAGTTTCCCGACTTCAAAGGCGGGTTCAAAATAATCGATACCGAGTTCTCCGGGTCTGTTCCGTTCAGTTATGAAACTAGGTAGGATGCCTCTCCTTAGACAGAGATTCAATTTAAATAAAGAAGTTGTAATTTTATAAATAGCAAATAGAACTTACCCTTAGAAAATTTTGTCTGAAAAGCATTTTTTTTTAACAGGGAGAGAGAGAGAGAGAGATTAAGATGCAAACTTGAGTTTCCTCGGAATAAAGGGCAGATAAAAAGACACCACTGAAAACGTTACATATGCCTTTGTAGAATTGTTCACTTTTTGTTTGGGTCGCGTGACATTAGGCGTGTCCTAATGACGTCATCAACATGCTCCTGCTTATTTTCTACATCAACTTCCAAAGTTAGTCCAATAACAACAAAATAACGTCTAGTTGCAGCCAACATAATTTTCCATGGCGAGGGCCTGAAAAGATGGTGGTCAGGTCCTTGCTAGTTATCTGTTCTACAGGTTTTGTAAAAAAATGCAATAGGAGGAACAAAGCCTACCCATTTTCCAGCTGGTAAAGTGTACATTCCACATCCTGCCTTTTTCCTGCGCTTGATCGATTCCTAGTTGTTCAAATAAAGTGATGTATCTGATGAAATAACCATCTATCATTCTGACTGAGGCCATCGTCTCTTTTAAGACCTTGAAGCCCTTTTTTTTCGATCTCGCGCACATTTCCTCTTAGTTTGGGGGATCTACAAGGCTGTACTTTAACTGAAAGATGAAGCGAAAGGAAGGGAAAACCACCTTCATAAATTTAGCTTCTAGGCTGACACGACAGCTATATATAATAAGTATTAATATTGATCTCTCTATGTGCCCACATAAAAATTTCCGCATTTGTCTCTACCCCTCAGATATTTAAATGGGAGACAGTAGCACGACTCTGGGGACAGGACGAAACCTAGGAAGGGTGGCGGTGGGGTTTAATCCAAGTTCAATGCATGAATATCAAAATGGAGTGACAGAGTGAATTATAGGTCCATAACTTAACCTCATACTAAGGCTAATGCACCGATCAATTCGAAGCCTCAGGCCACCCGCGCGCATTTGACCGTCGTCCATGCCCAAGAGGAGGAGAATTTTAACTTTGCCCGGAAATGTCTTTCCAAAGGATTATAAGTGTTATGTCTTTAAATACGGAGGTGTTTAGGCGAATAGTTCACTTTCGCGAGGGAAATGTCTCAGAGGAAAAGGTCTGCAAGGTTTATTTCTTAAAGGTTGTTTAATGAGTGAAACATGAGGAGCTTTGGCCCCGAAAAAAATTCGCAGCATGCATTCTACGGAGGCGCTATATTTCTGTCATCAGTGTAGAGAATTACATCAACGTTTGCGTTCGGTAGGTGTCTGTGCGGTTACTTAAACCTATTGATTATAAGTTAAAGGTTCACCTAATTATTAATACTACATCTATGCTCGAATTTCAATTACGAAAACACAAGAAATCTGGCATTAAAATCACTTGGCGCGATCTTATCATGGAGGCTGAAGTCTTCGATCGTTCGGCTGAGCTTTCTATAGTTACGGGATCCAATCTCGACCCCAAAAAGTCCTGGTATGTGCTAACGAAAAGTTAATGTGAAATCAGGCCGAAAGCTTTTCATAGAAACGAATTGTTTCGTCGATTCCGCGATGACCACAATACGTTCTGTCCCGCCAGCAGGTCTCTAGCGCGCCAACAAAGGCTGTTCGTTCAACGCCAGGTCACCAAATAACATGCATGTTATATCTTCAATTGGTCTCTGTGCCGGATTAATTAGACAGGGAGAAATCCAACAGATGGATTCGCAAGGTCTCAAAATATAATCTTATTGTTGATGCGGTAAATCAAACCGCCCTCGACCGTACACTTTAGGCGGGAAACGCCTCCAGTCGAAATATCATGGGAAATTGCAATGATGTCAGTCAAGAATAGCCGAGCTTGACAAAGACATTCGAGAACTAGTAAAGGATAATAATTATATAAGTTAATGGTGGATGCCTCAACTTTCAGTCAAAAGAAAGAGTCCAGACAAAGAGCGGTCTCCTGATATAAATAAGTGGGAATTCAATTTTTCGTGCCATCTTGGGTGGTGTATACCTGAGGATTACCTCTAATCTCTTGCATACCCTCTTGGGTAGTGTATACCTGAGGGTTATTTAAATCTCTTGCATACCCTCTTGAGTAGTGTATACCTGAGGATTAATTTTTAATATCTTCTATACCCTCTTGGGTAGTGTAGACCTGAGGGTTATTTTAATCTCTTGCATACCCTCTTGGGTAGTGTGTACCTGAGGGTTATTTTTAATCTCTTCTATACCCTCTTAGGTAGTGTATATCTGAGGGTTATTTTTAATCTCTTGCATACCCTCTTGGGTAGTGAATACCTGAGGGTTAGTTTTAATCTTTTCTATACCCTCTTGGGTAGTATATACCTGAGGGTTATTTTTAGTCTCTTGCATGCCCTCTTGGGTAGTGTATACCTGCTGAGGGTTATTCTTAATCTCTCCTATACCCTCTTGGGTAGTGTATACCTGAGGGTTATTTTTAACATTGAATGTGCAGCCAGGTAAAATGCATAAAAAATTTTTTCTGAGGCAAAGCTCATCATGCACTGTTGCTGATTTTGCCTGTTACACAAAACTTTAGGTGGGATGTTGGAACACAAAGTTTTCCCCATGGAGTGGGATTTTAAACAAACCAATCTACAAAGGTTTGATTGCCTTGGGAGTTGCCTGGGAGGAATGTTGAAGCCTTGAATTGATCAACGCATGAAACCATACCACGAGGTAGAAAGGAAACCATGTAATAAATGATCTCAAATAAATGTTATCAAAGTTTATAGTAAAGTCAATGGCCACCAAGTTTTTAGAAAAAGTGACAGAAAAGGTCATCGAGTGATCACAGGTGACTCTGATTCAGAGCACAGACAAGGATTGGGGGGGGGGGGTCTTCCTTGTAATAGACTAAGGGGGAAGTGCTGCTGAATGGGGTTGCACTTTTCATCACTTGATTGACCAATATGGGGTCACACTTTTACAAGAGTTCTTAGACTGGGGTCACACATTTTTGGGATTTTTAGGGAAAGAAAATTTTGGTAAGCAGAGATTCAAAAATGGGAAGATTCACAGTTCAAAATTTGTTACTGTATTACCAAAGGTGACTAAGACAGGGTCTATAGTTGGGCAAAGAATATGGGGTATGGGTTCTGAGTGGTCAGTTGCATATACCCAGAAAAAATCGATCCATGTACCTCCCTTACTCCCCCCTCCCCCCACTTCCCTGGCAAGGAGTAGGTTTTCAGTCAAAGGAAGTTTAGGCTGCTTGGCTGGATCTAATTACAAATAATTAAGAATTAAATTACATATGTTTTTGTTAACAATGATATCCTCTCAGAATCACCGTTTGAAAAAGATGTTCTCAGTATCTACACAAGAGGCTGTAACTGCAATAAAATTTGAACAAACAGGAAACTTAAAATGAATTTTTCCTGCGACCATAACACTGTTCTAAAATTGATTTGCGACTAATAGCAATTATTCAATTGTTCCTCTCAAGTTCACAATTCAGCTAGTTTCTTTGATTTGTCACAAATTTCAGTTGTCTTAATATGTTTTGTAACCCTTTATACCTCATATTCTCTATACTCTTCTCCATACATTTCCTTTAGTGCTGACAAGAAGAATTTATTTAACAAATATCAAAGCTTCATTGGTTAGAAATCATTTCCATTATTCTCATGTTCCTAATGAATGATTCAGAAGTATTGATGTAAGGAGAAATTAAATGCTGGTCAATCCTAGGGTTCAAAGGGTTTACAGGATGTCCCTATCCCATGCCTGTAATGGGGAGAAGCATGAGAAAAAATAATGGAACACAGAGAGATGGAATTAGGGGAAACCCTTTGTTGCAGGCTCCTTGATTTCAAATTGGATACTTGACTTTGATAAGTTTTTTATTTCCTTTAGGATGGCAGCTCTGTTTCTTGTTTTTAAGGTAGTGTTGATTTACATCTGTACACTACTTAATGATTTGAAAAAGAGTGTGAGAGATCCATATAAGGACATATATGTAATAGGAAAATATTTATTCAAGGATGAGGAAGGAAAGATATGCATACCAGTAACAATACACAGAGCTCCACGTGCCAAAAAAAGCGTAAAAGGGAAGTAAGTAAATTGAAGTACACTGGGTTTCAGCAGCCCATTACTTTATAATGGGCTCCTGGTTTCAGCCAGTGTTACATATGTTTGCATGATTGAAATGATCACCTATCTATCTTGATATTTCAGAGGACAATATATAGAAATATTCTGAAAACTCTACTAGTTTGTAAAATGGAAAATATCCTAAAAATTCCAAAAATCATTATTTAAAATAAATCCTGTTAGTCTCACTCAGTAGGGCAAATGTCCGCGGCATTTTACAATTAGCATAACTTCCGTAGAAGGTCACGAATATGGCGATGACGTAATGTAAACAGAAACTGAACAATACCGAACTTGACCTTCCAAGCATGTGATCTGCAGCGAGGGGTTAATTTTAGAATCTAGCATCCTTACTTTGATCCCACGAGCACAATGATGATGCAAATATCCTGTACATGTACCCAACGGTTGAATGCTACTTTCTTTGTACAAACGACCAGTAACAGATAATTCTTTCAAAATATTTATTTCTCTTATATAATATTTCTCTTTCGTATACATGAATTTCATAGAAAGAACTCTGTTATTTACACAGTCGTTATCAAACCTCAGTGTCATGCCAAGACATATTCCACCAATTTATACACATTCAGCAAATATTTCATAATTTTCTCCCTCAAAAGATGAATAAAAATATAGCAGATGCACAGTAATTTAACTAGGTTCATGCTATAAAAATGTTCAAAGCTTTTAGAAAACACTTTTCAAAGGGCCAGCGAAAAGGCAAGCAAACTTACTGAACTCTTACAAAACGGTCAGAATACAAATTAGCGACTATGAACTCTAAATACTTGAAAAATAACGCATCAGATCATATAACCTACCATCGCTTTTACTAAGTATGAAGTAGAAAAGGTCAACCACAGATAGTTATCGCAAAAGCTATTACGTAAGTTTTAAATGAGTTGGCTTCATCATAACAAAAACATTTGCGCGAGCATGGCTGCAAACGGTCGCCAGTGGTTGCACGGCAGCAATAAACAAAGGCAAATATGTTGAAACAAGAAAAAATTTGGAAATATGAAATGAAAACTAAACTAAAAGGCTTCAACGATGGTCTGCGACCAGCCGAATACACCGCCAACTGATTGAACAGGGGGAGAAATATATTGAAAGGAGTCCAAACTTGACTTGAGCGAAGGGGTTGCTCTAGGAATACTAGATAGTCCAGAAAAACTACTACTGAACACATTAACAAGTCCTGATATGTCCATGGGTTCTTGATGAGACGGTTCCGTTTTTGGCAGTTCATTTCTTTCAGTTTTCAAACGTTTGTTGTCAACCGCGTGGCTGTCACAAGGTTCATTACCATACGCTGAAGATCGCAGCCGTTTCGAACCAGTGACACGTTTAAGTTCGGTTTTCCTGACTTTCTCACATTCTTTATCGCCTATTAAGGCTTTCTCAAGGTTCATAAGCTCTACGCTTTCCTTCCTGTCCTTGCTAGGCACGCTTTGTTCCATTTCCGTGACTTTTTCATTTGATTTTGCCGCGGAACGCACTGTATGTCTCGCATTTCCTGCGTCAGGTCCAGCTGGGTTATTGGGCGTCATTTTCGATTTATCAAAAGGCACAAGCTCGTTTTCAACAGCATCTATGTCCATATCTATCTCCACTTTCGATCTGTACGTACAATAAGCTGAGTCTGTCGAGGTTAACACGTTGTTTAAGACGTGGGAAACTAATAAATTACGTCGTAGTACAGGACCGCCACGCCGACGGCGAGAGTCCGTTATTTTCGACAGAGATACTTGAAGAATTCTTGTTGCTTCGCAATCCATGTTCGTAGAGAAGTGCTCAACAGTATGATACACTCGACAAGTTTGTTATGAATCGAATAGATGAGTAACCTTGCCGGTTAAATTTAAATTTTTCAACGACGAAACTTCGACACGATATAGTCGATTGAAGTTTCGTGAATGAATAGACGTTGAAGAGCGTCACGATTGTGAAATCGAGATCGTTCGGATGCAGTCGGCCAATCAGCGTTCATTACGTCAGGGGTGGTTATGTATTAGAATAAACGTGTCGTAAAGTAGCAACCAATCAGAACGCGTCAAACAGAAGCCTGACGTTCATCGATGCTATATTTAGTGATGTTTTGTTCTGTTGCTAAGGGTGAGGCACCTTTTGGCGGGAGATGGTATTCGATGAATATTGATGTATTCGACCGGAAATTGCTAGAAAACGGAATACGTGAAACGAAAGACGTCAGCAGAATTTAACGTTTGCCAGAGATAAGTGACTCAAACTTAACCTTTCTTAGACTCAGCTCAGTCTAACGTATTTTATTGGAAAATAAATGGTAATCAATATTTAGAAGCGACTCTCCGATCAAAAACAGTCTATTGTATAAAACTTATGAATAATTAAGGAGGTGACGTTAGATCCTTTCGTGCTCTTCGTGTCAGCCGTACGTGTTTTACCACACGACAATTTGAACCAGGTGCTAATCAGCATTAATCAACCGAATTATTTTTCCCGCAACGATGAGGTCACCATCGGCCGGCCATATACCACATCACGAGAAGATGAATTTAAAGCTATTAAAGCAGCGTACTTGAATAAGGGATTTGGCGGCGAGTTTCTAATACGGCGAAAACTAGGACGGAAGAAATGAATGTTAAACCAAAACAAATCAAAACAAAGTCTGAAAAAAAAATTCAAAACAAAACAATAAAAAAAACGAAAAACATAGAGGGATAGGTGGGTATGTAAGGAGAAACGTCAACTACACATTTGTGAGTGTGATTGGATCCATATTCGATCGCTATAAAGTACAAAGCAATATTTGTATGACGTAAAACTGTGTAAAAAATCATAAAGTAAAACTTCAGCTTACTCTAGACCCGACCGCTTTCGAAGGAGAGATAACATGCTAACAATTAATTACGATCTGGGTACGAGACACATGGAATAACGGTAATTTGGGGGTGGGGGAGGGTAGAATAATGTATTAAATGTATAAAATTCATGATGTCACACTTGATTGCGTGGCGTTCTGCGTTTCTGGTCCAGGCAGGTCATGGCCATCATATTTAATGATGCTATTCGCGATTATACTTGCCTTTGAAAAATATTGTGTGCTTTTGTTCGCTTGTTTGTTTTATTTGGAAGCGTTGTGGTTTGTATCATTTATTTGCGGAAGTCTTACGTGACCTCCTTTGCGTGACTGACGGGTTTCGAGTGCAAGAGAGTAGGTAATTCTGTATAATTCGATTCTATTATACTTCAGCCTGCCGTGTTCGGTTCCACGTGAATCGGTTAGTGTCATTTTAAATTGATTATGGGTGTGATGGATAGAAATTATTTCAGGGATTTCTCCTTGGAGTCTCCTCTTTCCTTTCCCCCAGGCAGTGGAGGCAATGTTGGTTAGATTTTTCTTTTCTTTTTCTTTTTCTTTTCTTTTTTTTTTTTTTTCAGCAGTTTCTAAATGAGTTTCCGGTTTCCCTGTTTTTTACCCTTTCCCCCGTTTAGAGATTCTAAAGCCAACGTTTCGATCGTTAACCCCTCGACAGAGCGATTGGAGTCATTTCAATGGGACCATGACCATTCGGAAGCGAGCAGGATGTGCCGGAAAAGGGACGGAACCCTCCGTAGACGTTCGTAAGAGTATGAGATCAGACTAAATCGATCGAAAATGAACGTAAGTGTCCCAAATCGTCCCGAAGACATGTGAAAATGGACGCAACCGCCCAAGACGGATAAAAGTATGAACAGTCCTTAAAGTGTCCGAGGTAAGACGGAACTGAACGAAAACGGGCGCAAATTCAAATTCGAGTATGGCTGATAACGTGGGGGAAAAAAAACGATTTCTGGAAAGGAAATTTTATTCAAATGAAATTTGTTTCTGTAATATTCCCTATCTATAAATATCCTATACTAAGTTACAATTGAAACTACAATGTGCCACGAAAAACTGAGAGGCTGTGCATATCGAGATTAGTTTACAACACCATTTGCAGTTAATTCATAGACAATCGAGAAATCTAATAAAAGAAGGACTCTGGCAGCAGCAGTAATTTCAACACTGTCAAGATGTAAAAATTCTTTGATCTCAAAACCAACCTCATACAGAAACGAAAAAAAAAAGCGATTTTTCTTAGTTTTGCTATTTATCTTTAAAAGCCCAAAATGAGGTTGGTTTATCATTGACTTCACGATAGCGAGTCACAAACGAAGTGAAGCTTGACACACAATTGCCTATAAAGTGATTCGACATGGTAAGGATTGCCAAGTCCAGTATCGGATCATTAACTTCATCTGAAGGTTCCCTTCTGTGTACAGACACCTGAAAAGACAAACACAACAACACATTCGAAGATTATTATCAAGAAAAGCTCTGTTTACAGCTGACATTTCGAATGGACCCAGGTTTTAAAGAGCAAAGAACCTGGAAGAACCCAGAGATAAACACTTTAACATAAAAGCAGCTGGGATGAACAGCCAGGTTCAGGAGTTTGAATACTGGTAACGGCTACCACAGACAAAAACGAAAAATCTTTAGAGCTCTCCCGCTCCCTTCATAAGGTCAAAAGGGAGCGGGTATCTTGAAGGGATGATAATAAATGAGGCGTGCTCGTAAAAGGACAATGTATAACCTATAGTAAGATTCTTCCAATGCTTATTTCTATTCCTTTCCCTTTCACTTGATTCATAGCCATGATGTGAGCCCACCCCCCCCCCCCCCTTACTACGACAGGAATTCGTAGGAAACTAACGAGCCGTTATTGATGTTAGCTTTGCATCTGATTGGTTTAGAGGATGGCTTGACTTTAGAAAGCCGATCAAAAAGAGCCATGAACAAAAAACCATTGCAAACTAAAAAGGAAGCCTTCTTCTCTGCTAAGCCACTTCATCTGCCATTGATTCAATATATTTCGTCCCGACTTTGTCGAGAATGTTCAAGTTGTTACCTTTAAAGACTTCAATGCTTCTGTGAGCTCTCTAATCATTGGATCATTGTCCGTTGCCACAAACACTCTTGTTGCCTTAGCTTTCTTCACCACCTTTTTGGTCTTTTTGAGGATTTCACTCTTCAGTGGTAGGCACATTTGATGTGTGAGCTTGTCTTTGGAGCCAGGTTGAACACACTGAGGCGAGGCAAAGAAGGAGGAGGTACTTCCATCCTTAACATGTTCGCAAGCTCTTTCCTGAACATAAAGATGATTTTATTACATTTAAGAACTATTTTAGACGAACCAAAAATATAATGGTGGTTACTAAGGTAGAAAACGGAAACTTGGGGATCATTCATTACTTATAGCCAGGGTGGGGTTGGGAAGGGGGGGGAGAAAGGGGGCGGAGGATTTTGAGAAGGGTTACATGATTTCCAGGGGGGGACGGAAGTGGGATCAGTCGTCACTAACAGAGTATAACTGAATGGGTTACTATAATCTAACAAGGAACGAGTTCCATTGAGTAAAGAGAAGATTCGCACGATAAAGTTTTGGTAACGGTCCACGATCATAAGTGTAAAATGTTTCAAAGCTTCATTGGGTTCGTACATTGTGGTACATTGTAGAGAAGTAATACGGGAAATGATGACAGTGTACGAAATAATCTTTTTAGCGCTTCAGTTTGAAAGATGAGCCCAGACCTAGATAGTTAATTAATTCCTATTCCATAAATAATATAAATGGAAAGACATGGGAATTGACATTTTACTTGCTCTGCAGGCTCGTACAATTCCTTTGACTGCCTACAAATAGTGTGGATTAATGTCATTATCTGGGAAACTGTACACTTACCCTCCCCTAACTTAACAATAACCCTAACTCGTTATCAGTTGACTGTTGTTTTGTTAGAGGAAGGGTTGGTGCGTAGTTTCTCAGATAATAACGTTGATGCAATAGAACACTGACAAAATTCCTCTAAAAGGCCTGTAAATAGCATAAAGTAGTCTTATTTTTAAACTGGACCGTTACTGTCTGGTCTCACTCACAAAGTCAATTCCATTTCGTAAATGAATACCAACAAAAGGTTCATTATTCAGTACAGTAGAAATAAACTCCTTGGCTGTATTTTCAACTATAGTCGACCACTGGACAAACTTTTGTAACCATCTGTTTTGTGAATGTACAGGGAAAGCTCCTGGTGCTCCCATCAGAGCTAGCACTGGAAACTCTGACTCTGGAAATCTGAAAAACGATAGAAAAAATGAATCAAAAATAAATTAACAGGTAGAAAAGAGAATTTCTAATTGGACAGGACAGTTGGAAAGGAGAGTAATGGGCACACCCTGCTTCACACTTCCCCCAAATAACGATCATAACCCTTTCATGACTCAAGAAGCAATTTTTAATTAAGTATAGAAAGTGTTCCAGAATCAGTCTGCTTTACCATGTTCTACCATTGTCTAGAAAACTTTGACCATCCTCTCAACCAATCAGACTCAACAGTAAGAGGAATCATGACTCAGTAACCAGCATTTTCCCACATTTTTGGTAGTTTGCCTGTTTTTACTTCAATTTCTCATAGCTTGCATATTTTCTTGTCAACAAGACCACTCCATGAAATTAAATTTAAGCCCTTAAAGTAGTTAAAACCATTTGACTTTCTTATGCACCTGACTGTGAAGGATATTGGATAAATATTTGTATTGATTTAAACTGTATCCTTTGCCAGGTTACAATTAGTAAAAAAAGTTTTTGCAATATATTTTGTCCTATTTTTTTGGCAATTGTTTGGAAATTTTCCAAAATGTAGCTTAATAATTATCATAGTGGTATTTGCTAAAAACAGAAAAAAAAAGGAAAGGAAATGAACTAAGTTTCAAAGTACAATGACACATTTTGGTGAGATACATGTACCTTGTGTTCCATCCAACTCTAGCCCATTCTTGTTCTGTGTCCCACAACAAGCCAGAATGTTCCTGATAATCATCAAAGTCAATATGAAAGTGATTCCAGAAAGGTCCAAAGGGATTTCCCTGCTTCATCTCACACTTCTGACCATCTCGGAATGAGTAGCAGAAGCCTGAGACAGAATCATCACCATCAATTTTCTCATTACAAGAACACTGTTTGCTTTTTACACAGCACAAAACAAGTGCTGCTACATAAAATGTCTTTATTGGGCACTTGACCCTCTGAAACACTCAAACTCCAAGAGGTGATTAACATCTTACTTCTCCCAAAGATATCCATATATTATCCAGCAAGTACTTGAATTTATCAGGTAGAAGTTGCTACCTTGATCTAAAACCAAGTTCACCTAACTAATCTAAAAGGAAATTTGATGTGTTACAGCTAGAAGGGAGAGTTAAAAAACCAAACATTTGGAGTTAAGGGTTAATAGTTGACCTTTGAAAAATTTGGAGCTTAGAACCCTGTAAATATATATTCCTCGCGATTTGCAATAAATGTTAAAAAAAAAAACTCATCTATAATCAAATACCAACCTATTCTTTTTCCAGGTGGCCAAATTGTTGGAGCAATGTCTTTCATGAATTTTTCCATTGTTATAACACTGTGGTATGCTTCAAGTGGCTTAACAAGAAACCAGTCATCAAATGGTACTCGATCCTGTGGGGAAAGGGGCAGGGAGTACTATTTGAATAAAGTGATGTAAAGGGTAAACAGGAGAACTATTTCTTGTGCTTTATTGATTCAATCCTTAATTCATTTTGAAGAAAAGGATCAAAGATATGTTACTTTAAATGTATCTGCAAAACACATTATTCATCTTCAAGAAACCCCTCATAACTCATTTGACAGTTCAATTTTTTTTTGCTTTGGTAAATTTTTGGAGGTTGCCCACACATCAAGAAAATCTCAAGCACTCAACAATGTTATTGTGATTTTTCAAGAACCAGCACTCCACATTTTCTTCCCAAAACTTTGAAAAAATTATCTTCACTTATTGCTTTTCACTTGCCCTTAAGATTACTCAGTTGTCAGGGGTTCTTAATGGAATTGACAAGAGAGAGAAATTCATAAATTTTTCATTTTACAAGGAGTTAGGAGATTGAATACTTGTAATTTAACTAGCCAAGTAAATAAAGAATTAAACTCACAGAGTCACCTCTTTTATAACTTGGATAAACTATCCATGGAGGTAACACAAGGGTGCGATTTAATCCTTTTGCAAATGCTAATGATCCTAAAAACTGGTCAGCTTGATTTCCAAACCGGCCTAAAAAGAAGAAAAAATAGAGAAACATCACAATAAATTTAGAATAAGCTACACTTCAGTAGAAACAGCAATGTAACAAACTTTATTTTCTCAACCTTACAGTTTACATTCATGCCCAACAGAAGGTACTCAGCTTTTTCAGAGAATCTTCACAGTTATATTTTTATCCCAGTTTATTTCCCAAAAGCTTAACCCTTTACATTCTAATATCAGTATGCATATTCTCCATACTGTTCTCTATGCATTTCCTAAGGTGCTGACAAGGAGAATTACTGTAACAATCAAGACCTTCTTCCTCAACACCCTAACATCAGTATACATATTCTCCATACTGTTCTCTAAACATTTCCTGAGGTGCTGAGAAGAAGAGCTTGTTTAACAATCAAGAGCTTGTTTAGTTGGTGTTCATTTCTTGTATTCTCATGACCTTAATGTGTGATTCAGAGGAGATATTGTAAGGAGAAATTAGATGCTGTTTAATCTTATGCGTCAAAGGGTTAATGTAAGGCTTTGGGTGATTCACAAGACAAATGAAAAAAGAACTACAGACTCTGAGTAACAAGCTCTTCAGATATGTAAAAAGCTTTGGTCTTTCAGAGAGTGCTTTAGTAGAGGCTAAATCGAAGAGTATTTAAGATAGTAAAGAATGGGTCTTTGACCAAAACTTTCTATGTGAAAGTGCTAGTGTTGCAAACAAATCTGTCATTCATGACCCATATTTTCTTACACTGTGCTGTCTGATAATTATTTTAACTCCAGGTTTAAACCTTTAGAGCTGTACAGATATTAGCATCATATTTCCAAAGAAGGAGAACATCTAAACTGACCTCAGTAGTCCACAGCCAAACACCTATTTACCTTTCCCTGTGTCTAAACGAGACGAAGATACCGCGTTATCTACACTTTCCTTCACTCTGCTTAGCTTGTCTCATTACCAAGGTAATTAAGTATTATCAACTGAGTTGTTAACGTAAATTAACCACCGTTAAGAGTTTCAAAGCTGATGCTTCAAGCGAACTCTTTACGGTGGCCAATTTACGTTATCAACTCATTTAATAATACCAAACTTCCTTGTTATCACTCTCCCACGAACGCAGCACCACAGTTTCAATAGAAACTTACCCCCTTTGTATACATTTATCTCATCACAAGTCGTACAAAGAAAAATACAACAACTTTAAAGGATTGTTATAATCCGGGAAAATAAACGGGAGCTTTATAAAACATAAAGCCATGTCACCTAAATCTAGACGTTTCATGTGAAAGACAAAACAAAAGATAGTGGAAACTTACCCATACAAGGACAATAGACAATATATCCCGTGCTTGGGTGATCTGTTGTAGATTGCGCAAACGAGATTGGTGGCTGTTGTCCCGGTAAATCAAAAGCGATTTTCGCGTCTAAATCTTCACCGACATGATTTTGTGCACTAGAAATCGAAAAAATTCCTAACAAAGGAATAAAGAGAGGGATCCAAGAACCGCCAGTTTCCAAACTTTGCCTCATGGCTTCGAGAGTCAAGAGCGATGGTTACCCGCTGCAGATCGCCGTATATGACGTACTTACGGTTATAGGGCGACCACTGGTAGTCTGTGAACGCAGGCTCGAAATAAGTACGCGAACGCGCTTGAAGGTCTGTCTCAGAGCGGAAAGGATGTAAGATCCATCAGTTTTACTTCATGTATAGTATGCAGGGAAAGTAGAGATCGTAAGCTAAGCGAGTAATTCGTTTAAATAGCAGAGAAAAGGACTTTTGATTTTCAAATTCAAGACAAATGTTATTTCCAAGAATCAATTACCATGGGTGTCCGCTAACGAGAGAGCGTAAACAAAGAAAAATCCAATTTTCACTTTAAGTGTCCGCATCCGCTTGCGAGTTACCGTCCACTTACGGGAATAAATAAATACTGAGTATATATAAATCGGATTTAAAAACGGGAATGGAAAAAACTACCCGATTACGAGGGTGTCTGTTAGTGAAGAAATGACTGTATAACTATGTCGTTTGCAATTGTGATCTACGGCAATTACTTGATCCCCGGTTGTGATTCTGTTTTTTTTGCTACAAATAGGTGTCTATCATTTGGTGTGTTCTGGCGTGTTCGGGTGTGTTCCGATGTTCTGGCGTGTTCCGGTGTGTTCTGATGTTCCGGTATTCCAGTATTCCTCTCTTACTGTGTCCCAGTATTCTTAATTTTAGTACATGCCGAAGGCTGTAAACCACATTACAGGTGCCTTCAATCCATTATAAACCAAATTAAACCAGGACTAAAATTAAATTCCTCGTACAGCACCATTTCTTCTAGCTCTGACTCGCCATATTTATATCAAAATGCATTCTACCCCATTCTAAAGCCAATCAAACCGGATACGTTCTGGCTAAGCATAAGTTCTTACAACCTCTGATCCCGCTATATATATGACACGATGCATTCTACCCCCATTACAAACCAAACCAGGACTAAATATAATTTTACATCTCTACACGGAAAAACAGCTTCCGGTCCGACTAACATTTCTTGTACGAAATTCACGAAAAGCCACATGCATTCAGTGTGTCGACTTCAGCGAAGTATGTTGAAATATTTCCTAATAATATTTCATATCGAAACATGAGTTATTACCTAAAAATCCCGTAAATAATCGAAATGAGTTTATTTCCTTTTTCTGTTCACCTCGATCATGTTTCAAGGGCCATTCATGTGTGTTTTACCTCCAAGAAGATGTAGTATGCTTTAGTACGATAGCGGAATGTTCAGCTTTTTCGCCAGCACTCTCATGAGAGAATACATAATATCCCAATCCAAGTAGATGCCGCGAAGGAACCGACTTTGTCCCCCTTGGACAGTAAACGCCGATCTCCCATGCAACACGCGACTGTTGTTGAAGGTGATCATATCCCCGGGAACCATTTTGTGCTCTATTTGATTGGCCGGTTCTCTTAACATCTTGCCCAGAGTAAGATAAGCTTCGTAAAGTTGAACAGTCTCCTCAGGGGTGGAGTTGAGCACGACAGAGTCTCGCGCATGGTTGCTGAAGGCAAAACGCACAATTTGGCCGTTCTTGTCCAACCTGAGACAAAAAGGTGACATGAAAGAAAAATCAGTTCTTGTATGTTGTCGGGTAAAGCGCTTGGCCATAGGGCAATTTTCATTTGAGTGTTGAAAGTAATCTGGGATTGTTTTTAGTTATGCTTTACTTCGCTCTGTGATTGGTCCAGAAAATTCGCTCCACTTTCCCAACCAGACAGAAGCAAAACTAACACCAATCACGTCTTGGTCGTCCGCGTTTTCCCGCTCTTTATGCAATATGGATGTTTTATTTTGGGTTTAGTTTTGCGATACTCACTCGAAAAACGCTCCATGAACTCTACCGTTGCATAGTCGACTTAAATGTCCTTGCTCAATCAACTGAGATCCCGCCGGGTTGTATCATAAGAAAGGCGTTAGCAAACGCGAGGGAACAAGTCACAAGTTGTTTCACTTTTGCATCTGACTGGGAGAGAAAGTGGCTCTAACTGCGTAGACCAATTACAAAAAATAGAAGAGAAAATCAAAAACGCTTCCGGATTTACTTTGGACATTCAATTGAACTTAACTCCACAATAATGTTCATGAGTAATAACTGACTTACTCAATCATGTGTCGAGCAAATTTGTAGTAAAAATCTCCAAACATGTCCTTTCCAATGTCAACAAACTGGATTCGCGTCTTTGTCAGGATATCGAACTTTTTGCGATCTTTATTTCGCAGCTCCTGTGAAACGAAGAAGCCATCCACAAACTGGTTTGCTCCGCCTGTACCAGTGGCTTGTTCAATGCAGTGCAACATCTGAACCTAAAACAGAGAAGATTACTGTCAGAGGTGCTAAAAAAGAAAAAGCAGAGTCTGTTAGGACTCGAATAGAGGGGTTCTTGCTCTTAAATCTACAACAGCTGGGGTGTAATAGCCTTGAATTAGATATTTTAGACCTGTGTCAGATGAAAAAGGTCTGAGGAGGTCAGGTCACATGACTTGGACATGTGACCCTAACAGCAACCAGCACTTTGGCCCTAAAAGTAAAAGTAAGTAAAGCCTTTATATGGGCCCAAGTGGCCCATGGGGCCGGTGCTTAACTCCGGTTTTCTTAGCATGAAGCAGCTAGGAGTATTGCTACTCCCCCCTGAATGGGATGTTAGTCCATTGCAGGGTTACCCCCAGCACATTTGCTGGTGCCCATTTGTACACCTGGGTGAAGAGAAGCACTGTGAGAGTAAAGTGACTTGCCTAAGAACACAACACAATGACCCCGGCCAGGGCTCGAAACCAGACCACCCGATCCGGAGTCGAGCGCACTAACCATGAGGCCACCGTGCCTCCCAGAGGACCTACTAAAAAAAGTAATGGTCTGGAGCTTTCAGACAAATCCAGCAAAAATGGGAACCCTCTTCCACACATTATAAACAAAAAGACAAAAACAAAGTCACTTCCCATGGGACACATAGACAATATCATTTTACAATTTCATTGCATAGTTTTTGTCTGAGTGATATCTCAGCACAACCCATGTATAGGAGAACCTCCCCTCCCACTTCCCACTTCTGCAAACTTGATCAGAGCAAACTAACTATAGCTAACCAACAGTTGCAGAAAGAAAAGAAAGGAAAATAGGAAAGGAAAAATCCTGGTAGATTTAATGAACACCCTCAGGGAAAAGAAACAACATGGCAGAAAGCTGTCAAGAAAGAGCTGAGGCCATAGATCTCCACATGGTAGGGCCAAGGCCAAATGCCAGAAAAACATTAAACAGGATGAAAGGACTTAAATGCAGTCTAACATGTCAATAGTAGCAAAGAGGATTGAGTAACAAATGATCATTAGCTTTGCCCCATCTCCAAAGTCCCTCTTTCAGATCAGGCTGCACTTCCCTATCCTCAAACTTATCTCACAGCCAATTCTTGCCACAACCCACAAACTAACCACATCACATTTCTTTCCATTAATAAAGGAACTTGCTATTTGGACTAAAATTAATGTACCAGTAGTTAAAACAGATATAATCTAAGGGTTCCCGAGGCTCCAGACCTTCCTGAAGAAACTGAGTACACTTACCCCTGGTATATAGTCATAGTAAGGCAGGTCAGTATGCAGTGGCAAAAAGTTTGAAGTATATGCCAAGTTATTTGCTTCATATTTTGCTTTCACATCAAAATAATGCCTGCAAGTCAAAAAGGAAAAAGGTTCTTGATTTCTACAGAATTAACCCTCCTCAACAGCTAACAAGAGTTATGAATTTTTTTAACAACAAAAACAAGTGATCTAAACAGGATTGGTCACAGTAAATGAATCAAAAAAGTTAGAGGGCTATCTTTTTTCAATCATATGCATATCACACACAACTAGGCAAAAGGGTCTATGCTCTGAAAATAAATTTCCATGAGATGTGGTGCACATAATGAATGAAAGGATTCTGCTGTCTCATTTATCCATTCCTACAAGAATAACACAAAAATTTTCTCTTCCTAAACCAAGGACAAGGACTTATTACTTAATAGAAGCACTTAAAACCTCAATTACATAGTTTAGTGGAAAAAATAGAACCACTAGTGATACAATGAAAATCATACAGTGCAGGATCAATCAAACCACTATCAACTGAAATATTATCCTCAAGTAACACAGCATTTCATCAAACCTCTACATTTCTCTCAAATTCATCTCAAGAAACATTGAGACTCTGCTACTCCCAGTGTATGGGATACTGGATCATTGCAGGTTATCCGCTCATCCCCAGAACCCCCCTCCTCCCCCAAAGGTTGCTTTAATGAGTCCAAGACGCTAAATGTTACACCATACTACCTCCAAAACAGGATAGAAAGAGCCTTCTCTTTCTTGGGTTAAGGAAGCCACGTAACTAGTTAGAGACCTATTGCAGCATAGTTACATGTAACCTACTGCAGGAAAAGAATGAAATATAATAATATTTACATACCCATAGTGAGTTGTCTTAAAATATCCAACCCTATCACGGAGTTTTTCTGCTTGTTCCACCTCCAGAGGGGTGTTAACCACCAAAGCAATTCCTACACTGTGTAAGATTTTGAGCCAATCAAAAAGTGCGCCATCATCCTCCATGAGATCCTTAAAATCAAGCTTAGGAACTTTTCCCTGCAGTGTTTCAGCATTCCAAAACTCTACCCCCTCCTTATTAAGATAAGGGAGCATTACGCTGCTTGGATCATCCTTCGCGTCGACCAGTCGACGAGAGTGCAGCCAGTCTGAGTCAAACACACTAACGTGTCCGTCGGGCCACGCAATGACTATCTCCTTCCCATCTAACCTCACGTCGTAGTTCTCTGGTAAAATTTTTAGATCTAACTTGCCCACAGTGTCAAATGATCGCTGGTAGGCTGATTCGTGGAAGCACTCCGAGCATTGGCAGTTATCGCGGAGGTACGCAAAAGGATAGCGATTCATAGAGTTGTTATTCCACGTTACATGTAGCATACCACCTTCTGCTTTCTTCTCGAGTTTCTGGACAAGAAATCCGGAAGCTGAGGTATTTGCAGCTTCGACTGACGTCGACATCGGGCTTAATAGTCCACATCGTATGATGAGGGGTGCCCTAAAAAGTTGCCTAACCAAAGAAGACATGTTTTTTTAGGTTTCTTGCATCCTTGCACATCTATACTAACCAGAATACCTTGCGGTTACTATCAAGGTCTCGCCCCATGTAAGTTAATCCGGATTCCAGAATCCAGGATATTTTTGCTCGTGGAATCCGGAATATTGGGCATTGGAATCCAGAATCCCGCTAAAGAATGAATTCAGAATCCATTTAAAATCGTATAAACAGCTTTCAAGCGCATCCATGTATGCACAGTCATGCTAAGATGCAGACTGCAGACCGTGAAGAGCGCGCTTTGTTCGCTGGAGAATTTCGACTGTTACAGCCAGACAAATTCATTAATGACCTATCACTCAATCGACTTCAATACTGACATGGCCAAAGTTCCTTACTCAGTAACTATCGATCAGTCTTCCACTCCGATTCAAAACCCTTCCTACTAAAGTTCGATTTTAGCTTGCAGCACTTTCTTTACTGTAAATTTCTTTGGGCTGTCTTGTGAAAATCCAGGTAATCATTTGCATCGTTCACACAACACATTTCTTACCTTTAAGTCAGCGTCACGGTCCACACAAATCACATCTTGCCGCGTGGGGCTAATCTGCATGAGCTCGAGAAACTTGACCCCGCGATTTTGTCTTACCAACGCGAGAGAGTAAAATTTCCTCATGTGGTGTCCAAAAATTGGAAACAGTTCCAATGCTACCAAAAGAGTAAGAAAACGGTGTACACACTTTAGTTATATGTAAATCACAGTTTTAAGAAAAGCAAACGAAAAAGTTGCACGGTCTGCACGGTGTGCACGGTCCGCACGGTCTGCACAGTCCGCATGGTCTACAGTCTGCGTTTTATCATGACCGATGCAACCACTGTAGAGTGCAGGCCACTCACGTGGTCGATGGGTGTGTAAATTTAGAACGACTAAGTAGATTGTTTACATAACAACAGCATTCAAATCCTACCGGATTTGCTTGGATTCCAACATGGCGACGTACCAAACGTTTCCAAGTACGATAAACTTTGAATTAATATATATATGAATATTAATGAAGGCGGAGAGGTCTATTTCTAAGTCAAAATTTCGGCATTTAAACGTAAACCGCTCTCTTTGATATTTGGCATTAGGAGTGACAAAAGTTAAGATTTCATAAGGCATCATATCTCAGTGCAAATAAAATACGATATAACCAGATTTTAGGGTAAAACAGGAAAATATCGGCGGGCCACCTTAAACCTTTAGAATCATTGCTCTGGAGAATTCATAGCCGAAGTAATGTGACTTGACTTGGCTAACCTTATCAAGAACAAAGAAGTAAAGAAAAGAGAATCTCTTATTCATGGAAATTACCGTGTAAATGCAGATCTTTTGAGATTTTGCAAAGGTTTAAGTATACTTGAGTGGGTTGAACACCGTTTTGTGCGCAATCTCATAACGTCGAACATCATCGCCAATTACATATAGGAAAACAAGCCTTTCTTAGTCATAGTCTGCGATTTAGTTGCGAAATACACGGGGTGTTATTAAAATTATATTTCAATTTCAATTTTTCGTCAATACTATGGTTTTTGTTTGAAAGGAAAGTTAAAAAAGTAATTTGAGATGATAGGGAAATATTTTCGAGCTGTTTTGTTGACAATTCTCCATAAGTCAATTTTGGATAACAAAAATTGGCCACCTTTTCCCAGTCGGAACAATGTTATGCTGTGCTAAAACAACTTTTTAGTCCAACAGTTATTTACAAATTAGAAATGATAGGCAATAATTTGAACTATTAGTTCTTTTGATACCGTTAAATCACTTGAAGAACCTCGAGGAACCTGAATGAAAGAATATGGCTTCGCCTCTTCAGATTTGCTTAAAAGATGAGGAATGAATGGACATTGGACTTAAGAGACGGACAGTCTCAACAGGTATTCCTAGAAGAAAAATTTATCCCTTAATTTGCTGTAATACATTTCTTGTAATTATCAAATGTTGTTATGGAAATATGAATAGACAAACATGCATTCACAAACATGTCCTTCAATAACTAAATCCGTCATTGAAGCCATTCTTAGAAAACGAAATGCGAAAATTAGGAGCAAACCAGAAACTAAAATCTGGAATCTTTTGCGTTTTGGAATCCGGAATCTGCTGGGGTAGAATCCGGAATCCAGCACCTGGAATCCGGAATCCACGGCGTAGAATCCAGAATCTAATATTGTCCTGGATTACCTTACATGGGACGAAAGGTCTTCGTGGCCGTTCATAAGGATGTCACGCAACGCACTCCCCCTACGCCCCCCCCCCCCCGTTTTGACGTCATTTGTGATCTACTACTGAAAAACGCACCGTAACCTATTCGATGAGTGGAAATGGGTATTAAGATATAGCTTCGGACCCGGAAAGTCATCGTGTTTTCGAGAAAGGGACTCCTTACGCGGTTTTTTGTATTCATTTAGGACCTGAGATCTAGCCGGCGAATCTACCCTTCTCCCACCCGCTGTCCCTCAAAAAGGGACCTTAATAATTATTTTTTGTTTGTTCGTTTTTTTTAACTTCTTCCTCTTCTTTTATTTTCCACGTGAAATATCACATACGGAAAAACTTAAATGAGATTTTTTTTGCAAGAGGGACAACAAGAAGAGATTAGAGGCTAATTTTTAAGAATATATTAAAACCGTTCAAATTTTCCATAAGTTTGGCTCACTAATCGCGCTTATATAGTAAACATGTGAAAGTCTTTTAACAGAGACTGAGCAAAGCCGGGTCCATGCTCTGACTGACGCCTTTGCCTTTGATTGACAATTAAGTTTCACGACATGGAAATTATTTTTTGTGTCAGCTGTCAATGGTTTTCCGTGTTTTGTTGCTACATCAATTACCGGTGTGAAATATTCTGCTTTTGCCACTCGCTCTGTTTAGACTTCGTTAGCGCGAGCTAAGCCGCATCTGCACGTCGCGGCTAAATTTTATTATTTCCTACTAAAGCCTAAAGGATCACTGACAGGATCGCTAAAGTTTTAGCGTAGAATGCAGGTAAGTACAGAAACTGGTGATTAAACTGTACTGGTTTTAAATTAAACAAAGTCAACCTCTGCTGGCAGCGTTCGATTTTCGTCGGCGTATATTTTCTTCTGTCGTATAGGGAGGAACCCTTTTAATGTGATCTCGCCTCATTCACTCTTTTCTCCGAAAACTATAAAAAAAATCAGTAAGTTCTAGGCGAGCTAGATCTCTTCAATTTCAACCAAGATTTCCTTCTTTCCTTCCTTCCAATCATGGCCCAGTTGTATAGAAGACAAGACGATCTAAGATCGTAAGTCGGGCTACAGGTAGACGCGCTGTTACAAGTGTTGACCACTCACGGTGCGCAGTGGTTCTAAAAGAAATACAGAGGTACCATGGTCCTAGTTTATGGGCGTGGTGTAAAATTTTTTCACCCCTGAGAGGCACCAATTCTACAACAACACACTGTCACATATTTTTGGTGCAATACCCTGACAGGTGTCCCAGAGGCTTCTGCTGCTGTGGACCTTTTGAGGCTGAACAGCCCAAGAGGTACTAAACCCGCCCTTTTTAACCTCTAAAAGCTTTGATGAGCACCTCAGTCCCTCTCCAACAAAGTGTAGTCAAAACGGGTCAATTTTTCGGTGTTTGTTCAAGCGTGAAATATTCAACTTTGTCTAGACAAACTGTCGCGCTTCATCATTTACAGTTATGGAAAATCCGTTCTTTCAAGCACCGACTTTAATTTGAACGCGTGAGAAGGCTATACAAACGACATTAGACAGGATTTGGTGGAAAATAAATATTGATTAAAAGTAGTATGTACGTGCAGAAACATGAACACGGTAAATTGACGGTATGGACACAAACTTGCATGTTTCATGCTTGAACAAATACGTAAAAGCTGAATACTGTAAACAAAAATACTCCCTGTAGCATGTTTGAAATTTCGAAACTTTTTACTTGTTTACGTTTCCAGAAAGCTTTTAAAACGGCAGCCGGCTGTTATTTTGAATCCTGAAGATAATACCGGAAAACGATGTAGATCAGAGTATTCAGTCATGATTGCTTACAGGGCTGATAACTGACTTATCTCTCAGACTGATAAAAGAAATGATAATCGAGTGACACTGCCATCTGCCGAAAAAATGATTACGTTTTTAAAGATTCCCGCTTTCAAATATTCCCCATTTTGAAGATTCCCGCTTTTAGAGATTCCCCGTTTTAAAGATTCCCGCTTTTAAAGATTTTCCGTTTTAAAGATTCCCGCTTTTAAAGATTTTCCGTTTTAAAGATTCCCGCTTTTAAAGATTTTCCGTTTTAAAGATTCCCGCTTTTAAAGATTCCCCGCTTTTAAAGATTCCCCGTTTTAAAGATTCCCGCTTTTATAGATTCTAGTGAGACCTTCGCTAAATCATTTGATTCTTTTGCTATTTTGAGTTCGCGGAACAACCCGTTTCGAAATATACGCTCATTACACAAGCCATCTTTTGGAGTGGGTCTACCGCGAACGGTGTGTGAGTCTGTATGCTTGAGCGTTTCTGGAAATAAAAGCAGGTTTATTCATATTAATTACCTGGCTCAATGTAAATTTGGCAGTAATAAACCTGATCTCGAACAAAATATCAAGAATCAATCTATAAGACGAAGTTTGATTAATTCTCTTTTTCGAAGGCTTCGACGAAAAGACGACTTTTACCCCTGCTTTGGAGGAAATAAGGGGCTGGACTGAGGGGGTGCGTTAAAGCTCCCAACATTAAAATACAGTCAACTCTCTCTCTTGGACACTCTTGTTAGTTGAACCATCTGCTTGTGGAAATTATTCCTGTAAGCAGACGCTAAAGAAAGAGTGTTATGTCGGACTCTTGATGATGTCATACGAACGGACAATTTGCTTTCCCGCGGGCAAACAGAGATTTGAACAAACCGATCTCCACTGTTCTGTTGCTGTCTCAAAGGTCACAGACACAACTATGTCGTTTGCAATTGTGATCTACTGCAATTACTTGATCCCTGGTTGTGTTTCTGTTTTTTGTGCTACAAATAGGTATCATTTGGTGTGTTCCGGCGTGTTCCGATGTTCTGGCGTGTTAGGGTGTGTTCCGATGTTCTGGCGTGTTCCGGTGTGTTCTGATGTTCCGTTATTCCAGCGTTCCTCTCTTACTGTGTCCCAGTATTCTTAATTTTAGTACATGCCGTAGGCTGTAAACCACATCACAGGTGACCTTAACTCCCTATGAGAGGCTAAATAAACAATAACCTCTATTTGGCGCGAAAATATGCACTGTTGTTTTCCCGCAGACATTACTTGTTTGAAGATGCAAACAATTTTTCTGTGAGCTTCGAGGAACAGATAATGTCGAAGAACAAATATACGAGCAATTTTTTCGCGCAGAGTAAAGGCGAGTTTGTTTTTTTATCTTTTTTTCGGTTGCTGCTCCAAATGAAGGTCTTAAATATATTCAGGCAATGGCTACTTTCCAAACCTCTTCGTCTCTTAAAACAAAATATCTCTCATTCCGCATCTTCTGGTTAGGCATCTGTTCTTGCGACTTCTGAGCTCATTATTTTCATATCAAAATATGAATCAATCCATTATAAACCAAATCAAACCAGGACTAAAATTAAAGACCTCGTTCAGCACCAGTTCTTCCAGCTCTGACTCGCCATATTTATATCACAATGCATTCTACCCCATTCTAAAGCCAATCAAACCGGTTATGTTCTGGCTAAGCATAAGTTCTTACAACCTCTGATCCCGCTATATATATGACACGATGCATTCTACCCCCATTACAAACCAAACCAGGACTAAATAAAATTTTACAACTCTACACGGAAGAAAAATTATTCTATAGTCCTCTGGAATGTGACTGATAATAACAAGCTTTATGGTTTAATCCGATAGGTAATTCTCTCCTTCCTGTCATACCTTTTATTATATATTCAGTTGGGGGAATTTCATCCTCCAGACAAGTTTGTCTATTTTTATCATCTATTTGATGGGTAACGTATTGATATCATAAGAACTTACATGTTTCAATTTTATCTTTTTGGAGATAAATGACAAGGCAACTAGGAAAACGGCTTCCGGTCCAACTAATATTTCTTGTACGAAATTCACGAAAAGCCACATGCATTCAGTGTGTTGACTTCAGCGAAGTAAGTTGAAATATTTCTTAATAATATTTCACATCGAAACATGAGTTATTACCAAAAAATCCCGTAAATAATCGAAATGAGTTTATTTCCTTTTATCGGAAAGGGCTGCATAATGACTTATTATTGTTTTAGTTCACCTCGATCATGTTTCAAGGGCCATTCATGTGTGTTTTACCTTCAAGAAGATGTAGTATGCTTTAGTACGATAGCGGAATATTCAGCTTTTTCGCCAGCACTCTCATACGAGAATACATGATATCCCAATCCAAGTAGATGCCGCGAAGGAACCGACTTTGTCCCCCTTGGACAGTAAACGCCGATCTCCCATGCAACACGCGACTGTTGTTGAAGGTGATCATATCCCCAGGGACCATTTTGTGCTCTATTTGATTGGCCGGTTCTCTTAACATCTTGCCCAGAGTAAGATAAGCTTCGTAAAGTTGAACAGTCTCCTCAGGGGTGGAGTTGAGCACGACAGAGTCTCGCACGTGGTTGTTGTAAGCAAAACGCACAATTTGGCCGTTCTTGTCCAACCTGAGACAAAAATGTGACATAAAAGCAATCAGTTCTTGTATGTTGTCGGGTAAAGCGCTTGGCCATAGGGCCATAGGGAATGTTGAAAGTAATCCGGGATTGTTTTTAGTTATGCTTTACTTCGCTCTGTGATTGGTCCAGAAAATTTCGCTCCACTTTTCCAACCAAACAGAAGCAAAACTAACGCCAATCACGTCTTGGTCGTCCGCGTTTTCCCGCTCTTTATGCAGTATGGATGTTTTACTTGGGTTTGGTTTTGCGATACTCACTCGAAAAACGCTTCATGAACTCTACCGTTGCATAGTCGACTTAAATGTCCTTGCTCAATCAACTGAGATCCCGCAGGGTTGTATAAAAGAAAGGCGTTAGCAAACGCGAGGGAACAAGTCACAAGTTGTTTCACTTTTGCATCTGACTGGGAGAGAAAGTGGCTCTAACTTCGTAAACCAATTACAGAGAATAGAAGAGCAAATCAAAAACGCTTCCGGATTTACTTTGGACATTCAATTGAACTTAACTCCACAATAATGTTCATGAGTAGTAACTGACTTACTCAATCATGTGTCGAGAAAATTTGTAGTGAAAATCTCCAAACATGTCCTTTCCAATGTCAACAAACTGCATTCGCGTCTTTGTCAGGATATCAAACTTTTTGCGATCTTTATTTCGCAGCTCCTGTGAAACGAAGAAGCCATCTACAAACTGGTTTGCTCCGCCTGTACCAGTGGCTTGTTCAATGCAGTGCAACATCTGAACCTTAAACAGAGAAGATTACTGTCAGAGGTGCTATAAGCGCAATTCAAAGAGCAACATTTTTCTCATTGATTACACAATACATCTCTTTATACCTTTTATCTTAAAAGAAAAAGCGGAGCAAGGCTGTGCTCTAGCGGCGCCCGGTCGCCTCAGGCGACTAACATTTGGTCTCGGGCGACTGAAAAAGAAAAGCGGTCGCCCGTCCGGGCGCATAGATTTCGGCTTGTATGAAAACTCAAAACGAAACCAGCAAACGTATAGAAACGGAACGGAACGGAACGAAACAAAAAGAAACTCCATCGTGCTCCCCGGCTCCCGCTAGCCCAAAAAGCAGTTTCAACAGTGGAGCGCGTGATTAATAAAACGAAACCATCCTTGATGCAAATTAGTGTTTATTTAATTAGCTTCGTCCATGGCATGCAAGATGTTTATCAGCACCATATTTGGCGACTTGCTCTCAATTATGATCATTCGATCAAAAATTTGACGAAAATGAAACTTTAATATAAGAACCCTTTTGTTTCGAAACCTATTTTAGTGATCTTCAAAGAAATTTTCTTAGCGGTTTTAACATGTATGTGGTTAATTTATAACAGGATTTCATGATATCACAAGTTCGCCAAAATAGAGTACGTGACTGCTAAATATAGTAACTCGCTTCGCCGCCCGTGCCCGGTGAAGTGAATATTGAACGAGAGAGATTAAAGATGAAACTGTTTGGCAATTCTGCGGATTCCCTGGAACTGTAAGAAGTATACAACGCTACTCTTTCAAAACGTCACGGATTAGTAAAGATTGTCATTCAACAATGGTTTCCTCGGCCGGAAGTCGCACAAACTTGCAATCAATTTTTAATTAAACATCCTATCAATGGTTTCGTCTACTTTCTGAAAATTTTAACTTTCTTGCAAATAGTAAGTTGCAATGACGAAGGCTTCCCGATTCACTATAACTTTCTCTAATGAGAGCTAGATAAACTTTGAAGTCCATCCATGAATCAAAATCTTTGAATAAGGATTTTTTTATTGTATATTGTTAACTGATTCAACTATAAAATGGATTATTAATTAATTAATCAATTAATTAATCAATTCGGGCGACCAACCTGGAAGGCTGGGCGACCTACTTGTCATGGTTAGGTGCCCAAAGGGCGCCCTGAAAATTTTCCTAGAGCACAGCCTTGGCGGAGTCTGTTAGGACTCGAACAGAGGGGTTCTTGCTCTTAAATCTACAACAGCTGGGGTGTAATAGCCTTCAATCTGATATTTTAGACCTATGTCACATGAAAAAGGTCTGGGGAGGGGGAGGAAGCACAGGACACAGGCCAGGTCACATGACTTGGACATGTGACCCTAACAGCAAACAGTACTTTGGCCCTACCTACTAAAAGAATTAATGGTCTGGAGCTTTCAGACAAATCCAGCAAAAATAGGAACCCTCTTTCACACATTATGAACAAAAAGACAAAAACAAGGTCACTTCCTGTGGGACACATAGACAATATCATTTTACAATTTTATTGGGTAGTTTTTGTCTGAGTGATATCTCAGCACAACCCATGTGAACACCCACAGGGAAAAGAAACAACATGGCAGAAAGCTGTCAAGAAAGAGCTGACGCCATGGATCTCCACATGATAGGGCCAAGGCCAAATGCCAGAAAACATTAAACAAGATGAAAGGACATAAATGTAGTCTAAAATCTTAATAGTAGCAAAGAGAATTGAGTAACAAACAATAATTTAGCTTTGCGCCATTTCCAATGCCCCTCTTTCAGATCAGGCTGCACCTCCCTACCCTCAAACTTACCTCACAGCCAATTCTTGTCACAACCCACAAACTAACCACATCACATTTCTTGCCAGTAATAAGGGGACTTGCTATTTGGATTAAAATTAATGTACCAGTAGTTAAAACAGATATAATCTAAGGGTTCCCAAGGCTCCAGACCTTCATGAAGAAACTGAGTACACTTACCCCTGGTATATAATCATAGTAAGGCAGGTCAATATGCAATGGCAAAAAGTTTGAAGTATATGCTAAGTTATTTGCTTCATATTTTGTTTTCACATCAAAATAATGCCTGCAGGAAAAAAGAAAAAATGTTCTTGATTTCTACAGAATTAACCCTCCTTAACAGCTGACAAGAGTTATGAATTTAAATAAATAAAAGTTCACACAGCAACCAGGTGGACAATCAGACATAGTTTGATGCTACTCTGGTTTGCAGATTTAAGAAGTTACAATTCATAGACCCAACGTTTCGACACTCCTGTCTAGTGCCTTCACCAGGGGTGATCTAAATGCTGCAACAAGAGGTCCTTTTCTATGATCACTAATTAGCGGCCTTTTTTCTGATGAGGTGTAAATAGGCGTCAGGAGGCAAACCGCTATCATCACGATTTAAAGGAGCGTGGGCGGAGTTAATATGCCAAGCCTCCAAACAAAGACGCTGGTGGTAATGCCGATTAGTGGTGATAATTTTAGAATTATCCCACCCAATTGAGGAAATTCAGCTTTATCAGAGCATACATGCCTAACTAACCATACAATGGGGTGGGATAACTTCTTCGGTTACATTCATTAAATCTGCAAACCAGAATAGCATCAAACTATGTCTGAGTTATGAATTTTTTTAACGACAAAAAAAACAGATTCTATTGTTTTTTCGTCCTAATTTGCATACTTTAAAAACACAACAAAGAAAGTTAAATAATCTACTAATGAAACATTTTCAGTTTCGATCCCCAGACACAACAAAGAAAGTAACAAAAGCCTCGCAGTTATTGGTCTTTATTAGCTTGAGTTAAATAATCTACCGATGAAACATTTTCAATTTCGATCCATGAATAAATTTAGTAGAGTATTTAAGAAACAGCTGACGAGATAAACATCACGATTGTACCGTATTACTGTAATCACAAGCGACCAGAAACTCGAAATGGCAACGAAACTTACCACTGCGAAACATCAGTTGTAGGAAGAATTGACGTGTTTTTTGGTGTGAAAACTTTTTTTTTATAAAAAATTTGGTTAAAATTCGGGGTGCGTGTTATACATGGGCGCGTATTATACACGGGTAAATACGGTAGTTACATGTAACCTACTGTAGGAAAATAATGAAAAATAATAATAATTACATACCCATAGTGAGTTGTCTTAAAATATCCAACCCTATCACAGAGTTTTTCTGCTTGTTCCACCTCCAGAGGGGTGTTAATCACCAAAGCAATTCCCACACTGTGTAGGATTTTGAGCCAATCGAAAAGTGCACGATCGTCCTCCATGAGGTCCTTAAAATCGAGCTTAGGAACTTTTCCCTGCATTGTTTCAGCATTCCAAAACTTTACCCCTTCCTTATTAAGATTAGGGAGCATAACGCTGCTTGGATCATCCTTCGCGTCGACCAGTCGACGAGAGTGCAGCCAGTCTGAGTCAAATACACTAACGTGTCCGTCGGGCCACGCAATGACTATCTCTTTCCCATCTAACCTCACGTCGTAGTTCTCCGGTAAAATTTTCGGATCTAACTTGCCCACAGTGTCAAATGATCGCTGGTAGGCGGATTCGTGGAAGCACTCCGAGCATTGGCAGTTATCGCGGAGGTACGCAAAAGGATAGCGATTCATGGAGTTGTTATTCCATGTTACATGTAGCATACCACCTTCTGCTTTCTTCTCGAGTTTCTGGACAAGAAATCTGGAAGCTGAGGTATTCGCAGCTTCAACTGCCGTTGACATCGGGCTTAATAGCCCACATCGTATGAAAAGGGGTGTCCTAAAAAGTTGCCTAACAAAACGAGACATGTTTTTTTTCTAGGTTGCGTGCATCATTGCACAACTATACTAACCAGAATACCTTGCGGTTACTACCAAGGTTTTCGTAGCCGTTCAAAATGATAGGGTAGTCTCTCATATACCGGGTTCTGAAATAACTAATAATTAACTGATAGATATAGCAGAAGGGTAAAGTGAGTGCGTACAGAGGATCAGTGAACAGTGGGCACGGCGGACCAGTGAGTACAGAGGACCAGTGGAACAGTGGGAACAGAGCAATAGTCTTTATCGAAGGGTAAAGTGAGTGGGTACAGGGGATCAGTGAACAGTGGGCACAGCGGACCAGTGAGTACAGAGGACCAGAGGAACAGTGGGAATAGAGGAAGAATCTTTATCGAAGAGTAAAGTGAGTGGGTACAGAGGATCAGTGAACAGTGGGCACAGCGGACCAGTGAGTACAGAGGACCAGAGGAACAGTGGGAATAGAGGAATAGTGGGAACAGAGGACCAGTGGAACAGTGGGCACAGAGGACCAGAGAAACAGTGAGAACAGAGGACCAGTGGGTACAAAGGACCAGTGGGTACAGAGGGCCAAAGGACCAGTGGGTACAGAGGGCCAAAGGACCAGTGGGCACAGAGGACCAGAGAAACAGTGAGAACAGAGGACCAGTGGGTACAAAGGACCAGTGGGTACAGAGGGCCAAAGGACCAGTGGGTACAGAGGACCAGAGGAACAGTGGGAACAGAGGACCAGATGACCAGTGGGCACAGAGGACCAGTGGGTACGGAGGACCAGAGGATCAGTGGGATCAGAGGACCAGTGGGTACAGAGGAACAGAGAAAAAGTGGGAACAGAGGATATGAAGGCACCAGATGGGACAGTGCTAGAAGACACCCAAAATTGTTGAAATCCTATGGCTGCATTTAGAGTTATTCATATAAGGTAGCAAATCATTTTCCAACTCTGAACCTTGTGTTTCTGTACTGTAAGAATATTATTTAATGTTTTTTTCCTTTCTGTCACAAGTCTAAAAGGCTGAGTTTAGGAGTAGGGCAAAATCTTTTTCCTATGCAAAATGTGAAAAATATAAGGCTTTTTCTAATTACTGCATCATATTCTCCTAAAGTTTAAGTGTTGAAGTTTTTTCAGACTTGTTGTAAAATATGTTTTATTTTATAATCAATAAGGATGCTACAAACTGCCACCTTTGTTCCAGTCAAAGCAACTTAGCTATACCTTTTCCACTAAACAAGCAATTTATTTGATTACAAACAAAGCTATTCCTCATTAATAACCAAATTATATAATAATCTGTTAATTATTAGTTATTTCAGAACCCAGTATATGAGAGACTACCTGATAGGTGTAACAGGAGGGTAAAGTGGGTACAGAGGATCAGTGAACAGAGGGCACAGCGAATTAGTAGTACAGTGGAAATATAGGAACAGAGGATCAGTAAACAGTGAGCATAAAGGACCATTGAATTGTGCCATTGCAATCTGTAGCCAGGATTTCCCTGAGAGAATTCAAAGTTACGACAGAAGCTTATAAGTTCTCAGTGAAAATTTTTGTCTAAGGTAGCAGAGGGTAGTAAATGTTCCCTCTCACAGAAAAATCTTCTTAGTAGGTATTCCATAACCTTATGATTTGACCCTTTCACTCCTCGTGGGAGTAATATGAATGCTCACAACACCAAAGCATTCAAAATTCACACAAATTATCAACTAAGGAATTGAGTTTGATTGGCCACCAAATTCTCAGATCCTAAACTACATGTAAAGAATGGCAAAGCAGTTTTACAATAGAAAAAAGCTTTGTGTTCTGTCACCTAAGCCAAATCAATATAATCATCCTCTGGATCAATATGGTGTTCCTGGCAGAGTCGAGCCTTCTGTGGGTGCTTGTCTAGGAATTTATTAAAAAGGTTCCTCTGTACCCACTGTTCTTCTGGTCCTCTGTGCCCACTGTTCCTCTGTTCCCACTGTTCCTCTGCTCCTCTGTTCCCACTGGTCCTCTGTGCCCACTGTTCCTCTGGTCTCACTGTTCCTCTGGTTCTCTGTACCCACTGGTCCTCTGTACCCACTGTTCCTCTGGTCCTTTGTACCCACTAGTCCCTTGTACCCACTGGTCCTCTGTACCCACTGTTCCACTGGTTCTCTGTACCAACTGTTCCACTGGTCCTCTGTGCCCACTGTTCCTCTGGTCCTCTGTTCCTCTGGTCCTCTGTTCCCACTGTTCCACTGGTCCTCTGTACCCATTGTTCCTCTGGTCCTCTGTAACCATTGTTCCTCTATTCCTCTGTACTCACTGCTCCCCTGGTCCTCTGTACCCACTGTTCCTCTGGTCCTCTATGCCCACTGTTCCACTGGTCCTCTGTACCCACTGTTCCACTGGTCCTCTGCACCCATTGTGACACTAGTCCACAGTGCCCATTGTTCCTCTGGTCCTTTATGCTCACTGTTTACTGATCCTCTGTTCCTATATTTCCACTGTACTACTAATTCGCTGTGCCCTCTGTTCACTGATCCTCTGTACCCACTTACTTTACCCTCCTGTTACACCTATCAGGTAGTCTCTCATATACTGGGTTCTGAAATAACTAATAATTAACAGATTATTATATAATTTGGTTATTAATGAGGAATAGCTTTGTTTGTAATCAAATAAATTGCTTGTTTAGTGGAAAAGGTATAGCTAAGTTGCTTTGACTGGAACAAAGGTGGCAGTTTGTAGCATCCTTATTGATTATAAAATAAAACATATTTTACAACAAGCCTGAAAAAACTTCAATGCTTAAACTCTAGGAGAATATGATGCAGTAATTAGAAAAGCCTTATATTTTTCACATTTTGCATAGGAAAAAAATTTTGCCCTACTCCTAAACTCAGCCTTTTAGACTTGTGACTGAAAGGAAAAAAACATTAAATAATATTCTTACAGTACAGAAACACAAGGTTCAGAGTTGGAAAATGATTTGCTACCTTATATGAATAACTCTAAATGCAGCCATAGGATTTCAACAATTTTGGGTGTCTTCTAGCACTGTCCCATCTGGTGCCTTCATATCCTCTGTTCCCACTTTTTCTCTGTTCCTCTGTACCCACTGGTCCTCTGATCCCACTGATCCTCTGGTCCTCCGTACCCACTGGTCCTCTTTGCCCACTGGTCATCTGGTCCCCTGTTCCCACTGTTCCTCTGGTCCTCTGTACCCACTGGTCCTCTGGTCCTCTGTACCCACTGGTCCTTTGTACCCACTGGTCCTCTGTTCCCACTGTTCCTCTGGTCCTCTGTACCCACTGGTCCTTTGGCCCTCTGTACCCACTGGTCCTTTGGCCCTCTGTACCCACTGGTCCTTTGGTCCTCTGTACCCACTGGTCCTTTGGTCCTCTGTACCCACTGGTCCTTTGGCCCTCTGTACCCACTGGTCCTTTGTACCCACTGGTCCTCTGTTCTCACTGTTCTTCAGGTCCTCTGTGCCCACTGTTCCACTGGTCCTCTGTTCCCACTATTCCTCTGGTTCCTCTGGTCCTCTGTACTCACAGGTCCGCTGTGCCCACTGTTCACTGATCCTCTGTACCCACTCACTTTACCCTTCGATAAAGACTATTGCTCTGTTCCCACTGTTCCCCTGGTCCTCTGTACCCACTGGTCCTCTTTGCCCACTGGTCCTCTGTTCCCACTGTTCCTCTGGTCCTCTGTACCCACTGTTCCTCTGGTCCTCTGTACCCACTGATCCTCTGGGCCCACTGTTCCTCTGGTTCTCTGTACCCACTGATCCTCTGGGCCTACTGTTCCTCTGGTCCTTTGTACCCACTGGTCCTCTGTTCTCACTGTTCCTCTGGTCCTCTGTGCCTACTATTCCTCTGTTCCCACTGTTCCTCTGGTCCTCTGTACTCACTGGTCCGCTGTGCCCACTGTTCACTGATCCTCTGTACCCACTCACTTTACCCTTTGATCCTTTGATATAGACTATTGCTCTGTTCCCACTGTTTCTCTGGTCCTCTCTACTCACTGGTCTGCTGTGCCCATTGTTCACTGATCCTCTGTACCCACTCACTTTACCCTTCTGCTATATCTATCAGTTAATTATTAGTTATTTCAGAACCCGGTATATGAGAGTCTACCCAAAGGATATCACGCAACGCTTTCCCCCTACGCCACCCGTGGGATCTTTTTTGAAAGAATGTTAAGGATTAGAGGCAAATTTTCAAGAATATATCAAAACCGTTCAAATTTTCCATAATTTTGGCTCACTAATCGCGCTGGTCTTTTATCGGTTCATACAGTAAACATGTGAAAGTCTTTTTCTGGTCAGAGACTGAGCAAAGCCGGGTCTTTGCTCTGACTGACGCCTTTGCCTTTGATTGACAATTAAGTTTCACGACATGGAAATTCTTTTTGTGTCAGCTGTCAATGGTTTTCCGTGTTTTGTTGCTACACCTGTTACCGGTGTGAAATATTCCGCTTTTGCTACTCACTCTGTTTAGACTTCGTTAGCTGAGCCGCATCTGCACGTCGCGGCTAAATTTTATTATTTCCTACTAAAGCCTAAAGGATCACTGACAGGATCGCTAAAGTTTTAGCGTAGAATGCAGGTAAGTACAGAAACTGGTGATCAAACTGTACTGGTTTTAAATTAAACAAAGTCAACCTCTGCTGGCAGCTTTCGATTTTCGTCGGCGTATATTTTCTTCTGTCGTATAGTGAGGGACCCTTTACACGTGATTTCGCCTTACTCACTCTTTCCTCCGAAAGCTATTAAAAAAAATCAGTGAGAGATTTCGTTCTTTCCTTCCTTCCAATCATGGCCCAGTTGTATAGAAGATAATTTAAGGACTTTGGTCGGTTCTTCTCGGTAACTAAAGTAAAATCTCTGATAAGGAAAACAATCGCGCTGAAATTACTTCTTAAATTACGCGTACTTTCAAGGATCAAAATTCGTTTGGTGCCGAAATCATTTGCAGAGGTTCTGAGCCACTCTGGATTGAAGGCATTGAGAATAAAAAGTTTTGTTTTGATCAACACTGAATTAAAGTTATAATATTTTTTATTTCTTTTTTCAGGAAATAATAGCAGGTTTATTCATATTAATTACCTGGCTCAATGTAAATTTGGTATTAATAAATCTGATCTCGAACAAAAATATCAAGAATCAATCTATAAGACGAAGTTTGGTTAATTTTCTTTTTCGAAGGCTTCGATGAAACGACGACTTTTACCCCTTTCGATTTAGTCGGGTTTTGCTTGATTTGCTCAGGCACTTGATAGAGGATATACTAGACCGCTGTTCTCGCATTCTACAGGAAGCAGAGGGAGAAATTAAGAAAACAGTCTTCTAAAATAGCGATTCATTCAGGCGAAATATTATTGTCAGGCAACAATATAATTGTATCAATCCCACAAATTCGCCCATCAAAACGTTCGCGAAAGACAACTGCGGAACATCAGATTTACATTTGATATTGAGACTAAGAGAAACTGTAACAGTATTGAGAAACTGATTATGGAATAAATACTGCCTTATCTGCCATGGAGCGGTTAAGAAATGTCTCAGGGTCTTCGAGAAAAAGTTTTTAGTGGTATGTTAATCAACAGTATTGTAAAGAAAATCATTTAAAGGGAGCTATTGGCACAAATAACTTTTTTAGTATGCAAAATTCTAAAAGAAATTATGGGAACAATGGTTTCATCTCTTTAAATCGCAGTTTATTTGCATAGTTGCCCTATTCAAGATTGTTGTCATGAAGACCATTACCTATCAGCTCTTTTTCGCCTTAAATAAGCAAGTGTCAAAGTACAAACATTACAGTTAAAGATAAGCTAGGAGATTGTTGCATAGCATAGAAAAGACATTTTTTTATTTAACTGCCACTATCGCTGTCCTCTGGTAAAAACTTGCAATTTTTCATAGGCTCATCGCCCTGTCTTTCTCCATGGCTCCCTCTCTCCCCCATCCTCTATCTCCCTTCCCCCCGCAACAAGCACGTTTTCATGGCCTATCAGGTTTCACAGCGCCTCTTACGAACTTATGTTGCGTTTACAGTTATTACGCCATTAAAAAAATCTACACCGATGTTCCCATGATGTTTTTCCTCACGAATGATTTGAAGGGAAAGCCCATCGGGAACGAAATTGTTTTCTGACTCATCGTGCTTCCTGTTGAAACGGGAATTGTCCTGCAATCTTCCAAGAAAGCGTGATGAGATTTCAATGAGTTTTAGGCAAACAAGATAAAGGCGTTGACTTATTCAGTCATCAAAAATTTAATTTTTTCTCCAATCGCTTCCTTTAGGATAATGTGTTTCATTTGAGGACCGAAGGAACACTCTTACTTCAAGACTGGAAGCTTAATTCAATCGAAGGTATGATAGCCTTTTACGCAGTCTTCTTTCACAATGTTTGAGTGGTTTACTTCTCAAACCGTAAAGATCTGAATATGATTCTTTCGCTTGATGTCTAAATTACGTGGCGTTTGATGACACGTGACAAACTGACCCTTGAAAGACCAGATGAATAAAGGGGTAAGTTTCTAAAGAAATTGTGGTGCTGCGTCGGTGGGAGAGTATAGCAGGTAATGTAGTGTTAACAACTGAGTTGAAAACGTAAATTAGCCACCCGTAAAGGGTAAAAAAGCTGACGTTTCGACCGTTATCCCTTTGTCAGAGCGATTGCAAAGGGCTAACGCTCGAAACGTCAGCTTTTTTACCCTTTACGGTGAGTAATTTACGTTTTCAAATCAGTTTTTAACACCACATTACTTGAAAGACCAGAGGTGGCCAATTGCAAAAAATACCAATGATCACATAAAATCATCAGTTCTCTAACAGACAAACAAACAAACGCTTACTGGGTGCCATGCGCCGAAAAAAGACTCAGACTTGAGCCCAGTTCGAGTTAGAGAGTAAAACCTTGTTCGTTGTTGTTGATTACTTCTGCGCAGTCAAAGTCTCAGGAAATATTGTTTCTAACAGTTTTTTCGGTGTTAATGAGTTTTCACCTTTCTGTTTCAGTTCTTATAGGAGCTTTTTTCATCACAGTTCTAGTTGCTGCTCTATACGAGGGCCTCAAAATATTCAGGCAATGGCTGGTTTGCAGACCTCTCCATCTCTTATTCAAAGACATCTGTCATTCAACGTCAACAAGTTTAGATGTTACAGATCCTGAGGACGCATGTAGCAATAAAGAAACCCTACAACAACTATTTGTTAGATTCCCGAACAGGAGGTGAGCATGACTTTCTTTCTTGACCACTTGTCATCGAAAGTTTTATCTGTCCTTCATTGAAAATAAATACATACACATAAAACAGGAACAGACAACGTGATTAGCGAACCTGGCCGATTGAGAAAATAAAAACCAGAAACAGAACGAATGCGCCGTTGTTAACGCTTCCTCTTGCTTAAATATAGCTACGGAAACATGCCCCTGGCAGCGCCTCCTCACTCCTCCTCCCTCCTCATGAGAGAACATCATCGAGTCCTAACGATTACGAGCGTTTGATTTACGTCAGTGACCTTCTTCCCCTTTTCTTTTCTTTGCAGCCAAAGATGGAGAATTAAAATTCACACATTGCAGGCGTGTCTTCACACGCTACAAGTGCTAGTGGGATATGTGCTGATGTTAATAGTTATGACGTATAATGTTTGGCTTGGGGTTGCAATGGTTGCTGGGGCAGGAGTTGGGTATATGACTTTCTCAGCTATTTTCCCCGATGACTTGAGGCTCCGAAAGATTGAAGACCATAAAAAAGCTTTAGATCTTAATGAGCTTTCCTGTCAAAGAAATCTTTTGTCACAGTAATAAAGGAAATGCGCCTTACTCGTTTGACATTCACTTTACTAACACTCAGCCTCCTCACTGAAGGACTCAAACAAAAAAGGAAAACAACAAAATGAATTGTTCAATTTGATTTAATATCAACGGTCCTACTTGATTGAAAAATACATTTCCTTCCTATGCAATAAATATAGCAAAATAGGCTTTATCAAATTAAGCTTAAAAGCAGTTATCACTAAGCATATTTTTCCTGCACTAGAAACAAAGGTTATCTTAATATTTCTGACCCAATTATGGAAAAAGCAAAACATATTCACATGAATAATGGCTTGAATTCTCATCACAAATTACTTTCCCGTCAGAGATAGTCTACTATGGAATAGGTCAGTGTCTACAAAATGCAAGCCAGCCCATCACAGTAGCCATTTTGTTTAGCCTTCGTTAACCTTGCTATTTTTCTTTTTTTTTTATCTCTAGCTCTTGAAACTGTAACCCACTGGCTTTCATTTGAGGAAGTAGATGACTATGTTAAAAAAAAAAAAAAAACGAATTGTAAACAATCTTATCCCTCATCCCCTATCCCCTTAGAATACAACATCACCCGATGCAAAAAAAGAAGACTGTGCAAAATTAAATAAATTTTTGCAAAATTATCATCACCTTGATATACCCTTTTTGCTATGATTGTGTGACATAACTTTCCTAATGACCATATTACTATAAAGGTTTGTAGCAGAAAAGGATATAATAGCCTATCAAAGCATCCAAAAACAAAGAAAAACCAACAGATTGATGCAAACAAATAAATAACAAATTTCACCCCATACTAGCAAAATACAGATCAAAAAACTTCCACCAAACCATGCTGAGTTGTAAAAGTCTTTGTCTATACCATGGATAGAGAAAAAAAAACAGGGAGACAAAGTGGGCAATCAGTGTAACAAAGTGAAAAATGAGGAAGAAGGACATGGGCACTTCCCATGATCTTTCATCTAGATCCCATTCCCTTTTTTTATTCCACATCTCCTTTCTACTTCTCATATCACCTTTCTCTTCTGTTACTGCTCATTGCACCAGTCTTCACAGCTACTTAAACACATGCACTGCATGTAGTACCCACAAATATTATCAAAATTAACTTTAAAGGTATCAAATGCCCCATAAAAGTTATCTATCTAATTTATAGCAAAGAAAATATTAACCTAGAAATATCATAATGAAAATAAAAATATCCTTATTATCTGTTTACCCAAAATATTTTAACCATTCATTTATCATTTTGGAATATCAATTCAACTCTAATAGACTTTGATCAGTGATTCTCTGCAAGCAATTTGCTCAGATAAAAGTTATTTCAAACTACTCATTCCAAGATGTTCATAAATGGAAAGTTGCAACACCTTTCTACAACCACACTGTTTAAACTGGTCCTTACAAATATTCCCCCCCCCCAAAAAAAAGAAGCTAATCAGTTAGAAAATAGAATAGGAACAGTGTTGTCTGTATCACAAACTACTTAAATTTTGGCTTGCGTCTAAAAGTTTGCTATAATTTTTATGCAAATGGTGCTATCAATTTTCCTAAAACACCTGATGAAATTTTTCACAAATTTATAAATGAATCCATGGATGCGATCACCTGGATTTTGCAAAGAACATGAGATACTTCTGGGTATTTTCTGTAACCCTCTGTTTTTTTTGTGGACATGTTCTTCATATCAGTCACTATCAAATTCTAACAAATTGCTGCTGTTGTGTAAAAAGATTCAAATGAGATGTTCTAAAGGAACTGTGTATGAATTTTCTTCAGAGCATTTCTTGAATGCTAGCATGTCAATTCGGTCTGAATTAAAAAGTGTAAAGCAGACTGTGTGCATATTGAAATTAATTTATAGTTCAATTAAATAAAAAATATGTATGTTAACTAACCCACTCAAAAAAACTGAAATTATAAAAGATACCAGCTATCTATATTGGTGCTCTCCTCCAAACAAAGAATTTTATTGTAAGAGAATGGTACTAATCAGTGACAGTGTTCATAGATATCGACCACTTTGTTCAGCTTCCATCCAAACACAAAATAACCAAAGCCAGCTCCCAGTGCAACAGCCAGACACAGCCAGACATTGTATGTCATGAAGATCAACATGAGGAAATAGCTAAGGGTGACTTGGACAACATGAAGGAATGTTTGAAGTATATGATGCCAATTGCAGATTCTGGACCTGTCAAGAAAAAGGCAATACAACCTGACTTATTTGAAAACAAAACAAAAATCAACAGAAAAAAGCTGATGAGATGCAGTGTAAAGCATTAATACCTAGTCCATTCTACAGTTGCCAAGCCTTTGAACAGAAGTGAGGCTAAGGGTGACCTTGTTATGATAAAAACCTTGCTGTTTTTCAAATGTAAATTACTTTGTGATCATGCTAACTAGATACTGGTCTCTATCACAACATGGTCAACTTCAGCCTCACTCCAAATCAAAGGCTTCCCAACAAAGGACACAACTGTAAAAAGGCCTATTGCCATAATAACCGAGCTTATTGGAACTCTAATGCATGATATGACTACATATTCTAGTTTGCATGATTGATTTGACCCTGCTACCATTTCTCACACATCAAGTGCTAATGAAACCAACATGAAAGAAATGTCAACATAGCAACATACAACTTTTCAACCCTTCAACTACCAAGATCCTGACACTGCCTGTCAAACATTTATGAAAATTTCAGCTCTGAAAGTTTGGTGTAGACAAGGCAAACAAAATCTCCCAATTAATATTTTCTTTCTTCCCAATCCCTCTCTGCTTAACGATGTATTGATGTGGTTGGGAGAAATCACACATTGCTTAGTCATGAGAAAGAAAGGGTTGTTAAAAATGATGCTGTGACAGGTGTCTGCTTCCTTGAACAAAGAGTAGAATAAAGAAAATTTGCCCCGTAAAACAATAAATTACATTTTAATATTAGCTCCACACTAGTAGTGGAAACAAATCTCACCTTGGAATCTTTCCCTTTGATTCAGTCACAACAGTTGTTTGAGTAGGTCCTGTACCATACACCTTGGTCTCTGCCAAATCCACACTAACCACATAGCTATATTTCCTCTTTAACACTTCACGAAGAACTTTTAATCCTTCATAGAGTGCAGCAAGAACAAATATACCGAGGCAGGAGAAAACCATTTCTATCAACCAATAAATCAATGCATCAAATGATTAATGCAACAAAAATAGAGTTATACAAGTTAATAGTCAAAATCTCTACCATTTCTTAACAAGAAAACCTGACAACCCTTAAAAACTCCACTCCCCTGAGTGACCATGACAGAATTATTCCTTACAATATCAATGCAAAGTCAAACAGACAATAGCAGCCAATTAAGTTCTAGTTGTTAACATGTACACTGTACCTGTTGCTGTATCTACTTTCCAGTCTTCAAACAATATAGTTGCACTCTTGCTTACAACAAAATACATCTATAAAAGAGTAAAGAATAAATAATTACAACTGTACACCTACCTTGTAGTAAGAGAAAAAAGTACTTATTTCCAATTGAAAATGATACAAGCAAAAATTGTCAGAAAAGTATGGCAAAGTTGCGCAAATATTTGAATGAAGGTGAAATTATGCATTTATGCAATATGAATTTAAGTTTTTACCAATTAAGGCTGCATTAGATTAAGATACATTCAGTTTCAGTAAATGTAATAATTAAAAATTTCATCATATCTCCAGATTATATATAAGCCTAAAAACAAGGTTAAGTTTTTAGCTGTGCAGGTATTGACAGTCTAACATAGATGAAAAGAATAATGCAGCATGTACTTCTCTGTGACAATTAAATATGGTAAAGAAGATTCTATAGGGAGTCCTGTGTTCAAATTTGTGTAAGAATTTTAATCCAAAGAAACAATTACTGTGAATTATACATAAATTTTCTGTAACATATCAAGATTTTAAAATGATCATACATTTTCAAGTCAGATCATTTATCAAGGTTACTATCATGCACTCGTAAATATGACTTTGGGAAAAAATTATATCACTATAGCTTTGAGAGCATCTTCTTGAAACAAATCATTTGTATATCGATGCAATTTAAAGCCATAAACTGCATGCTGGAATGTTCTCTACAAGGGGAAAGTTAAAAATGGCTAGACACAAAAATGAAAGACAATATAATGAGATTTGGATTATTTTTTAAGACGAGTCACCCATTACAGTTTATACAATAACTGCAGTCCTGCTAAGGAAATTTGTGAAGGTCCACACTTAGCATCCTCTGAGCCTGGAAATCTGATGCCAGGATTTTCTCAAAGTAAATATCATGAAATGGATATGGTCAACTGATTTGCAAAATAGTGAAGAAAACTTTTGATCACCTTTCCCATCCTGGAATACCTTTCAGCAATCAAGTTTAAAGGAAAAACTAAAACCTGTAGACACCTCACAGTGTAACATACAGCTCAGCGTATTGGCCAAGATGGTAAAAATGCAGTCATCAGCAGCCAAGTGTTACATTATATTACCTGCTGTCAGTAATTACCACCACATATCAAATATTTAATGTAGCAAAAGAAACAAATTGTCCTTACTGCATTTCTTAATTTCCCTAATATAAAATTTCATGAGCAAAATTTCTCTTTCCATTTTTTCACACCATACTTGCTTTGGATGAATTGGCGTGATTTATTTAGTTTTATAATGAAATGTTTTTTGGATAAGAAACTTCCATTCTCAAGTTACAAGAATTATCATATTATTTTTATCTTGCACAATTAATATTAAAGCAAAACTGACACTTGCAACCTACACAGTTATCATAACACATTAAATAAATCTGCCTTTTGACAAGTATTGGACCAAAGCACAATAATGTGTAATTATTACACATTTTTGGTTGGAGTGACAAGCATTTTTTGAGAGAACCTTGAGAAAGAATTAGTTGTTTCAATTTTCCATTTAGTTTTTTTTCTGATCCTTGCAACCCTAATTTCATTTGTTAATGCTTATTTATGGAACATACCACAAGAATTAGAGGACACAAGCAAATTTTTACCTGTTTTATGACAAATCTCTGCACATCAGACCTTCCATTACAAATGCTTGCAAGTAAATTCAAATTATGATATTCCCAAAGTGGGAGAACAAGTTCCAACCATTTATATTTTTTTTTCAGTCTAAGTAATGGTGAAACATATGGTTTATTTTTTTAGTCTCTTTTCCCTGAATTTGGTTTTATGATGCCAAATTATGAATAAAATTTGGCATGTTGAACAAATATATTCAAATTACATCTCCTAATGGAGGATGTGTAAAATTGAAGGACAAAGAAATTATTCCATGTTAAGGATTCATCTTTTCCGTCATTATGCAGCAGAAGAAAAACACATATGAAACTACTCACAAGTAAGATTGCCACTGGAATTCAATTTTGCACTGGCAAAATCATTGGATCAGAAGCTACATTTTAGGCAACCAAAACAGAGTTAAAATTATATAACTTGCTTAGATACTTTCTACATATCTATAACAATTTTGACAAGAAATTTCTTACAATTTGCCCAATTGTGATAGAAAGTTGGATGGATGCCATTTGATCCAAGTAGAATTTTATTAAAAGGGAACACCATGATAACAAATCGTTACCAACAACTTGTCAGGTAAGGTAAAAAACATTATAACTAAATTAACATTTACTACCAATACACAAAAGGCAAAACTTTCTTAATAATTAGGGGAGTTACCAGACACATCCTCACCAAGTAGTTTTAAAAAGAAACACAAATGTTGTGTGGAATAGATAAAAAGTTAATTAAGGTTGACTACAAAAGTTGCAATATCATGGTATGAGAACCCTAGCGCTTGAAACAGGTCCAATATTGTCAAATGTAAATATCCATGAAGGCTGTTGTCTCCTTGGTGTCAAGCTTATCAAACAAAGACAACAAATGTCAGATTCTGAAATTTGTTACAAGTCTGTTATATTTGTAAACTGGCACATTGTGCGGATTTTACATCAGGCTAAGTTCCCAAGACATAAAAAGAGGTGTTTAAACAGATGTGTAAAGCTAACATAGTCTCACAGGAAACCTTTAGAAAAATGTGGCCAAAAAAAACAATTCTAATAACAAAGAAGAGGGCGTATGGATCTATACGTCATTAGTTAACAGATGTAAATTTGTCGTCATGAAAAATATTGGCATGTTATTGAAATGATGAATACCAGAACCCCGATTTCTTTCTCAAAACCATTTTTTCTATACTCCTTATTAAAAGATTAGCTCATGGGTAAATGAAACATGTCATAACTTAGATTTACAAGCCACTAAATATTACGTTTAAACCGAAGTAAAATAATAATATTACCCGAAAAAGTACTACGTCAAGTCTGCCTCGTTTAAGTAAGTTCAAACAATTTCTTCCGATCTCAAAAGCCAAAAAAAGATACAAACGATGACCATTCAAACTCTCAAACCAAAACATGTTCTGAGCTTTCAATAAAATCAGTTTAGCATGTGCAATTGCGGCAATCAAAATGTTTGGTCCTTGGTATAATATCTGTGGCGAGATCGAATCAAAAGCTCGTCAAGTGCGATTTCATTGCGAGGAAAAAGTACATCAAGTGAACGGTAATCGTATAAGTAATGGGAAATAAACTTTGTTGAACGATCGTGGACGAATAGCTCATGTTTGTAGACATAAACTTACTCCTTGAGATTTCGACGGAATTAAAGGAAATCGAAGTAAATTGAACCAGAGTCACGGGATGATAAACGATATGCCTCACTACTCCTATTTGGTCATTTTACTTGACGGAGGAAGACGAGTCTTTCCTCAAGATCGCCCTTTAAAAATGAGAGCAATGGCAAATTTCTGACTGAAATGATGCCGTTTTCAAAATGAAATAATAAAGGAAACTAACTAAACAACCAATACAAACCTGCATCATATGGTGGACAGTGCTTCCGTGCCCGCCATGATCTCCATGAGTCATCGGCGGCGTTGTAGACATGTTCATTCCAGAATGCATATTATGACCATGCATGTGATTATGACCCATATTAAGGTTTAAATCGTTTCTCAAAAAACTTTAATCAAAGGACCAAGACAAGAGAACACCTACAGCTCAGTTGCTACATCAACCGATAATGCGCAGATATATTAATACTAACATGATATTGGTACCAGTCTTCACTCTGTAAATCACTGTGTCACTTCCAGATTGGCTGAAGCGTCTCATGGTAAAGTTAGGCCTGTGTGTGAGGCCTTTGTGTAATAACTGTCCTAAATGTACTAAAGTCCTAAATGTAATAACATTTACTCTTAATCCGCACTGACGTATAAAAGTGCCAACTGACCAATCGACAGTATAAGTAAATTAAAAGGATTTTGGCCAAAGGATTCTTTAGTGTGACAACTGTCACTTTAGCATCTCAATGTGGATGTCGACTATAACAATGCATTGGCAGAGACAAACGATTGCATTGGGTTGCATTAAGGACTTTCATACATTCAGGCCTTCTACTGTTGTGGGCTGGCCTGTGAAAGGACCCCGTATAAGCGAACACCACCCGATTTTGTCATATTGTATTGGCCAGCCAATGTAATATTGATAATCCAGACATGAGATAAAAAAAGGCCCGTAGTTTTAACAACATCGCTTTTATTTCTCTTGAGATCTTTTACAAATGCCACGTACGCTGTGTACATTTCCGTTTACGGCCCCCTCTTTCAACATCCACATTTATTACTAAAACAGAGCCCTTTGAGACCCAAAGCCAGTAGAAATGGGGCATTCCAAGAGGTTTTTATCATAGAGTTAAGATTACATAGGGAAACTGTACAGTTTTAATACCATGTCCACTTCAGGCAGGTAACTGTAATTAACATTACACAGCATAAAGGTCGGCACACACGAGGGGACTGGTACATAGCAGGGTCTGGTTTCAGGAACTAGTCCACTGCAGGATATACACGAGTGTGTGTTATAAGTATTATAAAGTGTGTTAAACACAAACTACAAGAAGCGAAACGCACCGACTTTGTCTCAAGCCGTGTCTGCAATTATGTTTCTTTTTTAGCAGTTTGCCACTACAGAGCCAGCATAAGAAGAAAGAATTGAATATGAAAGCGATCTTCGCGGAGATGAACACTACTTAAGCAGTACTAAAAACAAGGCCTGTACGGGATTTGAACCCATAAGCTCTCCAGCTTCTTTAACGAGTTATTATCACCGCGTGTTTTTTTGGATACTGGAACCGATATTGAAGCTTCTCTCAAATAACTTAATTCCCAAGAAACTCTCGTGAAATCTCACAAAACTGTAGATCATGAAAGCGGTAGTTACTTGTGGTCAGACAGTCAAGTATATAGTGCTGTTGATGCATGTTCTTCGATATGATCCGTCATGTCCGTCGACTCAACCTTGAAAATCACGACAGCAGAATGCTCTACTGAAAGAAGCGTAGAAAAAAAAGCACTGCACGTCAGCAAGGTTCGGTAATAGAATCCAAGCCGTAGCGGTGAGAGGTGAGCCAATGTTCAGAAAATGAGCCCGCGCTCCACGAACAGCAGAAGTCAAGCCTACATACGAACATGCGACATTCAAGCGAACGGAGACAAGCGCCAGGCGAGCACGAAGCGCGAGTCAGGCGCAAGGTCAGAAGTTCGAAAAAATAAATAAATAATCAATATTTTTTTGCACTCCTCCCCTTGTGCGTAACTCTTACTTCGCGGTCACCTCGCGCTTGCCTCCGTTTGACTGAACACCTGTTCTGCAGGCCTCGAATGAAACGCCTCGCTGATCCTGAATTACTGATTAAATTGACACTCAAAAGATGTTTCCCTTGCGCGGCACTATCTTTAGTCTTATCTCATATGCTTAAAGTTCACTTTATCAAAAACAAAATCGTGGGGCAGATGTCTGGACATTGGATCTGAGTTATGCAATCATAAACGACCTCGTTAACATCATGCTCCCGCACCTCAATAAAAGTAAACTTAACATCAATAATTTTGGTTTTATGTTGTCAAAATCAAGAGTCTTACTGTGTTAACAGCGTCAGCCTTAAGTGTAATCTACTGATACATGACTGCGGGAGTTTATCAAAACGCGATGCCATTAAAAAGCAAATCTATAGTTGTCGCTCTGAATAAATTTGCTGACTGAAGATAATGATAAATTATCTGAACTATCTGGTTCGGCCTTCACCTCATGTCTAAAGATTAGGAAAAGTTGTAACTCATTAGTCGGCATACTCGCTGATTATACTCTCAGATCGGAGCAGGACTTGTTTGGCGAGCCAGAATTGATAAAGGAAAGTAGTGATTCGCAAATGCAGTTTGTAGTTCTGTTATTGTCACGTGCCTTTGACATGCCGAATTCTATCGGATTTTGCAGTAGGTTCATGAACAGCTGACTTCATGATTCTGCCGCCGGTAGGTGCCAGCAGAAGGTCTTGGTCGGACTCAAGAATTAAAACTCCTCGTTTGGGACACAGACTTGGAGACGTCACGCGTTACCGACGCCCGCGCATAAGTTCTGTCGCGATCCCAGGAAAGTGCGTTGAAAGAATCAAGATAAACGTGAGTGGAAAGAAGTATGAATTGACTTACAGTCGGTTGTTTAGGTTCCCTAAGAGTCTGCTCGCCCGCTCTGCTCGAAGAGAAGAATTTTACGACGCCGAAAGGGACGAGTATTTCTTCGATAGGAATCGAATGGCGTTTGAAAGCGTCTATCATTTTTACCAAACTGCTGGAGAGTTTTTCCGTCCTGAACATATTCCGGACGACCTACTTATGAAGGAATTGCAGTTTTTTGGTCTATTACAATATCTTTCGCTGCCGGGAAATGTTTCACTGTCTGTAGGCCCCTCTAAGGTAATTCTTCCAGCCAACAAGTATCAAAGAATGGTGTGGGAATTCTTTGAAAATCCAAGCTCTAGCATTACTGCCCGACTTATCAACGTGTTTATGCTTCTGGTGATTATTTTGTCTATCATCATGTTGTGCATTGAAACTCTCCCTGACCTTGATGAAGCAAATGGCGGTGTTTCAGCACACATTCGGAAACAAACAAATAGAAAAAAACCGACCAATATTACAGGAGACATTCCCACGGTGATACATGAAAGTCAAAGTTTATCTAATAAACTTCGGACTTTGTTTGTCATCGAGACATTTTGCGTTGCCTGTTTTTCATTAGAGCTGATAATCCGCTTTCTAGCCTCCGCTGAAAAACGGCGTTTCTTCTGGAATCTTCTCAACCTTTTCGACCTCCTCTCAGTTTTACCTTTCTACCTCTCTCTCGTAATGTCTTGGCATTCTGTTAGCGCAACACAATCCGCGTATACTCTGAGGGTTTTGCGTCTCGTGCGTCTCTTGAGACTCGCGAAAATATATCGCTACAGTTCCTCCGTGCAGATCTTTGTTAAAACAATTAGAGAATGCGTCAAGGATTTCCTGTTGCTCTACTTTCTTATTCTGATGACTACGACTGTGTTTGCCAGCACCTGTTACTATTTCGAGCAAGAACATGAAGGGACTGATTTTGTGAGCATTCCCGCGGCGTTTTGGTGGGCCATAATAACACTGACCAGTGTGGGATATGGAGATATGGTCCCGGTAACTCTTGGTAGGTTTAAATAAGTTTAGTAGCTAGGTACGTCTTTGCTATGTTGTACAAATTTGAGGTTTATGATACTCTAGCTTGTATCTCTCTCTATTAATACATGGATGCTCCTTATGTATGTACTCAATCTGTCTCCTTTATCTTCACCAACGACGAGCCCCTGATACAAAATAGATAACAGCAGGAGAACATCGCTAACAGCCGTAACGCTTTCACCGCTAAGGATGACTAGTATCGAATTTCTCCTCACAATATCACCCCTGAATCACACATTAAGGTCATGAGAATAAAGAATATGGTCCGGCACCAGCTCAGAAAAACTCTTGATTATTAAACAAATTCTCCTTGTCAGCACCTTGTCTATTACTCAAAGGGAGATAATCTCTATCGATCTAAAATAGAATTAAAATCATCATCTTCATTTTCTTTCATTCCTCTCCTTCAGACAGACGAATTTCTAACCAAATTTACCCTGAATTATTTTTTGAAACTTTTATTTCAGCTGGCAAAATAAATAGTGCCTTGTGTGTGGTATTTGGAGTGATCATCATTACCCCTCTGTTGCCAATCATTGGCTCCAAGTTCAACAGTGTCCAAGAAAAAGTCAAAATCGAGAAACTTTTGACCTCAGAAAAGCTTCAGATCTCAGATGATGATTCTTCCGACTCTTTCGAAGACTGGAGAAGGACCGTGACGTTTGCCGAGGAAGACTTTTCGTTTGAGATTCCACCTACCACAAAGAACTCATCATTTGAAAGTCAGATAGAGTTCAGTGTGCGACCGAAGAGTGTACAACCGAGGAGTGTCACTGTAATTTAACACTTTCACTCCCGAGATCAAACTTTCAATTCTCCGCACTGTCTTTCATATATTTCGTATTATGATAGCTCTGAGAATTTGGTGTTAGATCGAACAATATCCCCCCGATATTTTTCTATCCTCCTGTCACCTTTCTGATTGAAAATATGTGAATATCTCGATGAGGAGAAATAAATGCCATTTTGGTCAGTAATAGGAATAAAGGGAAAGTACATCTAAAGCACTCTCGTTGCATTTTGAAAAACGTAACTGGAATTTTTTAAGTTTGTGATTTCTATTTAATCCTGTCAATCTTTTCTATCCAAAGCTATCATTGTTCCTAGGTGATTAATTGTCGCCTTTTTTTTTGTTTTTTGTGTTCCGGCCAAACTTATGTTCTGTAATGGGGCACATCATTGATAATAGATAAAGATAATTCAAGCCAGGAGACCAATCCCAGCGGAATACTGAGGGTGGTCTGTGGTGGTCTTATTGCACCCTATCAAAACTGCTGATCACGCATGATATCCCTCTAATTTTCAAAGTCCATTACAAGTCTCTCAGATTTTGCATCATACGCTTCAAGCTTTGCCTAACAATTGTTCTATTAGTGACCATAGCAGCTAATATAAATTGACTTAAACAGTGACGGTTACCCCTTTGGCAGGCTCGATTTCCGCAGCTCTCTCGTGTCCGGTCTTCACTCCTCCTCGAGAAGAGTTCGGGGGAGAGGGGAGCATGGGCTCATATTCCCTTAGAGCGGCTAGTAATCGAGCCTACCCCTTCTGTGGAGTAACAATTTTGAATAAGATTTCATCATTTCCTGTCGTTTCTTTTCCATTCTCTCGCACACAATTTTTCACTCATTATTTTCTCAGTAGCTAAGGCGACAAAGAACGAAAACGATAAGTGATCATTTTCTATGTTTCATAGACTTCTGCACCCAAATAGTCAAAAGTTTTTCCAGTTCACGAAGTTTTAAGGCCAAGAAATACTATTTTAAACTTTTAGCGACTATCTAAGACGAATTGCGTCAAAAATTCATGAAAATATCTGGTTTATACTCATAGGACCTCCATTTTCCCTTTAAACGCAGGACGACACAGGATTGCAGGCTTTTGTGACATGAAATCGGTTACTCAACATTGCACGGGGTGGGTAGGGGTAAAACTCACGAATATCAAAGGAAGCCCGTTTTGAAAAACGCGCCCGGAAGATGGAATTAGCCTTCAAATTTAATTTTGCTCAAGACCACTAGATCTTTGTTGTGAACTGACGAAAGCGATGATCGGAGAACGAAGTTTGAGTACGAAAAAAATGAGATTCGAGTTACATGGCTGCTCACTTGCACTTTTGTTACGAAAAGAAAAAAAAGAAAAAGAAAAAGGAAGAAAACAAGCGCGTTTTTCACGGTGAGACAATATCCAGGAGAGAAAAGTAAAACATTTTTACTGGGGAAATTGTCGTAGACTTTTTGCTGGCTCTTAACTATCGGGCTGCAGTAGAAATTCTTCATGTTACAAAAGCTGCCTGACACTGTTTCAAGATGTTTGCACCAATTTGAGTTCCCTTCCTTGGTTGCAAAAGTGAGAGTGCCAATGGCTATCTTTTCCTTTTAACTTTTTTGGAAGATTAAAGATATCAAGCAAAACTTAGAACACACACTTTGCGTAGAGGCGCATTACTCTTTAATAAAGTTTGAAATTTGAAAATCGATTGACAAGTTAATTTTTGTAGTAAATGAAACAAAAAATATGAATATAAATGTTTGTCTGATAAAAGCCAAACTGTATTAAAATTAAACCACAAAAAAACTCAGTTATTTCATCAAAAATGTTCCCCTTTAAGTTTGCCCAAAATAAAACGTATAAATGTGCACCATAAAAGCTTAAGTTACGCCTCTCGCCAGTGGTATCATCACTGGTAGTTTAGATTATTTGGAGTTTATTTCTTGGTGACGAAGTCTGGATCGTCCGACTCTCCTGCGAAATTCAATCCTAGCTTATCCACCAAAGCGTCTTGCAGATTCCCGTCCTGTTAAAGAAAATTGTTGGCAGGAATTGTAAAACCTTGGATACATGGAAATTTCATGCTAAATTGTTTTTAGTATAGCACTGGCAAGTTAGTTAGTGCCTGTGGCTGGAATTTTTAACTCTCAAGATTTGATTTTAAATTTTAACTTGTCGCGGCTTCAAATTGATCTGTAAATTAGATACTGTGATGTTATTATAAGAAGAAAAACCGACTCCAACTGATCAATTTTTTATATTGTAGAGAGACGAGATGCGAACCACGTCTGAGGGTTGAATTAAGGGTCAATTTTCATTCTGTATATTCATCTTGGCGGTTTTGTAAGACAATTCATATGTCGGTCCCCGTCTTATTAAAATGAAGTGTACGTTCATATAATTTCTTCCGTATTTTTTTCATATTGGAAACTTTGACACACTAAAGGATTTTTTGGTAAGAGCGACACGATTGAAGAGAAAAATTCATTCCGCACTTACTTCCTTTCTTTTCGTATTCTGGTTTTCCTTTTTGTCTGTCGGCTCCGGCATGCCGCTGTTTGCTTCCTCAATTCCTGGTTTTTTTATTTCATCGATCTATAAAGCCAATTTTTTTCACATTCGTTATTACCTACATTTTTACGTAAACAGAAGATTGTTGAGCATGAACTGTAGGGTATGGGGGTAAATCGTCGATCAAGATTTTTTAAAAAAACAAATATTTTTCAGAGTTATATTCATGGATGTCCCTATTCGTGATAGAAGAATTCAAGGTTGTTATCACGTGATATCCCCGTAAACCAATCCATTAGATGAACGTGGACATTTTACCGTCGATGACGTAACAGATGTCCCAAGCAAGTTAAAACTCGTTATGTCCATTGATGGGGGGGGGGGGGGGGGGGGGGGGGGACGTGGACAGCTGTTGTAGATAGTTCATCTTCTTTTCTCGTTCCTCCCAGAGTTTTTTGAAATTCATACAATCAGAATTATCGTGGAAATCGTAAAAAACTTAAAATGATTTTAAAGATTAGACGAAACATTCTAAAATATATCGGAACTACAATTGTACTTACTTTGACGGGTTTTCCTCCTCTAGGTTTTGTTGAATTTGGGTCGTTTTCATCGTCCTACATTTAAAACAGACAAAACAGTTTGCGGAATCAGACATGAAAAGCTTTGGTATCCAACTGGAAGAAGAACAAAAAAGATGATAATTGCCTTAAAGCCAGCAGGATCTTTGGGTTCACTGTCATCTTCCTGTTGAAAAATTAGTTTTTTCACTGAATCTAGAATGGCTTGCAAACCACTGGCGCCGACTCGAGAAATATGAATTTTTTACCAATAGCATAATCAGCAACAGAGATTTCGGATACTATTTAGGATGTTCGTTATTTCTTTTGGTGATTTTTACCATTTCACGGAATGGGAGAGTACTTTATTAGCACTGAGACGGTTGCGGGATGAGTTAATTTGTCGAAGGTGAAGCTTTTTGAAGTGACGTTCTCTTTTATTGAAAGAAATTCATGAGTCTGAGGGACTTGTGTGATGTTGATCAGATCTGTAGTTTTTACTTACCTCATCAAGGTCTTCCTCATCCAACATATACTGCTTGAAAAGAAGTAAAAAAGGCACGAAATTATTTTCAAGATAATGAAATCTGTAACCATTTACCCTCGTCTTTTTCAAATATTTTGGTTCAAGAGCTCATTCTAGACGGTTTCTCCATTGAAGCCGCGAAAGTTGGTAGAAAATTTGCCCTGAATCTCGCAATTGATCCATTCACACGCAAGTTACCGGAATTATTTTTGGCTCTTTCTCTTAAATTAGAATTCAACCATTTGTAAATAGACAAGCCATACGGCATTTTTTAATGAGCGAGAGTAGGAGGCACTTAATTTTCGTTTGTACGAATGAAAAATCTCTCCACAAAAGAATCAACTCCTGGGAAATAAATATTTCAGGTAACTATGGCATTTAGATCGCGATGAACTCAAATTTTCAGAGTTATCAAATGAAATAATGATCATTGCGCGAAAGTGGAATATTTGACGGAATCATAGTGTATTTTGGTCTGTTCTTCTCAATAACTTGACGCGAAACCCATGATACAATTAAAATTCGATGATATCCTCGACAATAGATTTAAAAGTTGAGATAAAAAATTTAATAAAATATAACAGATCTCATTTAACGTCAGATTTAGCCGCGTCCTGATATTTACTTACGTCGTCTCCTTCGTCCTCGACGAAGTCTTCTGGTGAATCCTCGTAGACTTGATCATCGTTCTCATCCAAATCGATAAAATTCGGCTTGCTTTCTTCCTCGTCACCGAAAACGAAGCCCGCAGAGGTGAACACCAAAAGGCAAAGAATCAACAGCTTCATTTTGAAAACAATCGGTTCCGTAATCTAGGAACAACTTTAAATTTCTTCGATAAGGATCCGTTACTGTTACCGCGGCTAACACGAGATTGTGAGTTGTAAGTGATAAAAGCATGTTTCTTCCCTGGTAAAGGACACGACTACCTTTCTCATGCGACGGGAATATTCTTGTTCGCATTTATTATTATTATTTTGTTGACAATTTTTACAATCCCTTTGTTAACTTTGACATTTTCACAAAAGTTAGCTAAGTGAACTTTGTTTCCTTGTCTGCAACTCAACTTCCGGTTATTACTCCGCTGACCAACTGTTTTGAAGATTCAACTTCTCACAGCGTTTTCTGTCTGCTTTTAGTTCAACTCGATAGTTTAGCGTTATTTTTCCTTTATAAAATGGTAAGTTTTGTGTTTGAGGGTTCAATATGGTCTTGGTGTGCGTCTTCCGCTGAAATTTTACCTCAACTACTCGTTTTTCTCGAGCTCTGAAGGCTTCGATTGTTTCAGTGCACGAGAATAGGTACACCTCTGGTCTCGTGCCACATAGATATGAAAGCTCGCCTGACTTTACTATTTGAATTCTAGGCTACAGGAACGGATCGTGCGGCTGGGTATGGGATGATGTTAGTCAGTGCTGTAATTTTTGTGTATTACACGATATGGGTTGTCTTACTGGTAAGTACCATGGCGGTGTATGTTCTCTTGTACCCCAATGATCGGAACAGTCATTAGGATTGCCCTCTGGTTTTATTTACTCACATGAAATCTTCTACTAATACTAAAAATATTTAATTCTACCGGATTCTGATCAGTTTTAACCTGAAATAGCCACGAAGGATGTCTTTGTGAATCTTTTCACATTTTTTTTACGTGACTGTCGTTGTCATGGTTGTCTCTGTCTGCTAGAGTTGCAGTCTGGGGATTGATTGTTAAGGGAGAAGTAAAGGTAATTTTTTTTAATGCACTGAATCGCAAATTGCATTTAAAATGCGTGCTTGTGTCTTAGAAAAGTTGTATTTTGGTTAATAGTTTTGAGATTTTAAATTACAAACCCCTTTTACATGCAATAACAGAGTATTCTGCAGACTTCATGTACTCATGCATTTTCTTTCTAGCCATTTGTGGAGAAAGGTCATCCAATTCAGAGATTATTTCTACCCAGAATATATGCTGTTATAATTCCAGTCATTGCCGGTGTGCTTTTGTTAGGAGTAATAGGTAACTGCTCTTTTTTTATACCCCTTCAACAAAGACATTAATTTTTTGGAACAGAGTAAGAGGACCTCTGAATGAGAGAAGAGGCAAAAATTATCCATACAGTAGTGGATCAGGGTTTTTTTACTTTTACTAAATTTTAAGATAGAAATTCCATGGTTGGATGAGCAACCAACTTGAAGCAAATCTGGGACTGCCCTTTTTTTCAATGTTGTTTTGTTCAGGTTTTCAGAATTATATTGCTTGTAACATCTCCAGCTGCATTTGAATTGGCAAACAAGTTTCACTAATTCTTTTGTTGACTTGAACCTTGTTCTATGTGAGATTAGAAAATTATGTGACAGAACATCATGATGATGTATATTTATAAGTTTTACCTTCTTATGATAATTTTTATTTTTTTAGGAGTATTTGTCGCTGTGGTGATGATTAAGAGCAAGAAACCCACCCCAAAGAAAGAGAGTTGAAGAAGCTGTCTAGAAAATGAAATCTACTTAACAGTTAGACAAGAAAAAGATTAAATTATTGTATAAAACAAGAAACATCTGACAAATGGCAGATGCACATAGAAGAAGCTGTTGTCCAATAAACTCTATGTAGTATTTGATTTCCTTACCTTTTATAAAGTAAACATAATTTTGCTTTCATGGTACATCTTGCAGAAGAGGCTTGTGTGGAGCTGACATAAGCAGCCAGAGCAAGAACACAGGGAGAACAGAGTTTATTATATCAAGTGAACTGTTCAAGCATTTTGTATAAAAGAGGAAAAATAAAGAGGTTTGTGATTAAAGATTCTAGTAGTGTTGTTTAAAAAATTGGAATTTTTGTGTACTAGTACTCTTATTGTGAACTTTGTAAGGGTCTCTATGTGTTAAAAATCTCACTTTTGTGCCTGTTGAAAATTCCTACACTCCCCAAAATTTTATTGTATCCTTTAAGAAAAAAAAAATAAAAGTTTTCAAAGTAGCTACCTTTACTTTACAAAACTTTGGATTGATATTGATTTACTTCAAACACATATCCCAGCCACAGAAAAAAAAAATTCCTTGAATTGTGACCAGAGAAATCCAATAGCCAGTGGCTAATACTTTGTGCAATTATCAGTAATATTGTTGAAACTGTTGACACCAAACATACCAGTAGTTTTACCTGCCTGCTTCATGAGCAAGATTTTCTTTGGTACATTATGATTATCACCACATTTAACAACTACATTTGGACAGACTTCAACCCCTAATTTCATTGTAAAAATTATTTGTCACTTGAATATATACATTTTGTAGTTTAATCCTTTAACTCTCATGAGTGACCAAGACAGAATTTCTCTTTACAATATCAAGCAGACGAGTGATGAGAATACAGAAAAATATTAATTAGGGGATTATTAGTTGATCCAACACCAAATTCTCTAAATTAACAAGAACTATGTGGCAGATAGTAAGGAGAATCACTAATGAGATCTTGGGTATTAACGGGTTAAAACTGTCCAATTGGTTATGTTGCCACTCTACAATTCACATCAAAGTAAAGTTTCCACCTAAATATCACATCCTACCTCTCAGAACACTTTTGTAACAAGGAAGTTCATCACCTGGGACCTGGAGGTTCTTCTTGGAGCTCATTTGTAAGGCTTCGTTAATTTGGACAGTTTACCAACCCACAAATAGAAATAAACTATTCCAACCCTATTTGTAAGAGTAATGTATGGGATCTCTTTCCCCATGATATGTGGCTCATGGAAAGACTTTTTCCACAGATTTTTCAAGGACAATCTGACAACTTCAAGCACAATAAACTAGAGAGGATTGCAGAACATGCACATTTATTTACAAAGAAATAAGAAAATGCTAACATAAGTAATAAGAATGCCAAAATTTTTTCCTGAATGAATGACCAAGTTATTCTCCAGACTTGAGACAGGAATGATATGTCCAAAATAAGTCAATTTGATCTGCAGGCAAGAGACTCAAAAATATGTAGCAACATATAGTTGAACCCAACCTGTGGCTTGTATTTGTCATAGGAGCAAATTCCAGCCAAAGAGCAAAGAAACATAAGAGAAACTGGCCAGTGTACACAAGACATCAGAATATTCTTGAGTAGTGGACAGAAAAACATACATGAGTTCTACATGTGCAAACACTGTAATTAATCAGTCCCTTTCCCTATAGACACACTCAATGATTGTGAAAACAAATACCTGTAAGCATACCCAACCCATTTAATTTCTCAAATTAATATCCCTTGCATTACAATGAATTCAGAGGTGGTAGGACAGGTTATTTAAAGGGATTGGCCCTTTAACTCCAAAGATCTGATTGTCAATCCTCCCCTCTAGCTACAACACATTTCCTAGTTAATTGATTATGAGAACTTGGTGTTCAATCAAGGTTATAAATTGTACCTGATGAGTTTGCATATTCTCACTACTTGTTTGCTGTACAATGTATGGATATTATAGGGAGAAGTTACATGATAATCACCTTTGGGAGTCAAAGGGATTAAAGGAAGGAGAAAAAGAGTCTGTGCTCAACCAAACCAACTGGACCTGTGTATCATGTCTGGTCAGGAGTAAGAGTATGGAGTGTTTTAGAGAAAATTAAAGAATAGAGTGATAACTGAGAAATTATAATGAAATATTGTCATTCAATTATAAGACAATTCTTAATAATATGTACAATTTTGAAAATACCATTTCTATACAGTTCATGACTATATGCCTTTCATGTACATAAGTTTATTTTCTACTGAAGTGTGATTAAGATTTAAGGGTAACAATATTCAAACTAGGATATCACATTTCACTATTTGCCAGCCCTATTATTGTAGATGACTGAGAATCGTGGAGTCATACATGTTCACAAAAACACACTACAGACTGATTCTTATTTCAGGTCTGGCAAAGAAGATCCTAAATAAACCTTAAGGCCTTCAACTGTTGATTTAACTAGCTTGCAGGGAATTGTGTTCTTGTTAAGTCTTTTGTAAGCTTCAAACCTATGGCATCCCCCAAATGAGTAGAAATAGTCACCACCTAATCTTCCTTTGATCCATAATACATCAATTGGAGGCACAGAATATCTTGCATTCTCATCCTAAAGTTGAAGAGACAATTTATTGCCAATGTTATGGAATGAAGGGGTCAGAGCAAAAATTTCCCATCAACCTTGTGGTCAGTTTTAATATAATTTCAGAATTACTGTATTTTACATGTCAGACACCATGCAAAACACACTGTACTATCCACCAGATAGAGATTTGTCCAGTGGACAGTGTTATCCACCAGAATTGAACGATGGGGGTCTTATTTACATTTATCATTTAGTGCTGTGAGAAAACCCTCTAGAGGAATAAAACAGCAACTTGAATTTTATAAACAACCATCAGATAGGACATCTTATCTTACATCTGCCAGAAAATTTGCCTTTACTTAGAAGTTTTCCTTTCACAAACCGATGTTGATCGACATTTCAAATCCCTTGAATCTCTCAATCACACATAAAGGTTGGGAGAAAACAGGTCTGTCACAGATAACTGTTAGATAGTTACCCACAAAATATGTTTTTCTGAGAGTCTCCTGAGACTCTTCAGGAAACTTCTGTGATTCTATTGGTGTCAGCATTTGGGATTTTTCAAAGTGTAGACATAACTTGAAATGTGAATTGTTGAGAAAACTTTGGAAGCAAAAAGAAAACCTACAACGTTTTAGTGATAATGTGCCTTCTTTGAACAAATCAATCGGGTAGTTACATAAACTAGTTGATATTCCGTCTGAAGACTCCTAAGATACCAACCTAAACTGGTTGTCAAAATGTTTTTGTCTACTTCAATTTTTTTGTCATATTCTTTAATGATTTCAAACAATTTTTGTACTGTATGTTTGAGGGGCAAAACATCTCCAGCACTACTTTAGATTAAGAAAATGCTTTTAATAGAAGTATAGGAAAGGTATCGAGAGAAAATCTGAACTTTCCAGGCTATAAATTAAAACACTCTTACCTGGATTGTTTTCATTAGAGACTGCACTTTTTCTTCTTCAAGCACAGAAGGTATTGGTCGATTGATGACATTCATCGGTACCTGATGGACTTCTTTGATTCCATCTGAATGCACACTGCTTCCTTCAGCCATTGATCGCATAAATGGCTCAGTTATGCAACACATTAACGCAAATTTGGATTGAACCAAACGTAGCGGCCATTTCTGTATCATAGTTGAACGCAGCAGTTTTGGGCCATGATGTTCACTGGGAAGAGTTTTCCAATGCTCGGCCAAAAGAACTGGTTACTATGATTAGTTAATTTTATTATGATTTTTGTTTAGAAGGGAAGTGATGATGTAGGCCACGTCGATCTGCAGCTTGACGAGAAAGCTGTGGCTTTGTCAGAGGTAAACTCACAAAGGCTCAAAAAGCTATCTGGGAGATCTGAGACATTACACACTATTCTCTATTAACGCAAAATATGGGAGTGACACGTACTGACAAAATTTGGGTGCTATCTACAACATTGCTGCTTAGAGAAGCCCTTACTACTGCGTGTCAAGATTTTCGTTTGCAAGGTTTTGTATGGCTACTTTCTTGGTCGTAGCTGCCTATTCCACCCACCATAACCAGCCTCTTAAGAAAAAAAATAAATATTGTGCTGTTCATAAAATTTCATATAAAGTCATACAGTTACAGTCTCGTTTGATCATATAGTCTGATCATATAGTCTGATCGTCTGGGCGTGAGTTTAAAGAAATACTTTAAAAAATACTTTATTGCTGAGTTATTTGGAAAAATTTTTTTCAAAAGCAAAATAACAATCTTAGTGTATGGAGTGGTATGTTGCTAGTACCAGTCAGATCGCTGCATAAGGTTATGTATCTTGCACTAATTAGTTCACGGCATTAGGGTACCTTGCACCAGTCAGATCACAGAATTGGGATATGCTTGCACCAATAAGAGTGTCAGAGTGTCGTCCCTCATATCGAATGTCTTGAAATTAGTAAAGGTAGCAACATGATTTCATGTGCAGTTTAGTGTTGTAAGCCCAAGTAAATTTTTCAGAGACTACAAACGAGGGAAAGAGTGCATTGTGTGATGAGACCTAACAAGGGCTGTGAAGGAGAATTCAGGAAGCTTGGCACAATGCATTTTATTTTTGCTAACAATTATTCAGACAGCAGTGGTAATAGACCATAAAAATAAGTTTGCCTGATTTTATTTCAGATAAAGTGGAAATGTCTCTTTTTGCTACCCATTGAATAATATGTTAATTGGAATCTTTTGAAAGTAAATGCACTTTTTCTTTTACAAAAATGCAAACATCAGTTACCTACTGAAAGGTTATTTTATCTCCTTAATTTTTCCAACAGTTTCATGAATGTTAGACTTATAGTTCAATTTATAATCCATCAAATATTTTTGTTTGCGTACAATTGGTCTAAACACATCACATGATTGAATATATGCCCCAGCTAAAACAAGGGAATCTCCCAGGATATACCCCTGGTGATATTCCCCAATCTTCAAACCTTATGTCTACAGAAGAAGGGAAATTTTTTTTTCATTAAGTGGTACCAGAGAACTCTGAAAAGTAAACATCCTACCCAGGAAACAGCACGCTGAATGTTTACAATTTCCCCAAACTTCGTTAAAATATTTGAAGGATAAAAAACAAGATAGCCTTCAACCGGTGCCAAAGGATGCTCATATGTTTTTCCTTGGACATTATCTGTTCCTTGGAACTCACAGTTTTCCTCAAGCTTTGCTCTCAGAAAATTGTTCACATCCTGGAATGTTTAATATCGGCAGAAAAATATCGGTGGATATCTTTGCATGTAATGGGGGCTATTGTTCATTTATAATAAATGTAATAGTAGACTTTCCTAATAGAAGGTAACACTTGACAATATTAGAAACAGTGATAAACCTCTTTACGTCATCAAACCCCTCCCAAACACTGTTAAAAAATTTTATTTCTACAAACTAAAATTAAAATGATATGAGGGATTTAATAGAAAAGCTGCATAAAGATACATTAAAATAACACAATTTATTGTACAATATTACTAATAAACGTTTTTAACTCATAAGATGCCTGAGATAATAGCCAAGTCTTGTCTTAAAGCAAGTGGAGGCTTTATAATTTCCTATGAACTGCACCTAGTCATGTTAAAATATTTACCTTTTTCATGCATTAAGCATAATTATATCAAAAATTTTTCATGTTCACATAAAATTTGCATAAAAATAGAAAAACAATTTCTCAAAATTATTGATATTTTCACTTTTTCTAACCTGTTTAAAATGGTATCCTATTCAGTTCAAGAACCATTAGTGGTCTGTTTCATGACTTTTATCAATGCATATGAAGTTCACGTTCTGGTATTACCTGACTGCAGCCATTCAAGAACAATGTGTACAATGTGAAATAGCTAGAAATTCATCAAGCAAAACAAAAACGTTCACAATCATCTTTATTTCAGCTTTTCAATCACCAGTCACTTACAAATAGAAAAATTATTCACATAAACAAGAAAACGGAATTTATCATCTGTAATCACCATGAAAGCATTAAAGCATCTATACCATTCCATTTGGTAAATGGTTTTTTGTTAAATACTTGGGGCAAACCAAGTTTGAATTGAAATAAAAAGTTCCTCTTTAATGGAAGTCTGAATTCCCCATTACTAGCTTTTCTACATAACAATTATGGGTGTCAAAGTTGTCCAGCACAAGGACAGTTAAGATTCTTAGATGTGAAATTCTACTCTTTCATGAATTAATATAGGTGGACCTCCTCTAGATTTAACATATTGTTTAACTCTTATTTAGTAATTAAGGAAAAGGGGAATTTTTTCTCTGTTGTTTAAAATTTTTTGGTCATTCTTTCACATAAAGGAGTTTAAGAGACCTTCTAAATAAATCTAACGCAAGGTGGTTTTGGAAGTCAGTTGAAAGAGTTCTGTACATATTTACTTTAAATAGTTGGCTAGCTCACTGAGATGCTGCAAGCTTCGCCGAGCATGACCATCAATATAAAAATTGCGTTGTGTAGCAGATTCAAATTTTGCTGTGTAATGCTCTGTGCTCACATCACCACTTATTGAAAAAGACTTTTGCCTGTACATGTTTTCATTGTTACACATGAACTTTCCTATTGAAACTAAGATTATCTTTCTCACTTTGCATTCAACTAGGAGATTTCGCAATGTCTCAAAAGTATTACCATGTGTGAGGTAGTCATCAAACACACAGACTACCCTATTCTTCAGTTTTTTGTTATAATTTTCACTTACTAGGATAGATTTAAAGTGCTTTTGGCAGTAGTCATCACTTTGTCTGAAGTCCTTACCTTCAAACCGTGATTTGTTTGTTGTTTTATGTCTCAAAAATATTGCTTCGGGCTTTCGCCCATTCATCATGCATCTTACATGCTCTTTCAATTCCTCCATAATCTGTGGTGGGTTTGTTGAAGAGGATGGGGCCACTGCCCAATCTTGAACATCTTTGAACTCAGGATCGTGAGCAATAGCTGTTAGAGTAAGTGAAAATATACACAATTATGGTATACCTAGAAAATGTTTGAAACAGGATTTACTTAATAACTCAATAGAGGCAATTGCAATTAGAAGAGTCAAAGTATTCTAAGCAAAACTTTATTGTTATCATACCCCACCCAAGATCAATTTATACAGTTGAAGCTCTCCTTGGATTGGTATGGTGAATTTTTGGCTTTAAATTCTGACCTGACAATTACAGGACACTCATTAGTAGAGTTAAAAGCCAACAAAAAATGCACCAAAAATTAAAAGAGATTGGTCATTTTGCAGTTTGTAGGGCATATCCATTTATTGTTGATAAACTCAGTGTTCTCACCAGGCTGTGGCCTTGCAGCATTCATGCAAGAAAAACTTAGATGGTGTATTAAAGCTAAGAAGATGCACCCTTTAAGGTGCAGTGCAGGGGCAAGCTAAGAGTCAAACTGACTTTAGAATGTTAAGCAGTCTTAATCGTAAACCTACAGTACGGTATTTAGCTTGTTCAAATAAAATGAATAAAAAACATGATATTAAAAGATTTAATTTTTAATTTTATTGCCTTTCTGTTGGTCCCATATATGTGGCAAAGATTGGTGAATGTTTGCAAATCTTAACCACCTTGTCCACCACATTTGATCAGGTCATGGTACCTCACAGAGAATTTTGTCACTTTTTGTCGAAAGTGCTCACAAAGAATTTTTCCACATCAGTTGTGGACCGTGAGTAACTATGCCCCCCCTGATGTTCTTACAGGGCCCCTATTTCTCAGCAGAGGCAGCCCTGGGACTCCCCATGGAAAAATTCTGGTGAGAACACTGTAAACTTGCTTACGCATCTGCAGGTGTCTAGTTAATTTTAATCTTCATGTTTTAAATTAGTTGAATTGAAGTGTGAGCTGTGACTGCTTGGGAGAAAGCTCTTATTTCACACCCACATCACCATCACTCATGTGCTGCTTATGTCTTTAAGATTTCTAGAGACAAGTTCCACAATAAAAGATGATAACACTGAAAAAACACTATCCTCACCTGCCATAAGGTGGCAGATCAGAGCTTGCTTAATCACTGGGTTGTTGTTACCGTCTTTCAAGATGGCCTGAAAGGCCTCTGCCATGGCTTTCTCATCATCATTACTGGTTGAATATGTGTTTGCCCGGCAAAGGGAAACCACTTTGGTTGGTACAGGATCATTGAAGGTACATGAATAGTACCAGCTGGTCTGATTTGCTATGATTTGAATAAGTGCAGTCATCTTTGATGGTGTAGGTGCTGGTATACCATATTTCACAACCCCAGGTTCTGTTTCCACCCAGCCTGCAGCAATAAGGAAGGACTTTGTGCTTGATGCCACATACATATCTTCATTCACAGCACCACAAATTATTACAACTTCATTTTTACTTGAAGTATTCTTGATGAAGTCTCGAAGCTCCTCGCCCCGCCGTAGAAACGTCAATCTGAAAAATAACCAAAATTGAATTGATTTGCCAATGTGCCATTCATTCTGAAGAATAAAATAATCATGTTCTAAGATAATTTTCAACAACTTATGGCAAGAATTTTGAAAATCCTTCCTGTTTCATGCTCAACTATCTCATTCTTCTCTCCAAATATATAGCAAATATTTTGGAGAAAAATGAAAGGAAAATTACCAGACATTCCTTTGTTTCTCAAGACAGTTGAAGACACCAATAGTATTTGATGTAACCTTCAAAGGTTACTAGTATAGCGGAGAAGACAATCCGAGCGCACAATATAAATCACGGTTTAATCAAATGAAGTACGTAATCAAAATTACAAATGAAGTAAGGAGATCGGTGTGAAATCACAGATGAAGAGGGCGAAGTAGGATTGAAGATAGCGCAGTTATGATTGATGGTAACGTTGTAGCTGAATTGTGTGGTTCGAACTAAAAGAAAATGCAGTAGAAACTAAACTAAGAAAATATCCCTGAGAAATGTAACACTAGCCTAATTAACAACTAGACCCTGTGAGCAGGGTAACCGGGATACCTGGATGGTACTGGATCCTTGGAATCAAGTGTAGTGATACTACGCGTGTCGGACTAGTATACTGAAATAGTGAGCTCAAGTCTGGCCAAGGGCATACACCTGTCTCAAACATAGGCATGCTATGCATGCAAGAGTTATTTTTTGTAGGGTGGGTGGATTACTTGAAACATTGTAAGTGGTCTACATTCTTACCAAAGGAAAGGCATACAAGACATACAAGGCATTCAATGCTTTCATGACTTTCAAGCGTTCGCGATTCTGTCCGATCCAAAATTACCGCTCAATAACATCTTTTTGTGTGGATTGGCCGCGAACAATACGACTTGTGCATGCGTCTATAAGTATTTTGAGCGTTTGCCCCATGATGCTCCAGATGATCGTAATCCAATTACGTTGAAATACAAAACGACTGACAAAATAGTTTTGTGAACAAAAAATCTCGTGTTCGTCATGTGACCCGGCCCTGTCCGTGCATGACAACGTACATTATATAAAATCTGTACAGACATCACACCAACCAACTATGTTGAAGGCTTGAAATTATATTACGATCGATTTTCATCAAGAAATGGGCCAGGAATTTTCCACAATAGTACAAATAATCGTGAAGGCTGATCGCGGAAAAGCGATTGCGTAACGCTCGGTAAGCTGTAAGATGACATGTTATTATATACCAGACGTAAAAACTCTTCAGATTCTCAGTCTGCATTTTGTACCCACTCTGCAGTCTATATTTTTTATCTGGTCTGCAGTCTGCTGTCTACATTTTGTACTAACAGGTATCCGTGGCACCAATACAGTTTATTTTTGGTTACATTTATTCGCACAACACACATAATCTACCACAAAATACCTGTGTGTGAGGTAATTCGACATTTTCATTCTTTCCCGCGTTAATAATCTTCTTTCCTTTGGTAAGAATGTAGACCACTAACAATGTTTCAAGTAATCCACCCACCCTACAAAAATAACTCTTGCATGCATAGCATGCCTATGTTTTGAGACAGGTGTATGCCCTTGGTCAGACTTGAGCTCACTATTTCAGTATACTAGTCCGACACGCGTAGTATCACTACACTTGATTCCACGGATCCAGTACCATCCAGGTATCCCAGTTACCCTGCTCACAGGGTCTAGTTAGGAGCTAGACCAAAGTAAGTTTTTCTTTATTTCTCATTTAAGATATTTCCTTTTTTTGATACGTATATCGATTATTTCTTGCTTTCAGTTCACTTTATAATCGCTTCATTACTGGGATACCTGTGGTAGCCCAGTCATAAAATGCCTTTGTTTTTTTGTCGTCTTTTTACTGGGATACCTGTGGTAGCCCAGTCATAAAATGCCTTTGTTTTTTTGTCGTCTTTTTTTTTTTTTACTGGGATACCTGTGGTAGCCCAGTCATAAAATGCCTTTGTTTTTTTGTCGTCTTTTTTTTTTTTTTTTTCCTCCGCCACAAAATGGAAAAATTGCGCAATAGTACCCAGAGGTCATTGGGGCCCTCAACACCATGACAACTAACTGTGATCCAATGATGTGTTCACATGCTGACCACGCGTGTTATCACTCGACACCATGACAACTAACTGTGATCCAATGATGTGTTCACATGCTGACCACGCGTGTTATCACTCGACACCATGACAACTAACTGTGATCCAATAAGGTGTTCACATGCTGATCACGCGTGTTATCTTGTTGATGATTGACGTTGTCATGAACAAACAGGGCCGGGTCACATGACGAATCGCGAGATTTTTGCTTATAAAATTCTTTGGTCAGTTATTTTGTATTTCAACATATTTGGATTGCAATCTCCTGGAGCATTATGGCGCAAAAGCGCAAAATACCTACAGACGCATATACAAGTCGTATTAATCGCGGCTAATCCACACTGAAAGATGTTATTGGGCGGTAATTTTGGAAGGGATTGAGTCGCGAACGCTTGAAAGCCATGAAAGTCTTGCATGCCTTGTATGCTAAGTATGCCAATGTCTTAGTTGAAAAACGTTCACTTGTTGTAAAAAGCAAAATCTGAAATCAGAAACCAAACTGCATATACTCTATGCAATCTATTGAACAACACTACTACCGTGAGACTGAACAACATAACTATAGTGGATGCAAACTGCTTGTGAAGAAAGACGACATGTTGGATTCACTTGATGGCAAGGAACGTGGCTACAATAACAGTACGAATGGTATTAATTTCACGATCAGAAAGGTGAATCTTATGTTTGTTTTTATTGTAGTTGTATGGATATTCTTTTTTTTATAAATACGTGATCCAAAACCCTGTGTTTTTTGTGTATAATGTTATTATGTTAAATATTGTTTACGCAATTGTCTTGTCACAGGCGGCCTATGCTCACGTCTCGAGAAAAAGCCAACGATTAATTCATGAACGCGTCACGCGTTGTGTGACTCGGTGTTAAGTTACGAGAGGAACTGCACGTTATAAGGAATAGTATAGGGAACGAAGTATGGTCGATTTACAACGATACATATTTCGAAATATGAACATTTTTCTCGTAAAATCAATAAAACTTACTCATACCCTGTGTATCCGTTGTATTTTCTGGCGATTTCTGCCGTTTTAAGCTTGCTTTACCATCACTGTTATTTACGTCATCTACTTTTATTACGTTGGTAAAATCTGTACACACATCACACCAACCAACTCGCGCGCAAAGTAAGAAGACTATATTGAAGGCTTGAAATAATATTGCGATCGATTTTCATCAAGAAATGGGCCAGGAATATTCCACATTAGTGCAAATAGTCGTGAGGGCGGATCGCAGAAAAGCGATTGCGTGATGCTCGGTAAGCTGTAAGATGACATGTTATTATATACCAGACGTAAAAACTCTTCAGATTCTTAGTCTGCATTTTGTACCCAGTCTGCAGTCTGTATTTTGTATCCGGTCTGCAGTCTGCTGCCTGCATGTTTTACTAACAGGTATCCGTGGCACCAATACATTTTATTTTTGGTTACATTTATTCGCAAAACACACATAATCTACCACAAAATACCTGTGAGGTAATTCGACATTTTCGTTCTTTCCCACATTAATATTCTTCTCTCCTTTTGTAAGAATGTAGACATCACTCACAATGTTTCAAGTAATCCACCCACCCTACAAAAAAGTAACTCTTGCATGCATAGCATGCCTATGTTTTGAAATAGGTGTATGCCCTTGAGCGCACTATTTCAGTATACTAGTCCGACACCCGTAGTATCACCTCACTTAATACCAAGGATCCAGTACCATCCAGGTATCCCAGTTACCCTGCTCACAGGGTCTAGTTTTTTTTTGTTTTTTTCCTCCGCCACAAAATGGAAAAATTGCGCAATAGTACCCAGAGGTCATTGGGCCCTCAACACCATGACAACTAACTGTGATCCAATGAGGTGTTCACATACTGATCACGCGTGCTATCTTGATGATGATTGACGTTGTCATGCCCGGACATGGCCGGGTCACATGACGAACACGAGATTTTTGCCCATAAAACTATTTTGACAGTCGTTTTGTATTTCAACGTAATTGGATTACGATCATCTGGAGCATTATGGGGCAAACGCTCAAAATACTTATAGACGCATACACAATTCGTATTGTTCGCGGCCAATCCACACAAAAAGATGTTATTGAGCGGTAATTTTGGATCGGACAGAATCGCGAACGCTTGAAAGCCATGAAAGCATTGAATGCCTTGTATGTCTTGTATGCCAAGTATGCCAATGTCTTAGTTGAAAACGTAAACTCGTTGTAAAAAGCAAAATCTGAAATCTGAAACCAAACTGCATATACTCTATGCAATCTATTGAACAACACTACTACCGTGAGACTGAAGAACAAAATTCAAATGGATGCAAACTGCTAGTGAAGAAACATGTCATGTTAGATTCACTTGATGCCAGGGAACGTAGCTACGATAACAGTGCGAATGGTATTAATTTCACGATCAGAAAGGTGAATCTTATGTTTGTTTTCATTGTAGTTGTATGGATATTCTTTTTTAATAAATACATGATCCAAAATCCCGTGTTTTTTGTGAATAATGTTATTATGTCAAGTATTGTTTACGCAATTGTCTTGTCACAGGCGACCCAAGGTCACGTTTCGAGAAAGAGCCAACGATTAATTCACGAACGCGTCACGCGTTGTGTGACTCAGAGTAAGTTATTCTAGGAACCGTTGAAAATTTGAACACGTTATAAGGAAAAGTATAGGGAACGAAATATGGTCGATTTATAACGATAAATATTTCGAAATATGAAGATTTTTCTCGAAAAATCAATAAAACTTACTCATACCCTGTGTATCCGTTGTAGTTTCTGGCGATTGTTGCCGTTTTAAGCTTGCTTTACCATCACTATTATTCACGTCATCTACTTTTATTACATTGGTAAAATCTGTACAGACATCACACCAACCAACTCGCGCGCAAAGTAAGAAGACTATGTTGAAGGCTTGAAATTATATTACGATCGATTTTCATCAAGAAATGAGCCAGGAATTTTCCACAATAGTGCAAATAATCGTGAAGGCTGATCGCGGAAAAGCGATTGCGTGACGCTCGGTAAGCTGTAAGATGACATGTTATTATATACCAGACGTAAAAACTCTTCAGATTCTCAGTCTGCACTTTGTACTCACTCTGCAGTCTATATTTTGTATCCGGTCTGCAGTCTTCTGTCTACATTTTGTACTAACAGGTATCCGTGGCACAAATACAGTTTATTTTTGGTTACATTTATTCGCACAACACACATAATCTACCACAAAATACCTGTGTGTGAGGTAATTCGACATTTTCATTCTTTCCCGCGTTAATAATCTTCTTTTCTTTTGTAAGAATGTAGACCACTTACAATGTTTCAAGTAATCCACCCACCCTACAAAAAATAACTCTTGCATGCATAGCATGGCTATGTTTTGAGACAGGTGTATGCCCTTGGCCAGACTTGAGCTCACTATTTCAGTATACTAGTCCGACACGCGTAGTATCACTACACTTGATTCCACGGATCCAGTACCATCCAGGTATCCCAGTTACCCTGCTCACAGGGTCTAGTTTTTTTTTTTTTTCCCTCCGCCACAAAATGGAAAAATTGCGCAATAGTACCCAGTGGTCATTGCACCCTCAACACCATGACAACTAACTGTGCATGTGATCCAATGAGGGTGAAGGTGTTCACATGCTGATCACGTGTTATCTTGATGATGATTGACGTTGTCATGCACGGACAGGTCCGGGTCACATGACGAACACGAGATTTTTGCTTAGAAAACTCTTTTGTCGGTCGTTTTGTATTTCAACGTGTTCTGATTACGATCACCTGAAGCATTATAGCGCAAACGCTCGAAATACTTACAGACGCATACACAAGTCGTATTGTTCGCCGCCAATCCACACTAAAAGATGTTATTGAGCGGTAATTTTGGACCGGATTGAGTCGCGAACTGTGTATCCGTTGTAGTTTCTGGTGATTTCTGCCGTTTAAGCTTGCTTTACCATCACTGTTATTCACATCATCTACTTTTGTTACGTTGGTAAAATCTGTACAGACATCACACAAACCAACTCGCGCACAAAGTAAGAAGAGTATATTGAAGGCTTGAAATTATATTACGATCGATTTTCATCAAGGCTGATCGAGGAAAAGCGATTGCGTGACGCTCGGCAAGCTGTAAGATGACATGTTATTATTTACCAGACGTAAAAACTCTTCAGATTCTCAGTCTGCATTTTGTACCCACTCTGCAGTCTCCAGTCTATATTTTGTATCCGGTCTGCTGACTGCATTTTGTACTAACAGGTATCTGTGGCACTAATACAGTTTATTTTTGGTTACATTTATTCGCACAACACACATAATCTACCACAAAATACCTGTGTGTGAGGTAATTCGACATTTTCGTTCTTTTCCACGTTAATACTCTTCTTTCCTTTTGTAAGAATGTTGACCACCAGTAATCCACCCACCCTACAAAAAATAACTCTTGCATGCATAGCATGCCTATGTTTTGAAATAGGTGTATGCCCTTAGCCAGACTTGAGCTCACTATTTCAGTATACTAATCCGACACCCGTATTGATTCTGTCAGGCAGTACAGACGACTCAAACAATATCGAGGGCTCAATGAACACAGTCTTTATTCCCGAGCTTGACCACGAGCACTTCGTGTTACAACAACAACAATAATTGGGGAGCCCGGATGTAGTTTCCCTCAGGGAGGGCCTAGGTACAAGTGACGGGCCAACATCCCCCCTTCTTTGAAAAAAAAGAAAAAAAAATTAATAGTAAATAGAACAGAGTAAAGTAGGCAGGTGTAGCCTTATATAAGGTTCTGTTCGGACTGTTATCATGGAAAGTTCTGCAACCGTGCTGTTATGCAGCGCGAACGTTTATGGCAGGCATTACTTGAGTTCAAAGTCTTTGAACCGAGTTGGTGGTTTGATGAGTCTTGTGCGTGTTCTCATTTCGGGTTGGTGATCCCTTGGCTGTTCTTGAATTGTAGCAAGGGGTGTGTCGATAGGCAGCTCACTTGGGCCCGTGGCTGGTGTGCTTGGTTCTTGTGGTTGTGGAGGGGAAGGGGTGTCGAGAACTGGGCCGCTGTTACTTTTGTCCAATGAGGGAGGTGGTTGCTGTGTAGGCTGATTAGTGGGCATATTCAGCTCTGATCCTAGACGATTGTAGTGATTTGCAAGGCTGTGGCCTGGTCTAGGCGTGAGCGTGGGTGGGGTGCACGGTGGTGTTTGGGGAGGAGGAGGTACTGCATGCCTGATGTGTATCCGATTTCGTCGAATGGTACTGTGGGGCGTTTGTATGGTGTAAGATCTTGAGTGGCGTTGTCCGGTGACACGGCCATATGCCCAAGGGTTGCCTGGTTTGCTTGTCGGTGGTCGTGCATACACAAATTCACCAATGTTGATGCTATTCTGCTCTGGGCCCGCAGTCTTGTCATAGTGAGCTTTACTGGTGTTGCGTTTGGCCTTGAGTTCTGCTGATACAGTGTCACGGTTGATTGACATGGGCTCGAGAAGGTGGTCAGCTGTTGGGAGCGTCGTTCGTGTCCGGCGGCTCACCATGCGTTGGGCAGGAGAGTAGGTGTGGTCTTTTGGTGGTGTGTTTCTGTAATTGAGCAAGGCGATTTGGAAGTCATCTGATTTCTTTAGCATAGACTTCGATACTTTCACTGCTGCCTCGGCTCAGCCGTTGCCCTGGGAGTGATAGGGACTTGAGGTGGTATGTTTGAACCCGTACTGAGAGGCAAAGTCCATGTAATCCTTACTGGTGAATTGTGGTCCGTTGTCTGTGTGGCAGATACGTGGAACGCCAAACCTGGCGAAATGAGCTTTGGTTTTGTTAATGACTGATGTTGCCAAAGTGTCGTCAAGTTCATCCACTTCGATCCAGTCAGAAAAATGGCACACTGTTACAAGGTAGGCTTTCTGTCTGTACTGGAAGATGTCTTGGCTGATGATCTGCCATGGTAGTGTTGGAATCGGAAGTGATCGCATAGGTTCCTTTGTTGACTTTGATCCATACTGTGCGCAGGTACTGCAGTTGTTGCACATATCAAACACTGCTTGTCTCATCCCGGGCCAGAATAGTACGTCTCGTGCCATGCGTACATTTGAGTCAGGACCAAAGTGGTTTGCATGGATTTTCAGCAGCATCTCAGCTTGCATGGACTGCGGTATCATAACTTGGGCGCCTTTGTAGATGAGGCCATTGTCAGTGGTTAGCTCGTCTCTGTAGGTCCAGTATGCTCGTAGTGGTTGTGGTAGCTGCTTTCTGTCATCCGGCCAGCCTTGGGCGATTGTGGCCATTAACTTGGAGAGGTGTTCATCCTTTTTGGTCTCGTCGCGTAGGCGAGATTCGGTGGTTTCTGTGAGGCGGGGGTTGTGGGTATCGGATTCCTCTGTGAGTTCAGTCCTGAATACTTCAAAGCCTGTGACCCTGGCATGTACTGGGGTAGGTAGTGCTGCTCTTGAGAGAGTGTCTGCCAGGTAGAGTGAGGTTCCTTTCTTGTATTGGATGGTGAAGCGGTATCTCTGCAGTCTCATTAGCATTTTCTGTAGCCGTGCTGGGGCTTTGTGCAGAGGTTTTTTGCAGATGGTCTCAAGTGGCTGGTGGTCGGTGTGAACTTCGATATCTGATTTGCCATAGAGCCAGTGGTCAAATTTTCCAAATGCGTTACAAATGGCCAAGCACTCTTTTTCGATTTGGGAGTATCGTTGTTCTGTTGCGTTGAGGCTGTTTGATGTGTATGCTACGGGTTGGAGGCGTCCTTCACTATTGGGCTGAAGGAGGGCACCGCCCACGCCTTCTTCACTAGCGTCGACTTGAAGTGTGACCGGTTTACTGAGGTCATAGTATTGGAGCACTGGTGCAGTGGAGATGAGGTGTTTGGCTTTGTTAAATGCGTCATCTTGTGCTTGTGCCCACATAAAGGGGATATCTGACTTGGTGAGTTGGGTGAGAGGCCGGATGATGGTGCTGAGGTTTGGACAATAGGGTGAGAGATAGTTGGCCATTCCCACGAATCGCTGAACACCTGCTTTGTTTCGGGGTGGGGCCATTGCTGAGATTGCTGCTATCTTGTCTGGGTCTGCTTGCATTCCTCGATCAGTTATGACGTTGCCCATGAATTTGACTTGTTGTAGCTTGAACTGCAGTTTGCTCTGGTTTAATTTTATGTTCTTTTTGGAGCAGCGCTCCATAAGTGCGACAAGACGGCGGTCGTGGTCTTTCTCAGCTTCTTGGTAGGTTGTTCCTTCTCCGAACACAAGTATATCATCGGCGATGCATAATACTCCATCAAGACCCTCTAGAGCTGACATGAGGCGCTTTTGAAATTCCTCAGGAGCGCTTGATATGCCAAATGGGAGGCGGAGCCATCGGTATCTCCCATAAGACGTGTGCATTGTCGTCATCAGTGACGATTCTTCATCAAGTGGTACGTGTAGAAAGCCTTCTCTGACATCAACAAGTGAGAAACATTTGGCATGGCAGAGTTTATGGAGCTGTTCAGACAGTGTTGGCATTTGATACACTGGTCTGAGAATTCCTTTATTGACTGTTTGACGAGTCGGCTGCGGTCGTTGAATTCGCTAAATGTACGTTTGCTCTCCGTAAATGCTTCTCTTGTCGATTTATCGGATCTATCCCACTTCTGACACCATGTCAGGCAGTACAGACGACTCAAACAATATCGAGGGCTCAATGAACACAGTCTTTATTCCCGAGCTTGACCACGAGCACTTCGTGTTACAACAACAACAATAATTGGGGAGCCCGGATGTAGTTTCCCTCAGGGAGGGCCTAGGTACAAGTGACGGGCCAACAATTCCAAGGATCCAGTACCATCCAGGTATCCCAGTTACCCTGCTCACAGGGTCTAGTTTTTTACTGGGATACCTGTGGTAGCCCAGTCATAAAATGCCTTTGTTTTTTTGTCGTCTTTTTTTTTTTTTTTCCTCCGCCACAAAATGGCAAAATTGCGCAATAGTACCCAGAGGTCATTGGGCCCTCAACACCATGACAACTAACTGTGATCCAATGAGGTGTTCACATGCTGATCACGCGTGTTATCCCTCGACACCATGACAGCTAACTGTGATCCAAGGAGGTGTTCACATGCTGATCACGCGTGTTATCCCTCGACACCATGACAGCTAACTGTGATCCAATGAGGTGTTCACATGCTGATCACGCGTGTTATCTTGATGATGATTGACGCTGTCATGCACAGACAGGGCCGGGTCACATGACGAATCATGAGATTTTGCTTATAAAACTCTTTGGTCAGTTATTTTGTATTTCAACATATTTGGATGGCGATCTGCCGGAGCATTATAGCGCAAACGCGCAAAATACTTACAGACGCATATACAAGTATTATTAATCGCGGCTAATCCACACTGAAAGATGTTATTGAGCGGTAATTTTGGAATGGATTGAGTCGCGAACGCTTAAAAGCCATGAAAGCCTTGAATGCCTTGTATGCTAAGTATGCCAATGTCTTAGTTGAAAACGTTCACTTGTTGTAAAACGCAAAATCTGAAATCTGAAACCAAACTGCATATACTTTACGCAATTTATTGAACAACACTACTACCGTGAGACTGAAGAACATAACTATAATGGATGCAAACTGCTTGTGAAGAAAGACGACATGTTGGATTCACTTGATGGCAAGGAACGTAGCTACGATAACAGTACGAATGGTATTCATTTCACGATCAGAAAGGTGAATCTTATGTTTGTTTTCATTGTAGTTGTATGGATATTCTTTTTTAATAAATACGTGATCCAAAACCCTGTGTTTTTTTGTGTATAATGTTGTTATGTTAAATATTGTTTACGCAATTGTCTTGTCACAAGCGGCCCAAGCTCACGTCTCTAGAAAAAGCCAACGATTAATTCATGAACGCGTCACGCGTTGTGTGACTCGGTGTTAAGTTACGAGAGGAACTGCACCTTATAAGGAATAGTACAGGGAACGAAGTATGGTCGATTTACAACGATACATATTTCGAAATATGAACATTTTTCTCGTAAAATCAATAAAACTTACTCATACCCTGTGTATCCGTTGTATTTTCTGGCGATTTCTGCCGTTTTAAGCTTGCTTTACCATCACTGTTGTTCACATCATCTACTTTTATTACGTTGATAAAATCTGTACAGACATCACACCAACCAACTCGCGCGCAAAGTAAGAAGACTTTATTGAAGGTTTGAAATAATATTGCGATCGATTTTCATCAAGAAATGGGCCAGGAATATTCCACAATAATGCAAATAATCGTGAAGGCGGATTGCAGAAAAGCGATTGCGTGACGCTCGGTAAGCTGTAAGATGACATGCTATTATATACCAGACGTAAAAACTCTTCAGATTCTTAGTCTGCATTTTATACCCACTCTGCAGTCTGCAGTCTATATTTTGTATCCGGTCTGCAGTCTGCTGTCTGCATTTTGTACTAACAGGTATCCGTGGCACCAATACAGTTTATTTTTGGTTACATTTATTCGCAAAACACACATAATCTATCACAAAATACCTGTGAGTGAGGTAATTCGACATTTTCGTTCTTTCCCACATTAATATTCTTCTCTCCTTTTGTAAGAATGTAGACATCACTCAATGTTTCAAGTAATCCACCCACCCAACAAAAAAGGAACTCTTGCACGCATAGCATGCCTATGTTTTGAAATAGGTGTATGCCCTTGGCCAGACTTGAGCGCACTATTTCAGTATACTAGTCCGACACCCGTAGTATCACTACACTTGATTCCAAGGATCCAGTACCATCCAGGTATCCCAGTTACCCTGCTCACAGGGTCTAGTTTTTTTTTTTTCCTCCGCCACAAAATGGAAAAATTGCGCAATAGTACCCAGAGGTCATTGGGCCCTCAACACCATAACAACTAACTGTGATCCAATGAGGTGTTCACATGCTGATCACGCGTGCTATCTTGATGATGATTGACTGTTCGCGATGATGATTGATTGTTCGCGGCCAATCCACGCTAAAAGATGTTATTGAGCGGTAATTTTGGAACGGATTGAGTCGCCAACGCTTGAAAGCCTTGAATGCCTTGTATGCCAATGTCTTAGTTGAAAAACGTACACTTGTTTTAAAAAGCAAAATCTGAAATCTGAAACCAAACTGCATATACTCTATGCAATCTGTTGAACAACACTCTTACCGTGAGACTAAAGAACAAAACTCTAATGGATGCAAACTGATAGTGAAGAAAGACGGCATGTTGGATTCACTTGATGCCAGGGAACGTAGCTACGATAACAGTGCGAATGGTATTAATTTCATGATCAGAAAGGTGAATCTTATGTTTTTTTCGTTGTAGTTGTATGGATATTCTTTTTTAATAAATACACGATCCAAAATCCTGTGTTTTTTGTGTATAATGCCATTATGTCAAGTATTGTTTACGCAATTGTCTTGTCACAGGCGGCCCAAGCTCACGCCTCGAGAAAAAGCCAACGATTACTTCATGAACGCGTCACGCGTTGTGTGACTCGGTATTAAGTTACGAGAGGAACCGTTGAAAATTTGAACAATAGTATAGGGAACGAAATATGGTCGATTTACAACAATAAATATTTCGAAATATGAACATTTTTCTCGTAAAATCAATAAAACCTACTCATACCCTGTGAATCCGTTGTAGTTTCTGGCGATTTCTACCGTCTTAAGCTTGCTTTACCGTCACTGTTATTCACGCCATCTACTTTTATTACGTTGGTAAAATCTGTACAGACATCACACCAACCAACTCGCGCGCAAAGTAAGAAGACTATATTGAAGGCTTGAAATTATATTACAATCGATTTTCATCAAGAAATGGGCCAGGAATTTTCCACAATAGTGCAAATAATCGTGAAGGCTGATCGCGGAAAAGCGATTGCGTTTTGGTGACATTTATTCGCACAACACATAATTTACCACAAAATACCTGCCTGAGTGTGTGTGAGGTAATTCGACATTTTCATTCTTTTCCGCGTTAATACTCTTCTTTCTTTTTGTAAGAATGTAGACCACTTACAATGTTTCAAGTAATCCACCCACCCTTACAAAAAATAACTCTTGCATGCAGAGCATACCTGTGTTTTGAAATAGGTGTATGCCCTTAGCCAGACTTGAGCTCACTATTTCAGTATACTAGTCCGACACCCATAGTATCACTACACTTGATTCCAAGGATCCAGTACCATCCAGGTATCCCAGTTACCCTGCTCACAGGGTCTAGTTTTAGAATTATCCCACTCAACTGTATGGTTAATTAGGCATGTGTGCTCCGATAAAGCTGAATTTTCCTTTTTGCAAAAGAAAACCGCTTTTTGATACCTCACTTCCCGCTTAGGATTCGATTGTCTCATCAAAACATTTCTTTTATCGTAAATGAAGGACAAAATTAAGTCTCTGAATCGCTCTAACGTAAGTTTTTTGGAATCGAAAAGGAAAAAGCGAACGAAGTAGAGCTTACGAACAAATTCACTACTTTAGGATCACAGTTTCTATCAAGCATTTTATGCAAGTGCTATCCCTGGACTGGAACTGATCATTATCTCCCGATCGCGTACAGATTGCAAAGCGATCGGGGATTCAGTGAGCTCTGAAAAGAGCTCCTAATTACTAACAGCTTGCTGGTCGATGCACGCCATATAGCGGTTATGAATAATTAATGATGTCCACGCATTCTGTCCGATAAGGCAGTTAATCTGTTCTAAATAGAAACATGCATCCATGACTAAAGAGAATTCACTGGTCTAAAGGGACAGGCGCCATCATTTCCCTTTAACCTCTCCCTACAGATCTTTCCCGTAATGTATTTACATTTTGCGTCCAAATTATTCCGCATACCCCACCACTGTGCATTAAATTTGAAGCGGAGTACTTGGGCACGCGAAACACGTGGGAGTAATAAACGGTTCATGTTCGACCGCACGTAGTTATTACAAATTAAGGTAGCAATACCTGTTACTGCATTTCGATATTTTAAGATAACCTAGTGGGTTGACGGAACTAGAATTGAAATCTTTAAACAGCAGTGTCAAACTGTAGATATTCCAAATATCAAATCGGGAAGGGAAAGTAAAAAAAACGATTTCTCTAATTATCAGACTCTTCGTGAAATAAAAGGATCAAGAAAGACTCGGAGAGAGTAAATACTCCCTGGCAAAATGATGAGTCTACCAGTGGTGAAAAAACGACATTTTTCTGGTACAAGCGGGAGTGATGTGGCTTATAACGATACGACGAGCATTGATCCGTAATCGTGTCAAGATTTCTCGAGTAGCATGATTATGACAACAAGAACGAACAGAAGGCCTCACTTACCCTGTTGGAAGTGCGTCTAATTGTTCTTGCGGAATCGTTTCATGTGACGTAAAGTACAAATCAAATTCAGGCCTTTTCATCAGATTTTCAATCTCATTGTTGAGCTCTGCTCGTTTCCCTTCATCTTCCAAAATAACACACATTCTACTAAAGATTACCGAATGTTTCCCACTTATGTTTCCGCCCGCTGCCATGATTTGTTGTTTCTAGAATCAACTTCCTGATATTTTTAGAAGTATTTCATCAAGTTACGGCCGTCGAGATAATAGAGACACGGAAGACTTTATATTCCCCTACCAAGAATCTGCGGGCCTTATAATGGAAAACGAAACAGGAAAACATTAAACCAATAAGAAGACGGGATTTTAATAGATTAAGTGGTCACATGACGTTCCAAATATTCTGGCGCTTTCTTTACTTTAATAGACTTTTTTTGGGGTTCATACATAGAGTGATCACGTGGTCCGAAATGAGTGAACAACAGTCGAGGGCACAACAAATTAACTGTGAGGAATGGTTGACCATCTCTGCGTCTGTAACTGCCATAATATTTCCTTAAATTCGGATTTGCATTTTCTTGTATATGCTAAGGATCTTAAGCACCAAAAGTAAAATATCAATGTTATGTTTCTTCAAATTCCAGTCTCACAAATTTGTGTTTTAATCTGCATGAGTAAATGGTCAGAAAAATAATTTCGTCTCATCTCTATTTCTAAATGTGATATGGGATTTAAGAATGAAAGAAAGATCAATTAAAACTTAAAAGTAACATCCAGTACCAAAGTGTGTTCTGAACATTTCGAAGACGAGGATTATAAGTTTATAGACAGCCAAACTAGGAGATTAAAAGGTGGGTCCTGTCTTCTAGTTTTAAGGTCAACAAGAGGCTTTTTCGAAAAGAAATAATGATTCGTGTCCAGCATGATAATTTCCGTGTATCTCTCTAACATGTAAAGGAGCCCAGCGTAAACCGAGCTTCAGAAATGAGATTTATAAATCTCCTCGGGATCGCTCATTAGTTCCTCATCGACATGTGATACTTTGGATTGTATAGGTTCTCTCGGTTTCTTAAACTTTTTGAAAAATAAACGACTGCCAGTGATTTAGGTTCATTGAGAACCGTGACCGCAACCGGCGATCAACCCCACGCAATTTCTAGGTATTCTGAGGTAGCGTTAACCGAGCGTTAGTGAGAGTTATAAATCTCCTCGAGATCGCTTAGAAGTTCCTCATCGACGTATAATATTTTGAGTTGTACAAGTCCTCTCTATTTCTGAACATTTCTAGAAAAATGTGCGACTGTCGGTCACTCAGTCATTAAAGAAACCGGAAGTCGACCTCACGCAATTTCTCAAGGTTACACATGAGATTTTTAAATTCCCTAGAGATCGCTTAGCAGTCCCTCATCGACATGTCCTAGCTTCTATTGTAGAGGATCTCTCGATTTGTCAAGTTTTTCAGAAAAATATTCGACTGTCGGTCATTTATTAGTTGTTTGAAAACCTTGACCGGCCGCCAGTCAAATTACTAGAGTGTACAATTAACGAGGAACGTAACAAAATAACAGTTTTCGACAAAACATGGCTTCATTCTAACCTTAATTCACGAAATCACCAAAAAATTCTCTATGCGATTCTTTTGCTTCGCTTTTGTGCCCATTTCATGTACCTTTTGGGATCTTAAAGATCGTGTGCCCGCAAGTTTGTTTTCCAGCTCGAAAATGTTTGTAATCTCAAATACAAACTTCTCTTCGATTGTCGTCGATTTTTACATTACCGCAGTCTTTTGAGTGCTGATATATCTGTGAATGTGAAAACTTCGGCAAGAGAAGAAGCGATTTCACCCATGAGGGTCATGAGATGTCGTCTGCAGCACACATATGAGCCGCTATTGAAGAAATGTAAAATGGTTTCCGTGTTTACATACCCTGATGTAAACACGCGGGAGGTTGGGAGAACACGAGATAAGCGTAGGAAACCACCATGCGAAGCGGAGTGGTTTCCAGCTTATCGAAACGAAAACCGTGTTTCGAGGAACGAAAACCGTGTTTACATACGGTCATGTAAAATGGTTTTATGGCCAATCAGAGCGCGCGCACTATTTGAATTATTTTATAAAATGAAATTCAAACCACGTGACTGCATAGTTAACCAGGCCTGATCCCTGAACTTGTTGAAATGGCGTTAATCGTTGGCGCGCACAAATCTGAGGATGTATTCTTTGAATTTGATGATTTCGATGAGGACGAGTTGGGAAAAAGTTTCCTTGTAGAAACTTTACAAAGGATAGAAGACGACTTCATGGGAAATCCTAGACATTACACTCTATTCACCGGTGCTGCTAGTGGCAGTGATATGTTCTGGCAAAATTTGGGAGCAAAGTACGGTGTTCGCATAAAAGCGTTTTCCTTTGAGGCACATGGAGGAAAAAATACTGCTAGAGTTGTTCTTAGCAACGAACAATTGAAACAGGCTGATGAATTCTTACTTAAAGCGAACAAAACTTTAAAGAGGCATTTCCCGACAAGCAACAACTTTGTAAATAATTTACTTCGTCGTAATTGGTACCAAGTGAAAGATTCAAACGGTGTGTTTGCCATTGGCAAACTTAGTGCGAGTCGAAGCAGAGTCGAGGGTGGCACAGGATGGGCTGTGCAAATGGCAGTCGATTCCAAAAAACCCGTGTATGTGTTCGACATCGTGAATAGTTTGTGGCAACAGTTCGAGGATCGCAAGAGGAAATTTGTGTATTGTGAAGCTCCAAGGCTGACTTTAAATTTTACAGGCATCGGAACAAGGGCTTTACCAGAGAATGGAAAAGTTGCTATTGAAAAAATATTCGAAGAAACTTTTGGATCTCTGTCAAGATTCAGGAGTTAATGGTATGAGGACATTGTTACTACAAGCGACTGAATTTTGACAAGGATATTATTAATAGTGATAATATTTATTAACTTTTATAATAAAGTTCAGATATAATGCGCGCTGTCATCAGTTAAAATAGCATGCTCTATCAGAGTACGAGGCATAAAGCTGAGTTAAAGCTGTCACATCATCTGCCAAATTGTACTGTCCCATCTTTTCCCATACTTTTCTTGGGCTTTTTTTTGTTGATTCAAAGTGAAATTTTGGAACAAGTGAGTTAGCAAATTGGTAAAAAAAGAACCAGGCAAACTCGAACTATGTCTTGTGTTACTCCTTACACTTCTTTTGTGTTCTAGCAGCTCCCGGCATGCTTTACAACAGAACAGAGCACAGTCAAGGCTTCTCTATTTGTTACATATTGTAATAGTAGTGTACATATTTCCAAACCCTACCCTGATTCAGCAGTTTCAGTTTAAACCTCCTTAAAGATTTGTACCACTGGTCTTCTTTGTGACAGGTACCTCTCCCAACAACAGTAACCACTGAGAAAACGTTTTTTAAATCTTGCATATTGCAAAGAAAGCCTTGTATTGTACCTATGGTATAAAGAAATACTTATGGTGCAACCTGCTATAAATGGCTCAAGGTCCAGACACGTTTGTTAGAGAACAAACTCAGGGAAAACCATGAGCTTTGTGGAACAGATAATATCCACAGGCAAATAACAAGCTTATTTTCTAGAAAAATATACTTTTGTCATCCTTATCCTTTAAATATTCTTCACAGTGCACAAAAAAAAACCACATACAATCTGCTAACCTTTGAAAACAGACTCAACTTTTCGTAGAAAATCTGTGAACTTAAGTATCTTTTTTCATATGTAACAACTTCAAAGTCATTTTTTCATTGCACAGGATATGAGGGTTGATAGGTTAAAGCAAAAATCTTGAATAGATTACCACCAAAGATTCCTCAGGTTTAATTGGGAGATATTAGTGCATGTGAAGAGTTTAAAGCAATTCTGGGTAAGAGAAAATATCTGGTAGACAATTTAATTGTACATGTGTACTACCTTATTATCATTAGCTGATGAAATATTGTTTGTGCAGAGCCAATTTAGTGTCATGCCCTGCACAAAACATGGCTAATAAACTCAAACTCATGCAGCACTGCCTGCAAGGAGTGCACCCTTTCCCCACCTTCCCTGATGAAGCTGTCAACAATCGCTTATTATAATAGAGTATTTCTTAACAGTATATATATTATACATATATATATTTTTATACATTTTGGTGTATAGTATGAGTATTTTTGAGTAGTATTTATGAGTATTTTTAAAGTACTAAGTGATACTACTTTTTTTTTCTGCCAAGTGTGTCTGCTCAATTTTCATGAGGCAGGGAAAACAAAGCAGATAGAGAAGAAGAGCATGCACAGTCAGCCAGTTAAATGGGCTTTTTTCAGTGTAAGGTAACTGTTAAATATTGATACCTGTACTCTGTTCACGAGTTATTCTCGTGCAGTTGGACAACAAAATCAATTCACTAAAATTGAGGTAATTATCCACCCCTGAAGTGAATAATTGGTTTAGTATAAACCACACAGATTCTAAAAAATAAGTTTATTTCTCTCAATATTCCGAAAAATGTTCAGAAATTATACTCTTGACACTCATCTCATGGGCTGTTCAGAGGTGAATAGTACTTGCTATTTGCCTCCAAATTAGCTAGTAAGTGCATGAAAAGCGCTATTCATTTGTGTGGTATATGCTAATAAGAGATATTTTTAACATAATAGTGACCAATTTTGAGACATTAATTAAGCTGGTTGATTTCATGACAATTTATTCATCAAGTCTGTAAGTTGTAATAATATTAACCATGAAAATGTGTCAAACGTCCACTAATAACATCAAATTTCCAATTTGTTTTTGCATTTTTGGTTTGGCTAAAACATAGCAAAGAAACTTTTTTTAATGCACTTTGTACATCAAAATATGCCTTTATATTCAGATACACATTAAAGAAGTAACTTATGGTAAAGGAATAACTCGAGGCAATCTGTAAACACAACTTATGGCTTAGAATATTTTAAAATGTGAGTGATGAAGTCTTACCACCTGATAAATTGCTATTATTGAAACTTAAGAAAATGGATCCAATGTAATTTTTTTTTATGACCTAATCTCTATTTTAAAACTTTTGCTTCAGGAAATGTACCTCTTTGACAATGGTATGAAATATCATCAACTTTTTCATCAGGGAAAAAAAACATCTCAGTCTTTACATCAAGTTATTATGCTCAGGTGTAGTAAATCTTGTCCATCTGTAAGGTTTCTATAGAAGTCTGTTGAAGACTCAAGATCAGGAAACTATGGTCCCAAAACTAGCCACTTCACTCAAATAAATTTAGTGGTCTTTTGTGAGCAAGTGCTGCATAATTTAACCCTAAATTAAAAATGATTTTCTCTCTTTGATTGACAAATGATAAACATATTACATTGTCAAAGTGATCTATTTCCCTTTTTCTAGTTTAAAAGTAGCTTGTAGAACTTGCCAGTAAATTATGAACTGTAATAAATATTTATAGTGATAATTCATGGCATAGATCATTATTTTAAGCATTGCAAATGTGTGACTCTTCATAGGAGCTTGTAGCATCCATGTTCACGCTAGAACTATCTCTTATTTTGACTTTGATCTGATGTACAAAATTATTAACAACAATGAAAAAGTGAAAATTGTGCTTTCTATTCAGGTAATGGTTTATATCTGTTGAGGTTTCCTTTTGCTTACAGAGAAAACCCTGTGTAGGTCAACATATCAAATGCAGAGTTCTTTAGCCTTCTACACACTGATGATAGCACCTTTTTTGTCTCTATTGTGACCTTAATTTCTAGAGAACCCAACCCTTCTCTAAATCAACTGAACACTAGGAGGTTTTCCCAGATCACAATTGCATCTGCCATACATTTATCAAAGGCTTTATATGCTCCTATTTTTATCCCTTTGTATGAGGAGAGGTTCCCAAAAATCTTAAATTGATCTGTGTATAATTTTATAATTATATGTTTGGCTGTCTTTCTCAGTTAACCTATGTTCTCCTAGACCTTCATGCAGAAAGAAGTTTGCACTTGGCTTCAAGTGGAGCTTTCCTTTTCAGGAGTTACATTGATGTACCTTTGAACATTACAGGACTGTCAATATGAGTATGATCTTGTCTTCCTGCACTTATGAGATTTCCACTGCTCTCCCAAAGTGGGGGTGTCATTGATGAAGAATCTGTTGGTGTAGATCTCCCAGACTCACAAGGATCATGTTTACCACTTTCTTGGCTTAAATTACTTGAACTTAAAGAATGAAAAATGTTTCCAATAGGGGGTAACTTTAAAAAGCTCCATTGCTGTGGCATGTCATAACTGTGGCCAGGCACAGGAGGAATGGGAGGGTGGTTTCCATGAAAAATGTGTTTAGAGTGGAATGATGAGTGGGTTGCATTGTAATCTTGGTGTGGATTAATCATGACATGTTCATGCCCTGGTTGATGCTGAAATGTATTTGTACCTCTGGTTGAATTCTCATTGTGGCAGCTGTTGAATGCAGAAGGAGGTGATGTTGCCAGTCTGAAGCTGGCTGGGTCTGCTTGATGAATTTGATGTTGTTGTAAAGGAATCTGGGTGTGTTCATGACCAGGCCTGATATGTAGGTGGGGCACATACATAGGACCTGTTGTGGTTACTATTGTAGGAGCCTTGCCTTGAAATGGTGCAGGCGTCATATAGAATGGTGGTAAAGGGTGTGGTAATCTTGGTGGTCCCTCACGAATATTAGCAGGTGGTGTAAGTCTGCAATGAAAATTAACTACATTAAGTTCATTTTTTAAATTTACAGTTGTTACCAATACAGAATGTTAAATTGCAAGGGGGAGGGGACACGTTTTTACTGTGCCTTGACAGGCTATACCTCCTAGTAGTGTATAGTTTTTAGGGTCTAAATATTAAGCAAGGTATGAAATTACACCTGTTACCATCTTCCTATACACAAGGTCTTGCATAAGGTTTGTATACTGGTGGTGCATGGTTCACCCCTACAATCTGTCATACCTTTTCAAAATGTTTCAAATATGCTGGTACTGTTTACAGTAGTGTCATAAAATCAATATACCTCAATCTACAGTAATTTTTTGTCTTGAATAGAGAAGAAAACTGACCAGAACCAGTCTTAATTAAGCCTACCCTCTAATCCTCTACAGGAAAATTACCCCAAAACTAAGTAATTAGAAAGAGTATTATTTCCATGGTGACAATAACACAAACAATTTTTATTCATGAGTTGTGATGCACCAGAAAAATGAACTTGTGAGCACAGTGAACGAGTGAGTTTTTTTGATGCATTGTAGCAAGTGAAAAAAAATCTTCCAATCACTTTCCATGGTATGATGTTTTTATTTCAAACATACAAAGATTTTTTCACCTTTAAATTCAAAGATTGGGAGAGAACTACAGACTGAAAATACACTGCTCTCCCTATAGAACATGAATGATAGTACTTCACAGTGTAAATCTCAGTATGTATGAAATAAAAGGTGGTTATCAGAGTCAGGTGGATAAGATGAATTGCATGAAAACTTACACCTACTCTATTAAATATTGTCATGTACCAGGTACAAGGTTTACCTTTGCCAAAAAGCATCCTACAAATACCTTAAAGTTTTCATCTGAACTAAAAGTGTATTTGAAAAGTAGATTGAATATCCTTGTTTGAAGTTGTTGATAGATTATGAATGTTTCCATTCACTACCTTGGACGTGTTTGTTTAATGTTTGCTGATAAGTCCCTGGTTCTTTTCCTAGGAAGTGTAGCAGTTGTGTCAGCAATATTCTGAGAGATCTGAAAGAATAAGTATGAAGTTTACATATAATCAGAGGCTGTACTTTGAACAACTCTTAAATCAGCTGCAAAAAATGTCTTGCTTAAATTACATATAGCTGCATGAGCTGATAGTTCCAACAAATGGTAATTGAGAATTACTCAAGTGAACAGGGTCAAGTCAACTGAGCCATTATTAAATAAATTTCAGACCTGCATGCCAATTATTTACACTGTCATCTGTATCTAAGGGCATGGGAATTTGAATAAAAAATGTCAAGCCTTTCCAGTGTAAGACAAATTTTAATGGAAGAGTCTTAAGGGTATTGAGGGTAAGTTTCTAAAGAAACTGTGGTGCTGCATTGGTGGAGGAGTGCAATTTTTCTTTTGCATATTTTCTCCATCTGGTGGATTTTTGTTGGTTATTTTCTTGATTTCCTTAAACTTTTCAAATAGCCTGTTCCTCCCTCCTGGAAGACAGCCAAGTCCTATCTAATGAACAATTATTACCTCTTGAAGAACAGCTGGTGGAAGCCTTTCCTTGATCATTCTCACATATTTTACAGTCATTTCAAGAATCTGATCAGTAATGAAAATTTATTTATTGTCGCAATTGTATCAAAGTATGATTATTAATCAACCATCATCTTCTCATTTGAGGTATAAACATTAACATAGGGATACACTTTGTTTTACCACAAATATATTTTACAAAAATGAATCAAATTTGCTTCAAGTTACTTACGGAAGCCATGTCAGATTTTTTCCCAGCAACACTAGGTAGCAAAAAGCGGAGTTGATCGCAGCTTTCCTTAATTCGTTCTCTAGAAGAAAATGAATTAATGTGAGGATTTCATTAGAAGAACAGACTGAGGTAATTTAAAATGATGTGTGGGGCTACTACTGGTACTTTTCTCATTTTTTCTGCATCACGTTTCCCTATAGTGTAGACAAATAATGCAAATCTAACCTGCTACTGATGACTAAAAATGCACAGTACTTCAACAGGCTGGATGTTTTATACATAAGGTAATTGGTTAATTAAACACAGACCTGGAAAGGTCCTTTTTTATTTACTCTGGCTATACAAGGAATACCCATCAACAAAAGAAGTATGCTTTTTGCATTGCTTGCTCTGTAGAAGGATATCGTCACCTGGTTTCTTTGGAGAAATGACTTTACTTAATATTTGACTCCATAATGGTGTTTTCCTTACAATCCCTGATTACTTTCAATCCAGTGAAGCTGTGATACTCCCAGTTGCATTATCATTGAACTTATTAGCCAAAGAAAAAGTCAAATGAGTTAGTTAAATTGTGACAACCTCTCTTTCTCTCTCCAGGGATCAGACACCAAATACTGTTTATGCAAATTAAACAAACAGATTATCCCTTCTGTGTTGAAATTAGCAGTTAAGAAGTAAAACTTTGTCATTGTTACCTTCTAATCCTCTCTTTGGAGCTGTGTTTGGACAGGTCATCATGAAGTAATGTGATTTTCATATCTTTGCTTCCCAGTTGTCCACTGATCATATATGCAGGACTGCCAACTATCTTTCCACCTTCTCTGTCAGGTGATGATTGGGTGGTCACTACAGAGTGATCTGCCTTGGGAGCTGCCTGTGATGTCAAGCCTGCAGGGTTTTGGACACATGTGGAAGAATTGATAGCAACAAAATGTGGTGGAATGGTATTTGGTCTGTTTTGATTTGTAGGTGGTATGTTGTAATAAATGTGATTGTAATGCTCAGGATACACTGTGTTGACTGCATTTGGGGGAATATGAACAGAAACATGATCTTCCTGGGTGAGCATGTGATCTGCTGCTGATCGTTGGAGAATCAGTGATGAGTGAGGTTGACTTTGGATCTGGTTTCCCCCAAGGAGAAAGTTCTGTGGAGCAGCAACATTGCTGTTTTGAAGATGTAACCTGTTGTCATCTGTGACTTGATTGTTCTGTGATGGATCAGCAAAGCCACTTCTACTGACAGGAATATATTGGCCATTGTGACATAGCTGTTGATAGGTTGGCCCTGACTGGTTGTTATGGAGTGTGGAGACTTTGCAAAAGGATTCCAATGTTCCATTAGAGTTGTCTGCCTGAGACACTCTACTACTACAATTCTGTCTGCAAAGAGAATGATAACAGTTTTAAATCAGTGATTAATTTTAGACATGCTCGATTATGTTTACTATAACAAGGCACTGTTTGCTAATGTTTAAACAATCAGCAGTGATTTTAACATCCTGGTTAAGCAAAGGTCAGTAACTGGCCCAGATTATTATCCACTGGTAGACTATCAGTCAATATACCAACTTATATATAATGACCATGCCTACCCATGCTACATACATAATTAAGGTAACCCACTTACTGAATTGGTTGTGATGTCGAATATTTTATGATTGATGACAAATTCTCCTCTGTGTTTTCTTTGGTTGTTCCTAAAGACTTTGGTCCAGCTGAATGAATGTTTCCTTCTGGACTCTCTGGTGTCAATGGCATGCCTGAAATAATGTGAAACTATAAATTCATACAAGCCCTCGGAAGCATTAAGAGTTTTCCTCTATGGAGTGTGCACCAAAAACCAGCAAGGGGGTCAAAGAAGCATGCCTCTCTCCTGAAAATTGTCATTTTCAGGTGCTCAGAAGTGCCTTTTTGTACACTATTTAGGAAATAGGTTTCATAAATCAAAACATGGAAAACTTTCGAGTATTAGCAAGCCTATCTAGTTCATATCTCATCCAATGGAACAATTGACAATTGTTCCTTTGAAGAGGTAAAGAAGAGGTAAAGAACTTCTTCCTTTGAGGGTGGACACCACATTGTCCATGTTGGTGGTTTTAGTACTGACCTTCACATGACTTGTGCCCAGCCCACTTCAACAAAACCTGATTCACCCTTTCATCTGTCACTGGAAGCTGAATGACATCATTTATTTCATGGTAACTGAAGTCCTCTTTGAGATATAAAAAAAGAAAGTTGTGGATTGAGTTTGAAAAAAAAAGTAAACAAAAGGGCAGCCTCTTGATGATGTATTTGATTCTGGAACATACCTTTATCTCCTTCCTGTGTTAATCCAATTATTGCTGTTGAACGGTTCAGAGAATTGGGATTGTACCTAGAGTGATTTGTAAAGGTAATCAAGTGATCTTCTGTTAAATTTAAATTACATACTGCTATGCAGGGAGATGAAGTTTTTAGTTGTGAAAAGCATCTATTTGTGCTCATTCAGTTTCACTTGCTTTTGAAATTATTTGATTTACTTGATGATGAAAAACATTCAATTAAATCTCAGCTTCCTACACTAAATTTTAATTTTGCATAGCATACGATTGTTCGACTTGTTTTCGGGCAAAGAACATGCTGGAATGCATATGTATCATGATTAGTATTGTTGATTGAATTGTATGATTATGATAAGATGTTGCAAAGTTATAAAGAATTAACATGAGAAGAAAAGGATAAATACGTCAAAGGCAAAGAAAATTGTAGGCAGTAGCGAGTCCACGGAAGGGATCCAATGTAGCTATTAAAATTCTCTATTGCTATTTTAATTAAATTAAGTTGCTTGAATCGTAGAACACAACTTTTCCTATTATTGCTTAACAGCTTTCTCTGCAAGTTTTGATATATTCTTATCCTCAAAGAAGAAGTTCCTGGTATCACAAAATCGTATTCGTTAATTAGATCACACTTTTCTGTCATTGTTTGGCGGCACGCTGCGTGTAATACAAGGTGTACTCTAAATAGATTAAAACTGCTTTCCCGACATTTTGAGAGTACTTACCTTATCGTAGAAACTATCTTTTTAGCGTTTCCCGCCACTGAGGATATATCGAGGAAAATAAGTAAAAATGTTTCTTTTGTACAGACCGAGATCAGGTTTGTACAATGACATGTTACAACTTGTATCCCTTTAAGTGTCTGTTTTTCTGCCCATCCTTTGCGAACAGTTTCATCTTCTGCCTCGTCAATAATCAGAAGTTTCTTTTCACGATCCTAGGAAAAAACTCAATGATTCTCGTCAAAACTATTTTTTGGAATGTCTCTACAAACAGGAAAATATATAAGCAAGCCCAAAATAACTACTGGAAGATTTTAACTCGAAGAAGTTTATCGAATTACGGTGAAGTTTTTAAATCTTAGAATAGTTTTTGAGTCCCGCTCGAATATTCCATGGAATAGATTGTTTAAAGCTTCACGTAATTTTTTCTTGTAAGAATAGTTTACGAATCACAATTTGTTCAAAATTTCTTTGAAAATTAGACATTGAGTTGAACGAACGTGAAAAAAGTGACTCGAATAAAGAGAAATAAGTTGTAACAAATTTTAATCAAATGTTTACCTTCTCAAAGCACGAAGGAGTTGTCGGTCGAAACATATTTTCTTGGGGCGTTTTTAATCCATTTGGAGTCTCTACACTTGGCTCCTTCAGAGCTACATCTCCTTCGTTTACAACAGTGTATTCAACAATTTCTGTGCGCTCATTTTCAACTGCTTCGTTATTTGGCCTTTCAGCGATTGTTTGATCCGAGGTCCAAGAATTCGATCCTTCCTCAAATAGTTTTCTTCTCACGACGCTCATAGCGGAAAATTCGACGGCAAATTCCTAATTCTGTCCTTCCCAGCTGTCGTTTAAAAGGAGACAATTTTCGTTGTAAACGGTAGCCAAGATGAAAGCTTTTGTTCTGTCAGCTCACCTTTTACTCACGCACTTCATGTGGTTGATTTTCACGTGTAGCCAGACACAAGTTCATTCAAAATTAGGCGCGGAACGGCGCGTCGATTTAAACTTGCCGAAAACCAATCACACGTGCCAAAAAAGTCACATGAGTTATCCTGATAACTTTGCCCTAGGTTCTCCCGTTATCGTGCACATTCTTTCCCTAGGGAAGTTATGTTTTGGCCGCCCCTTAGATGGACCTAGACACAAATATTACGTAAAATGATGATTCAGGAAATTCTTGATTATTTTCTTAATATATCAAATTTTTCTTCTTCATGTCTTGAAACTGTTCTAAATATCTAAGAAATTATTTGAAAATAAATTTTTGAAATGTCCCAAAATGATCTAACGTTGTGCAAAGTTAAATGTTGTACATCAGCAAACAGGCAAATCAAAACAAGATTGTGGTCTGGCAGTCTCTGGCTGGATAACGCTCATAAACTTTTCACTTAAGCCTAAGATATTCTCTATACTAGTCTCTGTACATTTACCAAAGTGCCGACAAGGAGAATTTGTCTGACAATGAAGAGTTTCTTTAGTTGATGATCATTTCCTTTAATCTCATGACATTAATGTGTGATTCAGTGGTGATACCGCAAGGAGAAATTAGATACTAATCACTCTCAGGGGTTACAGGGTGAAGGGATATATTATTGATTGAAGTAACTGATGAACTGGATTATTGACAAGGAAATTGGGATTGAAACCATCACAAGACTACCGAATCATGACTTAAGGGAAAAAATCCTAAATATTCGTATCACAATATTATAAAATTTTCTTTATATCCCAAAACGCTCTAAATATCTTAAAATATATCCGACTTTTTGTGTCTAAGTCTACCTTCTGACGCTATTCTTTCGAACTGTGCCATCAGTCGGTGTCATCTCCCAAGGTCACTACACCACGGCGTTTCTCAAAGAGTCCGTCTTCGTCCCAAACAAAACAAAGCGCAATATAATATATTTACCCAGGCCGCGCTTTCATTTTGCTCTCAAATGTCCGCTTTACTATTTTGATTTTAAAATGCATAAATTTGTGTTGCGTTTTTGTAAAACAACCGAAAATGCCTTTGGAAGAGACTGTATGGAACGCATTTTTACTGCCTCTCACTAGTCCACTTGAGAAACAGAGCATTTAAAACTCCAATTTTGAAACAGATTTCGAAAGTCTCCGTTTTCATTAGTTCATTTCGCTTTTAAACGAAAATGAATTTGAGACCGATAATTATATATCGCCGGGGGGGAGGGAATTTTGGTTTTGTTACAATAACATTCACCTGATCTCCCCTTAGGCTCTGTAGTTTTCTAACGATCCCCCTTGATTGGCAGTCAATTTTTTATAGTACCGCCTTTGTACTCTTTTGGCGACGACCAATTCCCCCCTACGTTTCCTGAAGAAGTTTTTCCCCTGTTTACCTGAAAACCATTTGATCCCCCAAATTCTCCGACCCCAACTACAGGCAAACACTAATGGCTGGTTTCCAATCGTGAACGAATTACGAGTTATTTTTTATTCTCCTGCGAATATCCATGGAACGTGGCAGGGGATGGGAGGGGAGGGGAGGGGAGGGGAGGGGAGGGAGGTAGTCTGTCTAGATTACACCACGAAATCGTATAGAGATATTCGCTCCAGCTGTCCATTCCAAGAACTCCACAGACTCTCCCGTCCATGCGAAAACAAAATCACAAAACCCAGTAGTGTCACAATGTAGCAATTTATTCTTTCTCCAAAACAAATCTGAATTTACTCGTGTCTGAAAGAATCATTACATATTTGCTTTATGTACAATAAGAACATTATTTGAAACTATGAAGTGTGTGCTTCAAAAGCAATGTAGCCATAAATAAGTCATTTTTACAATAATATTATTATAAATAAACTGCACTGAGTACAGAATAAGAATCTTCTATGACTGATTTTTAATATATTATGACGAGTAATTTCTTCTATCAAAGGTAATTATAATAATGACAATAACAGTTAAAAAATTAATATTCGTCACGGCTCTGTGTGATTTATTTCTCTAAAAGTGGAATAACTCATTATAAAAAGAACTCTAACTCAAAAAATGCCAACAGCAATGCAAGAAACAAATCGCTAGCGTACTGAAAACTTTGCCAAAAGCGATGATTCGTTACTTTCAATTCATTTTTGATTTATTATTGTTATTTTTTAACTTTATAGCTACATCAGAAAGGTAAATGACAACTTTCGCTATTAGTGGGAAGATTCTGTAGCGATATTCCTGAACTAAAATTGTGCTTCAAAGCGCGAAAAGACCTGTATCCTCCAATTCTGTTTTCAACAAGTGTTGAAAATTCCATTCGATTTATATGTACCAATAAAGTGCGGGAAAACAGCCGCTAAAACGATTCTCGTTTCTCTTTGTACATCGCTACCACTTACAAACTTCACAGACACATTCCTAATTCAAAATTGAGCCAATTTTTGGCTGACCGTGTCACCTGACTCTGTTTTCTAAGTCTCGAATTCTGAGCCCTCTGATGGGCACCGACTGACCACCAATCAGAGTAAACAAGTTTCTTCCTTTTGACCAATCAGCGAGTCGCGTTACTTTGTGAGTGTATCCGTGCTCCATAAAGCTTGCGTTGTTTTTCTTTGGAGCCTTTTACTGTTTCTGTTGTCAATCAGTTTGGTCTCAGCGTAGCCACGTTTACAAACCACCTTATGCGTTCAACGGCGTCTTTCAAAGTGCGCAAGAATAACACGACCGAGGCTCAAATTGCAACTGTTTCAAAACAAACTCATCAGCGGTTGAGAATAAGTTTAAACAGGTTAAAAGCCCTTGTCTACCTGAAAATATTAGATAACACTCAAGGGAGTGTTAACTGTATCGGAAAATATCGAGGGAAACGCCTTCTTTTTTAGCGGGCTTCACTTGTTATGCTAACATTCAGTAATCTATCGCTTTTTCTGCAAATCAAGATATACTTTGGCCTGTTCATTACGCCTTAATGCATCTGAACTGTCACCATTATCGAATAAATAGGTAAACAACAACAAAAAATTCAAGAAAAGCTGCAAAATTTGTTATCAAAAGCAAACAAATTTGCGTGGTTTTTGTGTAGTGGAGTACCTACACTTAATTATTCTGTCTGGAGTTCCATATCTCCCTGTTATATTTTAAATTGGCTTCAACAAAGAGTGTATATTTTCCTCCACTTCTTGGCTGAAGTCTGATACATCTCGGCACAGTGAGGCTTACAAAACTTGGTTATTAAAAAGGCACCAATAATTTTTCCTTCCCTCTGAAGTAAGGCTGACGGAAAGGAGGTGTCTTCTCCTTCTGTTTTTTACTCTGAATAAATTTCTAGCCACGTTGAATGTTTTAAACTTCAAAAGTAAGCTCGAAGTACCAAAATGATCACGTGAAAATCATGCGACCAGCACAAAACACCAGCATGTGAATGTTCCAAGCCACAGAAATTAATGGAGGTAGTTTATGTCCTTCAAATTATTAGCACGTGGTTCACACGTGATTTTAACTGCTAGCACCAGTCGTCTTCGTCACCTATTTCTTCTAAACCGTAAATTGCATAAGGACTTTGCCCACTTCGTATCGCCATGGCAATGTGCTGGTTCATATTGGGATGATAGCCATTTTCCAGTACACTGTCGCCCCGGTTTTCTGGCAACGCTGGTGCCTTGCCAGTCAAGGAGAGCTGCGAGCCATTTCGAGAGCCGGGAGTCTGAGGCAATTGTCGACGGTGGGGGCCGACTAAAGCCGTCGTTACACCCGGACCGCGTCCTTCGTTCAACGAAGTCGTAGATCGGTGAGCAATTGGAGTGTTTTGACGGTAACGGCGGGAAGGGCTATCATTAGGCTGAAAATTAATAAGGAAAAAAAAAAAGGTGAAGTCTGCACTTGAGCCAGATTACGGTTACGCTAGGATAAAGCCACTAGCAGTGTTGCTAATTCTCCTGCTTATGGATGCTAATCCAAGGATGGTAATTCCCCAGCATTTCGTCAGGTTTCCTTGAGAGAGGCATGGTGAGAGAGTAAAGTATCTTACCCAACAACTCAACACGATGACCTGGCCAGCGCTCGAACCCAGACCCTTCCCTCCGAGGTCCAGCGCGCGGTCGCCATAAGGCAAGCACTTCCCTTAAAATTGGGAGGTAAGATGAGTCTGGAACAGACTCAAGTACACTTTACCACATAATTAAATGCACATTGCCATGAAGACAAAACATTTATAATGGACCTAGTTGGACACAAGCTATAAAGTTCTTATAAGGAACGAAACTTCAGACAGTCGTCCAATAGGCAACATAAGCTGGGTTACAAAGCTGTGTTACCTGATGATTGGGATGGTACAAAGCTTGTGCCGAACCCGAGTGATATGGTCCATCAGCTAAGCTAATAGCTATGTCGTTCATCGGAACTCCCTGTTACACACAAATTTTAAACATATCAAGTTTTCACTTCAAAAATTCAATCATATTTGCATCTCCACGTACCTTTCACTAGTGAAAGAGCTGATTCTTCCAGCAAGTTATTTAACATAAAGAATAACTAAAACATGGAACATTTGGCAGACCACTCTGTGTTTTCGGTGTACTATTTAGAGGGAGTGGAAGGCACGTAAAGAGATAAAAAAAAGGTCAAAAATAAAAGGAGAAGAACTAATGAGTGATATATGAACAGCAGTGGCCCAAACGAAGACAAGACAGGGCCAAGTATAGCGGTGCAAACAAGAACACGTGATAGGAAATTTTAAAATGGAGACATGGAAGGGATTTGCGACGAGTAATAATTTTTTTTTACGTCAGTTGAACTGACTCTTTTAGTGTTAAGTTTAGCAAATACATGTTAGTACCGTCCCATGCAAACGCTTTCACAGCAAAAAGAATAATCTTCGTCTAAACAGCTTGATTCACGTTTCGTGACAAGAGCTATATTGGTCGCACAAGTAGTGCCGGACTCAAGACGTAAACATGCTGCTCATACAAACAAGACTTTTTACGAAAAACGTCTTCAGGGGACAGTAATTTTATGTTATAAAAATTATGGAATATGGTTACAAAGTTAAGTTTAAAAATCCCTCGTTCATAGTTTGCATTATGACAGAATATTCGGCTGATGTTAAGTTTACATGTAATGAGCGAAGAAAAAAAAGATAAGAAAATGCGTCGCAATCGTTTGTATGTATGTAAGGGCAAGTAACACACAACATAAGCACGTGATATACAGCTTCTTAATCACGTGGATCAACCCTTACAGCCATTGATTAACAGTAAGTGGAGGAGACAAACGATGAAGCGCATGTGTGAGATATCAACGTATCTGTACCTCTCCTAGCTCGGGGTCGTTATCTCGTCGGAATTTCTGGAACATTGGTCCTCCGACAAATCGACTGAGAACAGTTCCCTGGGAAATCAACACCAGTCGATGGTGAGGAAAAACAGAGATAAGGAAAAAGGAAAAATAGAGGAAGAAAAAACAAAACTGGCAAAAGAAACAGCTTGTCTGATTGCTTCCAAAAAACAAACAAACAAACAAACAAACTAAAACTGTTATAGGAATCCATGAGCAGCTAATGAATGAACGAAGGAATCTATGGAGCCGTCAATTAATCAATCAGTCAGTCAGTCAGTCGATCATATGCAAAACATTTCTTCCACTTGGTGTTTTTGATGAACGTTTTGACAAATAAAAATAAAGAGAAATAAACAAAGAAGAGAGATAGAGACAAAGTTAAGAATATGAAGTGAAACCCACCTGGTCAGAATCCTGCTCCATGAAAGAGTAGAGGGAGAAAGAGAGATGAAGATGAGTAGCAATTCTTCAACTAAAATTGTTATCATTGATAAGATTACTTTCATCGTCATCACTACTATTATCACTACTATTGTTATTGTTTTCATTGTTATTATTATTATTATTAATATTATCATAATCAGTGAAAGGTTTTAAGATAATCGTCTTTATAAGTTGTTGCTAATTCCGTTGATGCTTCTTTCTAAAAACTTTAAATAAAAGTAGTGACTTTCTGTCTCGTCGCCAGACTCCCTCTTTCATAAGGACGGGTCGAGGAAAGAGCCTGGAAATAGCTTTGTTCCTTTAAAGTTATTTTTGACAAATAAAGTTTATGGTTGAAAAGATTTTAGGTTAAAATATCTTTTAAAGTTTATGAACACGTCATTTAAGCAATATTAATCGTTCTCGGTTAAGAAAAAAACTCGCCAGGAGAGCATAAGTATTATCCACAATTTCCTTAAACAAGTTTAGGCTTATTTGTCGCTTCTTTAAAAGTGTTATTGCGAGATGCTATGTAGAATTTCAGTATGGTTTAAATACTCTTTAAGTTAGTATGAGAATTGTATGCAATGTGTAAACAGCATTAAAACAGAACTTGAGCTTCGCTGGTGAGAAAATAACAAACAAGGTAAGAACAAAGTATACGCGAACAATGCACAGTGTTTGACGACGAAGAATCCGTGAGCGATGAAAGTGCAAAAGAGAGAAGCCAGAGGTTACACAAGAGACTGTCCAGAGTTAGGAGCAACAGGTATTCAGCTCAATTTCACAGGGACAAAAAACCTGCTCTTGTGACTAGAATTTTCAGTTAGGAATGAAAAGTGTAACAAAAAAACTCGTCTTGTAATAAATTGGAACAGAAAAGTTACATATTTTGAGCAAACCGTTCCAATGCAAAATGTTTTCGAGAACTTTCCCCAGAGCGTGATTCGACGAAAATATGTAGTAACTGTTCACATGGTCCAAGCAAACTTGTCACGTGACATATCCAGAAAGCATTGAAATTAACACCTCTTCTGGTCCTTAGCCTTTCTCGGGTGCTCGATGGAAATGATAAGGCTGCAGAAACGAGCAGGGCAATTCCGCCACTAAAACATCCTTACAAAATGGCCACCTATAAAAGCTACTGGTATCTTTTGAAAAAAACTACTGTAGTTAAAAAATGTTTGTCTATCTACTAATGCTGTTCAGCTCCCTGCCTCACTCACTCACCCTTGATTGAGCTTGTCCTTTCCGTCTCATGAACTTATAGTTTTCGTATATGAGTTTGGCGCAGTAGATCTTACCCACTGTCATCTGTGGCTGCTGGTTCACTTGATTCGCTGAGGAAAAGAACCGCGAAGAAATCTGTAAACTATTATCATCCCCATGGAACTCCACAATCGATGGCAAAAATAAATGTGAAAAATAATCACCACTACAAGACCTAGACACTGCACGGAGTATGCATACCATTGTTGATGAGACTTGGAGGTTTGGGCACCACTCTGTCCAGTGTCTTCTTAGTAAGTTTGGGCCAAACACGTTTCAACATGGCTCGCAATTCCTTATCGTTCTCCTTTAGATTATCTGGAAAAGGAAACAATTGTCAGCAATTTTTAAGTTTCTCGGATGAAGATAGCTGTAGGAGACAAGTGGAATGCAGACGACCGTATTCCCATTAACCCTTTGACCCCTAAGAGTGACTAGCATCTAATTTCTCCTTACAATATTACCCTCGAATCACTCATTAAGGTCACGAGAATATAAGAAATGATCACCAACTGAAGAAGCTCTTGATTGTTAAATAAACTCTCCTTGAGAAATGTATAGTGAACAATATGGAGAAGATGCATACTAATGTTAGGGTGTAAAGGTTTAGCGAAGTAAAATTGATAAAAGCCCACTAGCGAAATATTTGGAGGAAAGCTAAAAAAAAAAAACCGAGTCGAGTGCTTGGGCGAAAAATATTTTATAAAAGCAAACGCAATTTTCATTTGTTTCGACCTGTTCTGTTTGGCTTTTATTTCTTTTAATGCAAACGTTTTTCAGTTGTGCCGCACGACAAGACCAGAATATTGTTTCATATTATTTCGCCTGAAGTTTTCCTGTTCTCCTCGTCCTCGATCCAGTCTACGCACGTGAGTAAAGAACGAGATAACCTTAACCAGGGTACAAACACAGACCTTTTCAATACCGGCGTGGTCCCATAGGCCTCCTAACATTGGGTCGAAGTATCCCTTACAAAACCCGCCTTTGGTAATTTAAGAAAGTCAAACGAAAAAATCATTTGTTCTCAACTTGCAAACATAACGATGTCATTTCTTACTTTTCTCTGTCATAATTTTGAGGGACGTTCGCACTAGGGAAAACAGGGTAGCAGTAAAGGTGACCGTGTTGTCAGAATGCAGCGGCATGTTCATTTTGATCAGGCGCTGAAAAAGAAACCGATAAAGGTTAGTGATACGTGTAACCACATTTGAAAAATCTAAGATACTAACACCATGCTAGTGTGGCGCAACACAGCGGTCAAACGAAGGGCATACGAAAAGAAGATCAATTTTTAGCTAGTCGCCTCGAGCCAATTTCCCGCGCAAAATTCAGCTGCTCTTCTACACTAAATATAGGCAGAAATATTGACACGTTCACAGAAATTTATAAAAAGCTACAAAAATTGGGAAAAGGAAAAGTCGAGACTTTTTGTGCACAGAGCTTATTCAACTTAAGGTTTCATGTTAATTTTAGCTTTAAAACATTTGCACAAGCGCAGACGCTTGATCGCTGTGTCGAATGACGCAGAAAGAGAGCATACTACAAGACTTGACGCTCAGAGTTTTCACCTTTGACGTATAAATATCTTAAGTTCAAATTTGCTTTTGACTTACTTTGTAAGCAACTATCTTAGGACACTTCTTCCCGATTCCGACTGGAGGAGACATTTGTCGTAACAACTGACATACTTCTGTGTGTTTGATGCGGCCTCTGGGGAAAAGCAAACACACAAAAAAAGGAATAAATAAAATATTGCTTCATCAATGCATTATTTCCCTTGTTCTGTTGTCGTTTCTTTGCATCATTTATCTGTTTGTTTGTTCGTTTGTACCTTCGCTGGTCTATTACCTTGTTCATTCGTTTGTTCGTTCTTGCGTAAGATCTGCCTGTAAAGGACATTCATTTACTTTGAGTTCTCATTTGCTTTACTTCTCTCTGTGATTGGTCCAAAAAACTCGCGCCACTCTCTCAACCAATCAGATGCAAAACTTAAACCAATTACAGTTTGGTTGTTTTACTTTTGAATTCTCATTGGCTCTTTAAGGTATTTTTCTTAGGTTCTGATCGGCCGTGGTGATTACTCTAGTTTTGTCCACGAAACTCAATCAAAACGCCCTCTTCTTTACAATTTTAAAGAACACACAAGACTCAGTGGAGAAACTTACGTGGCTCCTGGGTCGAACTCAGACCACACGCGGACAAACTCGTCCAGGTGGTGTGGACCAAGAATAGATTCATCACGTGTCAAGTACTCGAAATTGTCCATGATGACAGCCACGAAGAGATTCAAAAGCTGTAGTTAGAAAAGAGGAAGGTCTTGCTTATAAATGAAATAATCAACCATAAATAACTTTATCAAACGCTTTCACCTTATGAACCAATCACATTATCAACCACCTGCGTGACCGATTAATTATCGTCAGTCAGTTGGGCAAAAGGTGGTCACTTTCACGAAATAAAATCGGTAAAAGTTAAAAAGTATACAGCCAGAAAACACTACTAACCAGAAAAGAACAAAAGAAAATAAAGGAGATGAAGTACAAATACGCGAACGGGCTGCCACATTTCTTGTCGGTCAGTTGACAGTCTGCATCACTTGTACAAGCCTTCATGATGACGTGCCAGTTTTCACCTGTTGCGGACCTGTATAAACAGTAACGCAAGAAGCGTGACAATCTTTTCAGCCAGCCAATCAACATTAACACGTAAGTGACGCAAGAATTGTAAGATCTTGGAGCTGAGCACAAAAGCGCAAAATGTGGTGGGAGAGAAAATATTGAATTTAGATTTGGGCCATTCAGTAAGGTATGAGGTCGTAGTGTTGCATATCGTGTGCACGTCAACAAATTCGCGACGTTTTTTCTCTAAAAAACGTGAGTCGTTATTACCTCGTTTGAGCAATTTTAAATTAAATGTCGAAAATTGTCCAGAATTGCTTTGGTTTTGCCTTAATTCGTTATGTGATTGGTCCTCAAAACTCGCGCCGTTTTCTCAATCAACCAGATTCACACTAAAACCAATCGCAACTTGGTCAATCGCGTTTTCCCGCGTTTTGCCCGTGATATTTTCCTTGCTATGATTGGCTGTTATAGTTATTTTAGATGCGGTTTTAAGCCAATCACCGAAAACACTCTAATGAGAATAATTCCCTAACTTCATTTCTTTAAGTAAATCGAGCAGTGACTTCTTTCCGCAAATTAAATATATATCATTTCCCAGTGCAGGACAAGAGACGATCGTTCAAAATGTGAACGAGGCTGTTTATGTAAACGCAACCATGATGTTACTGCACGTACATAAGCATACGGTCGCCCATCATTTCAGTTTCAGAAGTAAATTTCTTATCAGATGAGCCCGCACTAAACAGTACGAGTTGTATATCAGCGGTATAACCTTAAAATCTCACACAACGCTTTCAGGAAAAAAAAAGACTCAAGCGTAAATGTATTGTTTCTACCTGAAGAGTACTTGAAGGGCTGCTGGGAATGACTGGAAGTTATTATTGGAGTTAATCTCTCCCCACATACCACCACGATCGTCATTCTCAATGCTGATTTGGCCAAACATCTGCAAAAGACCACAGCGTCAAATCACATCCATTTAAAACTATCACCACGCACCACGGTACCAGGCCCCCAGCAACAATGTGAATGGAAAACATTCTCCACCCACTTCTTCTTCTTGAACAGCAAACATTTATGCCAGGAAACACACAAAGAAAAAACCGCTAATCCGCTAGGCAATATGTTTTTCCACAAGAGTTCATCACCTAAACTAACATACCTACATAACAAGGTAATTTGGTATTATCAGCTGAGTTGATGAAGTAACTTGGCCACCGTAAAGAGTTTCAAAGCTGACGTTTTGAGCGTCAATCCATCGTCAGAGAAGCCCTTCAAGCGTTAGCCCTATGTCAGAAACGTCAGCTTTGAAAATCTTTACGGTGGCCAACCAACAATTTACCCTGTTATACTCTCTCACCGACGCAGTACCACAGTTTCTTTAGAAACTTACCCCGTTTCAACATACCTGCATGCCGATGACCGCATAGATGAAGAACAGAAGACCAATAAGCATGCCAACGTAAGGTAAGGCCTATAACAAAGAACATTCACAGTTGAAAAAAAATCGAAATTACTAAAATCCATGTTATGCCTCTACTTGGCACTCTTTGAAAGCAATATTTCGCTAGTGACCATGATGATGTTAGGTTCTATTATGGCGGAGTACTTGCCATTACTTCAAGAAGTCATGTTCATATCCTTTTGGTATTCGCCTAATTCAAGTGTCTGTTGGGAGACTGAAACTAGTTGCATGTAAACTGACATAGATTTGACTGCAAGCAATGCAGATCGGATGAAACCAAGAGCAAACCGAAGTTATTTTGGTACAGTGTGCAGACGAATATTTGTAAGAAATGTGCTCTAAACGATACGTTTCTTCTAGAAAAAAACCGTTTCTTTTAGCGAATTATAATCAAATTTAAAAGCAAATTTGTTTGATTCCCCCGCTATTAGATGCTTTGGCTCACCTTGAATGATTGAAGAAAGGTCCACAACAATATTCTGATTGTGTAACCTTGTCTTAACAGCTTGATCAACCTAGCCGCCCTGAAGAGACGGAAGAGACTGGGATCGAAAGGCATCTGGTTCTCATCAGACTGCAAGGAAACAGAGTGATGTGATTGAGATAAAATGTAACCAGAGAGCTGGGTTAGGATTAACTTATAATCCCAGGGACCAAAGAGTTAGCACGTAGAATGACGGAGTGAATTGGAAATGAAAATCAGCAAAGTATGTACAAAGAAGACCTCAACTTCAATCGTTGGTAACTACGCTCAGATCTCCTGAGCAGAGTACCATTACCTACCAGTAACTGAAAACATCTGTTCGTGCGCATTAATAAACGAAAGTGATTTCCTTTCGAATCGCTCCATAGATAAACTATAATTTTACCATCGATACTTCGAAAACGCCTCAAACTCGAAAGGGCCTTTTCACCTAGATCCAAGTACAATTCCGTGCTCTTTTCTGTTCGTTTTTCTCGCAAAATAGTCCCGTATTCACTGTTTTCTTTCACGTAAGAAAAATCGTTTGAACAACACTTAAAAAATAGAGGCATGCAATGTTTTGTTCTTCCATTCTTAGGTAATTTCTTCCCCAGGCCATCCTCCGATAACTCTCTTCTCCTTGAACTTTTCAGTATTTCTCGTTACAGCTATAAATGCGTGCGCGGAACTTTAGTATTCCACTATCACCAAAATCAGAAAATGTCTTGTTGTTGATTAATATAATTATGCTAGTGTTACCTGGATTCGCGACAGAGCAAAGTCCAACAAACTGCCCAAGACGATGATGAAGTCAAAAACGTTCCAGTTGTCTCGGAAGTAATTCTTGTAAAATGAAAAAGAAAAAAACATCATAAATAAGCACTGAATAATACTTTTAACCACCGTCGAAAAACTACTCTTTTTAATGAACTATGAGAACACAGAAATAATACAATAACTATTTCTGCCCGGTTTGGCCTTTCTTTTACATTTGCAGAAAACCAAGTTTCGGTCATTATCATGGAATCCAAGGATTTCATAAAGCTGACGTCCAGCATGTTTCGGTAACAGTCACCTCTCAATCAGTATTAGCGCACGCTTTGTTATCCATATGATACCAAGGCAGCACTTCCTTTTCAAACTTATTCAGATAGAAATGTGCCGTCGGTGAAATGATAGTGTTTTCGGAAAACGCCGTTTAAAAAATAATCTCGATTAAAGCACTTCTTCCTGAAAGTCAAGGAAGACTGTGGATATCCGATTTATATGCCATCGACATACAGTATTACGACCTGGTCAATGTGAAACATCAACTTAAATATAAAGTCCTAGGAAAAACTAAGACACCACTTACCGTTCGGAAGGCAAACAATTTCAAGATAGCCTCTCCAGTAAACATGAAGGTAAAGACTGTGTTGAACGTGTTTAGAACGTATCGATACTCTTGAGGCTCATTATGAAACTGGTAAGTAGAAGGAAAGCACAGTTGGTATGCATAAAGTGTATTGAATTAAATTAAATGCACAGACAAATTTCTTCCGTCGCCGATCACTAGAGAGCAGATTTCAATTGTGCGTCGAAAGTAATCTGAGATTGATGGTTTTACTTTAATTCGCTCTGTGATTGGTCCAAAAAACTCGCACCACTCTTTCCAACAATCAAATGCAACACTAAAATCAATCACGCCAAGCATTCTAAATTGTGATCCAAAACTAATCATCAAACCAAGCGTGGTCAGTTGATGAAGACTCAAAGGACTTATTCATTCACTCCCAAGGCTCTCAAATGCTATCAAATGATAATCATTTCTTTCCTTCTGACTATCGCCCTGTTACAATCACTAGTGAGCCAAATGCACTTTTTTTGGTTAATGAAACAAAAACTTACAATATCTAACTAGAAGACTATTGCAAGGCGTCAAGTACAATCGGGTCCCAATGGGGTGATGGTTCTTACGGCTAACGGTTAAAATATTGGCCATTTTACGGCTACGATTAAAACATCCTTCCTTTGTAATTTAAAGAAAGTTTGTCAATGTTTACACGTACGGTTAGAACATCTTTCCTTTGCAATTTAAAGAAAAATTTTAACGGTTAACTTTTTTCATTACTAACGGTTAAAATTTGTCAATTTTTACGCGTGACGGATAAATGTGTTGGCCGTTTCACGGCTAAACGTTTAACCCCATTGAGACGCTCGTACAAGTATTGTAACGTCAATTGACCCCAAAGGATAAGCTATATCTAAGCAATTTTTAGTACTCTTTTAGAGGCAGGGGAAGAGCTAACTTATAGGAGAAGCAAGGAACTTATGAGAAGGTCTTGGCGAGTGGTTCATGGAATATATACGGCCTATTAGAGTGTTACCATGATTACTTCTGGACAGCGCTTAGATTGTAAAAGGAATCCCCCTCCATCCTGCGTTGGAACTCCGGTGCGTCAGCCGGGTTTTGAGTGTTGACAAAAGCCTGCGTTCTATACTCACCTTCATAGTTAGGATGAGCGTATTGAGAGCAATGAGTAACATGATAAAATACTCAAACGGTCTAGAATCCACGATCGTCCATATGCGGTACTGCCACGTGTTAGGATCTTCCGGCATGAATCTCTCGGAAGGTTTGGCCACAATAGCGAAATGAAGACAGTCTCTCTAATGAAGGAAAGATAAGACGTTTTGTAAGAAACCCTTTCCAGTAAACTTGTCAGATGGATTTTCACTTCCGCATTGTAATTCATGTTCGTTGAATTCATCCACTAATTGGCTTAGAGCTCTTACGTTTAAAACTAAAAATTCAAAGCGGTATCTCTTTTTCATAACCTTCTGATTGCTGTTATGCAGACAAGCTTGTCACACACAGAAGGCAGTTCTCCGTCTCCTTTCAAGGCCTTAAGTTTCACAACACCCTTAGTTGCAAAATTGAAAACACTACAATACTAGCGTCCTTAAGAATAAATTTAAAAAACTTTCTAACAAGTAATTATTGACTTCTTTCTTTTTTTTTTCTTTTCCCCCTTGATCCGAGTCTGGCTTCACACCCGTGCGTATGAACCCTTTCCACTCTAACATCAATATGCATATTCTCCATACTGTTCCTTATACATTCCCAAAGGTGCTGATGAGGAGAATTTGTTTCATAATCCAGGGCTTTTCTTGTTGCTGACCATTTCCTATATTCTCATGACCTTACTCTTTCATTCAGGGGTGATATTGTAAGAAGAACTTAAACGCTAGTCACTCTTATGGGTTAAAGGTTTAATCGATTTTACATATCAGTACAAACTTTATTTTAGCTGGGATCAACAACTCACCTGATTCCGGTCCAGTTCACATTCTCCCTGATCCTTTTCGCCTTGTTCTTGAAAAGTGAGGATGATAAGAGCCACGAAAATGTTTAAGAAGAAAAACGAAAAAACCACCACAAAGAAAATATAGAAGAGCAAAATCTGAACATTGTTATCCACGATCGGTCCACGATCGACTTCTGTTGTATCGATAGAGGCCTGCATGAGTCTGCAAGGGGGCAACGTAAAATTCCGTTCAGCGGTTAATGAGTCAAAATATTCTCGGGGGGAGGGGTGGGGTCTCTTATCTAGCTTGAAAAGGTACGCGCCAATCGACAAGGAATGGGTTTTTGGGTTTCGAGCCTGAAAAATGGGCAGACAATTTCTTTACTGTGCAAAAGCTCACTTAAACTGACCTGAAATCCACTGATATACCCCTAAATCCCTAGATTCTTTCTTCAAACTGTTCCTAGTTATCTTGGAAATCAGTTATGAGAAATCCTGTCACATCAAGATAACAACCTCCTGTTGGGTTCTTTGTCTAATCTAATCAGCATATTGCTGGCTCATGTGATGATACTGAGACGAAAAGTAACAAGCTATTCACTTGTTGGGGGGGGGGGGGGAAACTTACGCTGGCCAGCCCTCTCCTGTAGATGACGTAAACAGCGCTAACATTGCATTGATTACATTGTCAAAATTGTAATCTTGTAACTCCCATGTTCGATCTTTGACCTAGTAGGATGACAAAAATTCATAAAAAGGGTTTGTGTTAGATGAAATCAATCACGTAGACACTATGGTTTTATGAACGCGTCTTAAAATATCTTTCTCTACTTCATTACTAAGCACCAAATCTACCATCTTTGATAATCTAATCTCCCATATGACGCTTCTAACATTTCTGACCTTTGCAGCATGCGAGAGCGTGTCACGTATGAAACTATCAATATCAGTATCTGGGCAACTGCCCACCTACCCCTCCCCTAACCCAACAACAGTCAATTGATAACAAGTTAGGGTTAATGTTGGGTTAGGGGAGGTAGGTGGGCAGTTGCCCAGATATTGATATTGATCCAACTAGTTATGGCCTAACTGTAGTAGTACAGTGGTAGTACATCGGAGCGCGAAGCCCGGATGTGTGAATTTTTGTTTTGTCACACACCCAGAGCTACTTACCTCAACGTTGGACATGTCTGTCAAATCGGGGTAACTTAAGTATTTTCCTCTATGAAAAGAATAAAAGACAATTACCATACACCTATAGGTAAGTTTATTCTGTTGGGTATGAACTGCTCCACAGACTTCTTTGAGCAGGCCCTCAAACTCATTCAATTGGAAGATGAATATGACGGACTCAAAAAATGTTTAAGACATCAAGATCAAGCTCATATGTCATCGATTCCAATCCTTGATAAAGAGGCGTTAAGAGGCTAACTGGTCTAACTACCACGAGAAACTGTGTAAAATGGTGGAGAGATAAGGAGAACTTACTGGCACTCCTCTTCAGTCATCTTCGAGGGATCATCACACGTGAAAAATTTTCCCTGAAAAAACACAAAGTACATTACGGGCTGTTTACTTCTTGAATTTTCGTTGTTGTTTCTCATTTCCTTGTGGGTTTATGACAGCCATAAGACAAGAACGGGCTCAATGTGGTGGGGGCGGGGGAGGGGGGGATTCCAATACGAGGGTTGAACAGGCATTTTTGGGCATGCCAGGCTGTTTTAGTTTTTGTTTTCATTCAATTATTTGACGGATTGTTATGCCTAATGCTGGCCTGCCGTTTTCCAAGCTCCTTAGTCTGGAGAAAGGAACGAAAAGGCGGGATTTCAAAAAGGGGCAAGAGCTCAGGTAAAGAAAAAAATTAGGAAGGCGTCTCCTTGACTAGCGCACTATTTGGCTCACCCGCTCTTTTGTCCTTCTCCGCTGACCGAGAGCCTGCACCAGGCTAAATTAATGCTCGAGAAATCACGCCTGTAATAAAGATATCATCTACTAGTAACGTAAGTTACCTGAAAAAGCTGAACTCCAATAACAGAGAAGATGAACAGAAACAATAAAGTGATGATTAAAATGTTGAGAACGTTTTTCAGCGAGTACACCATACACTGGAAGACGGCCTGAAATGGCGCAAAAATATTGTCAGATTGTATCCCCAGTAGGTTAGCGTTGTACACTTTTGTAACATTTACTCTTTTTAAAAACAACATCTAACTTTAAGGCTCGGACTGAACATAGTGTTTACCCTAGGCTTTGAAATTACTTTGCAAAGCATTTCATTACATAAATATTGACGGGCGAAAGTATTCGGACGAGAGTATTTTCATAATCTTCGCACCCTTTGAAGTTAACCCTCTGATGTTAATTCTTCGCGCCAAAATCGTTTAAATGCTGTAATTTGCATGATCTTATATATTTTACCTTGATAATGGAGTCATGACTACTCCGAAACGTCGGATTTTATAGTTCGTTTTTACCGTTTTATGTTTAAATGTATATATGACCTGGAAACCTTTTAATGTGCACTGTTTGCTTTGACGTAGTTTCAAATTGCAAGGAATAGGCTGTATTAATGTCAGTATCTAAGCAACTGCGCATCAACTCCTCCCCCAAACCAAAAACAGTCAATATTGTTATTGTTAGGTTATGGGAGGGGTAGGTGAGCAGTTGCTTAGATACTGACATTGATCCAATAAGCTTTTGTGTCTTTCTCTAATACCGCCAATAGGATGAGCGTAATTTTCATTCATCGGAGTAATAATGGAGTTTTTGCCTCCATAAGTACAATTTAAGTCTCGTTTTTTAACAAGTCTTGTTTCCATGAACGAACCGAGTAAAATTCTCAAAAGTAGAGTCTAGAATCATAATCAAGTGCACCTTCAATTTCTTGGCTTTGTTTATCGCTTTGAGAGGCCGAAGAACCCTGAGAACTCGCAAAACCTTCACTGTCTTCTTAGACTGTGGGTTTATAGTGGATTGATCCTGATTGCTACACGAAACAAACAAACAAAATAAACAGTTATTCTATTAGCGTATGAAAGAAAAACTGTCTAAGAGCCAAAACCTTTCAACTTCTGGCCTTTCATCGGTAAGAAAATATTGCTGCTATGAAGCATATTGTCTTTTACGGTTAAAGGTTAAGGTCAATACACGATACAAGTGACAAACATTGACAGAGCTAGTCTCGGTTTTCTTGGACTAAAGCGACTAGGATTATTTCTGCTCGGCCTTAATACCCCCACCCCCCAAACTCAGCATTTCGTCAAGTACTCCTGACGATGCGCTGGCATCCAGTGATACATCTTGGTGGAGGAGGGCACATTGAGAGGAAAGTGTCTACCCCTTCTCGTAACCCTTTGTGTGGGTGATAAGCATCAAGTTCTCCTCACAATAAAACCCTTGAATTACACATTAAGTTTCCGAGAATAAAGGAAATGATCACCAACTAAAAAAGCTCTTGATTGTCAAACAAATTCTCCTTGCCAGCACCTTAGGAAATATACGGGGGATAACAAGGAGAATATCCATATTGATGTAAGAGTGTAAAGGCTTAAACAAAGCAATAAAACAATGCTTCTGACCTCATCACAAGCGATGCTATGGCACAGGATACTACCAGGGCATCGATACAATTCCAGGCATCTCTGAAGTACGAGCCAGGATGAAGAATTGCTCCGTAGTCAATCAGCTGCGAGGAAAACACAGTCCATAGCTTTAGTAAGGGAGTTTTTTGAATCAGGATTTAATAATTTATGATATTCTCTGTTGAGATAACTTTTTCAATCAAATATGGTTTTGAAAAAGGATCTCGTTCGGTTGAAAAACACAAAATACACACAATCAACGATAAAATTCGACGCTGAAATATATAAAAATTGTTAGACTGTAAAAGATATCAACTAAAATAAATGATAACAATGTAGATCAAAGATTTAAACCATCACGCTTAAAAATAATCACGGATTCTCTAATTGCCTGGCTGAGGGAGTCAAAATCCTTGATTTAGAGCAGCAACCGATCAGAGCAAAGAAAACTTTAGAAGGAGCTAATGAAAACACAGGTAACCGGCCCAAAGTTTGAACTACAAGTTCGAAACAATTACCAGGCGCCGAGTAAAACTTATGCAATCGCGGATCACTCATTGGGCGATACTAAACCAGCGTTTCTGAAACTGCTATATTTCATTAAGCTGCTTTACGTTTCTACGATCTTTTTGCATGGTGTTTGCGTTGACTGGGACATACAAATACAGGGAAATGAGATAGATTACCTTGACAATCACCTCCATTGCAAATATTGTGGTAAATACATAGTCAAAATACGTCAGCACCTAAAAATTCAAAAGTCATCATTGTTATTACACCTAGTCACTTACCAGTAATCATTTAGTTCAAACAATGTCATGAGGCTAGGGAAAAGTGACAATGGGTCGAATAAGAGGTGATTGAAGAAAACTTCAGGTGAACCTCTCCAAACAGTTGTTCATAAAGTAGAAGTCTGTACTCGTTCCAAGTGATCACCCAGCCGGAGCTTATCCCGGTTTCCTTGACATGAGGCGACTAGTCATGTTAGTCAGGCTTTCCTGACAACTCGCCGGCACCCATTTATACTCTTGGGTGTAGAGAGGCACCGTGGGAATCAAGTCTTTTGTGGCCGAGAACACAACACAGTGACCTGGCCAGGTCTCGAACCCAGACCCCTCAACCCGGAGTCCAGTGCAATAACCTTGGAGCCACACAGTGGTCCATACTTACACCGTTATCTTAATCTCTTCACAACGGCAACTAAAACTGCGCGGCTTCTTACCTGGTTTCGTTTGGAATTCTCGTAAACTGGATCTTCAAGAGCCAATAAGACGCTACTGATGAGGATGATGACCAGGATGAAGTTGTCAAAATGTCTTAAATTCACCAGCCAGTGACATGCTTTCCGTACCCTTCAGAAAAGACAAACAATATATCATGACATGTATTTACTGCATTGTCAGAGGTAAGGAAGCAATTTTCAATGGGGTGTCAAAAGCTTACCGCGTTTTCACGCGCTACAGGACATTAGCACTTACGACCTGATTGGTTCCTTGTGACAATTTCATTTGTTCTGATTAGTTCCTTGTGACAATTTCATTTGTTCTGATTGGTTGCTTGTAACAATTTCATTTGTTCTGATTGGTTCCTTGTGACAATTTCACTTGTTCTGATTGGTTCCTTGTGACAATTTCATTTGTTCTGATTGGTTCCTTGTGACAATTTCATTTGTTCTGATTGGTTCCTTGTGACAATTTCATTTGTTCTGATTGGTTCCTAAGGATAATTTTCTTTATTCTGATTGTGAGTTTTGATTACTTTGCTTTTTTTCTACGACCCACGACCAAAAACTCCCCAATAATATAAAGAGGTGTCGTTGCAAAATCCCTACACCACTCATTCTTGCGCACTTAAAACTCAGTAAACGTCATACAGAAGTTCGTGAAATATTTCAAACAGAGTAAATACAAAACTTAAAAATGGGCAGACATAGGCATGGGTAACCTTGTAGCACACTTAAGACAGCAGATCGTGCAGCTTCAATGCCTTTTTCAATGCCCATGAACTTGGGCAACCTGTCACTAAACTTAAACAGTATCTCACTCGTACTTCATTGTAATGGCTTTCTCACAAAATGAAGACTACTACAAAATATTTCGAATCTAATCAAAACTATGACAAAATATTTGAACGTAATTGGTTATCACCGGCCCGATTTGAGCACTCATAGGAAGCGTATGCGTTCTGCTTGTATAACTGGAGACTATGCACTTTTGACGCTGGTTTCGCTGAGTTGACTATTGTTTCGTTTATGAAAACCGATGGCCGGTGTGTTTCTCAAATTTCGTCATAGTTTCAATTAATTGGTAATAGGACTTCGTATCGTCCAATTTTATCTGTAATCATACCCGTAGTTTAAAAATCGGACTCCCACTTTGCGGTCGTCCTATTTTGTAGATCACTCATGTGATTACAGACCGAATTGGACTCCTCTCAGTCCTATCAACATTACTTATGGTGCTTTCACTCACGGATTTCCAGGTGGGAAGAGAAATAAGGACCAAGTGTTTATGATCGGTACAGTATCTCCTGGCTTTTGTTGGGGAACCATTCTGCCAGGGTTTCTAAGATTGCTCAGAAATGATGGTCGGCCTGAAAGTAAACAGGAAATTGTTGTCCATTTGAAGGAAACGTTCACAGTAAATAACTGCTTACAGGATAGACAAAGAGTGGAGAGGGTAGGGGGGGATTTTTCAGGGTGAATGGAGGGAGTTAATATAGTACAAGGGAAAGGGGCTTTATAAGAATACAACATCCCCTCCCCACCCCCCCCTTCCCCCTCCGGCGATAAACAATGACTTGTCCCTAAGTGAAATAAATGAAGTGGAAGGCCAGGATGGAGAAGATTTACTCTTTTCCAAGATGTACATTCTGTGATGAAGATCTCCAAACCTGAACAGTAGTATCAGACGCAACTCACTTAACTCACTGGTTAATGAGAGAGCATAATCACTTACACATGACTAGAATTGACCAATCACCAACGCGTAAAAAAGAATCAATCATAGCATTTACCTTTAGTGGCCACTTTTAAGACCACCCCTGCGACATGATTGATTGATAGCCGTCAGGTGACCCTAAATACCTCTCTATCATTGTTTGCCCCACCCTAACCCCTCTCCTTAGGGTGCATTACCACTGAACTCTGAATGGCGACACAACCGAACAGAAGAGGGAACTTTTGGCAAAATCATCACAATAAAAGGGGAACGGTTGCTAAACATACCATCATCAGCTTCTGACTCGAATTCATCTTCAGTAGGTCCAGCTTCATCAAAACCCTACACATAGAGCATCAGTATTGAATACACGTGATTGCATTAGTTGCTTCTGAATTAAAGATGGAGCAAATAAAAAGAAGGTAACAATAATAATTCCAAGATATTGAATAAAACAAAAATAGAACTTTCAAAGAAGTCTCACCCTTCTCGCATCTCCATTGCGTCTGAGGGAACAAGAAGAAACATATTAGAACTACATCAACCAAACATATCTGTTATAGCCTGTAAACTTACACATCAATCGTGAAACTTCTGTGTCATATTTTCTGTTCTCCATCAAAATTCCTTCCTCTGTTGAGGAACTGCGAGTCAACCCTTTAATTCCCAGAAGTGATTAACATGCGACTTCTCCCTGGAGTATCTGCACATTATCCAGCAAACAGGTAACGAGAATACTTAAACTTATTAGGTAGAAGTTGTTATCCTGATCTAGCACCAAATTATCGCAACTAATTTACAAGGAAATGTGTACCAATTAGAGGGGAGAATTAATAATCAGATCTTAGGGTTAGAAAGACGAGTTTAAAAAAAAGTTAGGCTTAGCGCTTAAAGATGGAAAAACAGTAACAAGACTCCACATTTAAATCATAAAATTTATTAAGCGTCTCACCCTGGGCTCGGCCCGGGAGAGCCATAATCTCGGTACTGATCAACTATTTCTTTTTTCCTTTCTTCTCTTGCAGTTTCTTCTGCTTCCTCGTCCTGACTCAGTTGCTGAGCATTTGCCAAGTTGTCCACAGCGATGGCCAAGAATACATTAAGAAGAGTATCTGGTCATTTTGTTAAGGTGCATATAAAATTCTCACTAAACAGTTATTTTAAATGGCGTTATATATAACAAAATCACCCCTGTTGCCAACCAATGTCGTATCTTGAATTGACTGCATATTAAGAGAACAATCTTCCCTTCCCCCCTCCCCCATTCCTAGATTCAATGGCACTCGTAGTTCATCTCACGTTACTTCCTCTTGCATTTTGCCAAGTTTTACCGCCATATTACTGGCTCCAATTCAAAAGAAAAACTTGGTAGGAAGACACACATCGACTGTTTCCTGGCGCTTTGTTACTCCGTAGTACAAATGTTGTAACGATCTACTGATCTTTCCGTCAATCCATTTGGCTTAGACGGAGGACCAGTCCAACTCGGGGTCATGAAATGTTGGTCTTGATAACAAGATGGTCAGAACTGATTGGAATCTCCATCGAAACATGGTATAAGAGCACTTTACGGCTGAGTGTCGTGAAACGTAGTAATCAGAGCACCCAGATCAGCAATGAAAGACCACACAGAGCTTACCAGAACTCAAAGTCGAAAAACAAACTAACTTTCTGAAGCGCAGGAAAACGCAATCGGTTTTAGTTTTGCATTTGATCGGTTAAGATAGTGGGTGTAATTTCTGACCAATAACGGAGCTTCGTTTGGTGAAAAAAAAAAAAATTCCGGGTTACTTTTGACACTCAGTCAAAACTCGCTCTGCCGTCATGTTACACGTATCATTGCTCATAATATGAAAATTAATTTAAATATTATGGTATCATTGGATACAATTTCCAAGTACAACGAGTAAAACAAAATACAACGCCGAAGCCAGAGCAAGAGGTTTTTCAGGGTATCCTTGTGACAAGACGCCATCATACATTACGGCATTCCAGTCTTCCCCAGTTAAGATCTAAATATGAACAGAAAACGATATTCAGTAAAACTTAAATAAAGTAGACCCCGTTTTGACCCTTTACAGACTAACTCCAGTACGATTATTCCTCACACTGTTCCCTATACATTTCCTAGGGTGCTGACTGAGAGAATTTGTTTAACAATCAAGAGCTGCTTCAGTTGGTGATTATTTCCTCCGTATTCATGACGTTACTGTTTGATTCAAGAGTGATATAATACATGTAGAGAGAAATTAGATGCAATACGATATCAAGCAGACAGGCATTGGGAAGAAAGAAAATATCGAATGGATGATACTTTTAACGTTGAGTTTAAAAGAACGACACAATGGGTCGAAGTCAAAAGGCCTTTTACAAACTCTATCAATTACTCTTCCTGATCAGAGCTGTAATTTGTTACAATCAAATGAAATTTCCACATAGTGAAGGTCACTTTCCACTGGCAGAGATGAAAATTAACCTTTTCAATCAGTTACAATAACTTTAATGTTTTACATTTGAGAGTTATTTCATTGTCTTTAAATCTGAACTTAAAATATGTTAAACCTCAAAAGGGGACTTGTGTCTAGAATTGCCAGATTATGATTTAGGAAAAAAAACTGTACTTGATTTAACATCTTACCTGAAAAACAGCTAATGCAGCATTCCAGAAATTGTCAAAATTCGTTCTAGGATTAGCATCTCTTCCAGGAAGATCCCTGAAGCTGTTAGATGATGACAAGAATGAAAATTGATCATCATTTTTGACTACAGACTGTAGGTCAAAATTCACGTTAAAACCCTAGTTGATAACTGTCACGATTTTTATGCTGTTTGTTTGTTTGTTTGTTTTTTTAAAAAGCCTTTTTAAACCCACAATTGAACCATTATACATTTCAACTCTTAAGTCGTTTGAAATTTAGCCTGCAGAACACAATTTTGTTGGGCGTATTCATGCAAGAAGAGGCAAGTGCAAGGTACGCAACAAGCCAGAGGAGAGGAGTCCCTTGCCTCACACATAATTGCCACCCCTCGACTGAAAATGTATGAAATCATGCTTGTTCTTTGAGCTAATATGAGTTGCCAGTTATTCTTAAGTTTATGCTTTTACTTAAGATCACTGATGGTGCAAATGCTAATGAACCTCAAGACCATTCGGAGAAGTGCAACAAGGAAACTGGAAAGATTAAAACAAATAAAAGAAAATCAAAATATTGGAATATTATCTATCATAAACTTACCCTGCACCAAAGATCTGCATTCCCAGTAAAGCAAAAATTACAATGAACAGGAAGAGAAGGAACAGCAAACTGAGGATGGATCGGACACTGCTTAACAGGGATGTCACCAAGTTGCGCAAAGAGGACCAATACCTGGTGCAGTAAAAACAATCAGTGTTCTAGCTTGTTTGCCAAAAGAAACAACATGAAGGATAATCTAGCATTAAAAATCAAACTTTAAACTTGTGAAACCAATTTGGTTGTGAGAGAGAAAGTATCCCAACACTTTGCTATCTGTCTTAGACATGAAATACGGCATCACTTGAAAAACAAAAGGACAAGCCTAAATTTTTACCTGGTAAATTTAAAAAGTCTTAAAAGCCTCAAGAGTCGAAGTACAGATATACCCAAGCTTGTTCCTTCTGCTTTTGAAATAATTAGTTCAATAATACCACAGCACACAACCTGAAATAAATGAAAGTATGGCTGTTTAAGGCTATTATTTAAAATTTCAGCTAAAAGGAAGGGTGTTTGCTGGAAGGAGGGCACTTAATTGAGGGGGGGCTTCTTATTCTTCTCAACTGATTCTGCTGTAGTTGAAGCTTGAAAAGTTATAAATAAAATGGCAGTAGAAACAGATTTTTCTTACAACCTTGTTATTCAAGAAAGTGAGGGAGGAGGGGGGCACTTATTCAAGAGGTGCAATTGTTTGATACAATGGCCACAGCAGTCAGCACATATTCGGGGGATGGTACTTATTAAAGTGTGGGCACTTATTTGAGAAAGTAAGGTATCATTAACATTCAGCTCACTGTTTGTGCATGCTTGTCAAATTAAAGTGTGGGTTCTTATTTGAGAAAATAAGGTATCATTAACATTCAGCTCACTGTTTGTACATGCAAATATCCCGACTTCTTGATAAGCTGACATTTAACAAAGAAACCCTTTTCTTACCACACAATCAAATGTGTTGAACTGAGATTTGAAGTACAGCTGAGGACCAAGACCGTAAAGCTTCAGCATCATCTCAAAGAAGAAGAAAGTGATGAACACAATCTCTGCTACATCTAGTATGGAAGTAAATTTGAATAAAGCAATAACTTGTATGTAATTGTATACTATAGAGAAAAGAAAAAAGAGTAATGGTTTGCCTCTGACAGTGGATGCTGATACAGTATTCAAAATGATACCCAACACAGAGCTCTCAAGTCTTGTGTATTGAGTGTGAGACTTATGCCAAAAAACTCATTTACGGTTTCTAATTTTAAATGTTGATTTTGAGATAGCAAACTGCTGCTTTATTTAAGTGCATATTAAATCAATTATCTTCTTGATACAAATTTACTCCTTATTCCCTTTGCACCTGCTTTGAACACTTTCTAACAGTGGAAAGTCTCCTGCAGAGCCACCATTACTAACACTAGTCAGTGCAGATTTTAGATATATGAAAATTCATATATTTGCACTACTGAAACGAGTAGTTGTAAATAGGACCTGAAAAAAATTCAGGCCTGTACAGGATTTAAACCCATGATCTCTGCGATACCGGTTCTTAGCTGCGAGGATCTCTTAATTTCAACTAGTCAGTGCATTGACTATTGCACATCCTCACACTCTGATTGTGGACTGCTAATGTGGACTCTCACCACAAATGCTCAGCATAAAGGAACACACATCTTAGCTACTTCAATTTTTTTCACTACTTTCCAGGGAATCAATGCTATGCAGTAAAAAATCACACTCTTTGGCAGAAAATAATGTTGAGAGCTCTGCTAATATCACAACAATAAGTTTATCACAACGATAAGTTAACTTTATTACTGAACTGTCATTCTGTATCAGCATGCACATGAAGCACTTAACTGATTATTTCCTTAAAGTCGATGAAAAATAGAAATGAATAAATTGTCTCAAACTGCTGTCACAAATTTCTGAAAGGTGCTTTTCAGATTGTCAGAATTTTTCTAGATAGAGCACTTACACTGAAATCTTTTCAGTTGGTGAGGAAGTTGGAAAAGATCTGTAACAAAGCCAATTTAATCCAATAGGAGCAACTACTTACTAAAGGCCACACAACCCAATACACCCTACATCAGTGTACAAATTGTCCATTAATAACCCCAGCGGTAGTGTGTGAGAAAAACAATTCAAATTTAATTGGTTTCACTCATAACCACAAAAACACAACAACTTAAAGTTGGCGATCAACTCTTTAGTTAGGTGGACATCAAATTTCAAGTAGTTACAATTACCTTGAAACTTTGTAAGCCACTTAGGTTGATCGTAATGTTGTAATGCAGTGATTACTGTGTTGAGGAAAACACATATAAGTACAGTCCAGTAGAAAGCCTGATGTTTAACCACTTGTCTAACACGGATTTTCCACCGTTTGTTTTTCCTGAGAAATCTCTGCCATAAACTTTTCCTGTGCAAGGTAATATAAAAACAAAAATAATTAGGATCTGTTCCATCTAGGAGTGTTTACATCGGACAAAGGTAGTTAACTTTTTTTAATGTGGGATGGCTGTGACAGACCATGTTAAAAAGTTGCTTGAGTGTTGTTGTAGCAGCACATACTTGTGCTTCTTGCTGAGCTTTAGCCCTGTCAGCTGTGGTTACTTCTTAGATGGGTGAGCACGCATAATATCATGTGTTGTTGACTATTTTTCTTTGCCTTTATTTAATTTATTGCATTCCTTTACTTTGAGCAGAAGCCTGCTAAAAAAAAGGTGAACTAGCAAGAAGTTTTGGCCAGCTGCCAGCTCTTGTTGGAATCTTTGTGAGAACAATATGTCACCCATACACATAACACAAAGGCAAGGCCAGGGCCCAGGACTTAAACCCAGATCCCTCAGACTAGAGGCTAGCAAAGTAATCATCAAGCCTTCACTCCCAGGAGTGACCAATAAGGAATTTCTCCTTATAAAATCCATATGTTTTCAAGCAGAAAGGTAACAAGAAGAGAGAAAATATCAACAAGGGGATACTGCTTGATTTAACATCAAATTCTCAGAACTTGATTCATAAGCAACACATGGGGAACATTACTGAGAATTGACATTTAGATTAGATCCTGGGAGAGAGAGGGTTAAGTTATACTGTCTCTACAAACTCAGGTGCCCACACATATGGGTGTGGATAAAAATCTCCCAATTTCAGTACCCAAGGAATTTGCCACAAGCACTAACTTTTTTCCTGTGTTCAATCTGTGCCTTCTTCCTGACTGTCCTGTAAGCACAACAGAAGTCATTGCTACATCTCCATCCTCCACTCTATCAAGATTTCTTCTTCTTGACAAGTCTACATTTCCATCTTCTTCCTCTTCTTCCTCTAACATTAGATCCTCTGATGAGAAAAAAGGGTTTCCACAGAAAAAAGGACTTTTAATAAAACAATAATTACTTTTGTAGAATGAATTTAATTTCTAGATGGATGTAGAGAAGATTTTACATGGAAATATGACACAACACTTGAACTGAAGTTAAAGCAAGAATGATCTGATCACTGTAATGTTAGCTAAATTACTAAATTGATAAAAAATGTTTAAAAGATGATGTTTATTGCAAGGAGAAAGTGAACGATCAAGGACTCTAATTCAGCTGACATATTTTCCTAAGTATACAAAATTATAAAAATACGAAAGAGATTTTACCTGCTTTACTAATCCAATCTATATAACCATGCAGATGCCTCTCCATCTTTTGTGTTCTACGCACTTTGAGAAAAGCCCTACGATTTTCAACTCTTTCTCTCTCTTTAGCAAATTCACTGAAAAGCATCAGGGAAAACAGAATAAAATCTTGATTATTTGATGTTTTCTTTTGACAGTTATAGACCACCAACTGTACAACCCCATGTTAACTGTCGCTTAAACAAGTTACATCAATTGTATAGAAGGGTGAGAGCCATAAATTTAAGGAACCTACAGACAAGAGCTTTACAAGGAGGTCACCATGGCAACCAAGCCACAGCCCACCTCTAGGCATCTGACAATTCAACACAGAGAAGCCAGTGTGTGGAATGGAAACTTACCCAAAAGATAAGAGGCGGAGAGGAGGGAGAGAAGCAAAACAAGTAAACCAAAGTAAGCAAGGTGTATGGTGCAAATACCTGGTGAAATCATGTGTCTAGCAAACTTATCATCTGATCTCAAAATATTGTCAGTCTTTGTAATGAGTTTTAAAATCTCATTTACAAAGGATTTTATTTCAAGCTCTAAGATGTGCATTTCTTTCAAAATCTTTATAACTGGAATTTACTCTTTTTAGTCTGTGAGTGATAAAAGTCTGTGTATAATACTTCTATTGCTTAAGAATATTGCAAGCTAGAATAACTCAAGAAACATTTCCTGACATTTGCAATACCCCGAAATAAGTAATAATCAATAACTAGTAATTATCAATAATGGGAATTCTCTAGCAAAGGCTGTTTTAGTATGGAACATTCAAACAGGGGTCAAGGCATGATAGACAGATGTATTGTTGAAGGACTGTCGAAAACAAAGTTATTACTTAAGAATAAAAGACACTTACCCGCTAAGAACACCAAGAACCAAGTTGAGCATAAAAAAAGATCCTATTATAACAAGGGAATAATAATATATCCAAAATGCGTAACCATGTCTATCATAGGCATAGAATGTCTGTAAAAAAGAATAAAATAAACAAACAAAAGGAGCGAATCAATAATATTCAAACAGTAAGAATATGATTATGCACAATTTGTTTCTCTCTATCTTCAATAATTATTTCTACTTAATATTTATGAAATTTAACACCCTTTGACATCTCCAACTAAACCCACCAACCTCCTACAACCTGTTTTATTCTTGATTTGAGGTGTAAAAGGTTAAGCTCGCAGATGATGCACGAACCCTCCAGAATGACTTTCAGCCAAAGTGCTCATTTCAAAGACAAACCACGTGGCTAGCCTAATGTATGATGATTTGGTTTTATTAAGTTGAATTGAATTGATAATGTAAATTTGCCTTCCCAAAGAGTTTCTAAAGCTTTTAACCCTGTAATTTATTTCTTCTTTTCCAGCTTTTAAGACTTTAAGACAGCTTAACCTCGAAGCCCTGAATTAACATGTTCAGGTCATATCATGAGATCTGATAAATAAAGCACTAGAACCAATAAAAAAAACTAACATACCCAATACATTACATCTGTCCAACCCTCATTGGTAATTACTTGAAACACTGTTAGACATCCAGCAAATATGTTGTCAAATGACGTGATTCCATTATTTGGTCCTTCCCAGTATTGTTGACACTTTTGAGAATCAGGACAAATTACTCCCTTGCCATCTACATCACAAATTTGTGGGTCATCAGCATTATCGATCTGCCAGACACCTGTGTTTTTTAAAAAGGTGACAAGTGTGAGTGCATCTGCATGTAATTGCCAAGAAATCACAGAGTTGAAATCTTGAATTCATTAAATATCAAAACCAAGCGCACTACATTAAAACTGCAACAATTTTTGTAACCCTTTCCATCCCAAGATCTCAATGGTAATTCTCCTTACTGCTGGCCTTACATTTCTAATAACATTAGTTTTGAGACTTTGGTATTGAGTCAAACACTATACCCTAGTTATAATTTTTTTCCTTTAACTGTTTCCACCCTATCATCAGTACCCTTATTCTTGATAATATTCTCTATACATTTCCTAAGGGGTGACCTTGTGAGGAAAAATTAATAAACATAGACATGCAAAAATTTCAGCATGCTCATGAGAGAGCATGTTAAATATCCCAGAAAGTTTAAAGAGCTGAAATAAAGCACAAAACATTGAAATAAAACTGATTGATCCTATAGAAAGCAACAGCAAGGAGGTATTTGATAGCAGTGGGACAGCAATATTGATCAACTTGAAAAAAACATGAAGGATAAACCACCTTGCTCACCTGAAACATTTTTATGGCACACATAGTGAAATTTTCCAACAAGAAATTCTAATCCTATGATTGCATAAATTACGATTACAAATCCTACGAGTAAACAAATTTGCAGAAGTGGTGCCATTGCACACATGATGGACTTCATAACTACTTGAAGGCCTGTTGAGAACAAGAAACATATCATTACCATGTATTGTGATGCTTTGAGGAATATTTACCCCCTCACTCCCAAGATCTCATTAGTACCTCTCCTTACTATATGTCATACAATTCTTGTGATTTTAGCTTTGAGAATTTGGTATTGGATCAACTAATATTCCCCTTGTGGATATTTTCTTTAGTCTCATCACTTGTCTGCTTGATATTTTATTGACATTATAAGGAGAAATGCTGTGTTGGTCACTCATGTTATTAAAGGTTTAATAAATTGGTGGATAAGAAATAGATATTCTGGCCTTATGGTTAGTGCAATGAATTTTAGGTTAGGAGGTCTGAGTTGAAGACCTGGCCAGGTCACTGCATTGAGTTTTTAAGTAAGACACTTAACTCAGAGAGTACCTCTCCACTTAAGAGTAAAAACCATTACTGGCAGAGTATGCAATCAAGCTCAGTGGCTCATTGGGCTGGAGATTATTCTAGTTTGCTTGGCAAGAAGTGACCATAACCCCTTGAGGGGATTCTAGTCCATGGAAGGTTACCCGCTAGAACTATATCAGGTTACCTGGCAGTTAACTGGCAGTGTCTTGCCCTTAATTAAGCACAACACAATCGCCTGGCCAGGTTTTGCATTTTATACCTCTGTGACTTAAGCCTAGCATATTAAATGTTAGGGCACCCCATCTCCTACAAAATCTGGGTAAAATTCTGGGAAGCTGCAGTCCTTACTATATAGAAAGTTTACATTTTAACCTCTCATTAGTAAACCTCTCTTATTGGAAGAGCACACTTTCCTAGTCCCTTGTGAAATAGCTTTAGGTTAAGGATGGAGGTTTAACTATAATTACATCAGTGTCAGCTGTTGGGTATCTAAATTTTGGAACTTATCATTTGTGCTTCTAATATAAAGCCAAATAAAATATTTAAAAATAGAGGATGAAAGGGATTTTTGTGTGATGTGGAATTAAGTGTTTTTGATTTTCATGATCTGTAAAAATATGAAATTAAAAACCTCATGAACTATAAATTTTTTTGCTTTTGTGATACATGAACCGTAAAATTTTTTTATCCGATTTTTTGTGGCGTCATTTTTACTTTTTGATGTGTATGAGATGTGAGTAGGACCCCCTTTTACCCTCCCTCACGACTGAATGACTGTTTCTTTACAAGCTTGATATCCATGAATGTTTTTCCTGCCTTTTGTTCTGTTACAATAAGTGTTAGTTTAATACACTTCTACTCAAAGCTGTGAGCAATTTACTTTTGGTAGAAATATTGATACATCCTGTTGAAAATGAAACAGTACAGTGTTCAATAATTTTTTGAAAGCTGAAAAATTCTCAGTCACAAAACAAACAGAGTCATTCCCTTTTCTCAAACAGCTTGATTTAAAAAGATCCTTCGAAGAATTCTACCAAATAATAAATGGCTGCAACAGTTTCCAATTCTGTCTGGTACTTTCCGATATTCACACAAAGTATGTTTTTTTCCGGTGTAAATCTTTTGTACGTCAATGTTCGCTTGTGAACAAGTTAAAACAAAATTTTAGAAAAACAACTAAACAGAAAAACAGCATAACTAAAAAAAATCACCTTTGGAAAAATCAGTACTAACCTGTCATAGGGTATACACTCACAACAACTTATTGAATTGTCTATTGTAAAGTCGAACAACCGAAAGTCCATAACAGCAGATAAAAAGAACTGTGTATTCATCTCCCACATATTGCAACGTTTTAAAAAAATACCCCAAAAAATTTCAAGCAATGTATACAATCGTTACATTTTCAGTGAAAGTTTGGTAGCCATGTTAGTGCGATGTGAATCTCCGCTGTACAAGTGCTGTTTCTGATCAGCCCCAGGGTCTTTCGCGTTTCTTTAAAATGATGCTTGCATCGCTTGCATGCCATCACACTGTGGGAGGTTTTATAGGACTTTGCGTCGATATTTTCGCCATTTATTTCTCGATCCAAGGCATCGAACAAGGAATGTCGACACTATGAATTCAATTTTGCTTCAATGGAATTGGAAAAGCTTGGTAAAAACTCGAAAAGAGATTTAATATCCCGCTGCGAATAACCGTGGTAAGTACTTCTGTTGTACTTTTTGTTTTGGGTAATGTGTTGTTCATTTCTAGCCGTTAAAAGCAATTTTGGTGAATATGCCATCTTGTCTGCTTCAATTTAAATCAATAAAAGGCATATGTTTATCTATTTAACCTTAATTCATAGCTTTTGCACATATGATTCAACAAAATTTCCCTGTCACGCTTGTGCATACATGGAAGGTGCGCTAATGCAGTTAGACTGTTATCTTTGAAAGCCATATTGGAACTGAAATTTTAAACATTTTCGGGATAGTAATCAGTTTTTAAGTTATTCGTGTATGAAAATAACTTAAAGGTCAAAAGGCGAAAGAGATACTAAATAAGAAGGTATTGATAATAACATAGGCCATACAGAAGCGATTTTAAATGGACGTGACCGGCAAATTGGCTAACTCATCGCTTGGACAGTTCTATTCTCGGGAATTTTTACTGAAAAAAAAAATAAAAGTCGGGTGAAAGGGGGAGATATTTTCTAGCCCGCCATTGCTTGGATAAAACATGGTTGAGTCACAGTTTAATAATGGTTTTTAGTTGTCGTTTTACTGTTTACCAGTGAAATATCTCAACCGAAAATTAGTGTTAAACAAAGAGTAACTCAGAAATAGCCGTCCTGAATTTTCTCGTCATTAGTTAGTTTACTGCAAACTTTTGAATAAAATTTACCGAAAATTTCAGCTTTAGAAATTTCTTAAACTTTCAAGATATATGTTTCAGCTGAAAATTTATTTTAATTTGCTAATTGGTATAAGTTGCGTGACCAACAGATTCTTCTAGAATCATCAGTAAATGTAAAATTAACAGAACTAATGCAGCTCAGAGTTGATTTACTACCATAGGAAGATAAGAGAAATTTGGTAATAATAATAATTTTGGGCACAAATCTGTGTTAGACTTACTTGGAATGCCTGATACAAGTTTCAGTGGCCGCAGCACTCTGGCAGCTCTCAGGGCCTTCAGCATTCCAGCTTCGAAGACTCTTAGTTGTGGCAAGCTCAAAAGGCTGAAAATAGAAATCAAATGAATAAAGTTATAATATACAGTGCAAAGCAATCTGAGTTAGAGGCACTGATGAATGATGTTACATTAGCCATTCTAACTTGCTTTAACTAACTAGGTGACTGATCATTTTCTCAAAATTACACAGTAGAAAAGCTATGTGACTAGTTTTATTTAAAAACATGTTTTGAATCATAGGAACTCTTGCTTCCTCATAGGAATCACTTAAAAAACCGTTGTTGGCTCAAAGCACTATAATTTCCTTGAAGCTTTTACCTCCAAGAAGTGATAAACATGTTATATCTCCTTATAATATCCATACCATATCCAGGAAACATGTAACGAGAATACTAACACTTACCAAGTAGAAGTTTTTATCTTGATCTAGAACCAAATTATTGTAATTGATTTACTGGGAAATGTTTAGGAGCTAGAGAAGAGAATTATCTATCACATCTTTGGAGCTAATGGTTTCAAGATAATTGCTAGGAATTTAGAGAAAATTTTCAAGTCTTTCTCTGAAGCTGCACATTTCCTAGTGAATTTAATTACAGATTATCTCTTTGTCAAACATTCTCTACATGTTGCCTGTACATAGTTTGAACTTATTGTATCTGCAATCAGTCACTTGTGTCTTTTATAGATCACATCCACCAATCTGTAACTGGCAAACCCCTCTCTTTGTAAGGTATAATGAAGCAATTTTACATGTGACTGTTAATGATTTCATATGGTGAAAATAAGACCTTCTTTTCAAGCCTTATTTACACACTACTGCTTAAGCAGTATTCAGTACTGCGAAGATCGCTTTCATATTCATTTCTTAAACTGCAGTTATGATTTTCATATTTTCACAATCACAATAACTGGTGTTAGTGACTGAGCAAAATCTTAAGACAGCCCCAAAGTGGTCACTTAACAGAAGAAATTGTTTAAGGAAAAATCAGTACAAAGAGCCAAAGACTGATTGCCTCCAACAGTCGTCGAAGAGCTATTTATTGTCTTGTTAATTTGATTTTGTACTCTAGCCTAGTAGTCTACCCAGCCGGAGCCTATCCCAGTTCCCTCAGCGTGAAACAATTAGGAGTATTACAACTCCCCCCAGGATGGGATGTTAGTCCATTGCAAGGTTATCCCCCAGCATTTCATCAGGCTTTCTGGACAGTTACTCCAACACATTGCCCCAGCAAGGTCTTGAACCTAGATCTCTGGACCCAGAGTTCAGTGTACTGACTATTGGACTACTGCTTATCTACCTTAACCCTTAAAATCCCAGAAGTGACTAACATGTAACTTATCCCTATGATATCCATACATTTCTAGCCAACAGTTGACAAGAATACTAAAACTTATCAGGAAGAAGTTTTTATCTTGACCTTACACCAAATTCTCGTATCTAAATTACAAGGAATTGTGTAGCAACAAGAGGAGATAATAAACAATCAGATCTTGGGAGTTAAAGGCTTAAAAAGTAAGCAAATATTCTAAGTTTTTTTAAAGAAAAATTCTAAATCAGTCACTATAATACACTATATATGAAAATCATAAAATAGAAAATCATGTGAACTGTGGTTTAAGAAATGAATGAAAGTGATGTTCACAATAATGAAACAATTCAGGCCTGTAGGGGATTTGAACCCATGACCTTTGCAGTACAGGTGCGGTGCTCTACAAACTGAGCTAACCAGCCAACTGGAGTGTGGTCATTATGTTGGTTCACATCAAGATGTTGTTACAAATTGTGTAGACTAACTGTTGTAACAAAATGCTGCAGCCCCTATTACAAAATGCTTGCTTGCCTTCAGTACAAAATGTGTGGTGATAATAAGATGTGTCATTATTACTATAATGCTGCAGAACAGTTCATTTAGCAGCTTTCCATGTGATTTTTCCTTTTTTTTCTCTCCTTTTCTTATTGCCATCCTCTATCTAGCATGTAAAAGGATTTTAATTGCAACACATGTATTGTGATCAAATTGATATATTGTCAGAGACTGTCAATAACTATTTTTTGATGGCTCATTTTGAATTTACTGCTAATTTATCGCTCAGCTTAAAACCAATTGTTAAGTGTCGGCCTTGATAGTCCTTCTAAAAAAAAAAGTGGACTGTTGCGGGGAACCTTGTGTAACAATTTTCTTTCACTCACAATATTCAAAGACCAAAACTGCATTTAGCAACTTTATGAGACATTCTTCATGATTATTGCATATTTGTTGATGATGTTTAAAAAAAATTATGGCTGTTAAAACTATTGCTGGTGAATTACCAACTTAACTGGAAGTTGCTATAACAACCTGAAATTAAAAATATAGGTTTTCACTTGCTTTCACAAGAGTGCAGGAAGAAAATTTATGGATCTTATTTGTTTCTTGCTCTCAATTTGATGGTAGGTTGAATTTTACAATTTGGCTGATTGTTTGTCTAAGCAAGCTTTGGCACCGAGCGGAAACTTTTTTTTGAGGAAAGAAAACACAGATTTCCAATTTATATCAGCATTTGTCTTTGTGAAAAGAAATGTCCAATATTTCCCTCATCACATCAGAGATGTTTTCTTATCTTGTATCAAGTGTAGAACTGGATTGAGATGTGAACTCGCATTCTTCAGCAGAGCCAAGAAAAAAAAATGATGGCATGATTTGCATGTATGAATGTTTCATTTCCTTGCATGAGCGATCATCATTACCACAAACACCTTACTTTCGCTTGTGAAAATAACAGACAACACTTGTTTAAGCAAATTGCAGTATGTTATCGTGTTTCTTTCACCTTTCAAGTAAGTTTAACAAACAAAAACTTGTTCAAGACCTTGAACACTGTAACACAGATATTTTAGGTGATAGAATCATCTTTCTTGAAACGATTATTTAGAATGTTTCAATCGAGGGAAAAGTTAAATTACTTTGATTCGTAAGCCTTCATTATTCGCCGAAACAATTACAACTTCGGAGATGTTGGCATTTTCCTTAAGACGGAAAACTAGCAGTTATTTGTTTATTGTCTTTTCTGTAACCTCAATTATTAGCATGCAAATGCAAACTAAGAAAAGTACGCGTCTTTGTGAAGGGTCTTATTAAGTCGATGTGACATATCTCCGCGTAAAATAGTTTTGTTATGTAAATATAGAAACAGTCGACCTTCTGCCATAATGTTTGTAAAACATAGTTTTTATTTGCATTCGCTTCTCAGTCTCGTTTAGTGAATTACCCGAGAAAGGCGTAGTTTGGCGATAAAGTGGCAATTTTTCGGGGTAACCCAAGGAGATTTTGACAGGTGTAGTGCCGAAACTGCGTCCCTGGCAAGTTCCCCGCAGCTTTGAATAATTTATTACCCGTTCTGCAAACAATTGGTTTGGGAATGAGAGAACAGAGAAACATGAAGTCTTTGGCCGCAGGAAACGGAAATATCAGTTTGTCTCTTGGCTTTTGAAAGGAAGCTTCAATTAAAATTTCACGTTTGACTGCCAGCTTAACCTACTAGTAAAAATATATAGAGGAAGTAGTTCCATTTAGAGCGAGATTCTGACCAAAGTCTTAATTTTCTAATTTCAATTGCGCTTTATCCGACGCTTTATTTACTCCGCAAAAGTTTTCAAAACTATCCGGTTATTTGTACTCAACATCTCCCTCTCATTTTCTTGTCTTTCTTTTCTGCGACGACCTTTGTTACCATAGATACTACGTGGGAAATTTCACTTGTCGAAAATTATTCTCGTATGAGTCATGTTGAATGCGTAGGCGAGGAGTTATGTCATGTTAAGCTTAAGTCATTGTATCTGTTAACGAGAAATTCCGGGTTGAAATGATATTTGGTGATAATTTGACTGCAGTGCACGGAAAACTTTGTGAAAACTGCGCGCTATCTTCTCGCACGAGATGACAACTGTGAGCTTAGCTCTTCGATACTTTCTGATTTGAATTTTATTTTCAAATCCCGCGTAGAGTTATTCCTTGCTTTATTTGATATTGCTGTTTAATTGAGGGTCTACTCAATACCTGCACCGGGTCGGAGTTGTGTACAGAGCGTTTTAATACGTGATTTAACAATTTATTTCGATTTTGAGCAAATAGCCGGTTCTTCGTGTAATGGATGTGCTAGCACTTGTGTTTTGACTTTTTATAACATGACTATTTACTCTAGCGACGCTAAATAATTTAACGGCGATGAGTTTTGGCGTGGAGGAATTGTTGCGCTGCGGAATGCCAGCGTTAGTCCGTGTCATTTGAAATCCAGCAGTAAAAAAGGGATCTGTCGAGGATAATAGCGAATAGGGCAATTAAAGAAATTCCGCTTTTAATCGTAGATACATTTTAGCAGGATTTAAGATCGCGTGAAGTATTGAAATATCGAAATCTATTACCCGCTAGGACGAGCGGCGAAACGATAATCGCCTAATGGAAACACAATTTCCTCCTGTAAAAGTTGTCTGACGCAGACAATCAAAGCTAAAAAGAATAGAAGCAACTTTTTACAACAGTGTTGCCATGAGGTCGTCTGAAATAGACAGGACCGCTAGCGTGACCAAACTGGGGGCTGCTTTTGTTAGTGTGATTCGCTTGAGCGAGTATTCTGTTCAGTTAAAATTCGACCATTTTACGTTTCGCCAACTCGCGCAAGTTGTCCGAGTTCAATCGCCTAGTTTAGTGTAACTTTAAGCGCAACCAATCGGTATGAAGTGTATAAAGTAACGATCCGCTTAGCATGTTTAGTTTTCGTGTGTATAGTTCCTAGAATTGTTCTGGTCCACGTTCAGTCGTCAAGTTGAAATATGCCGATGCGAATTTCGCTTCCGTTAACCCACAGTGTATATTTCAAGCTCACTCTTTCCGCGAAACCTGATATATTGCGGGCTGGAAACTTCTTTACTAAAAAATAGACGACTATCTTCTCACCACAGATTTACAGTACAGCAGCAAAAGCTTGTTTAAATATTGAAATTCACGAGTGAAAATTGCATCTACATACATGGCTGAATAAAAAAATCCCAGCATTATTCAGCATAGGTATAAACACGTTTACCCTTGTATACATCATCATGACATACCCTGTTACAACGACGACAAAATCCAAGATATTCCATCCGTTCCGTAGATACGAGTCAGTGTGTAATATAAACCCAAGAGCTATAACTTTTAATAGAGCTTCTAGGCAAAATATTGCCAATAAATATATTTCGGCTTGTTCCTAGGGAAGAACAGGAAAAATAATAAAGTGAGAGAATGACTGAATAACTTTCGTACGACAAGAGCAGCAGCGGCGAACAGTTCTGAGTTCTGCTGTTATTTAGAGAAGATATCGGTAAAGATGCGAACTTACTAGTTTTCTGTCAAGATCGGACTTGTCTTCCTTCGGCAGTGGAGTGTTAGCGGCGAGGAGGATGCAATTGACAAAGATGGTCAATAAAATGAAATATTCAAAAGGCTTGTCTTCAGTTAAGGAATATATGATACGAACATAAACTCACAGAAAAGCTAAAATGAACATAAAAAAATCAATTCACACGGAGCTATACCACCAACTCAGTGAAAATTGTCCAGGAAAAATTTCAAGAAAATTTCACAACACTAGACATTGACAGGGCCACAGCCAACACGCACGCTCCTCTCGTGCAATAGACGACAACAAACTAACAGACAACGCCAAGGCCTAGAAAAGATTTTGTACAAAGAACGCTTTCACGCATCAAAGGATACTTTGCTCTCGACGATCGTGCGGCAAACTTTTCGAATGATATTGTCCTTTGAGAAGATAAAGAGTGATCGGTTTGCACATACGATATTCGTCGCTTCAGTACCAGCTTGCATCGAAGACTTACGCGAAGCGTTCGCCGAGTTGGCCATACGCGTTTTGTAGAAGTCCTCTGACGGCACTGAGGACGGCCTTCGATTATCTGCCATTTTTCTTGATTTAGGCTGTTTTCAAGCGTCATTCATGACTGTTTTGATGCGCTCGCGCGACACGAAAAATCGTTCCTAGCCATTGAATTACTAGCCGCCTTGAAGCGACTCAATCATACACGGGCTTTTGGGTTTCCTTCTTGCCTTGACACCATATGCTAATTAGAAGCCGAGTCTATAATCAAGTGGCCTATCAAATGAGGCCGACTCAGGCAGGTCACGTGACTTTACTGGTACTGGTTTGGGTGTGAAAAAAAAAAAGCTCTCATTGCAAATCCAACTCGAACACACCTGCTACAAGTTTCCAAATCTCTGCCAAGTACCATGTTTCGTAGCAGCAGCCACGAAAAGAGTCCTTTTGTTTCGGTCTGTTAGACTTCCTTTGATGAAATAATCTTTTGTATGCATTATAAATACTGTTTCCAGGAGAATGGGCAACCCCGCATAAAATGACGTCCCGTGCTTGTTACAGTGGGTGGAATTTCAACAAATCTACACGTACCCTTTTTCTTTTCTTTTATATTTTTATTCTGGTCACATTTTCAGCCCATCGGCATCAAACTATAAGTGTTAAGTACATTGCGTTTAAGAGGAGTTTGTTTATCATCAGGGATATACACATCAACGATTCTTTTAAACGTTTTTAAAACTCCTCAAGGATCATTCGCTTGCCTCGCTCTTGAAAGTTTTTTTTTTTCTCTTTGTGGATACTGTTGCAAAATACGGAAAAACAAATACTACTGTTCGATTTATAAGTACCTTTCTTCAACAATTTTTCAATGATACATATTGAATATTTTTCTCTTGAAAGATATTCCCCTAGTGATACAGTATTCCTATTTCAACCCAGAGTGATTCCTGCCGATGCTCGTGTTTTTTGTTCGATGCTGGTGCTTAGTAACTTAAGGTATTCTAGTTAAGGCTGGAGTAGGATAGGAGAAAGATATGCTACTCATATTGACTTAAAAAAAAAACATCAACAAGTTCCTTGATTCTTAATTCCTCCTCATTATACTCGGCAAGCAGGTGATGCGGCGAGAACTTCACGCCAGCGCTAAATTTTACTACGGCAAAACTGATCAAAAATTCTTCCGCGGAGCCTGGCCTGATCAAAACTGTACCGAGAATCGTAGAAAAAGAAACAAGATTGTTTAGCGACGAGGATTTCCATCGCCGCACTGATATATTTTGTTCGACTTAACTGAGTGAAGCGTCTCTCCAAGTCGTGCAATATTTATGCTTTCACAACATGATAAGGCTTGGTTGTTTTAATCGAATTACTTTGGGAATCCTCGAGGCAGTTCTACGTGTTTGGAGAATTAGGCAATTTTTCTGTCGATGCGCCCTCTTTTTTTTTTTTTTGAGTCCAAGGATCTACGTCCGGTCATAATTGAAGTGACAACTCTGCATTAGGATGTCTCTGTTTAATTCATCTCTCTCCTGTCTTACTTTAATTTAACCGATATGAATTATGAATACGCATCTTGACAGCTGTTATTCTACTAACTTACAAGCGAAATTCTTATGGTTAACTTGCGCCTTCACTTCCGAACGCTCTTCGCGGGTGAGTCTTATCGAGAATGGGAACCGGATACTCAATTACAAACGCTGTCTTCTCGGCATCATTATTCAATCCGAACTGGAAACAATGAGCGTTTATCAAAAACGCGACGCGCAAGAAATAGATTCATGGTAACCGCTGAGTATAACAAAAATAGATTGTCGCTAGGCTGATTTTTGATGAAGCGAACGCTCTCTGCCATGACATCGTGTTCTCGTTGCTTCGTGAGTGTCATACTGCCAAGTTTAAATTAGACTAGATACTTTTGATGGCCTTTATTCTCCTCTCGATTTCATTACGCAGCTTGAATTGGTATTTCAACAATTATTTGTTATTTGATGGACGCATTTATTTAACTTTTTACTCGCTGCGCTATTTATTTCGTGAGCTGTTAACTCATATTCTTCGCTGCAAGTGAAATGTTTGATGCGCTTCAGCCAATAGGGGAAAATATATATTTATTTCTTTGACCTCTCACTCTGAATGTGCTGTAAATTGCTTTTATAATAGTTCTCTGTGGCGTGTTTTTTTTTTATTTTAATATTTTGATATTTTGATAAATAGATTGTGAAAGAAATTGGCTGTAACACGGAGATGGTTCCCGTAACAAACGGGAATTGGTTTCATCTTAGAGCTTAGCCATGACAATGCATTTCACGACTTTGTTTTTCTTTTTACCATCGCCAGTCTCTCGTATTTTCCCCACCTGAGAGTACATAACCTCAAACTGTAATCAAAACAAAATTAAATGAACAAGTCACTAAAAGAAATCATTGAAAACTTTAGCTCTAAATTCCCTCAGGGAAAATTTAACTCCAATTAGCAAGATCACTTTGGATTTGATTTTGAAATTTCTGGAAACGATGTAGTCATGGTATTTGAAACTCAAAGAGTGGTTTGACAGAAGGACTAATTGGAAATGTTCTAGTGCATTCTTGCGGTCTGGAACTGTATTTAATTCTATTTTCTTGTTTTGTGGGTAACACTTTTGATTGCGGTCATTTTCACATCTCTCGTATCAGAGGAACGCAATCTTATTATTATGACAGAATCCTATTTTTTGTGGACGGAAAGCAAGCGTGTACCGTACTCATGAATTTGATTTTCTAGTGATAAAAGGAACTTGAAATATATAATTGTATGGAAAACCTCTGTATGTTCCAGCAATGGAGTTTTAAGTTCCAATTCACCGGCATAATTTCAGTATGCCTCCTATTAGTGTACCGTTAGCTCCCACGATTCAGTTGTCTATTCTCCATTTTAGCTTGTCTGTGTTTCGCTCTATTATAGTCAAGAGAATTTAATGTTTGGTCAGGATAACACTCCCAGCTGATAGGTTTGTTTTTTTTTTCCGCTGTTCTCTACAGTTTGCTGGATCCTGACCTTATGGAAATTGTGGGTGAACTTGTGAGTTTTTCTGGGAAAATTACCCAACAATAACAAGCTTAAACCGTATACGTGGTTGTCTATCTATTAAATCAAATGTTTTGAGCTTTTTTCCTGTTTGTATCGTCTCTGTTATGTTTTTTTTTCTTTTATGTGAAAGGAGTTGTTTGGAAACTTCTTGAAGTTTCCGCTCAGAACGGGTTTTGCGTCAAAGAACGTCTCAATTTTAGGGTTCATGTCTACTCGTTGAAGGTGTTTTTTGGGTGTTGGTTTGTTTTACCGTAAGTATGAAAAGGTAGGAGTAGAAACTTCGTTTTTGTCCGCTTAGTGTGAAATTCGCTTAATACAGGTATCACTGTAGCCTGATACGGTAAATCTATTCGTTTGACCTTTGTTAGAATTCTGTATCAGATGTTATCTTGTTGAATGTAGAATTTGTTTCCTTTAAACTGGATCCGTGATTCTTTCTGGTGGTTTCAACAAAGGAATTTTTAGAGTGATCAGCATTGCGGCGTATTTCTTTCTTTTCAGGTGGATTTAAATGAAAATGAAAATAAAATGCGCTTCTTCGTACCTTTCTGACTCGCGCAAAATTCAATCATATTTGGTGAAACGAGAAGAAAGTTTGGTTCCGCGCGAATATAAAAGCCCCCCTTACTTCAGGTACCTTTTGCCCAAGAAATTATCCTCAACTTTAATTTTTCTTCCTTCGATAGTTTGCATTTTTAATTTTACTTCATTAGCTGGTTAAAACCCTGAGGTATTAAGCGTCTTCAAGAGAATTTGAGAGTCGATTTCAAGATTGTTCTTGAGCGAGTGTCAAACCAGGCAATCGAAGAAGCCCTGGTTTAGAGGCTCAGGGCGCCATGATGGCAGATGTCTTTGTCGTCAGTCATTTTGCTCTCTTGAAAAATAGCTATCGTTTTTAACAATTTTTACATCTTTTACGGCTCCGGATAAGTGTTCATTGGCGCCTTGTTGGTAAAAATTGTCAGCGCACGCCAGATATTCATTATTATGTTTCAGCAGGTGTTTTGAGTCATTATGCATATAATACCATATCTATTCTCTTCTTTTCCTCTCCTTGTGCCAGCAATCAACCCGCTTAAGATAATTGTTTTAATTTGTTTTGGAATTGTGACAAGAGAGACGAAAAGGAGACCAATATGAGGCGTACCTGTCTGGAATTGTAAGCGGTGCTAAATGTAGTTGCCTAGTTATTAACAATTGAATATTTTTTGCGTATTGTCGCCTCTAATGCCTCTGACGTTAGCCATTTTTCAAGGTCTGACAAAGGTCCATTGTTAATAACAGAGGGATTTTTTAAGGAAAATAACAGTAATGCGGAAAATAAATTTCGTGATCTCATCTCAGTGTTTTTTTCTTTTCTTTTCTTTTTCTCAGTTATTCTATAAGTTTACGTTCGTTCCTTGATGTTTAGTTATTTTCCTGTCATTACTCCGTTTGCCTTCCACGTTTGTGCAGCTTCGAATAGATCTATTTTAATTTGAATTTAATAGAGCCACGACTGGCCTTGTTCAGTGAGTAATTATAGCAGAGTTAAAATTACTCGTTGATTAGCATCTGTGTTCAGATCAGTCAGCCAATGTGAATGAACCACGGCACATGGCAGAAGAAGTAAAATTGCCTCTGGTATCGTTTTAAATGCTCAGTTGTATGAAGCTAACGAAGAATCATTATTAATCGGGTATTAAACAACCCAACGTAGTGTTCAAAGCTCCGATTACTTTTTCTCTCTGTGTTTTAGTAATCCAGCAGTCGGGGCATTCTATTCCCTCCTGCTTACGATCAAGCTCTCTTTTCGGAAAGTACGCTAAAGGTACGTAGGTGACGTGCACGAAGGCGAACAATGTAATGCATATCTCCTCGGGCCTATTAGATCTAAACTAAGTCTTTTACTTCTTGCCCTCGAGTTATCGCCCTAACAGCGCAATTTCAAATAACTTGTTCGTACTCTGCGTACGCTATTTGTGATGATAACGTTTCGACTGTTTGTTTCCATTAGGTTATTACCAGCTCTACAAGCCGTTTACCTCCCTCAGCCAGATATTTTCCTCACGGAAAAAAACACAATCTTTCTTTATCCACGGCAGGAACGAATGAAATGGATCAGGGTCTTTGCAACAAGCTGATGGGAATCGGTCGATCATTCTTGTAGGACATGTAGTGGAGGGGGGTGGTCACTTAGGAAGGAATTCGTATTTTGCAAACTGTTTCATTAAAGATGTTATACAATAAAATTCTCGTTACTATCTTTTTTTGGTATGACTCGATGCATTTTTACAATAGTTTTTTAACTTAATTCTTTTAAGTAACCGTGAATATATGAAAATCAGGCATGTGAACTGCGGATTAAATAATGAATGCGCGAACGATCTTCGCATTTTTGAACCCGTGACTTCTGCAATAACGGTGCAGTGTTCTACCAACTGCGCTAACAAGCCAACTGATAGCTGTGCATTTATTTGGTTCGTAATAAACCCGTGAAGTGATGAGTAAATGACTGTGAACATATGAGATCATAGGCAGAGATCATGGGTTCAAATGCTGTACTGGCCTGAATTTTTTCAGGCCTTATTTCACTGCTGCTAAAGTAATGTTCGCACTCATATTCATGTATTGACTTTGACAGCATTTGAACCTTGAACTTGCGCGAGTTTGCTGTAGTTGCAACATAGGTTGGCATCTATGGAGATGGGTTTAGTAATAATTAATACTTTGAAGCGAGCTTTAGTTAAAGTATTGAGACCAGTGCCGTGATTTGTTTTGCCTTGTTTAAAACTTCGCACGAAGAATCGATCTGGTTTAGCTTTTGAATTGAGGACATGCAATCATGTGAATCATTCCAGTTCTCTCTATATTGTAGCTAGTTGAGAAGCTGGGCTGGGGTTGTAGTGCTAACTTCGAAGAACTAGGCAATAAGTGAGAGCGAGCAATTCCTTCTATCGGCGATTTAAGTTACAGTTGCGCGGTAGGATCTGGGTACGAGATAAGCCTCAACCTTTCTATTATCCACGCCCATACAGAACCGGTTAATATCACAACTGTGATACGCCGTCAGAAGTAAATTCGTTTCCAAAATGAAGAGGTCGCGTAACTAGCATTGCCATGACGTTTGGTTGAATCTAGCGCGTGGAGTGAGGTAAACAAGGCAGAAGAAACAGAAGTTACAGCGAGCGCAAATTGAGATCGTTATCGCATTCTTTCCCTCCCTTCGTACGCCGCCAACGTGGGCCAATGCGAATTTTCTCATTGCAATTAAACTTCTATCACGTGGAAACTACTGAGCAATTGCCTTATTGTCGATCTCGTCCAGGAGACCTCCATGTTTCCACAGGATCTATTCGTTAAAAACGAAGGACTGCTTCTTTGTCATCAAAATCCAGGTTTCAAGACGGGAAGTTAATAAAAATTTCATGAATAATTTACCGTCGTTTCCGTTCTTTTAGCTAAATTATTCAACACACTTACCCAAAATAAGCTTCCAAAATTAAACTAATAATTGAGCACTTCCAAAGGACTCTAAGATGTCAAAGACGTAAATATTACGGGTAGATATGTCCATTTATCATCCATGATTGATTTGCATAGAGACGTACAGCCTATTCCAAATTGTAAAATGCGTTAGTTTTTATCATATCAAAAGAGTGGGAAGTCCAAAGGCAAATTGCAGTGAACAAGGAGCCTAACTGAAACTTTTCAAAGTTTTCGTCTTGACAGTGGAAACCTCCAAATGGATCGAGAAGAATTCATCTTTTAATTAAGAACTTAATTTGTGGGTGAATAAGAATGATAAAGTGAGAAATTCAAATTCCAATATTGCAGTACAGTAATGAATTAATGGCGTCAATTTTTTTTCCAGAATAAAGGAATTGTGGTGCCTCTCCCATCATCCGTATCAAAAACTTGAAATATGGCGACAAAGTTTTGCTTTTCTTTTAAGAAGTATTGATCATTTTAAATGAGAATGGTGGAAAGCATTTGCACGAAGTGATCACAAATTAGTCTGTCCACAGAAACGAGGAAGATGCGAGGAGCGCATACGCGAAAGTGCCACCTTTTTACGTTTGCGTTTGTTTACTCCCACGCGACCCTTATTTTGTTCGCGCACTATGCGCGAGAAGAGATAATAGTACTGGTCTTTGAACAGGCTGATAAAATTACTCTGACTCAACCCACAAACTCGACAGTTAACTTTAAGCCAACGTAATATGGCAAGACTCGAAAGTCACGACCACCATCTAATGTTTATCGCAAAGGGGTCAATAGAAAATAGATGTGCTCGATAACGAGTCCGTAGTCAATATGACAGGTGCGAAAGGCTTTTAAAAGATACTTCCATATTTAGCCTTGTTCGGCTCCTGGGGATAACAAGCCAAAAGGCAGACATGCAAATTTTTCTCGACAAGCTGTCCTGTCTAGGCTCCTATGCCAGTCTTTTTCACAAAACGGAAGATAACATTTTTCAAGGACGATCTTCACCAGAGTAAATGATTTTACAAGGCCTGAGTAATTGTAAACGGGGTTTTCTAAGTGAAATACTACTCCAGTTATTCAAGTTAGTTTGCCCCAGGCCCTCGCTCAGCAGGGTCGAGCGAAAATCGCGGGAGCGACATTCGGCGGGGTTCCGGCACGAGCGACGAAGAAAGGGCGATGGGGCCGCTCCTTTATTCCCTCTCCTCATTCCCCCTCGTTTTTTTTTCTCTAGCTCGCCCCGCTTCTCCACTACTTCATTGAAACGCACTACCCAGAATAGGCTAATCTTAACAAGTTTTTGTTCCAGTAACTGAAGAAGAAGTCCTCTTAGCTTGCCAAGAACACTTCGCGTGGAAAATATTCATGAGGTGCAATCTCTGCGCGCATGAAAAAATATTCGTACTATACTATATGAAAAAAATTACGCACTTCTGATTGGCTGAAAACGAGTGCCTTGTCATGTAACACGAGTGCAAAGTTGGCAAGGGTTGAATGTTATTTGGCCAGATGTCGTTGGTGTGATTTCTAATTTGAAAGAACAGTCTGAAAACCTAAGTGTAAGTCAGTTTTCGGCCATTTTTTAACACAAAGTGTTCCCACAGAATTCGCCACTTTACGACCTTTTTTTGCCCCTTATTTTCCTAGAATTGGTCTGTAACCTCAGACAAGCCTTGCAAAGTTAAAATCTGAATGGTTGTTTTATTACTGTTTCATTCTCATGGGCTGGGAAAAAGATACAACTTGGAGCAAAAGCCAACGCGTTTTGTGAAGGAGTCGCTCTGCTGTGAGCCAATTAGATTGCGAACAGCACCAGTGATCTCAAGATGGAAAGTATAAATCAATTTATTGATTTGTTGTGATACACTCTGATAGCCCCTTGGGTCCAGCTTAGTCCATCGCGTTGGTCACATCCTCTTACTTCTCCTCTTTTTGATCCTTAATGCATTGAACCTTGTGTAAGTGATGGTGTTGGCCAGTCAGTCCACGCAATATTTTTTATCTATCTTCCATACAGTTCCACTGCTAATATCCATATTTACAGTGATTAATCTCCTGGCTAAACTGCTAAAATATTAAAGATTTCGCAACACTTACCCACATCAGGCGCTGTAGGGTTCTACAACTTAACAATACAATATTCCCCACCCCCGCGCGCGCGCCAAGCCACACTGCCTACCGATAAATTTGAGCTATGTCTGCAACAATTGAAACCAAAATCAGTCTTTAAAATTTAGGCGAAATAAAACAGACGGTCGTCAAAGCCATTTGATTGGCAAAAAACATTGACTGATTTTAATGGTTAAAACAATTCCTAAATCATAGGTAAATAAACATTTCAGTTAGCCTCTCAACTGTATATTATGCCAAGGTACTAAATTCGAAAATTAAAGCTATCTATATAAATATTTACAATTACATCACATGTGGCTTTAAGAGCAGTTAAAATGTCACCCTTTCACTCCCAAGGACTAAGTTTTAATTCCCCACCCTGTCTACTTTACATTTCCAAACATTTCAGCCCTGTGAATATTCTCCTTTCTTCTCATCAACTTTCCCCTTTAAAATGTATGAATACTGTGAGGGAAAATTCCTCTACAGTCATTTCTGGAGCGAAAATGTTAAAAGCAAGATATGATCCTGTCTTATTGAAGGTTAGAACGTTGAAACCATAAATTTGTCCCTCAGAGTCGTTTGTTTTGCTAGCATATAACCAACTCCTTCTACAACCCCAGCGACAACAAAATGTTAACAGTCGCTATGTACCCCAACCCCTTCCCTGTTATCGTACCGTTCTGTACATTCAAAATAGGATCTTCGTGAGTGTAATCATTTCAGTTTCGTAACCGCCAGGGTCAAGACTGTCCCTAAGATTAACGTAAGGCTAAGGATGTTTTTAAGAGACCTGCAATCTGGCTTTTTTGGTGCGTTTTTTAGCTCGAGAAAATGGTATTGGATTGGAGGTGACAGGTAGACACCTGCGATCCGCTACAACGCCTGATCACAGCGCGAATAGGGCGATACTTACGCATTTAGCTAGAAAAGGTTTGTCGACTGGACAATAAATAACGGAAACTTCTCAGATACGAATATTTCCCCGATAGTTCTAGTCTAGTTTCACATCGACCCATCATTTGTTCGGCTATAGCAGGGCTTGCACTATGACGTCATTTCCACTTTGCTTACTTTCTAAGACTGAATGCTGGCTCAAACCCAGAAGAGTTTGGTACTTGAATAAGAGGAATAAAAAGTTGCGGCAAAACCACAAAAAATTCCTGATTAATTTGGATGCAAGTCTGCACCAGAGTCAGCTGTTTCTTCTCACCCCTGGACAACCCAAGGGTTCTTATATGACGTCAGACTGAAGCACCTGAGTATATTATTATTGATTAATAAAAGTAATTTTGAGATTCAAGTCCTTTTCGAAGCAGCGTCAAGAACGTTTTCATCGCTCGTATTTTCTGCTACATCTGCGCTTGGCTCATTTTTTAGTTCAGCGTCTGTGTTTTTACTCGATTGAATTGCCTCGCTATTTGTTTCACCTCCATTGTCGACGTCGGTATTCTCAGAAAGCGTGCTTGTTTCAGAATTTGAACTGTCGCTATTTGAAGTTTCAGCCAGAATTGCTGAATCAACGCTTGGTTCGTGAGTTTGGTTTGGTATGGCACAAGGTTTGCCGGTAGCGGCACAAAACACTTCGTCTTGTCCCACTGACACAACAGCCGGATTTTGCGGTGTCTCGCTATTGCGCGGGTCAGAATTTTCTGATGTTGTCGATGCCTTGCCGTCTTCAGCTTTCTGATGTGATTCCATACCTTGTGAGGCCTCGATTTGTTCTGTATTACTATCGTGAACTTCTTTACTTTCCTCAGATAATTGAATTTTAATATCGTCACTTGGAGGTGGACTTTCTTCCTCACTGACAGACTCTGTGCTCTCTGATTTTTCTTGTGTAGTTGACGGCACGTCAGCTTGTCCGGCAGTTAGAGCCTCTTCCTTAGCTGTGATCAAGAACAAAATAAAATGAAATTTGGAACCAGTTCTAATATAGGCTTTTCACGTTACCTACCAATAGCGTGACTCAATCTTTTTTTGTATATAAACCACATAAAACCTACAATTCCTCTATTAGCTCTAACGATGGGCTAACGCACGAAATAATAGCTTTAGAAACTCTTTACGTTAGCCAATTTAGATCCTCAACTCAGTTGATAAAACCAAATGGATCAATATCAGTATATGGGCAACTGCCCACCTACCCCTCCCCTAACCCAACAACAGCCTATTGATAACAAGTTAGGGTTAATGTTGGGTTAGGGGAGGGGTAGGTGGGCAGTTGCCCAGATACTGATATTGATCCAACCAAATTATCGTGTAACACCCCCCATCGACGCAGCACCACAGTTTCTTTAGAAATTTAACCCTTTTACCCAAACACGAGATCCTGCTCGCAAGCTAAACAGACGACGGTAAGAGGTACTTATAGGCAGCTGTAGACCATCGGTGGTCGCTTTTATAAAAACTCCTGAACAAGTGAAACGAAGAAAAAAAAGATCAACAGCGTCATACCTGGTTTTCCAGTGGCTTTAGAAGCCAAACGGACCGTAAGCCGTTGATTTAAGTCCTCCATTGCAGCTATGGCGTTCTTTAGTATGCGTCCTTCCTCGCTGAACAGAAGCACGGCTGGTATTTTCACGTCATTGTCGGAACCATCACCAGCCATGGCAAATATTGGTTGTGTATCACTCGAGCTACCTTCGTTATTATCTGTGGAGAGGCAAAAAGTTACTGGTTAGTTCAATCACAAGGATTGGGCCGTTGCCAATGACGCACAAGGTTTGAGGGGTCTAACGAAAAGATACGAATGAGTCCATGCTCTCGAGCCACGAAAGCACGATACAGAAAAGAAACTCTCCCCTGTCTGTCTCATTTATCCCTCTTGATATTTATTCTTCGTGTAGCTCAAAACGTCTGGCCGAGCTCGAAATGTAACACCCTCAAACTAACTGATTTCGAAGGTTACATTAACCCTTTAACTCCCATGAGTGACCAACAAATAATTTCTCCTTATAATAACTGTACAATATCAACCAGATAAGTGATGAGAATTAAGAAAAAAAGATCAATTTGGGGGGTTATTAATTGATCCAATACTTAATTCTCTGAACTAACATTAAAAGAATTGTATGGCTGACAGTAAGGAAAGTTACAAATTTGATCTAGGAGTTGAAGGGTTAAGAATCGATCTACCAATGGAAACAAAACTACATGGTACTGTGTCCTGGAACTATGTCATCTTGATTTCAGTCTAGAAGCTTTATTAAAGGTGTACTCTGGAATAAATATATGTGATCAAAAGAATCTAATGACTTGCCTTCATTTCATAGAAAAATATCAATTAACAAGACAACATAGTGCTACGGGTTTTTATCTTATCTGTTTTTCCAATTCGAGACGATTTCATTAAAGTTACAGTGATCTTTTAAGTCTTTTGGGGACAGATCTTACCAATGATGATCACACCAACTGCCCCGGCGGCCTCAGCATGCCGAGCCTGCCAACAAAACAAGAAAAGTAACAATAATTAACAGCGTGAAACCTTAGAAGGCGTTTGCCATGGTTTATAGCTTCTCCTTTTCAGGAGAAAAGACAATGAAAACAGAAAACGACTTGGGAAATCAACAATTCACAGTGAGAACATCTAAGGAAAAGGAATTCTGTTCCTCTTTAAAGCTAAAAGTAATATTGGTGGTCTCAATATGTCCCAGGCAAAGCTTGGTTTTCCCTCTCTGTCCCCGTAGTTTCTGTTCGCGCTCTCTCACACGCATGCCTGACTATCGTGACTGAAGAAGAAGCTCGAGGAACTACTCACAAGAAACAATCATCATCCCTGTTCGTTGGGCCCGGTGGCTATAGACATGTGCATCACGCAACGGAATTTCGTTTGTGAAAAGAAAAAAAAAATGTTACGTGACGACAAAGAAGGAGACATCTGCCTACATAGCTGGGGAAATCAGTAGCAAAACAGCCACTGCTCCTTCACGTTTATTTGCCTCGTACCTTATCGATGAACATGCATTCGCCCCTTTCCATAATAGCAATTCTATGCTTCAGTTCCTCTGCATTTGAAACAGAAGAACATGCCTTGATAGGCTCAGCTATAGAAACCTCTGCACCCATCTGAAACAAAATAGAAACAATGCTACCTTAATTCCATAGGGATAGTTTATAAACCGTATCTATCAGCTTTGTTTTTAGTGTATGGACTGAGTTGTAGGATTAGTTTCTGGAATACAAGGAAAAGTTTCAACAATGTACATATATTTCATTCATGAGGCGTACTCCAAAAAACACCCTGGCGGCGGTTTGTTCCTATAGAACAATCTTCGCCTACTGGTGATTTAACCATGGAAAAGGAAGTTTGAACCGTTCAATTCTTACTAAACTACGGACACACTATTTTCTGTAGGAGATATGTTGGCAAGTGAACATTACACAATTGGGTCCAAAGAATTAAGAAAAGAGGCGCCGAAATAAAGCACAGCCTTCCTCTAGCAAACGAAACCCTGACAACAACTCAAAAGACCCAAGGTTGCCAGAGAAAAAACTCTTATAAAAGATATAGCCAAACCCAGAAGCGGGGCTCCATTAAGTCTTTTTTTTTTTTTTAATTGCAACACGAAGAACACTACTTTACAAAACAAGACGAACACTACTTACAATACCACCTACAAGACGTTACTTATTCTACTTACTATATAATACTTCCTTAGACTGCAATTCTTACCCTACTTTTTACAGTTTTTTTTTTTCGCTTACACACCTATGTATCTATTAAATTGTAATTCAAAATGGGTTTCCATTTAGCCTCTAGCATCTTCCTATCATTAAACTTAGCCGCAATGTGACATTCAGTTTCATATTTTCTTTTAACTAGTTCCTTATACGAAGGGAAAAAAGGAAGACTATTATTCCTACGGCAATTCCATAAATGTAGCTTACCTAAAACGATTAAGTAATTAAATAAAGAACAATTAGTATCTGTGACACCAATTAAAATAGTCTTTAACTCAAGTTTCCTTTGTTCTTTGGCTATAGCGATCCAATAAGATTCAAATTCTTCCCAAAATGCATGTGAGTAAACACAGTAAAAGAATAAGTGATCAATTGTTTCCGCACTGGTATTGCAAAAAGTGCAAAGATCGCTTTGTATTAAACCTATCTTAGCTAAGCGGGAATTTGTGAATAAAATGTCATTTAGTATTTTAAATTGAAAGCATTGCAAGGGCTCCATTAAGTCACTTTTTTTCTTCACTTAAAAAAATTCCATTATTAGTGGGGAATCCCTCTGTCCCCCAGTGGTCCCCCACCATCTCTGGTCCCTTTTCCCCGTGCCCTCCCCTCTCTTAATCCGCCAAAAGTTATCCACTCTTTCAGCAAAGTAACTGGAATTTATGAAGCCCTCAAGACTGAGGAAAAAAGAACAGTAACATCACAGACGGGGTACTCACCCCTACATCTCCTTTGCTCAGATCCAGACCAAAGTGCGCTGGACAAGCGTTGAGAACCACATCTCCTTTGTAAGGAGCAGACATAAGCTGAACCACACGAGGCTTTTCTTGAACAGCTAAAGATGAACGATAGCCGAAATTATTGAAAAATACCTAAATTGAATTGAGTCACAAGTAGTAAACACTCAGGACTTAGAGTTGCAACACAGGGCGTGAAATTGCGCCTAATATAGGCGCCAATGCGACTAAATTTTTCACTTTGGCGACCAAATCCTGAAAGTTAGTCGCCAAATTGGCGACTACAACGTTTCATCATAACCTTACTAAGAGATATAGTGAATTAAATAAATTTGCAAAGAACTTCCTCGTTAAGTTTATTTCCAAAACGTAGCACATGCATCTCGATCGATAACTAGACGCCATCTTGGATTTAGATGAGCCTGACCGCTGTATATCATCCATCCTAGTGTCCACTTTGTAGCACGTTAAAGATCTTTTCCCTAACTTAATTTTGGAGGGTCTATCTAGAACGCTGACAGCGTAAAGAAAGATTTTGTTTGTCTTTGAAAATGGCGACCAACTTTTTTTGAATTGGCTACCACTTTGAAGAATTTAGGAGCCAAGTGGCTATCAGAAAAAAAAATTAATTTCACGCCCTGTAACACCGTGTACATTTCAGGAACTCTTTGTACAGCGATTTATTGGTAGTAGGTAAGTTTTTACTCATTGCCTATTTCATATCAACTTGCACAGCGCTAATTTCCTAATGACCCTAGGATACTGTTTCCATTTTCCTACACACCCCCTTTCATAGATTCACACAAACACACATACACACAAAAAAAATTAACAAATAATTGGTAGTACCTGACTCATCATTTCGTTGTTTTGCCAATTCAATCATCTCTTGCATGAACTTGATGCCATCTTCTGCATCACGATCTGACTCAGCCTGGCCACAGAGAAAAGAGAAACAACACGCGATTACTTTACGACAAGCGGCAATATGAAACATATTTGAGTGCTCCCCGTGGCCGATTAGTATGCTACGTTGTTTTCTTAAGACTGTCGCAGGCCTTAGGTCTTAGCGTCAACACGACTTGTTAAAAAGATTGATTGATCGTCGCAGTGAATTATTACGCAATCTTGTCCAGTGTTCATCCTTTAAACCCTAAGAAAGAGTGACTAGCATCTAATTTCTCCCTACAATATAACTCCTGAATCACATATTAAGGTCATGAGAATAAAGGGAAAGATTATCAACTAAGGAGGCTCTTGATTATTAAACAAATTCTCCCTGTCAGTAACTTAGGTAATAAATAGAGAACAGTATTGAGAATATGTAAGCTGATGGCAGGAAGGGTTAAAGAAGTCTGACAAAAATTTGGGTGAATTTCCGAAGGATTTGACTCTGTGACTTCGCGACCACGTTGTGATACATTAGGTCACTGACCTTTAGAGCAGTTCGATTTCAACGTTAGTGGCGCAACTAGTCTTCAAATCTTACCGTTGAAGCAGTTTGCATAAGTTTTATTCTGCCATCTTTGGTTTGAATTACAGTGATACCCATGGCCTTGAGTACGTTAATGTGCTCTTGATTTCCTGGAACAAATTGTTCGGCTCTCAACCTTGGAGGCCTGAAAAAAAAAAAATAGAAAGATTCCGTAATGATATCAAATAAGATGAAAAACAAGAACACAAAAAGTAAGAGTTCAAACTTCGTTTAATTTGTTTCTAACAAAAACCCAGTAGAAGAAAAGATGTTATGCATGCCCTCGTATTACGGACGGTGGTAATAAAGGCATGTAAATATAGTAAAATGTCCTACGATATGACAGACATTTCACTTTTTACACTCTGTCTGTACTGTCCCGAGACAAGTGACGACAACTGTTGCATGGTTCAGTCTTACGGACCAAGACAGCAATAACTAATAGAGCATATCTCATTTCCTGTAGCATAAACAGAACAGGAGTATTGTCACCCTTGTCATAGACACTGAGAGAGTGATGCGCTAGGCTCAAGGTCAAAACACAACTACCCAACCAGGACTCGAACCCAGCCCTCTTAATCTGAAGTCCAGGCCCCGGTTGTTCAAAGGGTGGATAACGCTATCAACTGATTCAATTTTTATCCGATGGATGGCGAAGAACGTTTTGTTAACATCTATCTGCTAGAAAGCGAATTAACCGTTGCATAGCGTTATCCGTCCTTTGATCCTTTACTCCCTAACATCAGTAGACATATTCTCCATACTGTTCTCAATAAATTTCCTAAAGCGCTGACAAGGAGAATTTGTTTAACAATCTAGAGCTCCTATCATTGCTGATCATTTCCTTTTTTCTTGTAACCTTAATGTGTGATTTTGGGGGTGATATTGTAAGGAGAAATTAGATGCTAGTCACTCTCAGGGGTTTAAGGGTTAAAAAACTGGGCCTGGTGCGCCAACTGCTGAGGAGCTGTGTCTTCCACTCCCAACTGATGTAAAAAAGAGCCATGAATGCAACGGTTTTAAAAACCAAATCACTTACTTGTTCGAGCTGAAAGCAAAAGCCTGCTGCGGTTTCCTATTTGGGCAGCTTCCCTGCGCTTGAGCCCTGCTGTTGCGTCGCACCTCCTCGGCAAACTTAACATTTGAACCTTGCTTGTGTTGCGTAGCAGGACATGTGTACTCATGCTCATTGTCTGAGCTGATGGTAAGATTGTACTTCAGTTCCTGCGAAAGAAGACAAAAATCTTCAGGTCACAAAACAAAAAGCCGGTCGACAAACCAATTTCATTATTTTCGTTCCAGAGCCTGCAAAAAAAAATGAGGAGAAGGATTCGCCTCATGAAAGGCTTGCACTTTTTTCACAAACATTTTTCTACTTTGAAAGTCGCAAAATCATATCAAAGAATGAAGCAAGTGAGAACTCAAAGGGACCAAGCTCAAGCGTCATGACTTGTTTTAGTTTTTTCATCTGATTGATTGAAAGGGTGGTGCACTTTTTCTAGACCAATTACATCGTATAGCAAAGCAGAGCTACCGCAATCCAACATAACTTTCGATATCAAGTTGAAAGCCTTTCAAGAGTAAGTTACTCCAGGAGTAAGTTCCAGAGTAAGTTACTCTGTAAGGAAGGCTATCTAATGGTACAGCCTAACAGGATGTCACCTCTGCTTCAAGGCAAACGTTAGCTAACATTAGCTCTGTTAGCTTTTATTGTGACACCAACACATGTAAGCTTGACTGTAGACTACCAACTTGAAGCAACAGAAATTTTAATTTTAATAACTTGATTTTAACTTGTGTTTGTGCTTTTTAAAGGGATTGCAAAGGTCGCTTTTCATTAAATCATCAAAGGAGCCTACACTATCAAAAGCCCCTCTTTCACTTTGATTCAGAACAGCCTTCTGAGCAACCTAAGATCATCACTCTCGGAACAATTTTCAATTATGCGTCGAAGATAATACGAGATTGCGTGTTTTTGCTTTACTTCGTACTGTGATTGGTCCATCGCACCACTCTCCCAACCAGATGCAAAATTAAAATCAATCACGACTTGGCGCTCGCGTTTTCTCGCATTTTCACACGTTTTCCCTTTAGGCACTTTTGAGTTCTCATCGCCTCTCATTGGTATTTCCTTCTTTCTAACTACAAGTTGCGTTTACCTGCGATGCTGATGTATTCACAGCCATAGTGGACAAACTAAGAGGCAAGATATGTGCCTCGGTTGTAAAAATGAACTGGTTCATATTGAAAACAAGATCTTCTTTTTCACTGAACAATAAGAACAAGTATTTGAACGTCTCTGCAAGAACAAACGAGTCCATCCTAGAGAAAAAAACATGGCAAAATCATTTTGTTATTTGAAATGTTTGGTTGTTTAAATTGCTTCAATACAATAAACTGGTAAGATATGAGTGTTACAGGATTCTCCAGTAAGAGGATGGTGGGTCCTGAATAAGGCAATAGGATTTTTAATGCTGAAACATGCAGTTTTATCTTCAAGCCTCAGGCCCTGTTCCTAAGAGTTCTAATTAGTTATCGAAAGCACTCCAAGGACACACATAACATGATTTAAGAGCCATTTATCAAGCGTATTCAATTCACCTGTCTTCATGGCTCAATGTCCTGACATCTCGAAGAGCAGCAAAACCACAGGGCACCCTGGCATGTTCATTAATCTTTCCCACTATATTCTTTCCAACCTCAAGGTAATATGGGTCTCCTGTGGCCTATAGCAAAGTTTAAACGTTACAATACATTTTTTCTATCTTATATTTGTTAACTTGTTATTGCGTTAATCATAGTACATACTTTTTTTGTTTAATATTTTTTTTCAATGGCCTCACTGGCTCAGAAGAACACAACTAATATGAAACATCACAATACAACCTTCCCTCACTTCCATTTCCCCTTGAACTTAGTGAAAGAAGAATTTTAAGAAAGGGAAACCAAACGTTTGTTTCTCCTTTATACCAACAGTGTCTTACCTCATACAAGAAGTAGGTGCTTTCTACAAGCTCAGGTCTGAGAGGATGCTGCCCCCAGTGAACCTCAAAATCTGTCGTAAATGCCTGGCAAAGAAAATGTATGATGGGGGAACAAAATTACAACAAACCTGAAATAAGATTCAGTGTGTTTATATCTTTGTTTGTGCATGCATATGTACCTCTGGTAGAAAGGTGTGCTTCTTTGAGACTTCATACAACATCTGATGTGTTTCAATGGCCTTCTTAAGGTCACCTTTTAGTACCTGAAAGAAGATTTTAGACAAAAAAAATTGTTACAGCCCCACTCAACCTTGAAATCACAATTCAATAATCATATTTCTAGTGAAAAACAACTTCACAGGAAGCAGATTTCCTTGAAATGATCATTGCAAACAATTAACCTAAAGTAACAATCAGTCTTATTGGGTGAAAGGTTACCTGAAGTCCAGGCCAGAATGCTTGCAATGCATCCATGTAAGCATGTGCTGTTCTGTCAGGTTGATGCATCTGAACACTTAAGAACAGCGGCCCTTGATTGATGTATTGCATTATTGACTTGTAATGCTGTTGGAAAAAAAATTAAAAAACATAAGTCACTCAAAAAGAATCTCTCACTTTTTAAAGTCATTTTGTTTAATCAAAAGATATCGTCAAAGGCTTTGATCATCTAAACTATTTTACACACGACAATAAGTACACACAGGTAATTAAAATAAATATAACAGCATGCTCTTTCAAATCAAATCCAAACATACCAGTTCAAAATTTGGAACAATAATGCAGTTTACCTCATCACAGCAGGACTAAATATTGACTTTACCAATCTGACAAAGGGCTAATGCTTAAAACATAAGCTTGAGATAGTCTTAACTGTGGCCAATTTACATCAAATCAGTTGATAAAACCAATTCAGTTTGTAACACCCCCCTTCCCCCACCAATGTAGCACTGCAATTTCTTCCTAACCCTAATATTGACTTATTTAACCATCCAAAATCATCACTCTTTCAATACTTTCCATTGACCTAAACTTTTGTTATCAGTAGGTAAAAAAAAAGAAGAAAAAAAGAACTATTCAAATGTGTCTCACAAACCCTGTTAAACCTCTCCAGGTATCTGTCATCTCCCAGGAGTATGTAAGCTTTCAAACAGTACTCATAATATGAGTCAATACCAGCACCAACACTACTGTCTGTTTGTGAAGAAAAAAAAATCAAATAGAAAATAAGAACAAAGTAACTGGCTGTAAAGAAAAAATAACACCATGTGCAGTATGAGAAACAAGATGGTTTCAAAATTTTAACAACAGTTAAACAAATTGAAAGGGCTGGACTATATCACCACAGGTAAAAAACCAAGGGCAATGGTGCAACAGGAAGAGATTGCTAGATTAGTTTTAAAACATTTTTAAAGTAGTTGATGTGTGGATAATTTATGTTGCTTCTAGACATACCTGAAAAATTACCTTACAAAAGATCTTTTCAGCACTGTTGAGTCATAATTTTATTTACAGCACATGAAGTGAAAGTTACCTCTTCGAACCCAGTCGCCATTATGAATGTTGATAACAGTACCCACTAGATCACTCGCTCGACTGCGATGGATCCAGATTGCTTCCATAGCTTTCTGGGCCTTTTGCTGTTGAACCAGAAAATGGAGACTCAAGTGTCACTTATCAATACAAAACAGCTGTTCCTAAAATCACATGCTACATCTTCATCTAGATGAAGAGGTGTGTGTGTGTCTTCAATTTGAAAGAACCAATTTTTTCATTTCATTTTTAGGTTGATGTTTCGTAAAACCGATTTAAATTCCTACAAATTAACTTCATCAAATTTATTTGAGAACTGATTTTCTTTCCTTATGAATTTCAGATTATTTTGTTCAACACAATTTCATCAAGCCAAACTTAAAAGGGGTATATTAAATTCACACCTCAAATATTGGATCCCCTGTGACTCTAGACAGAGCACCAAACTCCATGATCATTGTTCCAGCACAGGCTGTGCAAGTGTCTGACTCACTGCCTGTCCCTGATGATGGATGATGGATGCCATACCTCAGGTTTACCTGTAGATATGTAACAAGAAATCAACAGACATGCATGTTGCAAAATATTTGAATGATAATAAACTCAATAGCCCTTATTTTGCACAAAAATATGCTTGTATATCTTTCCTTAGACATCATCTGCTCCTCAAAGCTCATTTTTCACATCTAGGAACAGATAATGTCTGCAGGCAAACATCCATGCATGATTTCATGCCAAAAAGAGGCTATTGTTTACATATAAATGTAAGCAAGATGTATTGCATATTTGCCCTTCACTAAACCCCATCCAAAAAGCTTCAAGATCAATGGAATCCTCTGTAGTACCAATTGTGATACCTTCTGTTGTTATTTACAGCTGTAGCAATTTTATTTTTAAAAGATTCTCATTAAGTTTTTTGGATTGTAATAACACTATCTCATGGACACAAATTACTTTGAATAATGATTGGAATGTAACTTACTCGTGGATAAGGTATTCCAGTTGAGGTATTGAAAGCTGGAAGTAGCCGATAGCCAATTTCCTTTGCCATATCCACCAGTTCATTGTTATACCACAACATGCCTTTTCCTGAATTCTGCAATGCCATTGCAGCAAAGTGACCTCCAAGGAGACCCCTGCGCAAAAATAAACACAATTAATTGGCAAGCACTCTGTTTGCTAGAGTTATCTTATTTGCAGTAAGAAAGTCAAATTTGAGGGACTGACTCAAAGTGCCTGTAAGTGTGCAAAGCATCTTATTTCTCTTTTCCTTTTTCCTTGTCAATACCAAACCAGATGTACAGAGAACAGTAAAAGGAATATAAACACTGATGTTTGGCTGTAAAAAACTTGAGTAAGGGAAGACTTTGTCTACTACAGGTGTAGGTGGAGACAAATGTTTATACTTAATCAAAGGGTTAACAGCTCACATTTCTGTTTTGATCAACTCATTCAGGAAATGATGATTTACCAATCATGAAAGAATATGATCAACATATATATGTACAGTATCTTTCTTACCCTAGAACTCTTATGTTTGTTTCAAACACTGAAACTACTACATCATTATCAAATGAAACATCTTGGACCACAAGCCTTACAGCCTTTTCAAACTCCTCTACTTCTCCTAAAACCTTGAAAAAGAGAGAAATTTCAGGTAAAACAACTGTACAAAAATTTAAAAATAAAGAATTCAGAAAAAAATTAGATTAAAGGAGACAAATAATGGAACAAGAAACTTACTGCTAACGTGTCCAAAGTGTCGATCAATGTCAAGGAAAACCTTGAAGACAAAACAATAATGAAAACATAATATAACTTTTTTGGTTGCATGTTAGGTAACAGAATGTATTGATCATAGTTATAGCTACCAGTAATTAATCCTTGCTCTAGCTGACCTACAATGTTTTTCGTACCACCACACAATGCTATCTACTCGATAAACGGCTGTCTGGAAAATATCAACTACATTCACAGGGCAAAATGTTTTATTAGAAAATAACATCTCATTGCCTTTTCATATTTGTAACCCACTTTGTGATACAAATTTTGCCTGTTCATCTAAAAATTTCAATGTGATTATTTAGCTAAGATATACCCCCAACTACTGTAATGTAGGAAATTCCAGCCAGGATAGTATAATGAGACAACTTTCATCCCACTTTCAAGGCTAGAGTGTTCATCTGAAAAGGCATCTCATTAATTTAACAAGGTCTTGGTGACAAAGCTAGCCTGCCTTTATTCATAAATGAATGGCAGATTTGTTTTCCACTGGGCTGATCTAGAGGGATCTTATGAATGACAAGGCTAGAAAAGCACCTTGTTTGTCATTCAAGGTAATTTTTCTGATGATTTCTTAACAAATTTATCTTATCAACACATTTAAATTAGCATTTACTTCTTGAAAATTTTAAAAAACACAACATAAAAAAGAAGTACATAAACACTGTAAAGAGGAACTCACTTTCCAAGAGCATCGTCAACATCCCCACGACTGGCATCTACACCTCTTATACGACCTTTGCAGCTAAGTGGCATAAGCTCATCAGCAGGATATGCATGGTTCTAAGAGCAATAACAAAGCAGGATTCTACATTACAACACATGTAACACTTACAACCAAAGGGCAGTAATCATTTCCCATGATGAACAAGTAACCCATATTAAAATTAGCAAATTCTGCCAAAGCATATGAATTGATTGCATGTTGATTACTTTCAAATACACATTTATATGGACTTATAATCTCATAATTTCTTTATGATAGAGAACATCGCCAAACCTCACTTAAAAAGCTGTGTCCTATAAACAAAGCCATCAGTTTTTGGAAAAACTTTAAAGAAAATTATAATACACAATAAAACAGTGGTTTAAAAACTTTTCAACTGCCAATGTATAAACAACAAAGCTAGGATTAATTTCCTGTTAACAGCTGATCTCTTGAGGTTAGTTTTTTAGTGAAGTAACAAACATTTACCACTGAACAAACACCTTGCTGTCAAGACAGCATGGCAATAAAAATCTTTTGGAGGACTTTCAATCCTCAAACACTATAAGTTTACAAGTATATGTTGTAGGTTTAAAGTAATTTCATTTCCTTCTGATCCAGATACATCACCATGATCTTTGACCAAAACAAAACGTAAATGAAACCGGTGTGAATTCATTTAAATCTGAATTCATTTTAAATTTGACATATTGTCCCATAGTACAATACTTTTTTCAAGGAAATAGTGCTGCATGTGCATCAAACAGAAAATATTTCTTGTTTTTTATCTATATTTGCATAGTTGTTTATTCCATCTCATTTAATTTCATCTTTTGATTGCAATTGTTGCATGTTGGTGACCACACCAGCAGTATCCATCTCTTATAACTTAAATTTAGCTTAATGGTAGTCAGTGGTATAATTAGTACAACCCTGAGCCCATCAAGAGTAATATAACATAGCTGGGACATCTAAGCAGAACAGGTGAAAGTTCTTGCCACATAAATACAGCCAGCAGCACTTTTTTTTTCTGATGAGCACGGTGAATTTGCCATAACTTAGAGTTTTCTCCTCCCAAAAAATGTCAATAAGGATTTTCTCCATTGAAACTTTCATAATTGAAGATATTTTTCATATCACATCAAGATTTTGCCCACATCTTGGTAGGATATTGGTACATTCAAAAAATAGTATTCAACTACCAGAGATGTGGGAAATCGGAACATTTCTGAAACAAATATCAAATTAGATACTGATATAATATATCCAAAATTCACATAATTTTAACAGAATGATCTTGTGCAGTTCTCAACTTACTCTGCATGTTACTACATTCAAAGTGAGATAAATGTTACTGTACTGTAGCATTAATGAACGTAAAACAACAATACCTTAGGATATAAAATAAATATGTGCCCAGCTGTTAATTAATTATTCAAAATAGAATTCAGGCGCTGACTCTCGAATTAAGCTCAACTCTAGATGCTTAACCTGTTTAAAATCATGTTCACTAATAAACGACCAAAAAACAAAATATTTTAAACAATATACCTACCGACTTAATTTCACTTCCGTCACAACAGTTTACCAATATATAACTATATAAGATGACGCTCTTAGATTCTTATCTACCATATCGCTATGGTTTTCGTAACAAAAGCCGAAGGCATATTGAATTTCGCTGCTGATGCCGCCCGATTACTCAAACATTTAAAAACGACTCTAAGAGGCACGAAGGCAAGTTTCAGAGTAAACGTTATGAATAAAATAACACGCACAACTCGAACAATACATAATAGGTATATTGTACAACAAGTCTCTCGTTTGATTGATTATAGTCAGGCAATAAAGTTGTATAGCAATCGTAACATGTGTGAGACCGTTTGCGTCATAGATCTTTAAGGCCTAACAAAAGGTAGTTGTGTTCGAAATAACTACTAACCATGTAAGAGTTGTAGGCATGGTGAAACATTTCCAACACTTTATCCCTGTAAAAATACAGTGAAATATTACTCTAATTTCCTTCAAAAAGGCTGGCTTACAAAACTGGCGGCTTTAAGAGGCAAACAAACCTCATCGTGCCTTTCTCCTCGGGTGTCATCGAGGAATGACTGGATTCGCCACCGGCATAAACAAGGTTAAGACATGCAACCAACGATAACAACCGACACCAACTCATCACGACGAGCTGAGTGGACAAAAGTCCAGTCTACGGGTAAACGAAGAGTTCGTTGACCAAATTACATGGTTTCAGGTGTTTAATGACTAGACGCGTCCTATACAAGAAACAGACACAGCCATTTTTTAACTTTCTGCTTTCGTGGCAAAGAGGAATTTGGGACTGGAAACTAATGACGTCAGAGTAAGACACCCACGTCTCGCTCCTTCATACAAAAGGACGCGTTCTCCTCGCGTGGTGATTAAAGACTTTGCAATGTATCGAAAATTTGCTCTTTGTTCATTGGTTTGTTTGTTTTTTTTTAACTTTATATGAAATGAGAAAATAAATGTTGTGGTGCTAAATTTGGTGGAATTTTTCTCTGCTGCACCCTCTACCTGGGGATGGAGTCCGCAATCATACAGTGGCCTGTTGAGCCACTATATGAGCATTACACCACGTCTTTATGAGTCAAATTCAAAATGGCGGCAAATGAGCTGTGAGGTGGCACTGTTGTCCTTGTTTGTATTCTGTTTTATATTCTCTCACAATATGGACTTTTCCAAATTCTCTGATGATAACTTTGATGTTAAAGAGTGGGTGAACTCGGCGCTAAGAATCCGTGATGATCGAACGCCTATTGACGTGAGTTTGAAGGATGTGTAGATAGTTTGAGTTTGCGACATGTCTGTGTACAAAGTTTGTGCCATCCAGATAATCGTCGTGAAATGTATTGAAGCCTGTAGTGCTCGATTCATTTTGATGAATATGACTCGAAGAAAAATTTCCCCTGCATGATCCTTTTTAAAATTCTGTTCTGATCATTATAAAATCGTGACATATAATGTATTTAATTGTCTAGCTTACAATCTTGATATTTAGTATGTCAATATGTAATTACCGGTGCAGTTTTTTTTAAGAACAAATTTCAACTTTGTGTCTATTAGGCCAGTTACATACCGGTGCATGTAGTTTACTATGTTAACATACATAAACATGTATTATCTGCACATGGATGTGTTATGTGAATTTATCTTTTAATTGACTTCCTGTAGATTCTCCTAGTTGAAAGTTTTAGCATAGAAAAGACTTTGAAGTTGATGACTCACATATATAGATAATTACTGGCTCTTTAAGAGAAAAAAATGAGAAAATCTAGTCCATCTCCATGTATTGTTGCAATTGGGTGTCTTCTGTCTGTTGCTGCCCTGTTCCAGTGTCCTAAGGCACCAACTCTGATTCAGTTCATCTACAGTGTTATTGAAGAAATTTTTCTCATGTCATCTTTCCTAACTATATCCAAACTTATCTTTGAAGGCTCATGCATCAAACTTGGTCATGAAGTTGCAGTTATTTATACAGGTTTGTTTATATAATCATTTCAATAGAGCACATTTCAATTAAGAGTCTTAAAACCCAAGCCATAGTGATTATTACGGCCAGTTGAAACAAAGGAAATTTCAATAATAGTCTGTGAGAACATAAAAGAAATAATAGCAAGCTACTTAATGCTCAGGGTAGTGAAGAAAAAGTAAGGTAATCTATTAATATTGAATTGAAAATTGCTCAATTAAAATCATTTATTTTTATTACTAGTAATGTTGAAGCCTCCCATTAAAACTGCAAAGTTTGAGCAAATCAAAAATATAATCTGCTGTTGAAAATGTATGTTTTTGATTCAGTTGTTCAGACTGAGTGATGCAGTAGAGATACTGACACACAAACCTTCTACAGCTTTACTTTTTCTTTACTCAAACACTATATTTGTGTTATGAACAAATTTTTGGAAGTGCTTGGTTGTATTAATTTATTTCTCTGAAAATTTGCCCCCAGGATTGATAATGTTGTATTTATTAAATCTCTCACATGCTCTACTAACACTAAAATATTATTCTGTTTCCAGGAGGTTAATAATGCTTTAGAGGAAACCAGCACTCAATCAGTGAATAATATTCCACGGTACAATCTAATTTTGACATTTGGTCATGATCATTTGTGTTTCATGTTATCTTTGTTTACTTCTGCACAAATTTCAGGCTTTGAACCTTCTGTCTTGTTTAGGCTAACATTTAGTTCTGCACAATAATTATGGCTTCTTTGCTGTGGACAATATTTCACAATGTAATTGACAAATGTTTCACAAATCCTAGAGTCTTGGTATCTATGGTCACAATAAAATTGTATAGTATTGCTTTTTATAATATTGTGAAAGTTTTAGTCAACACCATTCCTTCCTCAGAGTTCTAAGGGAGATAGAGAACATTCGTCATGATGCTTCCCTTCTGAAGGAACAAATGAATCTTGTAAAGGAGGACATTAGAGTGGTAAACATGATATTCTTGAATTTAGAGAGATTCATTAACTGCAACTGGTCAATTTCTGTTATAATTACCTTGAGCAGTTAATGCTGAGGTACTTCTTTTTGTGGCCTCTGCCATTTTCTTGATGTTTCTGTCGCAGGAACAGCTTATGTCAATAAACTGTAATGTACCAATATTCTCCTGTACATAATGGCTCAATTATGAGAAATCAATAAATAAATTCTAATGAACAAGATTCTTTAGAGATTCAATGAATGTTATCTCAAAATCACTTCAAATTCATCATGGAAGATCTTTTATCAACATCTCTCTTTCATTTACCTTTTATTGTATTAGGCATGCACACCAAAAAGTGTATATTATGATATAAATAAAAGTATATCATTCTTGTTGAGGTGGAGGAAAATACAGCTCAATCTATGAAGATGCTGATGGAGATTGATACAGTTAAATCAAGAATGCAGGATGCATCAAGAGCTCTTAAGGTAAATGTTAACATCAATTATAGCACTTAAATGTACTATATCTTGTAGATACCTACCCTGTAAGATCTCACATCCTCTATGTAGTAATATTTCCAAGCAGTGTTGTATCTGGTTTTATAGGAAGCAGATAACTGGACAGTACTGTCGTCTGATGTGGATAAAGTTTTTGAATCTGGGGATGTTAGTGCTGTAAGTATATCAATTTTAACACACCTTTATTCATTCACCAGATAGTATTATTTTCTCAAAATATTAAAAAAAAATGCTCTTGATGCTTTTGCACAGAAGCTGTCCCTTAAAACTCACCAGCAATATAAAAAGTGAGATGTTGTTTGGAATCATGAACACACATATGAAGTGATAAAATTGGTTTCAATTTCAGATAGCAGCAAAACTGGAAGGAATGCACAAAAGTTTAGTAAGTTCATTTTTTTTTCTTTTTCCGTAAGTTGTTAATGATGATAATTCATGCACTTGTATTGCATGTGTCTGTTACATTTACAACACCAGCAGTTGTGAATAAGGTCCACTGAAAAAAATTCAGAATAAAAATTTCATATCTCTGACTCAAAAATGATGGGCAGCTTTAAAAAATAGATGAAACTTTATCGTCCTTTCACCGAAAAATGTAAATGGCTAAGTGAAATTTACCAGTGCATTTAATTTAGCAACTCACTTTGCTGTTTATGTTTCCATTCTAAAGACTGTCCTACAAGATGTCCCAGACTATGCACAGAGACGTAGACGACTTGAAGGGCTTAAAAACAGATTGGAGGCACTCCTGAGTCCTAAGATTGTGGCTGCATTCAATAATCATTCTCTTGGTAAGAGCTTCTTTGTGACAGAGAAATGTTAATTAAGTTTTTAAGTGGAAGCTATTGGGCAGGTATATATGCCATCCCCTGGAAAACTTGAATTCAGAGATGTTTGATTTTGAATTACACCCCTACCCCTCAAATGTGTTTATTGATAATTTTGCCCCAGTTCTCTTCACAAACTGAAAGTCAATAAAACAAATGCATGCTGTTTAGAAGATAAATAGGTAAAATCAGGAAAATACACCTGTCATGCAAAGTCTGGCTTGAAAGTAGCCTGGTCAGATTTCACAGGCACAAATAGTTTTCAACTTTCCTTTTCAAATATGTACAGTATATCTAAATTGATTGATAGGTATATATTTTTTGTTCTTAATTTGCACCTTTATATCATAGTGGTTCCATGAATGCAGCTCATAACATGGTTGTTTTTGTTACAGATGACACTAAAGAATATGTCAAAATATTTACAAACATTGAAAGACTGGACCAGCTTCAAAGTTATTACATTAGGTGTCATAAGGTTTGTATGGTGGTCTGCTTCAATAATCCCTAAAATTAACCGTTTCCTACATGTACTAATTACAATCTGTGTAGGACACATGTATGTGTTTTATCTGGAAATCAAGAGGCATTGGGCATCAATTGAAAGTTATTGTTATTAATAGTCCCAGAAAATCAACCATCTCTTACAATATACATGTACCAATTACAATCTGTGTACAATCTGTGTTGTACACATGTAATGTTTCATCCTGAAATCAAGAGGCATTGGGCATCAAAGTTATTGTTATTAACCCCTTAACCCCTAAAAGTGACAAGAATCTAATTTCTCCTTACATGATCACCTCTGAATCACATATTCAGGTCACAGGAATAAAGGAGATGATCATCAAGCTCTTGATTGTTAAACATATTCTCCAGTGCCTTTAGGAAATGTACTGAGAACAGTATGGAGAATATGCATACTGATGGGTTAAGGAAATAAGAATGCTAATTTATTGCTACAGTGAAGGTATAGGAAACCAGTCAACCATTTGAGTCTTATAGTCAAAAGGTAAATTCTTATCACTGGTCTGACTGTGAGAATTTGATAAAGATCTGCGAGATTCCTTTGCTGATCAGATTCCTGATTCTCTTGACTCTCACTCATGATAGCATGTTGATATTGTGAGGAGGAATGAAAAGCTGATCACTCTTGGTTCTTTATAATTCATGTAGTGATAATGATACAATTTTAAATGGCTAATATTTAGCTTATACAGTATCTGTGATTGAAATACATGGAGGCCTTTCATGAACTGCTTGGGGAACAAGGAACCAATGATAATGAAGACAGTGACATTGATAGCTAGCAATATACCTTTAACTATACAATAACTATAAATTATAATCGTGATTTTCTCTTTAAATTCTTGTATCGTCTTTTTCTCTTTAAATTCATAGACAAAATTGCAAAAGACTTGGAATGAAGTGCGTGTTGAGGATCCAAACAGGTCAATGCTGGAGTGGCTTTCAACATTCTATGATGTTATCCTTTCAACCTGGCATACAGAGGTTAATGCGATTCTGCTAAAATTATCTACAGGATAAATGTATAGTTTAACATAATAAGTAGTAGATCATACTTAAAGTTTAGCACTGTTTGAAGATTAATATTATCCTAATGCACAGTTATTTAGTTATCCTAACTGACTGTTTGCAGACTTGTGTTGTAAGTAACAGGGTTTCTTCCCATCTTGGAGGATAAGCAATGCTGCTTATAGCTTTATACGGATAAAACAGGGATAATCCCAAGGTAATAAGGGGCCATTCAGCTTGTAAGAGTTTTTCACCATGTTCTGCTCAACCCTTTAACCCCTAAGAGTGACTAGCATCTAATTTCTCCTTACAATATCACTGCTGAATCACACATTAATGTCATGAGAATAAAGGAAATGATCACCAACTAAAGAAACTCTTGAATGTTAGATAAATTCTCCTTGTCAGCACCTTAGTGAATGTACAGAGAACAGTATGGAGAATATGAACACTGATGTTAGGGTGTTAATAATATCAGGTGGGAGACACAGTATCCTAGAAGTTAGCAAAATGGACATTTTTTCTGTCCCAGTGCCTTCCTCCTTACAGGAGTGTAAATGGGTACTAGTTTTTATCAAGGAAACCTGACAAAATGCTGAATGTGTGGGTGGGGGGACTTGTGTTGGGCTAACGTACTATCCAGGGAGAGTGAAAGTACATAAAGCCAAGGAAATCAGAGAATAAAGAAGCCTGGCTACATATAGGTGCTCACCTGGATTGCCTACTTTTCCTTTAACCTTTACTAGAAATAACCTGAAAAAGCAAGAAATTGTAGTTAAAAAATTCTTGTATCTTATTCTAAGGTGACTTGGTGTGGTCAAGTTTTTGTTGAGCCTGGAACTGTACTGTGCACACTCATCAGTCAAACACTAGCTCATTTAGACCCATCGTTGTCGTCATGCATCACAGAGTTTATAAAGAATGAGTCAAACATCATTGCAAAGTTGATTGAGTTGCGACAGGTGGGTGTGAATATTTATAACATGTAGCTTAAGGCCTTTAATATAGAAACTGAATACAAAAAATGGCAAGATTTTCTGTTGATATCAGCACACATTTTGGTAACTATTAGCTGGCAGCTTCATTAAAACTCCACTTTTTTTTTTCAAATGTTTCTTACAGGTCACTTTACGATTTGGTCATGGCTTAGAAAAGGCAGTCTCACTACAGCAAGGTGCAGTAGAGTAATTAAAGCCCATGGTGATATTGTTTTTCTGTTTTGTAGCCTTTAAGACTTGAAAAAGGTTCTCAGATGAGAAGGCAAAGTTAACCTGTTATCTTCTTTTTCACTTCAGACAAATGCAGCACCCATGCGGCAAATCAACTGGTTGATGTGGTATACTCTCCTTATATTCCTTACCTGTTGGATTATCCAACATTACAGCAGACCTTCCTTGTGGAGCAATTACAAGCAACACGGCTGGTAAACATCAAATCATGCACTTGCTAGCCCTTTTCATCTCCTTTGATACTCAAGAATCATGGTTTCCATCTGTTTGGCTTTTATGTGAATTTGGTATTACTTCTCCAATTGAGAAAATGACTTCTACTTAATAAGTTTGAGTATTTTCTTTTGCTATTTGCTGTTCAATGTATGGGTATCATAGGGTGAATTTACATGTTAATCACTTTTTGGAGTTAACTACCAGGATTTACCAAGGGTTACAGCAATTTTTAATTTTTTAAATTTTACCCACAAAAAATTTAGCAACTATCAATAATTACTTGTGCCCTGATATTAGGCCAACAGGTGAATCATATTTCAAGTGATAATTTAAACTTTTCAAAAAGAAAGGGTGGAAATGGTCATGTTCCTAGGTTGTGATTGGAAGATTTTAATCCATATTGATTATTTATGCCTAAAGATGGTTGTAGGTACTGTTACAGTAATAATAAATAATGGTTGCATAAAAAAGAAGAGCAACTTTGACTTTAAGACTCTTAGTTCAAATTTTTGAACAGCACAGTAAAACAACACATACCAGATTGAAGAAGATACACTTTATAGTGGAGCTCGTGTAGCCCCATAATTATACAAAATAGTAGTAACCCATCAAGCCAAAAAATTTGGATGTACAACTGTACAACCGTACAACCGTACAAGGTGCTACTTTTAACATGTGTGGTCAACTGTACTGTGGACACGCCAATGCCACGGCTTTGTCCAGTAGTCCAGTGGTCAGTGCACTGGGCTCTGAGTTGGACGACCTGGGTTCTAGTCCTGGCTGGGGCAAGGCATTGTGCCTCTTAGACATGCAGGAAAAATAAAATGTGGGCTTTGCTTTTAGGCTTGACTAAATCTATATATTATATTACTGTGTTGTCTTAAAGTTTGTTTATTGTTTCACTCCACACAGCAGGGTGATGGGTTTATGGAAACGGCTGGTTTTATGGCTGAATCTGTTGAGAAAATATTTCACCTGGCTGAACAGGTACTTACTGTGATACTAGGCCTGTATGATACACTATGAAAGAGGTGTTATCAAACTGAAGTAAAACCAATTATTTTTCAATCTGTATATGATAAAAAAATAGTGATGCCTAGAACTTCAAGTTAAGAAATGTCTGAAAAGAAGCCTGTGAAGGCTTTGACAGGATTCAAATCCCTGTCCATCAGATACTTGTTGTCATAGGCACTATTACCAACTGAGCTAAGATGCTACATGTGTGAAAAGACACAGATCATTTATAATTTGTATTGTTTGATTTTTAATGAAATAAAATTAAATTTGATGAAATAAATTTTAAAAATCAAGTAAATTTTATCATAGATCAAGATATGATTAGAAAAAGGTAGATGCAATGACTATATGCTTAGGAAGGCTGTGTCCTCATTTGCGTTTATCATTAAGAAGATATATTTGAGTTAGTCTAAAGACACTGACATCCCTTCCTTGTTATGATTAGTGTTCTTGGTCACTAGCTTTTCAAGTCTGCAGGGCTGTTATTTCTTAATTAAGTTCTGTTTTATTTGTAAGTTTTATTATAATAATATTTTGATTTTTTCTTTTACAGGCTGTTGAGTATTGCACTGATCTTACTGATGGTTATGCTGTCCGTGGTCTATGCCATGTTTTAGAGGTAAGAAAGGCCAAAAGTTTGGTGTTTTAGAGGTGACAAATAGTTTTAAAAAAGCCTAGAAAAATGATTGGCCAAACTCCACAACTAGGATAATTCAAACTAACAGCTTAAGTAACTTGTCCACCATAATCCTTAAAATACTACCCCTATCTAAACACTGCTACTTGCACATTAAATACCAGTCTGTACCATTTACTAGCTAGCCTAGACTTTTAAAAGTGTCTTATTCATGCACATACTAAGATTGTGTATACCATTCCAGTTCATTTGTCTTCTCTACAGGATTATATAATTATAAAATGAACTATGGTGGTTGCTATCCTCTTTTCCTAAACTTAATACCCCATATTCTTTGTAATGCTATTTGTAAACAAAGCAGTAATTTACATAATTAGACACGTTTCTTTATAGGAGTTCTTTGGGGCATATACTGGACGAATGGATGAATGTGTTTCAATTCTAAGAAAAGAATGTTCCTTAGATGTTGATCCTAAAGTGGATGCCACATCCAATGAGGGAATCAGTGAGGACTGGACAATGTTTCAAAATGCATTTCGTCTAATTCAGATTTGTGGTAAATAACTATTATATTCACTCCACTTAATATTTATTGTACCTTCAATGTGCCCTCACAATGTTGGTTGCATTCCATTGGGGTCAGGAAAGTATGTAATTGTTACTTCAAGGAAAGATCATGTTTAGCTCAGTCCATTTTTCATCACTTATCAGAAAGCCTGAAATTGTTAAAAGGAAACCATAAGCATTAATTGCATGCAAACTTCTCTATCCAGGGTAGATAGAAAAACAATTTTTTTTCAAAGCCCTGTTAAGCAACTTAGCTACATACAGATCAAATCTAATGACAATCTCTGTGATCTTTCCTCTACTAGTTTTTTTTTTTTTAATTTAGTCTTGATATTCCTATTTCCCTTGATTTATTTTCCAGGTGATTTGCTGATAAAAATTGAAAACTTGGACAAAAGATTACTTGCATCAATTCTTAGTACTGTGCAAGATTTTGACAGCAAAGTTGATGATGCTATTGGTGAAAAGACTGCTACTCCACAGAGACCATTTCAGTGGTACAATTATTTGCAACAGGAGAGGCCCATTGAATATAGTACTTTCAATGAATTTATCCAAAAGCTTCATTCAGGTAATTTCAAAATACAAGTTGTTTCCCCCAATTTTTCCCAACACTGGTGATTTTAAACTTGAAAATTTAAGAGGAAAAATGTTAACTCTTAACTCTATCATATTTTTTATAATCTTAAACCAACTATGTAGAAAACCAGCAAAAATTCTCTTCTTCACAGCTACTGCTGCTATTTTAACTTTGTGTACCAGCATCTGTGACCAGGTGGCAAGACATTTATTATGCTGCTATCCTTCTTAAGATATACAACTCCCTACTGCTCCTTGATAGATACTGCTCCCCACTCCTCCTTGATAGATACTGCTCCCCACTCCTCCTTGATAGATACTGCTCCCCACTCCTCCTTGATAGATACTGCTCCCCACTCCTCCTTGATAGATACTGCTCCCCACTCCTCCTTGATAGATACTGCTCCCCACTCCTCCTTGATAGATACTGCTCCCCACTCCTCCTTGATAGATACTGCTCCCCACTCCTCCTTGATAGATACTGCTCCCCACTCCTCCTTGATAGATACTGCTCCCCACTCCTCCTTGATAGATACTGCTCCCTACTCCTCCTTGATAGATACTGCTCCCTACTCCTCCTTGATATGTGGTACAACCGCTACCCCCTTGATACTGATACCTCACTCCTCCTTGATATTGAATGCTCCTCACTCCTCCTTGATATCAATTAATCCTACTCCCTCTTGATATATACTGCTCCCCATTCCTCCTTAATATAAACTGCTCTCCACTCCTTCTTGCTAGATACTACTCCTCACTCCCGCTTGATATGTACTGCTCCCCACTCCTCCTTGATATACACTACTGCCCATTCCTCTTTGATAATGAATGCTGCCCACTCCCCCTTGATATATACTGCTCCCCACTCCCTCTTGATATGTACTGATCACCACTTCTCCTTGACATATATTGCTCCCCACTCCCTCTAGATATATGTTGCTCTCCACTCCTCCTAGATATATTCTGTTCCCCACTGCCTCTTGATATATACTACTACCCACTCCTCCTTGATATATACTGCTCCCCACTCCTCCTTGATATTTAATGCTTCCCACTCCCTCTTGATATATACTGCTCCCCACTCCTCCTTGATATATACTGCTCCCCACTCCTCCTTGCTATATACTGCTCCCCACTCCCTCTTAATATGTACTGCTCCCCACTCCTCCATAATATATACTGCTCCCCACTCCCTCTTGATATATACTGCTCCCCACTCCTCCTTGCTATATACTGCTCCCCACTCCCTCTTAATATGTACTGCTCCCCACTCCTCCATAATATATACTGCTCCCCACTCCCTCTTAATATATACTGCTCCCCACTCCTCCTTGATATAAATTGTTTCCCACTCCTCCTTGATATACATTGTTCCCCACTCTTACTTGATATATACTGCTCCCCACTCCTCCTTGATATATACTGCTTCTCACTCCCTCTTAATATGTATTGCTACCCACTCCTTGATATATACTGCTCCCCAGTGCTTGATATTTAATGTCCCTCACTCCTCCTTGATATATACTGCTCCCCACTGCTTGATATTAAATGCCCCCCACTCCTCCTTGATATATAATGCTCCCCACTCCCTCTTGATATGTATTGCTCCCCTCTCCTCCTTGATATATACTGCTCCCACTCTCTCTTGATATATGCTGCTCCCCACTCCTTGATATATGCCATCCCTCATGCCCTCTTGATATATTCTTCTCCCACTCCCTCTTGATATAAACTGATCCCACTCCTCCTTAATATATATAGCTGCTCCCCACTCTCTCTTGATATATACTACTCTCCACTCATCCTTGATATATACCGTATCCACTCCCTCTTGATATATACTGCTCCTCACTCACATATATATTCACATATATATGTATGCTTACCCCTGTATCTTATTGTTCCATCTTCCTTTTCTTACTGCTCCACGCTCACATATATTAGTTTACTCACCCCTGTATGTTATTGTTCCATCTTCCCCTCTTATTGCCTAGTTTTCACATATATTAGTTTACTTACCCCTGTATGTTATTGTTCCATCTTCCTTTTATTGCTCCACTTTCACATATATTAGTTTACTTACCCCTGTATGTTATTGTTCCATCCTCCTTTTGTTATTGCTCCACACTCACATATATTAGTTTACTTACCCCTGTATGTTATTGTTCCATCCTCCTTTTGTTATTGCTCCACTTTCACATATATTAGTTTACTTACCCCCGTATGTTATTGTTCCATCTTCCTTTTATTGCTTCACACTCACATATATTAGTTTACCTACCCCTGTATGTTATTGTTCCATCCTCCTTTTGTTATTGCTCCACTTTCACATATATTAGTTTACTTACCCCCGTATGTTATTGTTCCATCCTCCTTTTGTTATTGCTCCATACTCACATATATTAGTTTACTTACCCCTGTATGTTATTGTTCCATCCTCCTTTTGTTATTGCTCCACACTCACATATATTAGTTTACTTACCCCTGTATGTTATTGTTCCATCCTCCTTTTGTTATTGCTCCACACTCACATATATTAGTTTACTTACCCCTGTATGTTATTGTTCCGTCCTCCTTTTGTTATTGCTCCACACTCACATATATTAGTTTACTTACCCATGTATGTTATTGTTCCATCCTCCTTTTGTTATTGCTCCACACTCACATATATTAGTTTACTTACCCCTGTATGTTATTGTTCCATCCTCCTTTTGTTATTGCTCCACACTCACATATATTAGTTTACTTACCCCTGTATGTTATTGTTCCGTCCTCCTTTTGTTATTGCTCCGCATTCCCATATATTAGTTTACTTACCCCTGTATGTTATTGTTCCATCCTCCTTTTGTTATTGCTCCATACTCACATATATTAGTTTACTCAACCGTGTTTGTTATTGTTCCATCCTCTTTTTGTTATTGCTCCACACTCACATTTATTAGTTTACTCAACCATGTTTGTTATTGTTCCATCCTCTTTTTGTTATTGCTCCACACTCACATATATTAGTTTACTTACCCCTGTATGTTATTATTCCATCCTCCTTTTGTTATTGCTCCATACTCACATATATTAGTTTACTTACCCCTGTATGTTATTGTTCCATCCTCCTTTTGTTATTGCTCCACACTCACATATATTAGTTTACTTACCCCTGTATGTTATTGTTCCATCCTCCTTTTGTTATTGCTCCACACTCACATTTATTAGTTTACTCAACCATGTATGTTATTGTTCCATCCTCCTTTTGTTATTGCTCCACACTCACATATATTAGTTTACTTACCCCTGTATGTTATTGTTCCATCCTCTTTTTGTTATTGCTCCACACTCACATATATTAGTTTACTTACCCCTGCATGTTATTGTTCCATCCTCCTTTTGTTATTGCTCCACACTCACATATATTAGTTTACTTACCCCTGTATGTTATTGTTCCATCCCCTTTTTGTTATTGCTCCACACTCACATATATTAGTTTACTTACCCCTGTATGTTATTGTTCCATCCTCTTTTTGTTATTGCTCCACACTCACATATATTAGTTTACTTACCCCTGTATGTTATTGTTCCATCCTCCTTTTGTTATTGCTCCACACTCGCATATATTAGTTTACTCAACCATGTATGTTATTGTTCCATCCTCTTTTTGTTATTGCTCCACACTCACATATATTAGTTTACTTACCCCTGTATGTTATTGTTCTGTCCTCCTTTTGTTATTGCTCCGCATTTACATATATTAGATTACTTACCCCTGTATGTTATTGTTCTGTCCTCCTTTTGTTATCGCTCCACATTCCCATATATTAGTTTACTTACCCCTGTATCTTAATGTTCCATCCTTCTTTTGTTATTGCTCCACATTCCCATATATTAGATGTAGCGACGCCTTTCGTTTTTGTTTGTTTATATCTTAGCCGGTGACTCGGCCACTGTCCTTTCATCCGTTTCTGATCAATTTCAAGCTTTGAATGAGCGAGTGCACAGTTTTGCTTTTGACATTGTTTTCATCCAAATAAAACAACAGCTTGGGCGGACACCTAAACTGGAGGTAACGTTAAGATTTAACCTTGTTCTTTTTTCAGTTCTTGGTTCTCCATTGTCCATCACCAAACTACAACAAACTACACCACACTACACCAAACTATACCCACGAAAGAAACTACAACTCGCTAGACCACAATACATCCACTACACTGAATTACATTAAACTACACCGAAGTACACCACAATACACTAAACTGCTCCTAGTTCTATTGTATGGGTGTAGTAGTTCAGTCTCTATTTCGTCCTCGGTCTTCAGTCACCCGTTCGAAAAGGGCCCTGTTTAAAATACTACTTTTAAAATACCTTGCAATCCTCTTATTATTGTGATCGGGTAGTATGATCGTAGGGGTGAGTGTAGTCGTAAGGACCGTCGTCTGTTATAGTGACTGACGTTTCGATAACCTTAGTAGAAGTCACCATAAGAGTCAAGCGAAAAGTTTTCGTCAGTCGAGTGTATTGAGTCCAGTTCGTGTGAACTGATTGGTCAGTTTATTGATGTTATTGGCTGTAAGACTCAAGTGGCGTAGGTCTGTCGTGATTGGTCAGTTTTGATCTGTCGGTTACGTTGGGTCGGTCTGTTCGTTTCATTTGTGGCGTAAATGTCGCAAATAAGTCGTTTTTGTGGTACTAGAAGTAGTTGACACCTATTGAAGGGAGTCTGGTCTTCGTAAGTGAACCAGCTTTCTAGAGTCAATCGTTAAAAGTAGCTAGTGTTGTAGGTTAGGCGTTGCGCAGAGTCCCAGTCAATAGTGTGGTTTGTACGTCCATGATCTTCTGCAATGTGATTGTTGACATCACCTTTTCCAGTCGCTCGCTCATGTTTTGGGAGGTTTCTGCCACTCTCTCCGTAGTAGAAGGCGTAGCACTTGATCTTCAAAACCGCCCCCTGTCTGTTCTCCAGTTCATCCTTGTCTTTCACGTTGGTTAGTAACTGACATAGTGTTGTGAGTTTGTGGGTGACGTAGACATTTAAGGCTTGTGGGATGCACGAGATGGTTCAGACGTGCCCTTTACGTATGGTATAGTCGTTTTAGTCGTAAGAGTTGCGCTGCCGTTTGTCTCAGTGGGGTAGGTCGAATGAGGTCGCCGTTATAGTTGTTGTTGTTGTTGTTTTTTTTTTTAATAAAAAACATGGTGAAGGTATTTGTTCTCGTCGGACAAGCTGTCTGTTCCGTTGCATGCTTGTTGCGCTTGACGTGTCGGCGTCCTGATTGTTGTGGTTTTGTTTGATGTCAGGTTATAGGATGACTCGTGTAGTAATCTGTCGGTATGTCTTGGTGTTCTGTTAACTGTTGTCCATATAAAGTTGTCGTCACGGCTTACCAGGAAGTCCAGAAAAGGTAGTTTACCATTTTCTTCGACTCCTCTGGTAGACTGTATGTCGGTGTTTTGTTGGCCAAGACGATGGTCTAATGCGTCGAATTCGTTGTGTCTTATGGCTGTGATTGTATCGTCAATTTGGCGTAGCTAAAGCAGTATTATTTGTCGGCAAGTCGAAAGGGAGTGTTCCTCGATGTTCTACATCACAATTTCTGAAGACAACGGAAACTGGTGACCCCAAAGTTGTACCTTGTTACTGTTTTTAGAGTTTATCGTTGTATTGAAAGTAAGTTGACGAAAGGCAAAGGTTCAGTAAGTCTATAATGTCTTCTCTTGGTGACGGAAGTAGGCCGAACCGCAGTCTCAGTAAGATTGTATTGCCAATTGAAGTGGAATACTGGTGAACATCAATATACATAAGTTTGTAGTCGTCAGGTATCTGTACAGTCTTGAAGGCGTTAATGAAGTCCTCGGTTGATAGTAGCTTACGTCTGGATTTGTCAGTTATAGTATTATCGTCTTGTACTTAAATAGTTGGTGTATATGAGGCCTACAGAACGAACTCATTATCGCATTGGGAAACCAGGTTTGTGTACTTTCGGCAGACTGTAAAGTTTCCGTGGCGGTGCAACTAAGCAACTTAGTCGATGGTAGCGTAGGATACTAATGGCGTTAGTCTTCTTGAGTGTCAGTAGTTTAGCGTTGAGTTTGCATTGAGGCGTAGGAGTCGAGTCACGTTTGAGTTCTTCGTAGGTTTGTTTGTCGTTGAATGATGCGCCAATTTTGTAGTGAGACTTAGTTCTGTCCATTACAACTTACAGTAATTCGGCCGGTAGTATAACTATGTCCTTGCCGTTTTTCAGTCGTCTTGGCTATTGTTATTCGTCTTTAGTTAAATTACCGTCATGAAGTGGTGCTGATTGTATAGTCTAGTGTCAGTGTCGTGGACTTGACTCAAGACGAATAACAAGCGCGATTGAAAAACGACGAGAATATAGTTTTACTACCAGCCGAAAAGGACAAATTACCGTTGTTGAGGGCAAAACTGACTATCACGACAAAATGGACGTACAAGTCAACGACAAACAAACCCTACGAAGAACTCAAACGTGACCCGACTCTTACGCCTCAACGCAAACTCAACCCTAAACTACTGACGCTTAAGACGACTAACGCCATTGACATCCAACGCTACTATCGACTAAGCTGTTCAGTTCCACAGCCACCGAAACTTTACGGTCTGCCGAAGCTACACAAACCTGTTTTCACGATGCGACCATGAGTTCGCTCGACCTACCGCTATCGAGAGAAGACATTATAACCTAACTGCACCTGCGCCTTGCATCAACTTACTTTCAGTACAACAGTAAACCCTAAAACAGTTACGCAGTACAGCTGTGGGATCGTAAGTTTCTGTTGTCGTCGTAGAAATTGTGATGTAGAGCATCGAGTAACGCTCTCTTTCGACTTGACGACAAACAATACCACTTTGGCTACGCTACATCGACGATACGATTAACCGCTGTGCGACAGAACGAAATCGACGCATTCCGCCATCACCTTAACGCACAAAGCACTGACATACAGTCTATCAAAGAAATCGAAGATCATGGTAAACTTCTTTTCCAGACTTCCTAGAAAGCCGTGACGGCAGCTTGCTATGGATAACAGTTTACAGAATACCGAAAAACAACGACTGATTAACAAACGAGTCATCCTACAACCCGATATCACACAGCCACGACTATTAGGACTCTATTAGGTCGAGCGCAACAAACTGAAACAAACGACAACGCGACTCTTACGACTACAGCGACTCTACCGTACATAAAGGGCATGTCTGAAACTATCTCGTGCATCCTACCCTTCAATATCCGCGTTGCTCACAACCCATCACTACACTACGTTAGTTACTACCAACGCCAGAGAGAAGAACGAACCGAAAAACAAACAGGCGGCAGTTTACGAGATCCAGTATTGCGACTGCCAAGCCTCCTACATCGGAGAAACTGGCAGATACCTCACAAGAAGACCTACCAAACACAAGCGAGCGACGAGGAAAAGTGATATCAACGATCACACTGCTGGCAATCATAGACTCTCAAACCACGTTATTGAGTGGGACTCTGCGTAATGCCTAACCTACAACACTAGTTCTTTTTATCAAATGACTCATTAAAGCAGGCTCACTAACTTAGAACAAACTCCTCTAAACAGGTGTCAACTATTAGCAGCACCGTACAAACGACTTATTCGCAACATTGACACCACAGACCAACCAAACAAAACAGAACGACCTAACATTACCGACAGATCAAAACTGACCAATCACGACCGATATAGGCCACTTGAATCTTACAGCTAGTATCATCACGATTAAACTGACCAATCAGTTCACACGAATCGGACTCAATACACTCGACTGACAATAACTCGTCACTTGACTCTGATGATGACTTCCGATCATGTGAGCACGATCATTTACAGCCACTGTAAAAAATCCATTTACGAAAAATGGGGCTAGAGTCCAAACTCCGTAGAAATATATATAGCAATCTTGTTAAATTGACTACAGCATTTAGCTTCAATAAAAAATCCTTCATTTCTTAAATTCCAAACAAAGGGGTAACAAATTTGCTTGAACGAAAGCTCAAAACAACAACTAAATTTAACTCCGTAAAACAAAACAGCAAAAGTACGCGAAAAATGTACACGTCAGTTTTCAGTGTTAAGGTTAGGGTTCTTTGACATGATTGGCTTATTTGTGAAAATCACGCGCGGTGCGCGTGTGTACATAAAGAATACCCAGGGGGAGAGGAAGAGGAAAATTTAAAACTAAATTTGGAAAGAAAATCGATTTCTACAGTCACTTCTACCGACAACAGTCCTTCTTAATACTACCGTCAACCGGACGATCAGACTACACGTTCGCATGTTACCACCAGATCCAGCCATTTACTGTATCTCTAACTAGTATTCCCTGTTAACCAGGTTTGGTCTGCCAAGTCCCCTGAATCTGGGGCTGCACTGAGTGATGAGCTTCCCGCGTTCAGTTTATCTCCGCTAGGATACATTACTCACGTGAGTATCAACTAACAGAGCATGACCAGAAACATTACGGAGCCACGAACGATGTTCACACCTTCTGTCCATATCGTCAGTTTTACATGCTGTAGCCAGTACTGGGATTTAGTGTGAAAGAAGTTAAAAATTTTCACTCCCCAGAGTAATTAACATGTAATTTCTCCGTACAATATCCATTCATTATCCAGCAAACAGGTAATGAAATATAAAGGGGGTAGGTTTCTAAAGAAACTGTGGTGCTGCGTCTGTGGGGGAGTGTAACAAAATAATTTGGTTCTATCAACCGAGTTGATAATGTAAATTGGCCACTGTAAGAGGTTTCAAAGCTGACGTTTCGAGCGTTAGCCCCTCATCAAAGCTCTTGATCTAACACCAAATTTCCGTATCTAACTTGCAAGGAATGCGCAGCAGCTAGAGGGGAGAATTAAGAATCAGATCTCGGGAGACAAACAAACGGTATAGAGATGTCTGAACTCAAACGGCGACATATTCATTAATATGTCTTGATTTCCGAGGTCTTCACTTCTTTTTAAAGTGCTGTTTTGAACCGTCGCCCGCTTTACCAAAATCTAACTATTCTCCAAGTGAATTAAACTCCTTCCACTTGAAGGGCCTTCATTCTGGTGATAGGGATGATCATAGCCGCTATCAAGCGCAGCGAAGGGTTCATTTGCCGTAACTACTTCCCTTATGTTTTAGAAACTGTCCTTTTATGTTACTTTTGCTAATTTTCCCTTAAAAGTGCCATCAACGAAACCTATAGAAATTGCCTTTGCTCTCCAACTCTGCTGGATGTGAATGAATTCAAGGTAGTTGCGAGTACGAAAGGTTGAATTTCCCCCCTGATTTTGCTCACGTCTAGTCTTATCCTTCAAAAAAATTCAGTAATGAAATAGGGACAAAGCGAAAAAATAATCTTGCCGTTCTCGCAAGCGTTGTTCCATATTCATCTACAGTCAGATAGATCATACAGGAATGACTCTGATCAGTACACTGAACAGTTTTAGAAAGTTCAGTAGAAACCAAAGAGACTAGCTGATATGGAAGGCGCTTTTTGTAAGCCACCTATGTCCTTACTGAGTTATGAGTTTAATACATGAACTCTACTAGTAGGTTTTAAGAAAACGCCTCACATACCTTAGTGTTGATAGCCTGACCGAGATTTGTCGCCTGATAATTTCTCTTTGTCGTTTACAGATTGGAGATTACCTCCTCACTCTTCCTCAGCAACTAGAGCCGTTCATAACACAAGAAAACCCCGCTCTGGAAACTGCCATGAAGGCGGGAAATCTGCCATTCCCGGATCTTCAAGGTAACGCTATGAAGTATCCCTAAGCGGATAAGAATAAGTAAAAAAAAAGTGTCAGATTTTCACAAACCGACATAATCAGTGAATTGTCTGTTCTCTAATGGATGATTTCTCTCTGAGCGCTACTTCAAGGATTTTGAAATTATGCCTGAAATAAAATTAAAACTTAAAAACTTATCAGGCGACGCATTCTGATGAATCGGCAAGGTTGAGATAGTTTTTGTAAGCGCTTACCCGCCAGTGTACAGATTTGTTCTTTTCCAGATTAAGGCCACTTTCCTAACAGTTTTATGATGTCAAATTTAGCTGGTCTATCAGCGTTTAAGTTTGTCATAGTATGTTCTCAGAAAGAGTAGATTGTCTGCGCAACGTCCGAATCAGAGACTTCAACTGAAGTTTCAGTTATGTCTATCGTCACGTCATCAAAGGCGATGGAAACGCGCGCGCTCTCGAACGATAGTGCGTGTTCTGATTGGATGCACTGGTTGTGTGACTATAGAGCCATCATATGTAAAAGTGCGTTGTTAGACACTACTTAATTCTTAGCCTCGGATTTTTAATTTTTAATGTTATGATTGGATCACGCAATCTCGGTTATCGGCTTGTGTACCATTTTACCTTACATAGGAAATAATAGCGAGCGGTGTCGAAAGCGTTAATTATTTTTGTTTGGAGTGAAACAGATACTGGTTAATGCAATCCAAATTTTGAAAGTCAACTTGAAAAAACATTTGTTTCCCGCAAAAATTAGTGGCCTTAAGTGAAAGTTTAGTATTTCATTTCAATCCTTGAGGTCTTTGGATCGCCACTGAGTAACATTACATAAAAGTTTAAGCACACGAGCGAGAAAGTACGCTTCATGTGCACGGTGAGTTGCAGGGAACTGATAACAGAAAAGAGAAAATGTGCAAGAGTGGTTAATGGTAGCATTCACAATTCACGTCTATCTATGTAAAATGATTCCCTCAATAGTACCCATGGTGCATAGCATATGAGTGTATCTATGGATGTTGTGCTCTTTTTCTACTGCACTTAGATTTTCCTCGACGTTTTCCGTTATTTGCTGGTGTTTGAGAGGTTGCGTGAAAGCGTTACATCACAGAAAAGATGGAATTGTGAATTCATAAGGGATTGTACCACCGGAAAGTTTCTCAAGTCTCTTTTAAATTCTAAAAGATGAAAAACAAACATACTGATCCAGTCCGACACGAGACTAACAAATGAATATGATTCACCATCTGAAACTCTAAACAAATAAAATCCCGAATCTGGACAAAATTCCAGCTGGTCCACGATCCACAGTCTAATATTCGAATCCACTTTTTACAAAAATCCCAACTTCTTGAGCTTTTGTTGGCCAAATCTGTCGACCCACAAACCTATTCACTTGCCTCACATAGGGATAGAATTGAACGAGTAAGCATTGCATTAATGTTAATTTCTGTGTTATTTAGCTGCATATGAAGATGAACATCATCCTGGGACCTTCTGGTTGGGATCTATTGCTCGTGGCACCATGCACGCTTACACAGAGAGTATCCTGAAAATCCATGAGCTGACACCATACTCCACTCAACAGCTATTGGCTGATATAGGTACTTAATGTACTTGATAAACTTCTACTTCTTCATGCGTTAAGGTGCAAGAAGTTGCTCTTGCATGATTCTTTTTGCATTTATTAGCTGATTAAGGAGCTTAAACTGACTTCTGATAGCCCTAGAAGGGAGGGAAATGACAAAAAAATTAATTTTGTGTTACACCAAACACACGCCTCAGAGGACCTGTAAATGACACATCTATGCCACAGTATTAACTAAGATGATATTTTCGACACAGATTACTTCTGCAACGTATTGGAAGCTTTAGAAGTAACACCAAGTCAAACTCTGACGCACATTAATGAGTTACTCAAAGCAACTAGTGACAAGTAAGTCGATCAGGTTGTTTAGCAAAGTAATTTGTAGTTAATTTTCTGTCGTCCCCTTGTCTATCTCTCTCTCTCTCTATCCTCTGTCCGACTGCCCTTCAGTCCTCCCGTCTACATGTCTGTCAATCTGTCTGTTGTCTGTGTGTATAACCCAGCTAACTATTCAACTGGGCTTAAATCCCCTACTGTATTGGTTGCTTGTGGCAGGCTGCTTCTGTTATTGTAAAATAACTTTTGTTTCTAATCTAGTTGTTCGATAAAGGAGATGGTTTGTGGCGTTTAGCCTCCTACACACTTGTTAAGGGGTCGCTTGCGCGGGAACTTACAGCTGACAACATTTGAAAAGAGAAGAATGTTCCTATATGGCTAACATTTACTCTGCTAGTGAACGAATTTTTCGCCGTTTATTAATGATTTCATTTCTCTACCTCTCAGGTTTCACGAGGTTGCTCATGAACTGGGTGTGGAGGATCGAATCACCATGGCAATAGCTGGAATAAGAAGCATCCACTGATTGCAATCCTGGCATTTATACCCAGCAATCGGCGAGATTGTACCTCGATGAAAGATTATAATCTATTTACACTCTATAAGGAAATGTGTAGCAGCCAGAAGAGAAAATCACGCCTCAGAGCTAAAATGCCAAGATCAATTTGTAACAGGATCACCCTTAGAGACACTTGTAATTATAAAGGCAGAGAGGGGAATGAGGAGAGATTATGAAAGAGGAATGTTTTTATCGTCCTCAAAAATCACGACTTACTGAACAGCCTATGTTAAATAATTCGATAGCAAATGAATAGGGAGGAAATTTTATTTATTGAAAACCACGTAGAAAGTTTTGGAACCGTATGTGAAAAATTAAAAAAATAAAAGAGAACATCTGTCTGTGTGTCTGCTTTGCTTCCGTTGTTGATCTCTGTAGAGAGTGCTTCGTTCTATTAAAGTAGATTTCTGGATTCCTACAAGTCACAAAACCTGGGAAGCCAACATTATCTGTCAAGTCTGGAGAATCACAGTATTGGAGTATAGTTCAAGGAAAGTCATAAAAAAAATCACCAAAAAGATATTTCTGCGAATGTCGAAGCAGAAACTACAATGATGATGTAATCATCATTTTGACAACATTATGACCAAAGTTCTATATCGTAGATGTTTTAGATTCTTAGAAAATTGCAAGAAAGTAAGAACACTGAATTTATTCCCGAGCCAACTCTTACTTCAGCGTTTCTTTGTGCCTTGATCCATTCGATATCGAACTTAAAACATATCATGCATAAATAAATAAGCTAAGTTTTTCGTTTGTTTCACGATGTAGTCAGGTGTGATGTAGATCGCGACGTTTCGACTGCATACTGCTAGTCTTCTTCAGGCGATGAGGTCGACTGGTCATGCGTGATGTTATAAAGCATGATGCTCTGCTGTGATTGGTTGTTTTTCAACAGCTCTGATTGGTGCATTTCGATCCTTGCTGTTCACTCAGTGATTTGCTCCCTCGGTGGTCCGCTGTCGCACGGCTCTCCTGTTGTTGTGTTTCTTGATCGTGGGCATTCACGCTTCTGGAATTTCTATTCCACTATCCCTGTTGATGTTGTTAGGGTGAAGTCTTATATGAATAGCCTCTTTAACCCTGCGCGTGTAGTAATAAGGGTCACGGTCAATAAACTTTACTTCGTTCCAGAGTGGCTTGTGTCCGGTGTTGTGGGCATGTTCTGAAACGGCGGAGGTCTCGGTACGGGCGAGTCGAATGTCTCGATCGTGCTCCTTAATTCTGTCTTGCATAGGTCAAGACAGAATTAAGGCTTCAGTATGCAGTCGAAACGTCGCGATCTACATCACACGTGACTACATCATGAGACAAACGAAAAACTTAGCTTATTTATTGTTATTCACCACGATGAATAACCACAACCTTTTCCATATCATGCATGTCACCAAACCTACAACTGATTTATTTCTCCTAGGTACAAGGATGTTGAAGTCAAGAGAGCATACGAAAGTGCGTTAGAAGAGAATAAATATTCAGTTTAACATATTTGTGTCCTACAAATGTGTAGGAAAAATGTGTTTTTGTCCTGCTAATTCCTTCTTACCGATTGTCATGGTTGATGAAAACAGATATAACGCTTTTGTGGACACTAAATTATGTTGTGAGTCTTGGCAGCAGCAGACCAAGTCTATTGACGCAGTAACATCTTTAGACTCCGCTCTCGGGACTTGTTTTAATTGGACGTCACAAGGTGGAAATCTGGGATCCCTGTTCTTGGAAATTTGTCGTGCGTCGTCATGAGCATTGACAGTTATTGTTGATGTTAAATTGCATGAGGTGAATCGTTGGTGAGTGTGTAGACCTCTAAATCTGGTGCTGTTTATCTCAAGCGATGGAACTGACATAGATCTTCGCTCCCTAATTCGATTGCAGGAATCTTAAACAGATTCTATAACAAATACTGAATCAGGTATAGGTGTAGTTCTCCTGAAGGTAATTCCTCTTTCGTCTATCTGGTTCTCCGAGACATCCTCTTGTGGGCTGAGAGGTTTCATTTGTTTAACAGAACGAAGTGTGGGCCGAATTAGCTCGGATTTTTTAAATCGCAACAGCTTGAGGACAGTATTTCTTAAACAGCGTTCTTTAAAGCAGTTAATCAATGGATTTACCAATGAGTGTAACTGCATCAATATCTCGTACCATCGAAAAGCCGAGTTTTTCCGAAAGACTGGGAACAAATATCCCAACCAGAGACACGCCTCTGGAAGAAGAAACGAGAAAAGCATTGCACAAGTCATCAAAACAGTCATCTTAGCAACTTTAGAGTCCAACTTTTCTTTGATTAGAGAGTTAACCTTCAGGGTTTTGATTCTTTTTCGCTTACGTAACTCAAGGTACACCATAGTGTTAAAATATATGATTAACACGATGAAGAAAACATAACCAATACCCCGTATCAGAGCTAAGTTTTCATATACTTTAAGATCTACACCAGCCCCAATCATTACGTATGGTGTTGCTATGATTGCCGCAGGCATCCAAGCGACCACGACAAGTTTTTTCATAAGGCGTTGTGTCACAATCACTTTGTATACCCTCCATTTCTTGACAGCCAAGAATCGTTCCCAGGCTATGAATGCCGAGTGAAGCACGACTGTCCCACCAGCACAATACATCGTAGCTAAGCCAACGAGGTGAAATATACAGACATGATCTAGAAGCGTTTGATGAGCAGTCAATAAATCAACAGTAGCGGTTAACGGCATGGATAAAGCACCAACCAGTACGTCTGCCACCGCCATACTACGCAGCAGTACTGTCGACACTCTTTGCAGTCGTTTCTTCCTGTTCACGGCTATGATCTCTAAAACGTTCAGCAGGACGATGAAGGGAGAAGAAAAAACTGTGATGCCAAACACAGCCCAGGGAATGGTGTTCTCCTCCAACTCCCAGGTGAAACTTGGAAGATGCAAACAAAAAAACAGTGATCTAGGAGTGTACGCCTTACCAGTGACAGTTTCTGATTCGTTTACTTTCATTTTGCCAGATGAAGTTACTCACTTGATAAAGTTGTTATTTCGTTTTGAGAAACAGAGAAAGCGCTCTTTTCTCCTGCTTTTCTCCCGGTCATTCAGCGCGGAAGTCTGATTTATTTGTGCTCATCTCGACCTTTGGTCTTTCTTTTCATTTGATGAACGGAAAATTCTACCACGCACACGCAAAATTTGAGGTCTTTACAAAGAAAAAGCCGGAGTCAGGTGCTCGGAACAATTTTTTCCCCAGCAAATGTTAAATGGGACCATTCTTTGCGAATAGAATAGAGAATTAGTATGGCTCTCTGTCATTAATCAAATCAGGTTCCTTTTACGGCAGTTAACAGCTACATTTGAAAGATTGGCGAACAAATTTTTAAACGTTTACTTAAAATTTGGAGAGTTCTCAAATGTGCTAGAAAGTATAATCAAAACTGTGATGTATTGACCATAAACCTCACGATTCAACTAAAAATGTCTCGCACATCTACGTTGATATACAAAAAACGCGCAATTAAGTATTATGTTCCATAATAACAGCAGAGATTCTCAACATTTTAGAAAGCTTCCTTTGTTTAATAAGCCAAGTAATTTTGTTTAACACGTGTGTTTAATAAGCCACGAAGAAAGATAAGATTTGCTCACGTCATTGCAGCAAACAAACGAACACTCTCGCCGCCTTAAAACATACGTTCTTAATTTATTTACAATGAGTTTCCTTGCCATTCAAAACTGATTGAGCAGAGGTGTTTAATAAATGTGTTTAATAAGCCACGACGGAAAACGAACACTCGCTCTTCCTTGTCATTCACAACTGACTGAGCAGAGGTAAATCCTCGTACATCAATCACTTATGGAAGTGAATTATACTTTCCTTAAGATCACTTACTGTTAAAAGAAAACCGTCGGTATAGCCATTTTGCTGTTGCTCATTCAAAAGAGTACATGGCCTTTTTCTTGCGCTCGCCAAGTGACAGGTGTCAGCTTGTGACAGGAACTTATAAAACAAATGTTTCAAAGTTTGCCCGGAAGGTTTTTAACTATTTCCAATCATTCAGTTCATTCACCCCTCTAACTGGCACAACAAACTTCAGCGACGACATATTGACAATGGTGGAAATGAAATGGTCATCCGCTAGATCCTGGCCAAATAATTATTCCAGCCCGGCATTCAAAATTGCCGAACTTGCCGCCATTTTCAGAAAAAGCCAATGTTTGGTTGAAGGCAGTTATAGTCGACACCACCTTTTTGCTCGGAACCTTTCTCCGCCCTGCTTATCCATTTTCCATAAGTCCGTTCCAGCAAATATTATATTTCCCATCATTCAACGGGGAGCAAGGTTATGTAAAATGGCAGCTGAAGAAATTACACAATTACCTTTGACAGCGTTAAAATTGCCTTATTTTGGAGATTTGGACGCTTTCTAGTCTTGTTTTAAGGACGAAATGCAAGAGGAGGCAAGATATCTGAAACGGTAAGCTGTGAACCGTGTGAACTATTAGCGAAAGTTTCGTTTGACAAGATCGTTGTCCGCGGTCGGCGGGCGCCTCCTTCAATTTTTGTCAGCTTTAATTTCGTTCTCGTTCACTGATCGAGTTTTAACTTCCTTTAGGAGAGTGAAGGGAGGAAGCATCGATGCTCATCCCACAGAGAAGGCTATTGTGGTTAATTATGAACTGGAAGCTGTTATACTTGGCCCGTTGGGAGAGCCTATGTTGGGGGAGCGGAAAGAGTGTCAGAAAGTGTAAGTTATCACCATGTGTAATGGTTCTGTTAGGTTCTTGGCTTGGAACAGTTTTCATAGGCCGATGGGCAGGTGAAAATGACGACTCGTGTAATGAGCTAGCCTAGTCTTAGACTTTGGTCTTGGGATTTCTTTACAACTTCAAATTGTTTTCCTGTTGTAGTGGGCGGTTCAGGCGCTTCATTCGTTTCCTAGTTACGCTGCTTACGCTGTTTATCACATGTACTATCTTCATATGTCTCTGAAGAATTTTTTATATAATCATTCGATTCTTTCAATCCAGTATACTACCTGCGAGAAATCTCTGAAATATAAGTTTAATATGAAATAAATTTAAAGTAAAATATAACATCTATTGTTGTGATTGGTGTGAATTAAAACACGGTACTATCTCCGTATGTTGCAGAACAATTATGGATGATATCAATAATTTTTTCAATCCGGTTTACTAACACTGAGAAATCAGTAAAGTAGACGTTTTATATGCAATGTACAATTTCTAAATTTAAAATAAATGGTATTCATTATTATTGTGATTACTGTGAACAATTAAAGCTCTTTTACTACAACTTATGTTGCAGAAGAATTTTTGACGATGTTAATCAATTTTCAATCTGGTGTACTACCTCTGAGGAATCTTTAAAATAGAAGTTTGATATGGAGTACACATTTTCTAAATTTAAATAAAATAACTTCTTTTGTTGTTGTGATTAGTATGAATTAAAAGCAATCAAGAAAACTACATGGTAGCCCAAATAAAAAGTGTGTTTAATCAGGAAATAAAGAACATCATGTGTTACTTATCAACAGAATTCGTCTTCAGAGTCTAAATTCCACAACCAATATAGCAAAGCTGGCTGCAGAAGTTATTGAAAAGTGCAAGCTTATCCATCCTTCCAAACTTCCTGAAGTGGAACAGTTACTGTACTATCTACAAAACAGGAAAGATACAGGAAAAACAAAAGGTGATCTTATAGCAACCAGATTTTTCTCAGAATAAAGTAGATGAGAGGAATGATGTGTAATAGCAGTTGGAAGAAATTTTTTCTAATACCTATGAATTCATTTAAGCCTATAATGGAAGTGATATTGTACCATATACTTTTGAATTAGTGATTAGAGAGTAACTTGTAACCTGAGGTGACTGTACTATGTTGTTTTGAGTTTTTCTTTCATGCTTACAATCTCTTCCAGGTAAAGAGAAAGGAGACAGTCTAAGAAATGCAGCAGCTGACTTTGAGGGGACTGAGGTATTTTTTTCTTTTTGGCACATGCAATTGGAAATAGAGTAATTTAAAATTAAATCATTTGTTTCTAAAAATTCACAAGTACATGTATTGAATATTCATAGGCCTTTCTGAATTTCTTGAAAGAAACTGATGTAGGAAGACTTTCTTTGGCAAATAGTGCCACATAGACATCTGAGCTGTGACTGTAGACTTAAACCTTGGAACTAATTGTTTACAACCAAGTGTCTTAAATCTGATCATTTCAAGCAGCCAAAGTAACTCTTGATTGTCGGAATAAATGCTTTGAAAATGATCAAAGTTATTGTGCTCTGGGCTTATATGAGAGGAAAAACTGTAGGCTTGGGCTAGTGTCCACTTAACGCTTTAACTTCCACACCAAATTTGAAATTCTCCTTACTGTCAACCATACAATTCTTATAATGTTGGTTCAGAGAACTTATTACTGGATCAACTAATTATCTGCAAATTGATAGTTTTCTTTATTATCATCATTTTTCTGGTTGATATTGTATGGATATTGTTAGGAGAATTTCTGTCTTGGTCACTCATGGCAGTTAAAGGATTAAATAAAGTGTTAGTTTAATTTTGGGTGTATGTATGGTAAAGGTTTCATTTTATCAAGTGAGACCTGAATTTTTTTTTCATTTTTTTTCATTTTTTAATTATTAGTCATGAGTTCTACTTGAATTTCCAGAGATTTTATGCTGCAGAAGCCCTGAAGTTCATGTTATTATTGGGATTTCCAGGGTTCAGTGAATAATTAGAGCTTTTTCTTTACTGAATCTAGCTAGATGAACAAGCCAACATAAATGACATAGAGGAGTATGTAGAGTTACTTTATGAAGAACTTCCTGAAAAAATAAGAGGAACTGCACTTATACTACAGCTTTCAAGAAATCCTGATAACTTAGAGGAGCTCGCTGGAAATGGTATGTATAAAAAAGTAGTAAAAAACCATACAATCTGGGACCACTTTTGTCACTTAATTGAAAAAAAAACTTTTTTTAAAAAAAATCCTCTTGAATTTTTTAACCAACATATGGTTTGTTGGAGAGTCATGCTTCTCTCTGGTATTCTCTTGTATTTATGGCTTACAACAGGACTTATTAATTACTTATGTCAGGTCCCTCTTGGAAAGTGTTTTTTTCACTTGAATGTATAGTTCTTGCAAGTTTTACAAAACCTTAAAAGTAGCTGAAAAATTCTTAATAATGCCATAAAAGTGATCAGTTTACTTGTCTTATTTGTAGAACCTGTTTTGGGTGCCTTGTCTAGAGTGCTGCGGGAGGATTGGAAGAAAAGCACAGAACTTACCACCAACATTGTGTATGTGTTCTTCTGTTTCTCCAGCTTCTCCCAGTTCCATTCCATTATTATCCATTACAAGATTGGAGCCATGTGTATGCAAGTCATGGATAGTGAAATTAAGAGATATGAGCAGTGGTCTGCTGAACTGGAAAAGAAGAAAAATAATATCCTTAAAATGTCTTCCATATGGTAACTTTTTTCAAAATGGTGCTCAGCCTTGTTCTTACCACAGTTTTTACAAGAGGGAATTTCTTTAGACCATATATTCTCACTATGCAGGTGGGAAGGAAAATTTATATGACAAAAATGAAGTTGATGAAAATCTTCTTCTCCTGGATGGTTTGCTGGTTTTTTATTTCCAGTCATGCTTTCATGGAACACATTGTTCAGAAATTGCATTTAAATTACTGCAGTAAGAGGAACTGTTGATGTGCAGGATTTTTCATTCTCTTCAAGACTTCACATGTTAGGAGTAAATTCTAACACACTAGTCCTGCCCTACCTATAATTAAATTATTACCCTTTTTTTTCTTTTTTTTTTTGCAATGGATTGGTAGTCACTTCAAGTTTTCTTATCCTTAATTGACTATGAGCCTAAAGCTCTGGTTTTTCACTTAACATGATAACGTGATAATAGAAAGGACTATGAAAGGAGCTTCAAGAAATTTCTTGGTCTTGTTAAAAAGCAAGAGCAGCTTCTCAGAGGTAAACCTTAGAAGACATCACTTCCAGGGGTATTTCATTTGTGATTTTAAACCTTAGATATCTTGGGTGATTCTGGCGGCTTCTAAAATGGTACACTAAATAACATGCAGGGCACAGTCTTGTCTATTTAGAAGGCTACTTTGTGGAGTACCAGTGAGAAATAATCCTCTACTGCAAAAGTGATTGGGCAATCATTGGGAATCCTGAAAGAGAATCCTGAAAGGAAATCCAGCAAGAGAGCAGAATGTCATTCTCATGGAGTATAGCTCAAGTCCACTTTTACCCCAAAGTTTAACCCTCTACATCCCAATGTCATTATGCATATTCTCCATACTGTTCTCTATACATTTCCTAAGGTGCTGGCAAGGAGAATTTGTTTTTCTATCAAGAGTGTCTTTAGTTTGTGATCATTCCCTTTATTCTTGTGACCTCAACATGTGATTCAGAGCCGATATTGTAGGGAGAAATGAGATTCTAGTCACTCTTAGGGGTCAAAGGGGTTAATTGATTTGATTTTTATAGTTACCTTTAATTAATATAGCAATAGTCAGTCATAATTAAGTCAAGGGTGTTTTTATAACATGTATAATTGCTGTATATTTCACTCTCCTAGTGTTATCTTACTTGCTTCTAAATCTGGCTGAAGATGCAAAGGTTGAGATGAAGATGAAAAACAAAGGGATTGTTTCCATGTTAGTGCAGCTTTTGGAAAGAGACAATGTAGATTTACTGATTCTGGTTGTCTCATTTCTTAAAAAGTTGAGTATTTTCATGGAGAACAAAGCTGAAATGGTAAGTCACTATTTAGTGGGTTGAAAAGTACTGTGCTAAGTCTTTGGAGTTGAGGATTAGAAATTTTCATCATTAAAATGTTTTCTTTTTCTTTCAGGCAGAATGTGGCATATTAGAGAAGCTGGCCAACTTGATTCCACATTCAAATGAGGTATTTAATATTGAAATAAAGTATGGAAAGATATTATTGTATGAATGTGAGTATTTTATTAAACTAAAACACTTGTAGATTCATTATGACCACTTCATCTGGGAACTAAGTGGCATATTTTTCACATGTAACACAAGTGGCAATACTGAACAACAACCTCACAATGTCCACAAAATTTGTTGTGGTGAGCAACAAAGGTAAATGCATTTTCTAAACTAGAGAATGAGAATAGTTAAAGAAAACGCTATATGATCTTGTTTCTAAAAAAAGCAACAAAAGTATTTCTTCCAAAAACATCAGCCATGTGATAATTTGTTTCATGTCATCTTACTTTTAAGGATCTTCTTAACATCGCACTTCGCCTGCTTCTTAATCTCTCATTTGACACCGACCTGCGAGCAAAAGCAGTGAAAGCAGGAATTCTTCCAAAACTTGTGCAACTTGTTTGTAAGTCCTCATCTATATAACCTTTGGAATATTTGATCAAACAAATGGAAAGTTAAGTTACATAAGAGGCTCAGATATATTGTTTTGTTGATATGCTGACTTTCTCCTAGTTATCTTGGGTTGGGTAAGCACTGTTTTTTTTTCCCCACTGCACTCTTGTAGCATGGAATAAATATCACGACAAGTGAGGATTAGTATGGCCAAGATGTGATTTTTGATGAAATGAAGTGTCTTCATCATACTTGATTTACTTTTTCCATCATGAAATCACTCTGGAAAAAAATTGTATTCTGAAAAATGATCTTGTATATGAACAGAAGCATCAGCACAAAAAAATTACTTTTTTGGCTACATTCAAAGGATCCATCACACCAATAGCATCAAACAAAAATTTTCATACCTTGATGTTGTTGTTTTTTGTTGATCTAGCCAATGAGATTCACAGTGTAGTGGTACTTTGCATTCTGTACCACATCAGCATGGATGACAGATTCAAGTCCATGTTTACCTACACAGACTGTATACCTATTGTAAGTTTTTTTTTTCCTAACTGCATTAGAACTCTGTACATAATTTAGAATGTGCCTCAAAGTTTTCTGTTGTGCAAGATTTTTCATACCCCTTTTGATTTGTTTCTTTTGTCTCAGATCTGATGACAACCATGGAAAATGTTTGAACTACATGTTCATTCCTTATTGATTTAAAACCATGATTTGATACTTTTTGAAAAGCAAAACCAATGTAACTTTTTTGTGAAGTATTTGACTTCATCATGTTTTAACAAGTGGAGCATAGTTATTCAACCTTATAGTCATTTAGATTTGTTTCACATTTTTGGGAGGTACTGCTGTCAATTTGAGCAAATGATTTTCAAATTTACTTTGAAATATTGTTATAATACATTTTTAGTTTATTATTCTGTGTAAGCGCAGTGTAGTTTCCCCTCTTTTTTAATTCATTGATTAGAAAAACACGAATGATGCTGAAGATTAAAAAGAAAAGAAAATAAAAGTAAATGAAATACATTTTCCATAGGTATGAAACAAAGAAAAATCCTGAGTTTGAACAACGATATGAAGTACAGTAAATCCAAATTATCATGTAATACCCCCCACTAATGCAGCTCTATAGTTTTTTTTAGGAATTTAACCCCTTTATTCCTTTGGCACACTTGTTTTGTTGACACTATGGTTGTGCCTTAGATGATGCAGATGATGCTGGAGTGTCCAGGAGATCGTATTGACCTGGAGCTTATCGCGCTGGCCATTAACCTGGCAGCTAACAAGAGGAATGCTCAGTTGATTTGTGAAGGGCCAGGCTTGAAGCTGCTCATGAGGAGAGCATTTAAGTTTAACGATCCTTTGTTGCTAAAGATGATTAGGAATATCTCACAGCATGAGGGACCTACCAAGGCCCAGTTTGTGGTAAATGATACTAACCAGTGAAGACCAACTTGGTGATGCATATCTTTTATATACTATGATAAGGCCAAGCATTTTGATTGGGTCTTACTTATGATCCACTGGAGGACAGACACATAGATGACGTCACCGTTAACAACATTTTTCTACACACACTAACACACACAACCCACAATTTCTCCTTTCGCTCTCACGAAGGGCTAACGCTCGAAACGTCAGCATTAAAATTCTTTACGGTGGCAAATTTACATTATCAACTCAGCTGATACTTAATTACCCTATTACAACATTTTTCTAAGCCTCGTGTGCTTTTTTTCGATCTTGCCACATTTTGACGCCATACACTGTATGGAATCTATTACTTAACAGACGCACGGCAGCATAGAATCTACTGGTTAATCAGGTGATACTCGTGAAGACCACTCTCGTAATAATAAACACGACTGTGTCTGTTTAGGAATATATCGGTGACCTTGCCAACGCTGTACAGAAATGCCCCGATGAAGAGTTCGTCTTGGAGTCTTTGGGAATTTTAGGAAACTTGACAGTGGCAGATGTGAATTTTCAGCAGTTGCTAACAGATTATGACATGTTGAATTACATTAAAACAAAGCTGAATCCAGGCGAGTAGAGTCACTGTGTATTGGGGTGGGTTTTTCAAACCTAGGTATGATTGATGGATTTAGCTGAATGGACTTATTGTGATTGGCTGCTTTATCTGTTCGATTGTATTGTTCGATTACAAGGAATGAAAAATTAGTAACAAACCAATGCACCAATCTTATTTTAGGAAACTGTAATGGTTATGATTAGAACAGAAATAATATCACTTCTTTTGGCTCAAAGAATTTCTGCCGCTCTCTTAAGTCCTTTTGAAAGCCTTGGGAACCCAAATGACAAACCAGTTTAACCTTGATCAGTTTTATTTCGTGAAATACGTCCTGTTTGCACGCTGTAGTTATTTCCTTTTTACTGTCGACTTTTTCGTGACTGATTCAATCATACCTCCTCGTTACAGGTGTAGCAGAGGATGACCTTGTTCTAGAAGTAGTGATCTTAATTGGCACTGTGTCATTAGACGATGAGTGCGCCACTGTGTTCGCTAGGGAGGGCATCATTCAAATGCTTATAGACTTGTTGAATGGTAAGTCTTCTCTGTCGTAAGAAAAGACCCTTCACTTCAGGGTCAGTTGTAAATTTTTTAGTCATTTTATGTTCCGGGAAGAAACAACCTCAACTTGAAGGAGACTTAAAATGAAAATCAAAGAGGTAAAATGATAAAAATAGGAAGTAACACTGTTGGCTACAGATGGAGAAAATTGACATAGATTGCAATTTACGTATTCATTTGTTCTGCATCTGGGCCTCATCAGAGATCTTGGCAAACTTAAATACAAAATCAGTGGAAATTCAAAGAGCAAATAAGTAGTGATGAAGTGTAAGGATGTAAATAAGCGAAAAGTTATGATATTAAGTAACAATTGTCTTTTTTATCTAAGGTCGAGAGAGGCGTCGAATTGATTATTTTGTTGTCTTTTTGTTGTAACAGCTAAACAAGAAGACGATGAGGTTGTGTTACAAATAGTTTACGTTTTCTACCAAATGATTTTTCACAAGGCGACAAGGGAGGTCATTGTGAAGCAAACGCGTATCCTTTAAATAAACTTGCTTGTGGGAAAAAAAGTTAATGTGGACAAAAAGAGTTAGAGGGTATTCATAAGAATTTTTTGTTACAAAGGACATGGATTCATACTAGTATGAAGCGGGTGTCTGTTCTATCCTGCTAGATGTTTAGCTGTCCATGTTGTTACGCGAATGAGAATGAATTAGTTGAATCCCACTTGCAGAAATATTCGGGAAAGTAGACTTTAAGTTCTCCTGTAATTTTACTTAATACTCTTGTAAGAATTCGATACTAAATCAATTCTGTCTTTTTATGATATACCTTCTTTCCCGTCAATTTTCATTTAGTTTAACTGAAAGGGTTTTAAAAACCTTAACATTGCATCTCAGAGGCCCCTGCTTATCTTATTGATCTGATGCACGACAAGAACACAGAAATCCGCAAAGTCTGTGACCAGACTCTCGACATTATCATGGTACTGTTGTTGACTTTTTTTTATTAAGTCGTTTTTTGTTTGTTTGTTTTTTCATAAACTTCCCAATAGGACGGGTGTGCAGTACAGATGGATAAATGTGGGGTGTTTACGTAGCACGACCCCTTCTCCAATAACTGACCGGCCAGGTTTTGAACAAGGAGTTTTGTTAAGGACGAAATTGGCTGGTATCAGTGAAGGACACTCGCCGAGGAAATTGCAAAGGTTTCATGCTAACTTCCAGCCTTAGAAAATAATCATAAAAAACCCATTTTTCAAAAAAAAAACTAGGATCAATGTCAGTATCCGAGGAGCTGCGCACCTACCCCTCCCTTAGCCCAACAACAGTCGACTAAGGGGCAGGGGAGGGGAAGGTGCGCATTTGTTCATATACTGACATTGATGCAAAAACTAACCAATGTGCGTGTGGCTTTTTTCTGTGCTTGCTACACAGTTTTAGTTTGAAGTCGAAAATGCAGAAACCCGGAAGCATACACGTGTCATTGATCGAACACAGTTGTTGAGTAAGTCCATGTCAATGTTTTAGGAATACGACGAGGAGTGGGCAAAGAAGATCCAAGCAGAGAAATTTCGCTGGCACAACTCTCAGTGGCTGGAAATGATAGAAAACAAAGTTGTCATGGAAGACAATGACAGCCTGATGTATGGTGATGATTCCTTCATGGACGGTGATCCACTCGACAGACCCGATCTCTTCTATGGTCATCCGGGATACGACGACCCTGTCACGCTAATGTCGCGTGAAGGAGCCATGACTCCGGAGTACATGATGGAGGATCCGGGCGAGTTCGGAATGTTCAACGGAGAATCGTACTTGAATCCCGCGGGTCATCCCGTGAGCCCGTATGCCATGGGGCAATATGAGGGATACCCCGATGACGGAGTAGGGTATTTTAATGCAGGGGAAGGGGCCATGGGGAGCTGGGGACATTTGATAGACGACGAGCCTGGCAAGGCACCTTATGGCCCTCCACAAGGTCAAATTTCCCGGCCTAGCAGTCGGTATGGTCGGCCTGTGTCACCAGGTTATTCTGAAGCTTATGGGGCTGAAATAATGGAGCCTGAAACTGATATGTATGGGAGGCCTGTGTCAAGAATGAGATCAAGCTATGAAGACACGCAGTTTGGTTACAGATAGTTATCTGACTTGGTTTGATCATTAACCCAAAGTTATAAACTTATCAAAGGAATGAAAGAGCTTGTTAGACGTTCCATGAGTAATGTAAGTTGGCTCTAACCTCTGTGTTAAAGCGAATAACATTTTGACACTTGTTTGGCTCCTTTCGAGCTGTGTATATTTTGGCCTTTACTACATTACAATCTGGTTTAATTGTTTGTAAGATTTTTTTTCTATACATGGCTGCAGCGAACAGACTATTTATCTCAACTGTAACTTATAAATGTATATGAAAAACAGAAAAAAAGAGTACGATCATCTCTTAACCCTTAAACTCCTAAAAGTGATCAACATGAAACTTCTCCCTATAATATTCTTATATTATCCAGCAAACAGGTAATGAGAATACTCAAACTTATCAGGTAAAGTTGCTACCTTGATCTTGCGCCAAATTCTCACAACTAATTTACAACGATATGTGTAGCAGCAAGAGGGAAGAATAAACAATCAGATCTTGGGAGTTAAGGAGTTGAACGAGAGCAAGGTTAGAATCACTTATACTCAAACGGAAAACCCATCGATCATGATCTATTTCTGTCTGCCTTTTAGCGGGTCGTACACAAGTGATGTAAGATTATTTTAATATGTTTTGAAGAGGAGAACTTTTTCACATTTTTTCTTGATTCTTTTCAGTGGTTTTCTCGTTTGCGTTCGCCCTGAGCATGGTCTTTAGTCTGCCTAATGCCTTGAGAAATGTGGTTAAAAATCACATGTAAACCCCAAATTTTCCTGAACAAATTGTGGAAACGCAACGATGTTTTTCAAGATGCCATGCCAGTGTTTTTTTAATAACCTCAGAAATATGCCGCTTTTTGTGAGTAATCCAAAAGTGTATATATATTTATTGTGAAGGCTACTTGTTGTTCACAGTGCTTTTCTTCGTCTTCTAATATATTTGCCTATTAAAGGTTGAGCTGCGCTATCGAGAATTAACTCTTATCTCATAACTTCTGCTTGTAATAATTCCAAAGCTGTTCGATGATTAACTGACATTTTTTAAAAACTACACCTGTTTTCTGGCTTGTGTATTAGAACTTAAACCGATGCGTTTCTTTGTACTTTGAAATGCCCCCGTTTCACCTTGGGGGGGAGGGTACGGCTACACGAAGGCTCCATTGACTCTTTCATTTTCGTGTGGATAGATTAAAAAACGCACGCTTTGATGAAATCATTATTTGAAGATAGATGGCCACGATCGACTTATTACCAGATCATCAGACCACCTCCCATGATTCTCTGGAAATTTTGCAGAACACCGTTTCGAAATGTTTTTGATGTCGGCGCATCAGGGATAAGGGAAGCGAATAATCTTTTCCGACAGGAGACTGGAAAGGAATACTTTGAACGCCTGGCAACTTTGAGCTTGTGCTCATCTCGTGACTGAAGATCGGTATGAGACGGAATAGTTGCCTAATAAAACCCCCCAAATTAAATTGTGACTGAGATGCAGCAGTTTTCTTGAATATCTAAACAACTCATATTCAGTCTAGAAATTAACGATTACCTCCCAATCAAAATCTGGGACTAGCATCACCATGCAAGTAAGTGATTTTTTCTTCGAATTTGAACGTCAATGTTTTCCCGAAATAGTATACTCTGTAGCTCGCCTTATTCGAGTCTGTTCCAAAATTTATATGTTGACTCCGAATTTATGTTTTTCATTTCATCTATGATTTCGATGGAAATTCAATAGATTTTAATTTCCTTCGCATTTCCTCATTGTAAACTCGTGCAAGAAAGATAGAATGTAAATGTTTTCCCGAAATAGTATACTCTGTAGCTCGCCTTATTCGAGTCTGTTCCAAAATTTATATGTTGACTCCAAATTTATGTTTGTCATTTCATCTATGATTTCGATGGAAATTTAATAGATTTTAATGTCCTTTACATTTCCTCATTGTAAACTCGTGCAAGAAAGATAGGTTTTCGACGTAAGAAAGAAGATTGCATAAGAGTGCGCTGCACCTCGCCCACCGTAGAGTCTCTGTGGCTCAGTGTCAGGGCATTGGAGCGAGGAATCCGATGGTCGGAGATTCAATTCCTTATGGGGACTCAGAATTTTTCTTTTGTCCCACGCTCGTGACAAGACGGAAAACATCTTTTTATATTTCTTTGCTGAGCTTAAAACTTACCATTATTCCATTTACAAACATGACGTTATCGACATTTTGATCCAAGCATTTTGCAGAACGCGTGTCATGTGAACTTCGTAATAGACCCCACTTTCCGTAGTCTCTGTGGCGCAATAGTAGAGCATTGGAGCGCGGAATCCGAAGGACTGAGACTCGATCCCTCATGGGAACTCAGAAATTTCCTTTGTCCCACGCTCGTGTCAAGACGAAAGACATCTTTCTTTATCTCTTTCCCCAAGAAACTATCATATTTTCCAGATTATTTAAGTCTATAATTTTGTTGACGTTAATTGGTATGTTATTTTATGAAAAAAATCAAGGCCATGAAAGACGAACCAGTAACCCAACATTTGAAAACACTTATAATATTTGGGTTCTACTTCAGTGTAAGAAAATGTTAAATCATGATTAAACCGTGGATAACTAAGTTGTTTAATTTAATGTTTTCTAGATGTGGTTTACTACTTCACGGGATATTTCACATATTTTGTTCAAAGATTGGAGTGTGTCAAGTGTTGGAGGTTGGTTTCACTTTAACCTTTTAACTTCCATGAGTGACTAAGACAGAATTTCTCCTTACTATATCTGTACCATATCATGTAGACAAGTGATGAGAATTAAAAATATTAAATATGGGATTACTAATTGATCCAATACCAAATTCTCCAAACTAACATAATGAGAATAATTGGGAAAAAAGTAAGGAGAATTGCAAATGAGATCTTGGGAGTTAAAGGGTTAATGGCTGTGTTATTGTTACAGAATGGTGTTACTTGATATTGATAACAAAATCCTAATATCTAATTAACAAATAGATTCCAAGTTGCTGTGCGTCTGTCCAGTAATAGATCACAGATGACGTCAAAATGTGGTAAGAACAAAAAAGTAGCACATGTGGCACAGCCGAGTGTATCACTGATGTTCTTACCACATTTTGACATCCTCTGTGATCTATTACTGAACAGATGCATGGCAACTTGGAATCTGTTTTATATAATAAAGAATTAAAAAATTCGGAAAAAAAAATTTTAATGATGATGTCATCTATATGTCTGTCCTCCATTAGATCATAAGTGAGAACCAATCAGAATGTGTGCATTTAACTGAGCTTATTATATAATCATTAATATTTAAAAACTGCCCCTTGTGAAAAACATGCTTCTAATTAGGAGAACTTTACTGCTCCCCAAACCCTTTGACCCTCAGAGTGACTAGCAACTAATTTTTCTCCTCACAATATCACCCTGAATCACACATTAGGGTCACAAGAATAAAGGAAATGATTATGAACCAAAGAAGTTCTTGATTGTTAAACAAATTCTCCTTTTCAGCACCTTAGGAAATATATAGAGAGCTGTAAGAAGAATATGCTCACTGATGTTTGGGTATAAAGGGTTATTGACGGCATTCACTGAATTTTTGTATTTCCGTTTTCTTCAGGTTTGGTTGGATCATGCATAATCATAATTGTAATTGCTGTTTTCTTTGAGAGTCTTAAGTCTTATAAAGGCCTATCAAACAAGAAACCAGAAAAGAAAACTTCTGAATCTATGCCTCTCTTAGGACACCTACATACCAATGAAAGCAGGTAAAATTAGACTTAAAGGGTGATTATTCTTATTAGTTAGTTACAAACTGGTCAGGGTACTTTCAAAAGAGACTACTGCAGAATGAGTTGCTTATTACATTTTTCTAATATTTAAATGCAATTTTATGAAACTATTGTAGTCTCTTCGGCAAGTTTTTTTTGTAACTAAATTAACTGCCTTTTCTTAACAAACACTTTCCCTAAGAGCTTTTAGAACTGCAAGCAAAATTTTTTTTGTTTGCTTGATGTTCATTCTTTGTTCTGGTTAAATTTATGTAGTATTTTATGTTTTAGAAATGGTAATGTGTAACTTCCACTTTAAACCCCTGTACCCCTCAATGCACCTCAAACCTTTCACTCCCTTTGTAGATCTGCCAGAGAGAGAGAGAGAGAGTGTGTCATTACATGATCTGTGTAAACTTGTTACTTATGAAACTAGTTACTGCTAAACTCACCCATTGAGTTCTCTACTGTTTTGTAGTAGAAAATTGGAGTGCTGAACTAGAGCATCAGAGGTTAAATTCCTTGTAAGGAATAAGATATCTTTTGGTCCCAAGCTTGATACAAATTTATCATCCCCTTATCTCAAAATTAATGGTCTGCCTAGTTTCATTTACACCACACCAGTTCCATAGTAAAAGGCAAATTTCAATGAACTTAAACCCTTTTACCCCTATAAGTGACTGGCATCTAATTTCTCCTTACAATATCACCCCTGAATCAAGTAGAATGTCATGAGAATAAAGGATATGATCACCAACTAAAGAAGCACATGACTTTCAAACAAATTTTTTTATCAGAACCATAGGAAATATAGAGAGAACAGTGAGGAGAATATGAATACTGATATAAGGGTGTAAAGGTTTGAGCCAAGATAGAATGGAATCCTGTAGCTCAGACTGCACTTGTATTCACTCTTTGTTTCACTTAACTCTTGGGTTAAACATTTCTGCTTTGGATGCAAGGTGTATGAACATTGTCACAATTTCCTTTTGACTCTCAGTTTTATTGTTAGGTTCAATTTGATGGATCACCTCAGGAGGACTTTTCTGTATTTAGTACAATTTCTTGTTGGATATTTCCTTATGCTGGTGGCTATGACATACAATGTTTGGTTGTTTCTAGCTGTTGTCATTGGTTGTGGCATTGGTTATTTTTTGGCAACCCCTTTCATGGAGTGTTATTTTGATGGAAAGAGGAAAGCTGCCAGTCAAACATTAGACAGCTATGGAAGGGTCTCCTCTTTTGGGGATCCTGGTTCCTTATGAAGAAAAATGATTAATTGAAAGGGTCAGTCAACAGTGTACTGACTAGTACAGGAAGTGTCTGCTTGGAATTCTCTGATTATTGATAATGGTAATAGGACCGCTGAGTGGAGTCCAACTCAGTCTGTAATCATACAAGTGATTAACAAAATCAGACAACTGGAAATGGGAGTCTGTTTTTTTTAATCACAAGTATGATTACAGACAGAATTGGTCCTGTCAATTAATCAAAACTATAACAAAATTTGAGAAAGAAAGTAAACATCATTTATACATTTTCTTAAAAAAAAAAAACATAAACAATTAACTTGGAAATTGTGAGACAACAGCGCACACGCATAATGTGTTTTGTCCACTAACACAGCATGACTTGTTAACTGTCCCTGTAACTATCCTATTACACTGTCCAATTACAAGCATGACATGTACCCTGTCTTATTAGTGCTCAAATTGGGCTGGTGATGACCAACCACATTTCAAGAATTTTGTTATAGTTTTGATTAGAATGATGATAGCTTTTCAGTTTAGAGACATCAGTAATGGATTTCTAAGGTAATCAGAAGCACAATGAAAGAGGTATTGCCTTCACAATGGCTTCCCTCGTCTCTTTTGTTTAAGAGTAACATCAAGAATTGTAAGCCTATAGCTGCAATTGCTGAAAAGCAAGAAGCAAACTGAAATATTTCAACTCTGGCTATTTAAGAAATATTAAGAATTTTTATAAGTGGATACACTTGATAAGCACTTGTTTATTGATGGATTATTTCTTGTTGTATGACCAATATAGGGTTTGTATATCAACGCCTGGCCAACATTATTCATTTGTAGGAGTCAGACTTTTTTTTGTTGGGCTAAACATGCTAGTAACATAGAAAACAAGATGCATTCCTTTATCGATATTAAGTCAGTTTATAATTAAGTTTATTGAAAATAAGAAAGGAAAGATTTTGAAGGTTTTGAAGAGATACCAGTGAGAACACGAAGTAAATTCAAGTAACCCTATTCCAGGGTAGAAAAGATAAGCTTGAGTTATAACTATAATAAAAATTTTTTATAAATAAGATTTTTAGACGGTTAAGAATATATGAATTAGAATTAAATTAAAAATTAAATTAGATTTTTGTATGTATGATTTGTTTGACAAATGCTTTAGTGTACGTTGGTTTGGACAATCCAAAGCATAGAATTCAAGTAACCCTATTCCGGGGTGGAAAAGAAATAAGCTTGAGTTATAACTATAATAAACATTTTTTTTATAAATTAGATTTTTGTATGTATGGTTTGTTTGACATTTTCTTAAGTGTATGCTGCCTTGGACAATCCAAAGCATGGATGGATTGACAAGTAGGAGGCAAGAGGGCCACATCCCTTTTTTCGTTGGATTTGTGTTTTTTTTTTCTCTCTCTTTTCAACGTAGCATTTTTTCCCGTTGTCTGGCTTTTTGTAAAAAGTTTGTGCTGGAAGAAAACTAAAACAAAATCGTAAAAAAAAAACCCAGATCAGAAAACAGATCAAACTACAGTGGAACCTCGATTTAACGAACCTCTTGATAACGGAGTCCTCGGTATAACGAACGATGCTGATCAGCCCGACCAAAGTTACAATAACAAAGTTACTCTAAATTCGATCGTGCCTTGCCGTTACTTTTTGAGCTTCACTGGCTTCCGGTCGAGCAGCGCATTACTTTCAAAATTTTGTTATTTGTTTTTAAGTCTCTTAATGGCTTGGCTCCTTTTTATTTAAGTGATTTGATTTCCACCTATGTTCCTAGTCGTAGTCTCAGGTCTGCCTCTCTGTCTCTTCTTCATGTACCTAGGTCTAATCAGAAGACCTGTGGCGACAGAGCTTTTGCAGTCGCTGCCCCGCGACTGTGGAATGCTCTGCCCATTCAGATGAGGCAGCCTGGGACTGCACTAGACACATTCAAAAGGAGCCTCAAGACCCTTCTTTTTAGACAAGCTTTTTATCGTTTTTTGTAACTTTTTATTTATTATCAAAATTGTAAAGCGCCATAGAGCTTTTAGGATATGGCGCTCTAAAAATTTATATAAATTTATATATTATGTACAGACCTGTACGGCGTCATGTAGACATTAAAGCACAAACGCTATTTACAGTAATCGTTCCGATCCCAAAACGCTGGGTAGTGCGACGTCACACCACAAAAAACGAAAAAAACAATTAACCATCCCTCGATTTAACGAACAGTTTGGTTGTTTCTCCGCAAATTTCGATAGAACAAACCCTCGATATAGGGAACCAATTTCCCCAGTCCCTTAGCACTTCGTTAAATCGAGGTTCCACTGTACCGACTCAGGCTTGGTACCGACTCGACCTTATGAACCGGAAGACGTCCTTTGTCTCGCCTCGTTGGGATGCTGAAAGCCGAAAAGGGCTTGGAACTTATAGATCGGCATTTATGACGTTAGTCTCTTTCGCTTTAAGAAGCCGGAAGTTGTTAGAGTGAAGCCATATTTTGCCTTCCAGGTTAAGATATTTTGCGTCTACGTATGTTATTTCACTTTCATCCTGGAATTTATTCTTGTGAAACTTAATTGTACAGCGTCCTAGTATATCCATAACTTAATGCTGACCTAACTTTCGTAAGCAACCAGACATTACGTTGCGACCTTTCATGGAAGCATTTCGATCGATTGACGGATAGTCGTCGGTGATAAATGATAATTGAGGTACTACAACGGTATATTCAGAAGTGAAAGACACAGACAGATATGGAGAAATATTCCTATCGAGAAATAGCTAAATTGTTTCGTGAACCACTGGAAAATATAACAAAGGTCTGCCAAGATATCGAAGTTAACGCCATTGTCAGGTACGACAAGTGGACCCTACTTCATGTGGCATCGGCTCAGAACAGACCAGATGTGACTGAATATCTCATAAGTATGGGAAACGATGTAAATGCTCTTGACAAGGAGGGTAAGTCGCCTTTATATTATTGCCGATCTGAGGAGGCTGCAAAAATGCTTCTTAACGCCGGTGCTGAGGTAAATCACCGCAGCATTTTAGGTAAGACACCTTTACAACATGCTTGCATATCAAATGCCTCCCCTGAGGCAGTGAAAGTACTCTTGCAATCTGGTGCACGAGTTAATGCTGAAGACAACTTTGGTGACACGCCTTTCTTGTATGCTTGTGGCATGGCCTACGGGTGTATAGATGAAGAAGAATATGCAGAAAATCTGCCAAAAATAAACATTTTGATTGAACATGGCGCAGATGTTCATCACACCAATTCAAAGGGCGAAAACGGATTGCACATCTGCAGCTCATATCGCGCTTACGAAATAGCTGAAGTCCTGTTGAAGCTTGGTGTCATTGTTAATACCCTGAACAAAAAACATCAGACACCTTTGATGATGGCTTGTTCCAAGAAAACGTCTCAACTCCGCAGCGAGAATGCGCTCTTGGTTACCTTGGTACTTCTGTTGGAGTATGGTGCAGATCCTGCGATATCAGACGATCAAGGAATGACACCTTTACATGTACTGATGCTACATAACTGCAGCTCCTTAACGTCAAAAGTTGAGGTTGCATCATCCGTGGAGGTCCTACTCAAGCATGGAGCATCTTTGAATTCTGTTGACAAAATGCTTCGCACTCCTGTACATTATGTAAGTTATGAGGCTGATGTTCATAGATGGACAGAAATGCTGGAGCAGTTAATAATGCTCGGAGGAGACGTGAATGCAAAAGACGCGGAAGGGTTTACAGCTGTTCAAGTCACTGCAACATGTCAACAAAGTCAAATGACGGGATTTCAGTTGCCCTGGGACTGCGTTTGCGAAAATGAGAAAGTGGTGCAGGAGATCGATTGGAACAGCGCTCGAAAACAAGGGGTGACAGTGGCGCATATGGTTTTCGCGAACAGAGGACTGCGGCTCGGAGGTTTGGAAGTGCCTTGGAACGTCAATGGTCGTGACGATTTTATGTCAACGCCACTGCATTATGCAGAATTCTCAAATAACACTGCCGTGATCATGTATTTGGAAGTCTCACATGCGACAACCGATGTCACTTTAAGAAACTGTCTGGATGAAAGTCCCATGAGTTGTGCACTTTCGGCTCTCAATCAAGAAATGGTGGAGTCACTTAGGAATTACGAAAGACGTTCGACATCTCAGCACGAGAGAAGAGTGCCAGATAGTTCATGTAGACTATGCACCTTCTTTGCCCTCGAGGAAGGTGAGGCTAACCCCAATCTACCATTTAGGAAGAGAGAAGAATCTATTTCAATTGATGCAGCAGAAGTGCAAATCAATCCTGTGAGAAATATGGAAGAATACTTGTCCCATATTCTTCATACACCAAGGATCGGTAAAGTAGCGCTTCACGATGCTGAGGTGGTCCAGATATGCAAAGAAACAGAAAACCTGATAGTGGAGATTCTTCGGAGAGTCGCAGACCGTGATCAGCGTTTCCGTTCAACAGTGATAATGTCTGGTAGTGTTCGAGAGCAAACCAAAACTGGTCTACCTGATGAGTTCGACTTTATGTGCAGTCTTGAAGAATTCAGCTCCTCTTTTGAGGTGGTCGACGATGATTCATGCTCTCCTGGCTTTGTACGTCTGAAAAGAAGTAGCGACAATGCGAATATCGACGAATTTTTTGACGCTGACGGAAATCTCGTGCCATATTTGGTCAGATCAAAGTTCGAGGAAACTGTAAGGTTGGTGATGTTTGATTCCAGCCTGTGGAGTTGCTGCAGGATTTGCTCAAACTTCGTTCTTCCCAGCTCCGATACAGGCATCGTCCGTCCAAAGCCATCAATCATCATTGAACTCTGCTGGAATGGCCCAGTGTACAAGAATATGTTGTATTCAGTCGACCTCGTGCCAGTAATAGATGCCGGGGTGTTTTGGCCCAGGGGTGCAATTCCACAAAGTTCTGTGCTAGAAGACATTCCAAAACGGTGCCTTTTTGCGATGACCATTCCGCGCTTTGAGCATGGCATTTATGGCAATGAAGTAAGAATATCTTTTTCACTTATGGAAAGCAAGTTATTTGACAAGCTTCCTGAAGTCGTCAAGGATGCTTACATCACAGCGAAGGCTATTCGGGATGTTTGTCCAGTATTAATAGACAGCCAAGAATATTTTTATGATGAAGCAAATTTCAAAGCTCAATCTTTAATTTGCTCATTTTGGCTCAAGATGGCCTTGTTTTATGAGTTAGAGAAGCATGGCCTGGATGACAGGAGCAGTCTAACCGAATGGATCCGAAGAATTTACGGGAGAATACACAAGTGTATCTGTGAAGATAAAGCCTTTCCATCCTTCATTATTCCACAACAAGACCTCCTTTTCTCCAAATTTTACGTAAAAGGCAAGAACCTTTCCACTGCTGCTAAGAAGCTAGAAAAGGAGTTAGCGGCTCTCCAAAAAATGTGTCAGATTATTCATCGATTCTTATCGAGCGACGGCTAAGCTGTTGTTCGTGTGAAGTAACCTATATTTGACTTTAAAACGAGGCGAATAGTGTGAACTGTTTGATGACATTTCATGGAACGTCTTCTTCTCCCAGAATGACGGTGTTGTATCTGTTTCATTCTCCCTCGCCAAGTTCGTACGGATGAAGAACAGTTTTCTTCATATTCTGACAGAAACTGGATAAAAAGTGACACGAAAAAGACTATAGTAGCTTAGTGTTTTCTTACAGGTTGAATAAGCTCTGCGAAATGTTTGTTTCAAACTATCAACATAAATGATTGAGTAACGCGGGAAAATTACTTCTGTTTATCTGGATCTAATTTCACAAAATTCATATCTCCAGTGTTTTGAGAAAAACTGAAGCCTGTTCTTTGATATACACTGACGTCTTTGCCTAAATCGGATTTCCAACTTTCATGAAGGTTTAGTCACCCTTCCCTTGATGAACAGCTAACAGTTTCCTCATTGGTTACAATTTACGTAGCACCACCAGATCCAAAACGAGAAAAAGCGTATAAATTTTGATTAAAGGTCAACTTAATCAAACAATTCTTGAACGTCCGTCAAAAGAACTTGTAAAAAACTTTCTTTTTACCCTTAACACACTTTTTAAGAGACCAAAAAAACAACGTACCTGAAGGAATTAAAATTATTAGTATTATCTAAGCAAACTCAGTTCCAGGGCTTACCTTGCCTTGGAAACGAGGTTGGGTCTTAAGGGGAAAGTGCTATACGGCTATAAGGTCCTATAAGCCCAATGAGGCATCATGAGTCATCGTAAAAGCGGTTACCCTCTATTTATCTAACAAATGAAAGTATGGCAGCCCAGAAATCTACTGGCAACTAAAAAATAGGTAATAGTACTAATTGACTTAAGCTGGTAGGACGTCCGTCAATTTTTCTTCTTACTCGGAGTCATCAAGAGAGATTAGCAGTTGGTGTCTTACCTAGATTTGTAGAAGGAAAATGGTATTTCCTTTTGTTTCCTCCTTTCCGTACGTGTTCCAGAGAATTTTTAACTTCAATCTTAACGATGTCAACTGTCTTTTTATTTTCTTTTTGGATGTGTAGTTACAGGAGCGAAAAAACATAAAAGCAAGGCAGTCGCTAAAAGTGACCTCTCGCGAAAGTGCTGGTCACGGTAGGTTGCATTACATGATAATTTTGGGCTCGTTACCTTTTTTCTTTGATATGAGCGTGACTAACTGTGACGTGCTTTCGTGACGGAGATAAGACCATCCTCGCGAAGGACTTGCACTAGTTCTCGTGGCTTAGCAAATTTCTAGTCAGTTCGTACAACGTTACATCGAAAGATCGCTGTACTTCTGAATAACTTGGATCGAAGAACGTACATTTTGCGAAAAAGGCATGATATCACAAGTTTCTCGAACCCCTCTTCTGCGAAATGGACGTTATCCTTTCCTAAGCTCTCTCCGTAATCTATCGAGCAATGTTGGGCAACCTTGCCAGCCGCTGAATTACATCAATGGGCATCGGATCAATCCAGTTAGCGGGGAAGAAGAAGGCGATATCTATGTCACTGAGCCAGCTACTGGGAAAATTATCTGTCAGACACAAGGTTCAGGAAAACAGGAAGTAGATAGTGCAGTGAGCTCAGCGAAAGAGGCTTTCAGTTCATGGTCCAAAATGTCAGGGATGGAGAGGGGGAAAATCTTACGTGAAGCGGCCAAGATTATCCGGAGTAGAGTCAAAGACTTAGCCACAGTTGAGGTCATGGACACCGGTAGGATGATTGAATCGGTTAATATTTAGTTACAAACTCCTGTTGTCGGGTTTTTTTGGAGGTTATTTATTTCACAATATTCGCCCTCAGGAATATGGGTGAGTCTTGATAGTTTTGTGGACAAGATAATTACTCCCTCCACCCATAAAACCTCTCTTTTCTTCAGTGGTTAGTAGGCCTACATGTGAGCTTATTTGCCACACCTGTCTAGCATCACATTTTTGTTCCACCATTACTCATAAAAAGTTTTACTCTTGGAATCAATATACCTCAGATAAGTAAGCCCTCTTGTGTTATAATACTCTGTTGAATTTCATCACGATTTTTGCTTTTTGTTTTAATTTTGAAGCTGATTAGTTCAATATGTGGCAAAGCTTTGCTGCACCAATCAGATAGCAAAGTATAGCAAAACCAAAGCAATTCTGAATTACTCTTGACATGTAATCAAAAATGGCTGTTATAAGTGGTTGTGGACACAAACTTGAAGATCACATACTTATTAGCAGTCAATGACTGATCAGCATGGTAACCTATAGTCTCCCAGCATGGTACCACCCACATTATTCTTGTCGCTCAACTGGGTTTTGTAATGCTGGCCCTGGTGGTTCAAAGGGTGGATAATGCTATCAGCTGGGTAAATCACTTTCTGGTGGATAACCCAGCACCATACTCACAGTCATTTAGTCATCACTTCAGGGGTTTATTTTGAACCAACATAATGACCAGCTCTCAGTTGACTTGTTAGCTCAGTTGGTAGACCATAGTACTGGTATTGCAGAGGTCAGGGTTCAAATCCTGCACAGACCTGAATCACTTCTACTTAGGTAGTGTTCATTACTGCAAAGATAGCTTTCATATTTATTTCCAGTATGTTTTTGCAAACACTTATCCACTATATCATGATTTATCTATTGGATAGTGCTATTCCCCCTCTGAACAACTGGACCCTGGTGGGTTACTTCTTAATTTTGATTAAATAGGAAAGCCATTTCATGAAGCAGTGTGGGATATTGAAGGCTGTGCAGATGTCACAGATTATTATGCTGGTCTCGCTCCAACCATTAGTGGCAAGCACATTCAGCTTCCTAATGGATCTTTTTCTTACACAAGGCGAGAACCTCTAGGAGTGGTAGGAGGTAAGTGATGCACAGAAAACTGAATAATTTGGTTGAAAACAAGATAAGTAGTTGTCTTGCTCAGTAATATTTAGTATGATCATGGTGTGGACTTTTGGCCTAAGATATTTGTAATGCAACAATGATATGTTGTAACCAAATATTGTAGCATAAGAATTATAGCCTTTTCATTTACTCAAAAATGCAACCATTTGGGAAGCCTAGCCATGGATGTTTTAGAAAGATATCCAGATTTTATGTTAAAGCTTTTGGTACCTTTATTTGTTTGATAAATGTAATTTTTCTCCATATGATACCTTTCAAAAGTACTTCCAGTACAGGAATTATAAGAGCTTAATGAGCAAGTTACTGTCAGCTTATCCCTGTTTACCTTAACATGAAAATAATGAATTGATAAGTTTCTACATAAACTGCACCTAAATCAGATGCTAGTCTATGATAATTAATTCCTCAAGAATCCCTTAGTGATCAGTAACCCCCAGTAATCCCCCAAGTATTTTATTACAATTGACAGTAATGCCATGATCTGATTGGCCAATTTTCCGTTGTCAAGAAGAGTACAGACAACACAGCTCACTTCAATGTGTCATGCAATGAAAAAGTGTTTTTATTGAAGGTTGATTTTATGGTAAAAAAATGAAGTGACAGTAGTTTAGCATGGTCTGTACTCTAATCAACAACGATAATCATCATCACATTGGTCAAAATGTTGTGGACTCACGAGGTGCAGCCAAGGGAGTCCCTAACAAATTTTGGTCATTGTCAATTTTATAGTAAAAAGCAAGTTGACAGTAGTTTAGCATGATCTGCACTCCTATCGACAATGATATTCGTTATCACAGCCACCAAAATTTGTTGTGGATTCACTCGGCTGTGTAGTTATTTATACACCACAGTGGTGGGTGTCAGTGCAACATCTATCTTACCTCAGAACACAACAGGTTAAATGACTCCAGCAGGGCTTGAACATGATCCTTATAGACCAGAGTCTCTTTAAAGCTAATCATTATACTATTGTTTTTTCACAATACTGTACATGTGTTAAATTACAAAGAATCGTAAATAGTTTTACGTGTTAGGTGTTTATAAACTAACATCTACTGTCTCTTGCATTTTCAGGAATTGGTGCTTGGAATTACCCATTCCAAATCTGTGTTTGGAAATCTACTCCTGCCCTAGCTTGTGGAAACACAATTGTGTTCAAGCCATCCCCATTCACACCCCAGACTGCTGTTCTTATTGCTGAGATTTTCACTGAAGCAGGGCTTCCTAATGGTGGTTTGAATGTTATTCAGGGAGAAGGAGTGACAGGCCATTTGCTAACATCACATCCTGATGTTGCAAAAATTTCCTTTACTGGATCTGTACCCACTGGACAAAAGGTAATCTTTGTGAAAGAAATAGCTAACAGATGAGTAATCAAATATAGGAAACAGTCAATTTATATGTCCTTTTATAGTATGGGTTGAAATTGAGTGGGATTTTCTTTTCTTAGCTGGTTGAAAATGTTTGCCAGAATTTCTAGGTTGATAGGTTTTGATGGAGACTCACCAATCCCTTTTCTTTGAACATTATTTCTAAGGTGAGGAAAATAAGCTTTAGAGGCTTTTGTCAAGAGTTTTTCAACTTCTTGTAGGTCTAATAAAGTATTTAAGGTTTGACTAGGTCTTTTTGTGAGGTTTCATGAAGCACAATGGGGCAAAAAATGTGTCTATGTCAAGGACAGTGTGGTAAAATGTGATTCCTGAGAGTGATACTGTGTAATACACAATGTTTGTTGGGATTTTATCCACCAGAGGTCTTGAACATGGTATGTACTTGAAAAAGCCCCCCTTGCACCTCCCACCTGATTATTCTCTTTGAGTAAACCCATTTCTAGGTCTGATTTCATATGGTTTTTGTTTGTACTGTATCTACACTCTACATGTATTTGTACTTTTTCTGCAGATCATGGCAGATGCATCAGCTGGTGTCAAACATGTCACTCTTGAGCTGGGAGGCAAGTCTCCCCTTCTCGTCTTTGCTGACTCTGACCTTGAAAATGCTGTTAAGGGAGCAATGATGGCTAACTTCCTTACACAAGGAGAGGTATAAAACTAAATTTTTTCAATTTTTTCATTATTTTTACAAAAATACTATTTTCCATGAACACAACTAGTGTTCTGTTATTAGTTCACGAGGCAAAGGGGTCTGCAAGGTGCATCTGTTTGCAATATAATGTAAATGGTATTTATTGATATACCACACATGATTCTCAAAGCACTGTCTAGTAAGGAATTATTTTTAAAATTTTTGTGTAGTTACTTATGTATGTTTTACTAATGTATTTGTTTGTTTCAACAGGTTTGTTCCAATGGAACTCGGGTATTTGTTGAAAGGAGCATCATGGATGAATTTCTGAGCCGAGTTGTGGAGCGCACTAAAAAAATCAGAGTAGGTGACCCCATGAACCCTGACACTCAGATGGGAGCATTGATCTCTGAGGAACATCTTCACAAAGTTCTTGATTATGTGGAATTAGGAAAGAAAGAGGTGAGACCATCTTATGAATAGCTTAGGGTACATTGATTTTAAAAGACTTTGGAAAAGAAAAAAAACTTCAAATAACTCCTAAATAATTCCTCTGGTATACTATAATATTTCCAATAGCAAATGAAATGCTTGCCAAAGCTATGGCTAATTGGCAAAGTGAGGAAGAAATTCTGGTTTCTCAGTGTGGAAGTCTATTTACTCTGTAAACTATGACAGGTCTTTAAAACACAAAAACTAACAATAAAGCATAGTCAATTTTTAGGGCGCCAAAATTCTCTGTGGAGGTGAACGCCTGAAACTGGAGGAACCCAGATTGGCCAATGGGTTTTACATGTCACCATGTGTGATGACTGACTGTTCAGACGATATGACAGTTATTAAGGAGGAGATATTTGGCCCTGTTATGACAGTGCTGCCATTTGACACTGAAGAAGAAGCTGTTAAGAGAGCAAACAACACTGACTTTGGTTTGGCTGCAGGAGTTTTTACAAAGTAAGAGTGCATTTGAGGGGTTGTGTCTGAGAGACGATACAATGGGGAAGTAGTTAGTCATTTGATCAGTGGGGTTGAGGACCCATTCATTCTCATTTCATAACCTCAGTGGTTGTATGTGTGGCCCCTGTGTCAGAGTCTACGCCTATAACCTTCATTTTTTTTTTTTGCCAGCTGTACCAGCGCTTAGCAACAAAGCAAAGCTTACATTGAGGGCCCCTCATTATTAGTGCTAAACCCTTGTAACACTCGCGCCAGCTCGCTTTGCTCGAGACCTCCTCGAAACTTCCTTGTGGATGAGGAAATGCCATCGTCGTAGCGCCAGCCAACGGCTAATTGGCAAAGAGTTACTCCCACACCCTTTCCTCACTTCTTATAAATCAACTTGTGTAGCAGATGGTTTTATGGTTCTATTAAAATGGAGGCGGTGGAGCGGCGAAAACCAACTGTGAAGCATCCAGGGGAGATACAAATTTTCCTTTCTCCATTCCCCTAATAGAATTTCTGGTCGCTTTTGTGGTGATGGCGCATCAACCCTTTAACTCCTAAGATCTGATTGTCAATTCTCCCCTCCAGTTGTTCAACATTCCCTTGTAAATTAGTTATGAGAACTTGTTGCTAAATCAAGATAGCAGCTTCTACCGGATGAGTTTGAATATTCTCATTACCTGTTTATTGGTTAATGTCTTGACATTATAGGGAGACGTTTCATGTTAATCCTTTCTGGGAGTACAGGGGTTAGACTCCCACAAATCTTCCAGCTGCACGGGCCATCTACATCGCCTTAATTTATCAATGTTTACTCTATGCCTATAAACTTAAATTACTGATTAAGCTCAAAACGGACTACCGAGAGAGAGAAACGAAATGCCAGATTTCATCCCGTTCCAGAGCAACCATTCAAAACTTTGCATGTAAAATTACGTGGACACGAAACTTTGCGTGTGCTCTCAAACGAAATCCTTCATATCTTTTTGCAGAGATCTCAATCGAGCTCATCGTGTTATTGCTAATCTTCAAGCAGGATCCTGTTGGATCAATAATTACAATTTAACACCGGTCGAGGTTCCTTTTGGTGGATACAAGAAGTCTGGCGTGGGTCGCGAACTGGGTGAAGACACCATTGAATATTACACGCAAGTTAAGTCAGTTTACGTAGAAATGGGGGATGTGGAGTCGCCGTTTTAACCAAATCAGGGCATCCGCCAGAGTCGTTGAACAGTTGAGTTGCACGATAGCTTGACTGCGGGTGGAAATTCCAAATACTACCCAAATACTGTTTTAAGCATTTCTCTAAAAGAGGAACCAAGTCAAAAGGGGAAAAATGAAAATTCTAATTCAAAGCCATGTGAATTTGCAGACGTCAGGATTTCATTCACAGTTGAAAAAATTATTAATGCATACTCCCCTACGATGGAAACACAAAAAAGAATCCTTTCACTTCCGTGGTAAAGATAATTCTCCCTTGTAACCACTACACAATTATCTTGTTAATTATTCAAAAGAATTTGGTGTTAAATCAACATTCCAGAACAGCACCCTCTGACTGAAGTTTTATGGAAAGTCATAGGACGAACTAACTCCCTCCGGTGAGGCATGTGGAGTGGGAGAGGAACAATTTATAACTAAATACTCTTAATGATCTGGCTATGGCTACTTAAGTTTGTAACCCGGCAACTGTTAATACTTGCAGATCAAGAAAATGATATACGGATGTCAATTAATAAGTTATTTTACTTCGAAATTATACAAAATAAAGCTCTGTTTTGATTTATTGAGCAAGCTGTTTTCGACCTTTTTTTCCAATTTAATGATATTATGTTACGCATACAGAACATGAGTCTATTCCGGTTTTTCTTGTTTCTGAAAAATAATTATATTAATTCTGTTTGTCTGAGTAATTAAAAATTTATATACTATCAAGGTCTTCTCAGTTTAATGAATTTCCAAAGCACAAATTCTGACTGTTCTCAGACTTTGTCAAAAAATTACTTTTCACCTTCAATATTTCCGCCATCAAACGCCCTATTTTTAATGGCCAAATTATTAAAACTTAGGTTTTCCATAGACTGTTGACTCCTTATCTCGTCTAAATCGGTCACTTTTACCACCATGGCGGGACTCCCATGTCCGGAATTTGCAGAAGACTCTGTTTCCTTGGGATTGTTCTCAGGAGCGAATCCTGCGAACAGAAAGTAGCCCAGGCCTGCTCCGACTATGACAGCAACCCCAAGGTACACTTGAAACGTCATAACTACCAGCATGAGGAGGTATCCCAGCACTACTTGCACGACGTGCATTATGGTTTGCACCAAATTATGGCATGTGCACATGTTCTGTCTAATAACGACAGAAAATTTAGTACTAGTTATAGTTCTCACTAGAGCTGCCCCCGCCCTACAGTACCATTTTCTTTTTTTTTTTTAGTTGGGCTTGTTGTTTACAGTTGTGTAATTTTTCTGTTATGCTGTTACGGAATTGCGGCTCAGTACTTTGGTGTTAGTAATTTTGCATCTCAAAATACTACAAGTGTACAAAATGTAGTTTTGCAAAGTGCTTGGGTTTTTTTTTTTTTTTTGCTGTGTGGTTTAACTTAGGATTTGTTTGTTCTTCATGATCAAGAAGAAGCAGAATGTAGGGACTTGGGTGAGTTTTAACATTGGAATGTTATAGGTGGCATTGGAGAACAATTTATAGACAGCATTGAAGAACAATTGATTATTATATAGTTACTAGACACAAAATTATACCTTAAGAGCGCCTACATTCTCTCTTCTCCAGTCTTCCTCTATACTAGGACAAATCTCGTGTCAAAGACGCCGATCCTAAAAGTCCTCGCGCGCGTGTCTTTTTACTGGCAGCCCATGACCATTTGCGGGAAAAACGTTGATACCTTGCGGCCGTGCAAGCGATCAAATCGAGATTTTTTCTGGTTATGATCTACCGAAAATACCCACATTCTCTCTTCTCCAGTCTTCCTCTATATTACACGGGGAGTCTTAAGGTGCCTCCTCGGGTTTTTGGCCCTCTGGGGCCAAAAACCCTGCGGGGGCAATTATTGTGCATTCTTTATTCCCCCCTCCCCCAACCTTGTGATGAAAATCCAATCGGCACGAAATACAAATCCACACCAGCAAATCACCGTCTCACCTGCAACCCCGTCGAGTTTTCCCACAGTATGTGATGTCTTTTCCACGACTGCTTTCCCTCGCATCTCTGCTATGTGTATTCATCAGCCTTGTTCTGAAGATTTTTAGGCCTTCATAGAGTACAGCCAAGAACAATACTGCAACACATGAGCCAATCAACACTGTAATTGGGAAGGGAAAGAAATGGGGAGTGTAAGCACTGGTCCATCGCCTTGTTAGAACGAAGGCCTGCGTAATGTACAACTACCCTCTTTACTTTTGTGGATTTCAGTTATAAGGCCACCAAAATAAAGCTTTTTGTCCATGAGTTGAGCGCATATGCCATCAGTGACGAGTGGAAATATAACATTAACAGAACTTGAACATGCTCATCTTAGGATCCAGTAGAGAATTTGATGTCTTCACATTCGTTTTTCTACTTTACGCAGCAATTCCCTCAAGTATTTCTTAAGTTTTATTCAAGCTTTCATTTTAACTCGGAAGCTTAGGAACATTGGAATAATCTGAAGTATATATCATCCCGTTTGCACCGAGATCATGTTGTTGGTGTATTAAGAGTGATATCGACCTAGAAACTCTATCGTAGATTTATCACTTTCACAATCGTTTCATTGCTTATCAATATACTTACCTTTCGTTGAAGTGATTTCCCAATGTTCAAACAAGACACTGAGGTCTCTCCTGAGATGGAACATCATCTTAAAATGGAAGCAAAACTTATACTTGAAATATTCTAAGACAATTAAATGCCAACTGTCTACCAGAGTGGACGTTGGAATTGAAATATGTGACTTGTTTTCGTGGCTTGATTGACCTTTGTCATAGGGAGAGGGAATATAAGAAACAAGATTGGGGTGAACAGAAAATAAACATCGGTCCAGATCACAGATGGCGTCAAAATGTGGTGAGAACAAAACAGTGGTACGTGAAGTTCAGCCAAGTGGGCCACTGGTGTTCTTACCATATTTGGACTACTTTTGTCTATTACTGAACAGACGCTCGGCATTAAAATGAAAACTATTTGTTTTATATGATGAAAAAGCAAAAGGTTTTTAATGCTGACGTCATCTATGGGACTGTCCTTTAGTAGATCATGAGTAATAACCAATCGAAATGGGTGTATAGTTCAGCTGAGCATGTATAAATAACTATAGCTCAAAGTGTCTTGTCCAGCCTCCCAATTTCAAGCCCTCTCAACACTGTGATGCCTTAATGATCAAGTGTTTGTAGAGTGACGGAAAAAAACGTTTTGTGTGTCAAAACTGAGTGGATCTGACTCAACACTTTAGTGTGATCGGTTCGAGAGGAAACCAAGACAGGAAAAGAGTGAAGCTTTATACACCACAAAGTGTCCGACAGATTGCATTCCTGTCTAGAAGTGGGAAAACAACAAGAAAAAAATGTTTTTTTTTTTTTACGGTCGCCAAAATCAGTTTTGTAAATAGTACGTCACACCAAAGTACCATCGGAAAACAAACAAACAAGAAAAGGAAACAAAAAGAGCAGGGAGAAATTAGGAAGTTTTTTGGAATTTCATAGTTCTGAATAAGAACCGACTTGCCAAGTATCGAGCTGGGAAAGCACCTTGATATACACCTCTAACAACTTTTCCATATTTCCAGTGCAGCTCCATGGTGCATTTCAAACAAAACTACTAAAGAGAACAGAACCATTCTAATTAAACTGGTTGATTATGTTCGTAATAACGGAAGATTTTTGCGCTTCTGCTCATTATTGCTTCCTACATAATAACTGCTCAGTTATTGAATGCGTAACTAATTTAAATATCGATGCCCCGGGGGATTGTTTAACCGAGCTAGGTCATCCATTGAAGCACGTATCAGACTGACCAGATGACCGCCACAAACAAAACAAAGTAAAGTTTCTATCGCAAGTACGTGCCTATTTTTAAAAATATATTGCGTTGTTCCGGTTTCGTGGGCGATATATATTTTTAACAAACAAACAATCACCAATATTTGGAATTAAAATCTTTGTAGATTAGCTATGTCAGAATCGCGCTGCAATTATCAACGTACCTCTCTCACAAACCCTCAGAAACAATGGTTTGTGTCTTCACACTTTGCGTCGAATAGCTCATTCAAGTCTTTGTTTTTTTAACAAGCCTGATCTTGTTCTGATTAAATGTTATTTGTTCATTTACAATTTACACGAAAGGCATTCATATTGGCTTTTACGTCTTAATTATCTTTTTGCCTTTGTAGACCAACGAGGTCTTCATTCGCATATTGTTTTCGACAAAATACTTTGGCAAACGAGTGGCCTTGTTAACTTTCGAAATTCTCTTGTCAGAAAACTTAACCATTGTTAAACAAAGTGGATTGATTTGAGGATCCTTTCCTTGATCTATTTAAAAAAAAGTATGTTTTCTACTGCAAGGTTATCAAGTCATTAGTAATATACTTAAAACACTGTAAACGGAGGAATGGGCTATTAAACAAGAAAAAAAAACCCTTTAAACAAAAGCTTAAGCATGGCAGCTAACCAAACAACTTTGTTCTATATAAGCGTGCACAAAAATAGTAATATAAAACAGCCATACTTGATACGAGAGCTTTATTTTTTACCCTGATTTTGATATACGCTTCCTCTTTCTCGCATACTAAACTTTCCTGATATCGACCTCTCTTTTCGCGTCCCAACTGCTTTTCTGGTATTTGTACTTTCAGAGAAGTAGGAAGCTTTTTTTATGCGCCATTTCAGAGCAGCAGGACTTTAACAAGGGTCGGTTAAAGACAAACCTCTAACTTAGAAATGAAAGAAGTGGTCGCAGAGGTAACGATCACTTTATTATGTCCATGCTAGCGTGTGGAAATATTCCCAATAGAAATGAAGTAAAGAAATTACGCATGAAACTAACTTGTGATTGTGCGTTCCGGAATAAGTCCAAAAGGAGCAGCCGGAATAAAGTAACTGCTATTTAGATCTTGTGATGAAACTGTGATAACCTTCTTTGAAATAGTTCCTTCAACCGCGTGAAGTCTATTTTCTCTTCAGTGCTCACGAAACCGAGAATCTCCGTATTATATAGCAATTTAGACATTATATGAAAAGCGCAAACATAGCAGTGGCCTCATTATTTTCAGTAAGGCTCTTTCTCGGAGGGCCTGGCTTATCAAATTGAAATTGTTTGAGAAAATTTTTAAGAAAGTAGTTTAACAATATGAAGTAAAAGCTAGCCGTTGATAACTCCTTACCACATGCCCGGCCATTTCCCCGCTATGATCACCGTGGTTTGAGCTTCCTCCGTGATGATCCATGGCTGCGGTAGACGCGTGTGTTGTCAGCATTGGACGTTCACCGCCGTGCATTCCGTCCCCACCGTGCGAATGACCGCCGTGAGACATTTTGAATTTCGAAATCGTCAGAAGAGCGCTAATGTATCACAAGTAGACAATATTCATCGGAGACTGAGCAGCTTATGAATAAATGCTTCGCAGTAAAAAGCTCTTATGATTATATGTTATGAACCTCCTTAATTTTCTCAAGTGCGTCATATATTCGCATACAAATAGACTACTTCATTTCTGTCATCTGATTGGTTCGATGCACTTATGAAACAATGGCTTCAAGTTGTTCCTCCGGCATGTTTACTAGACCAACACGAACCACTACAGTGGGTTTCTATAATTGACCTCCTCTTCAGCTTTCTTGCGTGAATCTATTCACGTGCAATATAACCTTCAACTTATGCAGATTCACGTTCTTCAATGAAAAACTTTTTTTAAAAATTTTAATTGGAAAATCGGTTCCAAATGAAACAGAGTCACGGAATGATTTGTAATATTTTAACAACTACATAAAAAACTTCGGATGAGAGAAAGTACATTATCCTTCTTTTGACCCTTAGGAGGACACCTTCAGGTATTCCTGAAAGGAAAATGAAGATTTGTTCCTGTTATTCATAAAAACAAAGTACCAGTCATTATGTCCGAGCTTCAATAAAAGCCGAAAAAAAAAAAAAAAAAACGGAAAACGTTGAGTAAAGGAAACATGTTTCAGAAGGATGACTAAACGGTTCCATATTGAAGAGATATGATGAATTCAGCATTTTTACAACACATTTCGTACACCACATGGTGGATGGCCATTCTGAAATCCCAGCTGATTTTAAGCACAGCCGCGAAAGATGTGTACTATTTGTTTAGAACTCTTAAGAAATTTGGTGGACATCTGTCACGACCACGGCAAAAAAACAATGCGATACCCAAAGACAATTCATAACTTTTTTTTAATTTTAATAACCGAATCGGTTCCAAATGAGTCACGGACTGATTCGTAATATTTTGACAACTACATGAAAAAATTTAATCAGTCCGGATGAGAAAAAGTTGATTATCCTTCTTTTGACCCTTAGGAAGACAACTTCAGGTATTCCTGAAAGGGAAATGGACATTCGTTCCTGTTATTCATCAAAACAAAGTACCAGTCATTACGTCTAAGCTTCAATAAAAGCCGAAAAAAAAACCAAAAACTTTGACTAAAGGAAACATGTTTCAGAAGGATGACTAGACGGTTACATATCGAAGAGATATGATGAATTCAGCATTTTTACAAGACATTTCGTACACCATATGGTGGATGGCCATTCTGAAATCCCCACCTGATTTTAAGCAGAGCCGCGAAAGACGTGTGGTATTCATTTAAAACTCTTAATAAATTTGGTGGACATCTGTCACGACCACGGCAAAAAGACGCAATGTGAGACTCAAAGACAATTCGACCCTCAGAACTTCCGATCTCGAGGTTAGATTATATTTAAGAGAAAAAATAACTTGTTGCAAAAAGATCATCCACAACGGTACCTCTCTTATCTATGTCGAGTTATTTAAACACTAAGTTCTTTAGGAACCTTGTTTAGTCTATGTGTACGACATTTAAATTAAGATTTTAATTTCTTACCAGAATAACCATAGGCTCTCTCTTTGGCTTATGTCACGTAACAGCTCTATACTGTACGTACGACGTCACAAATTTCTGAATGCGCTTCTCCTGAAATGAAAAGTACATGAATTAACAAGACGTGATTACTTAAAAAAGAAAAATGTGTCTCGGTCTTGTTATGAACGTGGAACAATGAGAAAAAATTCGGAGTCCCCATGAAGAATCTAACGTCAAACCTTCAGATTCCAAAGACTACGATAAGCTAGGCCATTACTACATTCACATGTGACACCAGTTGCGCATATTCACTTAAGTTCCAAAAAGTGACTATCATTCGAGTAAAAGGGAGAAGGACTTCTTAGCTGATATTGTGCTCGAGATATATTTTCGTTAATCTTTTCTCACTTTTTTTTATTTTGTTCTTTTTTTCAAACATTTTCTTTTATATTCTCGTCGTTTATCCAAAAAAACAGCGTCGGTAATGTTAACATAGGAAGAGATGAAACGAGTTAGATGTAAAGGAATTTATTTCAAATATTCAAGGGGTTGCAATTCGTCTTTGATCAATGCTGTAAAGAGTGAAAATGATGAGGTTTTATCAGTCTAATGTCAACGACTCACCTTTTACGTCATCTGTAGAAGTTGAAAAACGGAAAGATAAGTGATATAACCAGTGCTGCACGGCACAACAGATGCACAAGAACACCACACAACAAAAAAACACCGATGGAAGGTACAAGTCCTGTTGAGAGAGAACCGTCCATCTGATTAATGATCAAAAAATACAAGTTAATTCCCTTAAAAATATTTTTTTCTCACTGTCTAGATATATGACAAACATTACAGCTATTTCCGTAAAATTCGTGCCTCTGACTTTAGTTTCACGTTTAAACCACTTTGCAAAACGTTTATAACGTATTTGCTTCAAGTACATCGGGGCACAAATGGCAATATTATTAAGGGAACCTTCCTCTCTGCTAGGGGATCATCTTTAGACAAAGATTTAGGTAACCACCACAACGTGGAGAAAGGCATGGACTCTAACTCTAATCGTTCGAGCAGACTCTTGTTATCATCGCATCAGCACGAGTGTTTCTTCGTCCGCGGGAAAGTATGAGCAACGCGATCCGACGAGAGGACTACACGGGGTCTGGTACTGACAATGAGTGCCAAACCCCCGGTGAATCTCTCCCCGACTTGTTTCAAATCTTTCCGCGAGTGGAGAAAGCGTGTCAGGCAGCGCTAACGACCCAGTTGATGATGAATTTTAAATCTGTGCACACGTAACTCTCTCTCACATTGAACCGTTGGATTTTAAAATTATGAGATATTTGAGTAGCTCTGAGGTCACAGAATTCACGTGTCACGGTTACAGTTTACGCTATTCTCTGATCAGATGAAAGCGGTCGCTATTTAAGGAACCAAATTAGAAAATTTTCCGTCAACAGCATTTCAGTCTCTCTCTATACTTTCTACAAAACCACCTGCACATAGCTTGATGCTAGTGTAACCGGTAGATAATCTCGGATTTATGTAGATTGAGCAACGCGAGCCGGAAAATTTGCCTTAAACAACAATCCAGTCTTTAGATTTTGTTAAATTAAAAAAATACCTGCGCACAGCTTGATGCGAATGCAATCGGTCGATAACCGCAGATCTGTGTTGATTGAAAAACAACTAGCTGATTCATTGCAGAGCGCGCAAACAAACCTGAACTAGAAGAGTGATGACAATAAGGTTTAAAGGAACACGAAATATGTTCATGACAGTAGCACGAGCTGAAAATAAAGAAAAAACATGACAGTCAAATTTTGGGAAAAGATTCTTAAACTCCACACCACAAGTCAAGAAAAGAATTAACATCGAGTTTGTTACTTGAGCCAAATATCTCCCTCCGACGAAATTTTTATTGAATATCTTTCCTTCCGGGTTCCCAACACATACATCATTCCATCAAGATGCTTTACCTATTTAATTATGATTCTCTAAAGTCAAACTCAGAAATAATTAAAAAAAAAAGCTTCCAAAAGTTAAGATAAATAACAATTACCTGATTCAGGGACGTATTTACTTCTCAGCACTCCCATAGCTGGCCAGAAGACTCCTTCAAGAAAAAAAAAGGCAACAAACTATGACATCATAGCTCAGCGAAACATACATAAATTGCCATTTTAATGAATTGTGGCAAGCTTAGTGGTATCCTTCTAATTAAAAATAATGGGCTGTTTTTCTTTGCAGTGTCAAGGAAACCACAACCAAATTAATGATAATGGCCAATCAAAATAAGGAAAAATTTCAAAGGCCAATGAAAACTCGCAGTGAATTCAAGCAATCAGCCGCGAGCAGACGCGAAGGACTAAGTACTTAGCTCTGCATCTGATTGGTCGAGAGGGCGGCACGAGTTTTTCTTCATTTTATGGAACATGGGGAAGAAAAACCTATTCCTGATTAGCTTAGAAAGAAAAGACAAGACAAACAAAACAAAAAGAAAAACACAAGATCCTTGTTGTGCTTAAAGCACCACAAGCATGCTTGTTATGGGAGAGAAATACTTTTTTGGGGTACTGAGTTGGGTCAGGTTTTGATGGTAGGGTACAGTACCCTTCTCAGTTTTTGCCTGTTAGAGTTTATCCATTGTAAATTTTACCATTTCTCCACAAACCAGAAGCCGAGTGGAGATAAAACTTGATTTTTCTTTTATTTTTAAGTTGAGTTACATCAATATCTTACCAACACAAAACTCAAACACCAAGAATCCAACAAAAACAACAGATTGGTTCTACATGATGGAAATGAAAAGAAACTTGAAATCTTACAGAAATCATACAATTAAAAGTAAGAATACAATTTCCATAAACTCCAGGCAAGAAGGTACCCAACGACAAGGGCAAGTGAGGACCCTTTCATTTCTAGTAACAGAGTAACACATAGAGAATGTGTTGATTTTAACAAGACACCATTCAACATGGCATGAAGAAACATTACTTTTCAATAAAAGAAATCACTGCAACTTACTTGAATAATTTGAGGTAACATTATTTTGTTAGGCTGGACAACAGAACCAGATTTATTCTGGCAGCAAGCATACATGTCAGCTACACAAACATTTATCAACAATTGTCCCAAAACACACGAGGCAATTTTGCTATCTTAAGCCTTTTTTTGGTATCTTTGATACTCAATTACTTTTGGGCTAAACCTTCCTGCTTTTAAAAAAATTTCCTGAATATATTGAAGATTTGGGGTATAAAAAATAAAATTTAACTCATAAATTCACGAGCCTCTTACATGTAGATGTAAGTAGTGAGGAGGGAATTTAAGATAACAAAAAAGTCAACACCTCTTAACAGTTCTTTAACCCTTTCACTCCCAAGATCTAATTAGTAATTCTCCTTACTATCTGCCGTACAATTCTTATGATGTTAGTTCAGAGAATTTGGTATTGGATCAACTAATAATCCCATAATTGATATTCTTCTCTATTCTCATCACTTGCCTGCTTGATATTGTATTGATATTGTAAGGAGAAATTCTGTCTTGGTCACTTGTGGGAGTGAAAGGGTTAACAGCTTGCCTTCAATCAAGGTTGGTTCTCCACTTACAGGTTACACTACTCTGAACTGTAAACAAACCTTTGAAAAAACTATAGGAGTGATCAACGACAGGGCTGCCATTCCAAATACAGGTCTGTGGAGAAATGTGTTACACCTTAATCCATGCAACTCTTGCTAGTGTCCACCTCAAACTGGTTCTTAGAAATAATGCAACTGGTATACATATACATCTGTATTACATACTATTGAATAATTTATTACAACATCTCTTAAGGCTTTTTCATTTCCATCACACTCTGCTGAATTATTCACCACCTTTTTGTTTTACTTGAACTTTAAACTATGAAGTTTTCAAACCTTTCAATCATATTGACACATTCAGCCTTCAAGGGTCACTAGCATCTTAAACTTTTAACTCCAAAGATCTGATTATTAATTCTCCTCTCTACCTACTACACATTTCCTTGTATATCAATTAGAAGAATTTGGTTTTGGATCAAGATAACTTCTACCTGATAAGTTTGAGATTTCTCGTTACCTGTTTGATGGATAATTCATGAATAATAAAAGGAAAGTTACCTTTTTACCACTTCTGAGAGTTAAAGGGTTACAGACCCCTATATAGAAGTTTTACTGAGGTGGATCTCAACCTAAGTATTGTAATGCTTAACCAAAAGGTAGCTAGCAAGCAGCCCATCATTATCAACACTGCAGGAAAGTATTTCTCTGCCTGCAGGTAGATTTGGAAAGAGTCAAGGAGAGGTTTAAGAGGGGTCTGGCCCTATTTCCCCTGGCAGGCCTCCCCCCAGCTTGCATTATTCAAGGCCTCATACTTTCAAGAAACAATTATGCCAAGCAGTAATAATAAAGGTTTCTCACAAGCTAAACCAAGATCCAATTGTTAATTCTCCTGTCAAGCTGCTACACATTTCCTTGTGAATCATTTAGAAGAATTTGGTGCTGGATCAAGATAACTTCAACCTGATAAGTTTGAGATTTCCCATGACCTTTTTGGTGTATAATTCATGGATAATATATGGAGAAGTTACCTGTTTACCACTTCTGGGAGATAAAGGGTTACAGACCCCTATATAATAGGTTTAGTGAGGTGGGTCTCAAGCACAGAGGCTAAACCAAAAGTAGTACTGGAAACAATTCTACTGTGCACTGTACCTCAAAAATGACTCCACAGAAGTTACTCTAGAGAGTAACTTAAAGACATGTGAACCAAGCATTACAGACACCTAGAACAACAAAAAACGTTTTTTACATAAAAAAAGTATTTTTGGAGTGTGAATTCTCACCTCATTTAACCACACCAAATGAAATCCCACACAAGTTATTCATGATACAGAAACTGAAAATTAGGGGTAGGATGAAATTCTTCAAATTTGAGCATTTTTTAATTTTTGTATTGGAGCAGTCTGTGCTTTTTTCCTCTCTTTCACAACTCATAATCACACAAAAATTTCTTATTGGTCTAATATAAAATTTTTCCTAACAGTTACATCCATTAATTCTTTACTTTACCATGAAAGAAGCAAATATCCATCCATGTGGAATGTTGTCTTGGTCAACATTATTTATGCCTACTCCTGAATCTAAAAATTCTCAAAACAATGCACAGAGTAAAAATGACAGCTGTTTTAAATCTTGTGATTGTGTTATATCATTTAATTTTTATTGTATTACAGTAACTCTAAAGAGGGAGACCTAGTAACCTAATGATTAATGCACTGGACTCTGGTTAGAGAAGACCGGTCTCAAGACTTTGTTGGATCAGCATGTTGTGTTCTTTGGCAAAACACTTTACTTTTGCAGTGCCTCTCTCCATTCAGATAAAATTCTGGGGGGGGGGGGGTAACCTTGCAATGGACTATTATTCCATCCAAGGGGGAGTAGCAATACTCCTGGTCTCTTCATGCTAAGGAAACTGAGATAAGCTCTGGCTGGGTGGGCCACTTAGCTCGAGTACAGACTTTCTCGGAAATGTAATCTTTTCCCCACCCCCTCCCCAACAGATAAGTATTAGTCATATTTATGAGATAACTTACCAGGAGTGAGAGCTGGAGTCCATTCTAACACAAAAGAGTACATCGATCCCTCAAACAAAGACTGTATCAGTCCGAGGCAAAAAACTTTTGGATCTGATAACAAAGAAGATTTGATGACAACTCACAACCAAATGAATGATAAATCATACAACAGAGAGAACCATACGAGTGAATCTTAAATTCATCTTCTTTTACTGACCCTGTCTAATAACTTGCATTCCTTGCCAAATTACAGAGAGCCTTGTATCACTGCTTATATTTCCATAGTTTTCTGTCCAACAGCAACAGATAATTCCACTTGTAAGGACCAGCAGTACAAATGACAGACTAAATGGAGCTCTGCAATGTGAACAGATATCTTTATCATTAAACTGTTCAGAGCTTAATGTGATTTAGGACAATAATTGTAATACATGTACATGTGGCTGCTGAAGCTTGACAGCAGTATAAAACATCACCATTACTTTTATCACTGAGCAATGACAGAGAGCAAAGCAATGTTATGTGGGCTTAACTACAATCAGCAATTATCAGTCAGAATGAAAATACTAAGCTTAACCCTTTAACCCTAAGAGTGACTAGCATCTAATTTCTCCCTACAATATCATGCCTGAATCACACATTAAGGTCATGAGAATAATAGAAATGATCAACAACTACAGAAGCTCTGGATCGTTAAGCTAATTCTCCTTGTCAGCACCTAAGGAAATGTGTAGAGAACCGTATGGAGACTATTTGCACTGATGTTAGGGTGTAAAAGGTTAATACAGAGCACATAATCCTACAGTTCTACACCACTGTACAGCAATTTCAATTACAGACTGATTGAAAATATACTGGTAACCAATAAAAAGACTGGCAAAATAAAAACTTTGTAAGGGAGGCTGATCAAAAATAATAAATACCAGCAACACAATAAGAACTTAATCTTTAAGTCATTTGACTATTTGGATACAAAATCCAGAATCTGGAAAAACACATAGACCATAAAAGTACAGGTAGGACAAGCTCAAAAAAAGTACAGCCCAAACAAATTTTCGGTGGAAAAACCTTGATTTTTCTGACCACACCCCACAGGAAACCCTTCTGGCTACTCCCAGCTTGATAAAGGTGAGGTATGCAATCAACTTGCCATAGTGTGCCAAACCTTATCCAGACAGCTGTGGTATGAGGTAATGAGGAGTATTCTTACTGTCCCTGATTCTTAGTTAAGAGGCTTTAGTCCATCCAGGTTACCCCACCCTCCCCCTCCCCTAGACCAGCGTTATGTCAGGCTTCCTTGATAGTCTCCTGGTTCCCATTTAGACTCCTGAGTGGAGAGAGAGGTACTAACCCCCCCAACAACCTCACAACCCCCCCCTCAGATGTCAAGCCCAGACATTGGACCTGGAGTCCAACAGACTTACTGTTAAGCTTCTGAGATAAACTTACATAAAACCAAAATGACTCGCAAAGACTTGAGCAACCAGGCCTGAGACAATGGCAACCAAGGAGTTCCCCAGAAAGGTATTTGAAAACAAGTCACTAAGCAAATCTTTACTAAATCCTCGCTGAAACAAAATGGATACTAAATCAGGTTACTCCTCTATATGTCTCGTTAAGAAATAAAAAGTTACATTTTGAGTCACAATCAATATTTTCTTTTCTGAAAGGGGTGAGGGGGTGAGGGGGTGAGGGGGTGAGGGGGTGAGGGGGTGAGGGGGTAAGGATTTCCTTGAGCATAGTGTAATTTTCCCACATATGCCAAATCACTTAGATTTTCTGGGAGTCTCTCAGATAGCTTGGATGAATCTTCCAGTCTCCTGGGTAGCTTTATAAATCTCCTACTTCAGTGACTCTGGACATCAGTATCAAGTGAATTCAACCTTTATTAGAAAGTTTCAAGTTTTTCATTAAAGGATGGCCTGGTTTCATTATTAGATAGGGTGCATTCACATTAGTTCCTTAAATTTGCAAAGAGACACCAGGACACAGACCCACAGTTTAATAATCACAGCCGAAAAGATTTCAAATATGATTCTATTTAGACTTACATTCAGACAAAAATTCCCAACAATACCTTGTCATGTTCACAGACTACCCATGATTCAAAAGCACTAAACAAAATGGATGTCGCCATTCCACCGGCTACACGACCAACCAACAACGCCCAGTAACTGGGTACATGCTGAAAAAATTAGATTATAACAATCCCCCTTAATAATAAGTATAATTGTGAGGTGCAATAAACTTTAATGAAATAAACTGTAAGGTCTCCATACTTGTTACGGTGACAAAATATTATTAATGATTGACAATGATCACAAACAATGTAATTGACACTTTTAATTGTTTCATATGTCAAGTTCATTAGGTTTCAGTTCAGTTCAGTTTTTACACGTGTTTGCTAACCAGTTTTATAAAAGTTACACCAAATGATCAATTTAACGGGAAACTGGTGACAGAAGTAAGTTTCAATTAGTTTAGCTTGTACTGTCGGTTTATTATCCACTTTTATAATCGGTGTTGTAAATACTCGAATGTTTCATATTATATTGCTTAATTGTATGTTTCAGATCAAATAATTCCTTCAAATAAACTTGTTGATTATATGATTGATGGTTTCCTGGCGTTTTTGTGTCAATTATCCAATGGTCCACTACTGTTTGTGAGATTTAGATTTAAGATTAAGGTTATTGGCCTGTTAAGTTACCAAGACTTTTTGACAAATCAACTCCACAGCATTTCCATTTGCATCAAATGCCCAAGCCATTCTACCACTCTCTATCCTGCTGTGTGAGAGGTTGACAGTTCAAGCTTCAAACCGACAAACCAACACTCAGGGTCTTACAATAATTGTGGGGAATGCACTGCCTTTGCTGTGACATCTGCCAATAGCTAGTTATTCTAGTTTTCTCAGATTAGGACAATAAACCATTGACCCCATCTCTGACCCCTTCTCTGTACTGGTTAGCAGGGGACATATAAGAACCCACTTACTTCTCCAGGAATGGGGAATATGGCTCCCAGTGTTGTAGTCTGAGGCCTTGTTATTGTTTATGCAGGCCTCCATTCAGCCAGCTTTTGGGCTGAACTGCGCCATCATGTCTAATTATGGCAAATAAGTAAATAAAGTATCCTTAATAAAATTGGTTTCACCAAGCCAATGTCGCCTTACCTTTGACAGGCAATCCACTCCATACAACACTCCATAAAGAATACAATTAAATTTTCTTCCTCTGTAAACGAAAATATAGAATTTCACTAAGTCTCCACAAGCAATATTTACCCTACTCTTCAAAGAGCAGGAAAAACTGACAGCTGCACTAGCTAATAATGTTTGCTTCCTTGTGTGTTTTGATATGGAAAAGTTCAGGCATAATAACAAACTATTCTTTATACGTGTCAAGACGACAAAATATGAATAATGTGGGTAAACCAGAATTACAAACTCACAGTCTATCAGCAAACGAGCCCACAACTGTACCAAAAACCATGGACGAACCAAATCCTACCACAAAAAGCTGGTTGATTTGCTTGGATGTCATTCCATAACTGGAAAATAATGCGTAGACATGTGGACCCTGCAGCCAGTCAGCTCCTAAAATCAGAATTCAAATTGTTGACTACTGAACCAAAAAATAATTAAAAATGAGCATCACTTTTGACCCATAGTTAGCTTACAGTCATATATTGATAATAATTGATCAATTTCTTTCCGATAATCAGATTTTTTTTGATCGGTTAGGAGGATAGGATACTTAAAATACAAAATTGTCTAATTTTCTGGTAAACCATAAGCTACAGACTGTGTACATGCAAACATTTTAACTTAATCCACAAGGAACTGCAAAATTCCATTTTATGCTCGTTGTACAATTTACGACAAATTTAAAATCGAATTCCTTTGTCTCACACGCCATTTTGTCTTTCTACTCGCACTCAACGACCTCCAGCTGATCTTTAACCCTCTTGCTTACTTCTATGTGACCGGAAGTCCGTATGCACACGGTTCGCGCCCTAGACATTATTTCCTACCTAAACAACTGGGTAAAACGCACAGGTTTACATACATACAAGTATACACTTTCAGTGGCGGCCAGATGTTTGTTGGCCCTCAGTCTGCAAATTTTTCAGAAATTTTGCCTCATATTCTGGAAACTTTGTAAGGATGAGCAACACGCCATTAGCCGCCATGTCGTTATTTGTCTCCATGCTTGTTTTGAAGTTACCAGTCTCCCAGCCCTTTCCCAGCACTAGCGCCCTTGGGGTCATCTATTATCGCGTCTCCCATAGCGTCTAAGATGAATTGACAGTAGAGGCTTTTCGTCATTTAAAGTCCGTCGTAAACGCTTTCCAGAATGGATTTTGTTTAAACGACTTTCCCGAATTTGAAGTAAATGTAGACGAATATAATCAGAAATTTTCGGGAACGATGACACCAGCAGAATCTGTGTTACTAGTCTTTTGGATCAACGAACATAATGAGTCAAAAAACAAAAAGGTTTTGGGGTGACCTCTTTTTTTTTTTGTCTTTTTTTTTCTTTTAATTTCCTGAATAGTGACAAAGCCTTTCAATGTGAAACTGAACAAACAAACAAACAAAATAAAAAAAAACAACAAAAATAGAATATGGAAACTTCTTTGTTGATCTTTCTCCCAAGATTATTAGATTACATCAGACTTGCATCAGAGATGTGTTTGAAAGATTTGTGAAAAAAATTTAATGGCGAATTACTTGCCTATGGCATCCCTCAGGGTACCTGTTGCTAAACTGTTGGTAATAGATCACCCTATTGCAGTAAATAGCCGATACTGGTTCAATTTCGGTTGTATCTTTCAAAACAATTGCTAAAAATCAATAGTAAGCAAATTTATTGTCATATTCATTAGCGTAGACGTATTACTTGGTAATAATTTCGTGTTTTGGTTTCAATCGCTACAGAAGCTGGACAACGGGTGACCATGACTTGAAGTCAACCCTACCCAACCGCGGAAAAGGTAAAGGGAAAATTAGTTCCCCTCTTGAAGCCCCTTTCTCCTCACAAAAATAAACAGTTGTCATCTATCAGAATAATATTTCAAAGCATGATTAGCGCAAAAATACATTTTTTCACCTTGTGCCATCAGGTAAACAATCAGGTACATGCGCTGGAATCTTCGAAATGGTCGCCCATCGTTACTTTGCACCGGCTGTTGTTTCGCGAAAGACGTAAGTAAATATAAAAGAATACAAAAGACTGACAAAAACAAAAATGATGCTTCGTATATAAACATCCTTTAGCTCAGCTCCTTTCCTTTAGTTCTCATCTAGAGGGGCATCATTCCAAGATACTGAAAAATTCTCTTGAAAAGTCTCTTGTGCCTCAACAGAAAGTGAATTGCGACTGGTAGATCGAACGGTTTAGCCACCAGAAAACACTTGCAAGGTTACTGTTACGACATTAATTTTTTTCAGGCACAGCCGAATCTGTATTAAGCAACACCGTTTTAAGCGGTCACGCCGTATTAAGCGGTCGATTTTCGAAGTCCCGAAATTTTTTCCCCTTAATTATTGTTATTTTTAGCTCTATCAAGCAGTCACCTCTATTAAGCGGTCGTGGTCACCCTTTGCTGAGTCCTAATGGCCTGTTTGTATTGTTCTCCACCTGTATCGAACGGTCTCTTAAAGAGCAACTACTTAAATAAAAATCCATAATCAGTTATAGGTATTTTTGTACACTGAGTCATTAATATAGGCAAATATGGCGTTTTTGGTGGTTTTATTTTTTATAATACTCCTATTCTGTGAAACCTGTATTAGCGGTCATTCCCCGTGGGCGATCGTGGGCGATCGTGGGCGATCGTAGGTTCGACTGTACTTGTATTTTATAATTAAGAAATAAGCCTCCAAAGCTACCGAGGTAGGGATGAAGAGTCCTGGGGACAAGTTTATATCCCACGCGCGTTACATCTGCGCTGACGTTCGATTAAATTCAATTCAATTTTGACGTCATCAAGACAGGATAAATTCAAAATGCTAAGAAAGGACTATGATGTCTGTATGACAAAGATTTAGTTCTCAGGTAAAAGAGATACTTTGATTCGTTGTTGTTTATCTGTTTATCAATACTCATAGAGAGAAGTAGAATAGAAGGTCAGTTATGAAGTTTATTTGGGTAGTGCAGCAAGTCAGTGATACGAAACAGACCCTCGACCAGATACCGTATTTGTGTTGTGTTCTTCCAGCCCCTTTGCAAGGTTTCAAAGTCTAATTACACTGGTAAAGAATCAATTTCTAGATGCGCAAGATTCCACATTCAAATAATCAGATTGCAGAGTTCAAAATGTAGTCTTTTTTAAAAATTAAGTATTCATTAGAGTTTATCTTATAACAAATTCTATTTTGTCTGGTCTCGCCGCTAAGACGTCTTACAGTAACTCGATCCCTTCAGGAAATCTGAGAACCTCGTGTGGAAGGTTAAAAAAATCCCGAAGGATATCTTTTTTATAAAGCGTAATAGGTAAACATAAATTGGAACCAACTAAAGAATGCGAGGGACTGTTTTTCCTAAAGCCTCGTGTTTCTGACTACTTTCAAAAATTACTGTTTGCTCTCCCGCTTTTCTACGTTTGGAAGTCTAAATTAGTCATTGATATTACCCTGACAAATGATTGACTTCTAGACACAACATTTCATATTCAAATAGTCGGATCGTACCGCTCAAAATTTAATATCTATTAATCTAGCGCTCCGAAAGGCTTGCTCCTTGAGTGCAATCAGCCATCTTACATTCTCGGTCAAAATATTTCCAGTCTTTTTTTCCATCATTCCTTTACGTGACCACGCAATCAATCCTCATGCATGAACGTCATTTTCCCTTGGATTACAAGGTTGAGAGATTTTGATAGCATTCATTGAATAGCCAGATGAGAATTCATCAATTCGCTTTCACTACCTACTTTTACAAATTGTAACGCTGCTCTTTTGCGTAGGAACCCTCCAATTGAAAATAAATTAGTCAACCTTTTCAGTTATTATGGTTGTATTTTTATTTCTTGTCATAGGAGCTTTAGCAATGACAAAATCGAAACCACTGCCGATCGCTTACAAAGTTTTTTACCTGAATAGAATTGAATGCAGCTCGCTTAGCTATTGATTACTAATTTCTAAAAAAATTTTACTCCTCAAAGGTTATGGCAAGTCGTGATCAAGGGACTGTTAGTGAAAACAAAATTCACACAAGAATCAGATTCCATTTGCCAGACGACAAACCAAAGACTATGTTAAATAACAATTGGCAGAAACAGCAGCCAGTGAACAAACGATCTACTCGTCTATCTTGGCTGCTCAGATTCTTCAGGCGAAGACCACTGACTGCTCTATTTGTGAGCACTGCTATTCTGGCAGGCTCTGTCCCTTGTATGCTATTTCTTGGATTCGTTTTCGTCACTTTTATCGTTTCGTTTGTTGTGTTCGTAATAGCGGAGTCCTCTTTGGTTGGCGCGGGACTCTTTGCCTTAGTCTTAGTCCTCTCTGTGCCCTTGTGTTGCGCGGCAGCCTCGACTGCATGTTTACTTGCCTGTTGGTGGGCTGTCGGTTATCTCCAGGATTCTCTCTCCAATATGGTGGAGCCTGCTGAAACGATTTTTCATTACTTGGTGGGTGTCTATGTTCCTCGCAAGATAAGGAACTTAATTTATGCCTTCTAAAACCTGTGAGAAATGACTGAGAAGGACATGAGAGAATAATCCTCCCTGGCTGAGATTATGGGAAAATAAAACCTCTGCTGAGAGACGTTATGTGACAAGTGCACCAAATTGATAATTTTGTAGCAGGGTGACTCGATTAAGTCTTTGTCGACTATAGCCTGTAACAGAATGACGGGAAATAAAGAGGACGAGAGCACCTTTCCTCTGCGGGCAGTAATTGAACTAAAGCTGCGTAATCAAATTTAAGAGAATTTCATTCGTTTCCAAGCATAGTCGAGATATTTAATCTGAAGTTCTGTAGGGAAAAAAGAGCTTAAACTTAAATACCGAAACTTACGTAGGTTTGCCATTTACGTTTTTCAGCCTCGCATACGTTTTCTTTCGGGAACGAACCTCAACTTACGATGGAACTGTAAGGAATCGGATATAAGGCAGGGAATATTTGCCTTTTTTTAAAAAAAAAAAAAAACATCCAATGGTTGAAAACCTGTTTTAAGGGATATGGCCTGAATACTCCACACAGAAACAAACAAGCAAGCAAACATATAATTTTACAATTTAGGTCGCCCAGAGATTTGTTTATTCGTCCATTTATTTATTAGAAGTAACAGCCTCTCCTGAAGCAATTATATCTTTTGGAACTAATGTCATTGAGGTCAGTTTCATAAAGTTATGTTATATTTGAAGCTCTCAGCCCTGTCGTATACTTTTACTGAATCATCGATCATGGAATCGGTTCTCCACGGCTGAAACATAACAAAACATGTCATTGGTACAGTGACGCTTTGATATTAAATCATCAAAGGATCTAGAAAACCTGTTTTGCAAATAGGTCACAAATGCGAACGCACAGAAATAAATGCGTGAACTTCCGTAACGCAAATGCAAACGTAAGCGCCGACTTAAGAAATAGAAATAATTTCATTTTCTGGCGCTTGGATTTTTTTTTTGTACATGTATTGTCTTGCACGGGTAATTTTCAAGTTACAACAGATTGAGGTGTTTAAATAGCCTCAGACCCAAACAATGTTTATCAAGAAGGAAGGTTGCAGAAGTTAACAAACAAGTAAATGACTGGATGGATAATTGTATAGATGGATGAGGAAACGAACAGACAGACGAACGGTTGGAGGGTGGTTTGATTTATGGATTGATCAGAAATTTATTGATTGGTGATTGACTCATTAATTGATTTATATCCCGACTGATCAATCGATTGATAGAGAAAAAGAAAGGAGGCGAGTCAACGAACACGCTAAATCTTATGTGAGGCTGGCTCTCAGTTCGAAGATTACTGTGTCTCCCGTGTGTGGCTGTCAAATCGCTTAAAAGAAAGAGAGAAAGACATCGAGACAATCTGAACTATTTCTCTGTGCATATTCACCTGTACTTTTTACAGTTCGGCCATTGTGAGCCAGTGGATAATGGCTGAGCTCTCCAAGTCCCATCAGTATTACACACATAACGCTCAGCAGCGAGGAATTCTACGTCATAACCGTGGTCACATTTCAGAGTGCACGACACTTCCTTAGTGGCAGTGTCTTCATGGCAGGTCAGACTACCATGGGCTGGTGAGTTCTGTCCTTTACATTTCAAACCTGTTAAGGAGGAGTTTACATTGAACTTCCGAACAATTACTCTAGATCTGCTCAGGAAGAAATCTTAAAAACAAACACTCAGAAATGAAGCATTTAGCCCGTTACTGACAGTGAAGAAAATTAAAGGATATACTATTCATTTGATTCATTTCGGCGTGGGAAAATGGAAGCAGATATTTTTTCTTACTTTTCATTTTAATTGTAATTTTAAAATCTTCCGTCAGCCACTTGAAGCCGAAGAAATCGTTTCCAAAACTACCACAATCATCGGCATAGACATAAGAATTATCTAAAACGTCGTTTCAAACGTCGCGCAATAGCCAAGCACAATAGCAACACGACGCTTACAAGTACTTTCGGAAAGCTAGGCCCTACCGTGCCGCACTGCAGTATAGCACGACTTGATTTCAAACGGCACGCTCTTTGCATGGCAAACTAATTTCAAGTGCGGGGATTGGACTTTCGTTTTGATAGTCGTTTTGATTGGGCGTGATAGAATTAGATTAGACATTTAAAAACCACTGTCGAGCTATACTGAATCAAGCCACTCTACTTGGTTTTCATTTGAGTTCTGTAAAGTAGGCCATACTAGCGACTATTTCGTCCAAGTCCGTACTGTCAGTAATGTATCTCCTTTCTGTTCCTATGAATTCTGGCCCTCTTTTGCTCTTAGTCCTTAAATCGAAGGGGAAAATACTCGATCTGTAACTTACAATATGATTTCGAACTCGGTTAGCGGGAGATGTTCATAGTCAAAGCTGTCTTCTGCTCTCTTTTTTTTTCAGAATTCGAAAGCGGTATAGATAGGAGGATTTTCATTTTTTTCGAGAGAGAACGTGAGGGGCGTTGAGTAAAGAAATAAACGAGATAAAGAAAATGGTAAATTCTTAACTGTCACAGATCCAAAAATATCAAATGATAAGCTTACTGTTTAAGTCGACAATGTCTGAAGAGATTTCTGGGAGCATAATTCCAATGACAAACAGCACCTTGAAGAACATTTTCTTGAAATTCGTTCCCGAGTTTGATACGTGGTTCGATTTTTTTTCTCGCGGCCAGCGCGTCTTATAGTAACTCGATCCCTTCAAGAAATCTGAGAGCCTCGTGTGGATGTAATAAACATCCCGAAAGTTTTTTTTTGATAGCAGGCGTAAGTAAACACAAATTAGAACTAAGCAAACAATGCGAGAGACTGTCTTTGTAAAGCTTCGTGTTTCTGATTATTTTTCAAAAACTACTGTTTACTCCTCTGCAGGTGAATACCTGAGTTATTTTATTCCAAGACAGGTCTTGTATTCATATCTCAAGAAATTCGTACCGACCCATCTAGTTTTTACCAAACTGTCGCACTTGTGATAAGTATTTTTACAAAAGGTATAGATAAACCTATGGAATAGGGTTCCTTACCACTGAATGTCACAACAGTTAATAACATGAATATTGGACTATTCACGTCACCTGACAGCTGTGATAACGGGAAAACGAACAGTTTTTATCAACTGGCAGTTATTACATTTCAATGTCTTTTATCATAAAAATCATTTGCATCGTACAAGGGACCAGTTCATGTTTTCTTGTATCATATGCCTGTTTGGGTGCGGTACAGACGATACTGTATATTGCAAAATATGAACAGGAAATGCAAGTCTCACCAAACATGCAGGTTAGTATCTGCTTAAAATGGTACGGTTACCAGGGTCACATAGTGGCCGGAAGTTGAATCGGTATCTCGAAAAAGAGATTTGTAACATTTTTGCGATTCAAGATAAATCCTTTTAAATAAGGACCAAAATGTAGAAAATCTCTGCAGCAATTTAGCTGCACGGCTGAAGGTTCACGTGAGTTGGAGGGAGTATTCCATCACCTGACCGAGTGTCGTCCGATTATTCAGGTCCTTTTCATAGACTTCGTCTGACAGAATTAGAATTAAATGCGTGGTAGCATTATACAATCATTAATTGCGACCCAGACGATAAGTTGTTTTCTATACACAGTCGACTTTCTTGCTTATTGGTATGTCCTCAAAATCCAGTTGCATATCCATAAGTTCACTTCTAATTCATATAAAATCAATTCAGTCTCCCACATGTAAACAGGAGCACAGGTCATATTGTAGACTGAACGAGGGCATCTCACTCCGGGATTAATCAAAAACTAATTTCTCAAGACAACATCATTTTCGATACATTTTCAAGTAGAACGTCAATTTTGGTTGCGGTAATGATTGAACCAGTGCAGAGAATTAACACTTGGATCTTGAAGTGAAAGGGTTAAAATGCCAAATGATTTGAGAATTGGACCAACCAAGTCGTTATAGCTTTCTACTGTTTATCTGAAAGCTGGCTTCAATGCAATAATTTTCACGCTACTTATTTTATGAACAGCAAGACATTCGGTGTTTACTCGAGTGCCGAGGCTCTCGTCGGTAGTTCGTGTGTAGAGGATACATTTTCTTATTACCAAATGTTTTGTGAACATTGCCGTTTTCATACCATGTGATTTCTTGGCCCTTTTGACAGAATTTGAATCAGGCTGGTTTGTTTTAACTCTTCTTTTCTTGTTTGTTTTGTTTCCTTGTTTTTTAAACTAGTTGAAATTGTAAATGAACCAGTGCTGGGTGGATAAAAGGGATGAAACCTCTCGTACTGGGTAACTTTATTTTCGGATAAATATAATTCTTGCAAACACAAACCATACCTTGAAGTCAACAAAATATTACAAAGTTTAATGAAATCTGACTTAGTCATTTTTAGAAATCTTTTCCTCAAAGGTTCCTCTTCGTCTCGCAACTTCAAACAATACGCGAGAATTTAAAACAAACACCCAAGCGCCAATGAGGCATTTACTACTGAATATAATTCCGCGCGTTTCAACCAGAGTCTTTCTCTTCATTTTTTATTCATATTTTCCTGTGTTTAGCCTTAATGAAACGCTAATAACAGATATTGTACACGGATGACACTTTATTATGATTATTTGTCTCTGGTGTTTCATTGGTAAACTAAGGAAATTCTATGACGACTTTTATTTGAGCAGGATAAAAACTACAACACTACGCAGAACCATATACCTTTCAGAGGAACATCTTATTTAATAGTTTCACTCGAGAGTTAATTTAAAGAGGAAAGACACTGAGTTACAACAAGAACTAACTAAAACAAATAGGTCCAACTTCAAAACCAAATTCATTGGAAGTAAGAAATTCTCCAGGGGCAAAGTCCACTATGGGCATTTGATTGAGGTCTTCGGTTTCTACGTGAACAACTGCTTTCCAGTCTGTTCGGACCTAAGGAAAGAATAAAAAACAAAGTTGTCGAATGTAATGCGTGTCAATACTCCCCGATCATTGACCATCCTCGTTCACTCGTGGTTAATTATCTTGTAAAAGAACGTTCAAGAAAGGTATGGGGTTGCTAGAGGTTCTTAGGTATGGGGCTTTTCTAGCGCGCTTACTTCGTGCGCAATAACTCCAGAGTTTGAAGGCCTCGTCTTCACTGTAAGTTTACTCACCAAAGAACACAGTTGAAAGGGTGTTTTAACATGACATATCCTTTAGCAGATAATCGTGAAATCTTGAAATACAAAATAAACTTCAGGGTGTCGATTTCTCGATCGGAGCTTGATCAATCGTCTAACCATCCGATGGACTAACCACCCGGGCACGTCTTGTCATGGCGAAGTTACTGCGCAATAACTATGTGCACCGGAGGAGTCCCATACATAAGAATCCATGGCAATCCATCACACCGAGAAACCCTGGTTCTCGAGCGACGACAGTGCGTATGTCCGTCGGGGCGCAAACTATACTTCGCTTGATCGGTATGAACCGAAGAAAAAATTTATTCACTCGAGATGCATTCTAAGACTTGGCTAAAACTGTGTCATCTTCATACTTGTCATAGCTATCCGCTCATACCTTTGTAATCTTGACGGTTGGATCGTTTTTCATGTAAGAAAGGATGCCATCATTAGCTCCTTGTAGTCTGATGGCCTTCTCCAGCGCGTTACTCTTACTGTCGAAGCACCCTTGAGATCCTTTGCAAGTCAGGTCGAATGTTTGCGTCGCTTTCTCGCTAAGTAACCGCAAGAAATTCAATTGCGTCTTACCAACACCCGTATACGAGATCTGGAAAAAAGATATAAAGAATCACTTTTATGCAATGGAAAACAACCAAACCAACTAACAATCAGAAACTTATGAATGCTAAGTAAATGAAAATATACGAAGGAAAAAATGTCACCTCATAACCATCTTCATATTCGCTAAACCACTCAGATCCGGTGAGTTTCTTCCACTTTTTGTTAGCAGCCTGCTCATTTTTGACATATGAAAAAAAAACATCCAATTTTATCGCCTTAAAGTGAGGTCATAAAATTAGTAATAAAAGTAGTGGTGTCACAGAAAGACAGGAAAATCGGGCTACATGAAACCTAACAAAAATCTTCTCTTCCTAAGTCGAATTTTACGTGACGTTTCTTGAGAATTGTTCTCAGACATCTTGCAAAAAGAGGCAACAAGGGAGACTACTACAAACAAGATACTGACGGAGGAAAGACATGGGCTCTGTAAAGGATTTTTGCACGATAAATTAAGGTGTTGTACATACGCGCTTAGTGTTGACATCAGGAGAAATACAGGTTTGTCCGCCAGCAGTAAAGTTGCAGTGCACTTGAATAGCATCTTCGATACAGCCATGGTTTGGATCAATCCAGTACAAACCTACATGTTTTTATTGAAGAAAAGAAGGAAGCAGAAGTCGGTTTAGTTCAGGTAAGGCAAACTCTGACGAGACTTAAGTCCAATTACAGTAGAAGCTCATCTCGGTTTCTAGAGAGAAAAACTAGGCGTGCTCTTGGACTAAACCAAGTAGCACGCACGCAAACAACAGTTGAGTTTCCTTGACAGTTCGCCAATACCGACTATTAACCTCTTAACCCTTAAGAGTGACTGGCATCTAAATTCCCCATAAAATGTCACCCCTGAATTAAACAACGAGAATAAAGGAAATGATCACCAACTAAAGAAGCTCTTGATCGTAAAACAAATTCTCCTTGTCAGCACCTTGGGAAATGTATAGATAACAGTATAGAGAATCTGCACACTGATGTTAGGGTGTAAAGGGTCAATCTCAAGTGGATAAAGAGAGTTGAATGTCTTCTTGGCCCAGACAGTTCTCGAACCTTTCGATTCATTAGCTTCTTCTCCTCGACCCTTACTAGGTACATGGGATATCCATGGCGCCCGACTGGAGGTTTCAACAACACTTACCGTCTTTCAAGTCGCCATGACATAAGTGTAGATCTTTACAACTTCGTGCAGGGTTAGCTTTTGTTCCACTTGGTCGTTTAATACTCTCGATTTCATCCTTGAGCGACTGGATCAGTCCCTGAGAGTCTGTGTCGTGTGTTGAATCCACAGATCTTCTCTTTCTGGTGTTTCCTTTGTCCGCACCAACTTCTACGCGGCCGGGCACAAAGTAGCCACTGCTTAGGAATGAACTCTAGCAAAAGCAAAAAGAGAAGAGTGAACATTATCTGAACAATGATTTAGTCGAAGTATAGCTTCACGACCCCAGAAAAGAACATTATCTTTAATTGATTGATTCTAACATGTATAAGTTGGCTAAGAGGCTAATATTCGTGTTTAAGTGAGAAAGAGCTCCAGCACATTTAAACTGTTAAATGCAAGGAGAAAAATTATTTTCTCAGCCGAAATAAAGGGAACCAGAAAATAATTGTTTTCTGCACCGTAATATCATCGCATATTGACATGTTCAGTCAATTTATCACCAGCACCAAGATAAGTATCCCTCATTTAGTTATCATAAAACGTTCTCTGTAGCCACGTGCGGTATGAGCCAAGGAAATTTAATTTTAATTTGCCAACACCGCATAATTCCAAGACATGGGAAGGAGAGGGGGGAAGGGGGTTGGGGAGAGTGGGTGGAGAATGCTTCCCTTAAGGCCATGTGAACGTCTGTACACATATAATTTCGCACAATGGTGAGTCGAAAACCTTTAATTAAGAAGGTGACAACATTTCACTACTTACGATGTCTCCTGGAGGTCCCTGAAAAACAATTTCACAGAAAGGAATTCAGAAAGTTGTCGTCAATTATTCGACACAAGTAATCAAATAGGCACTTTTTCTGTAAGCTGAAGAGAACATTGGATGTACTGTGCACCGAATGGCTGCAAAAGGTCTTTATTTAAAGGTCAATCCTTGGTGTTGCGCAACGTGCAATACGCAATCTTATTGCGTGCACTTCTTCATTTAATTGATGGGGGATGGGGCGTTTTCCTTCAAGGAAAAAGCTCTCATTAAATCAGCGGGGAGAAATTGCACGTTAATTATAAATGTTTGATTAACAAATAGTTTACTTCTTACCGGTGGGCCTGGAGGTCCCTAAAGAAAAATAAATTAAAACAAAATTATGAGAAAAGGAAATAGAAAAGAGAAAAGAAGAGAAGGACCACGAAGGCAATGGAGCAGGGAAGCGAGAGATAGCAGAGATTACGCTAAAACAATCGGATGATAAAAAAGAGAGAGACTGCCTCAACCAAAAGCCTTCATACTTAAAATTAACATGGTGCCAGTTTTCTTAACCCCTTACACCTTTCCATCAATATCTACATTCTCCACACATTTCCTTTGGTACTGACAAGGAGAATTTGTTTAACAATCAAAGCTTCTTAGGTTGGTGATCATTTCTTTTATTCTCACAGTGCTAATGAATGATTCAGCAGCATTACTGTATGGAGAAATTAGATTGGGGTTTAAAGGGTTAAACTGATCACAGCGTGAAGTAAAACCACCTAACCCTTACACAGATTATTTTCAAAACTCAACTGTAAATTGATCGCACAATCTGTCAGAGCTCAACTTATAAAATCACTTACTTGAGTGCCTTGGTCACCCTGAAATAAAAGTAAGACAAACCCCGGTCAGAGACATGAAAATAAAAATACAAACAAATAAAAGTGACAATCCAGGAGAAAAAATATTACAGTTGTTGTAATCACATGATGATCTAGCCGGGCACACACAACAACTCTTTTCAAAACCTACCCTTTCTCCTTGTGGTCCCTGAAGGGAAGAGGAGGAGAACAAACATTAAAACGCGTTTGAGACAAGTAAGCCTACCGACGTCTTAACAGTATGAATATAAAATATATTCAAAGAAAAACAAAAGTACTTTTGCAACGTTTTACCAAGATGTCTTTTTAATCAGTGGTAATAGGCTTTTCAAAGGGGCATTACCAATATAACTTTTTTTTACATGGCTTATCGAACAGGGCTAGTTGAAGAAGAAAGTTGGAAAATGAAACAGTTCTTCTCAAAGCCAGTCGCTTGCCGTAGAACACTAAAGTCTTTATCGAGGGACATGTGAACCACAACGCTTAAGATAGGGATTATTGCTACTCCCTCTGCATGAGATGCTTGCCAAGCCTCGCACCCCTCCCCACTACACAATAAGCCCACCCTGAGCTGGAACTCGGACCTCTCTTTATATCCTGACATCAACATGGATATTCTCTTTACTGTTCTCTATACTTTCCAAAGGTGCTGACGAGGAGAATTTCTCTAACAATCAATAGCCTCTTTCATTGTTGATCATTTCCTTTATTCTCATGACCTTAATGTGTGATTCATGGCTGATACTGTAGGAAGAAATTAGATGCTGGTCATTCTTGAGGGCCAAAGGGTTAAGGATTCATTTTTTGTACTTACTCTATCTCCCTTGGTACCCTGTTGAAACAGAAATGAAACAAACGTCAGCACTAAGCAAAATTGAGACGAAAAAGGATGGGACAAAAACAGCGAAAAATAAGTTTCACAACAAGACAACAGAAGTAAACAATTTTCAAACCTGTAGACCAGTGCTTCCCTACAAATAAAGTAAAAACAATTCTGAGTAATTCTCTCTTTAAATAATAAATAGTGTCGCTGTGGCGACCATAACACACTTTCTGGTTCGTAAATTGTACTTGTCTTTACCGAAAGACAGAATTTTCTTACTCGACACAAACTCGCAAAAACAACCCCTCCAAACTCATCTGATCTGGGTGCACGTGGCCCATAGCAACGTATATGAATGTCAGTCAAAACCTAGCAACGAATAGACTTATGTAACGCAATGTATGTGGCGCGAATTACCGCACAAAGTAACGCAACACTGTAAGCGGGAGCCACAAATAGTTGGAACCTAGAGGAACTATTGATCGTGTCGTTTATTGGTCTGAATGACAGTAGTTGTCTTAGTTACCCGGTAAGTCCACACTTTACTTTATAATCGCAAAACATCAAAAATACTATTGCGGACCTATACACGAGTTTCATCAAACCATACAGTAATTAGAATCTACTCTAAAAATAACCATTACTCACCCTAGGCCCTGACGGCCCTGGTGGTCCGGCAGGTCCGTCGTCCCCGTCCTCACCCTGGGACAGAATAAAGACGCCATTAAAATAGAGACTACCCAGTAAGTCACAACATTTAGTTGATGAAACTCAACCCAGTTTAAAGCCGCGTAAATCAGAAAAATCTCCGAGCATTAAGCCATCTAGTACTAATAATCGATTTACAATGTCAGGAGCTCCTGACAATGTAATGCACTTAAGTATAATTATATATATATATATATATATATAACAGTTTTGGCAGCAGTTTCACATGAAATAGTTTCTGTGAGTCGACATATTGGAAAACGTGCGTGGAGCTACATTTACGAGAAATAAAAATGTTTGGGTAGGAGGGGGTATAATGTCCAAAACACTTTGTCCCGAGAGTTACGGGGTTGGCTCAACAATGTCTGCAGGATGCTGATATCAAGAAGAAGCGGATGGTGCAGGCAAATTGCTCCCTGCGATAGGCACTGCCTATTATGTTGTATATGGCTGATTCAATTTTATGATTATCCAACAAAACTGCAGCGTTAGATAGATAAAGTACAAAACCAAAATGTCACCCTAGGAAAGGTACAGACAAATAAAACACAACCCAAAAATAAACAAAAAAAACCCAAATTACGTAAAAAACAAAAAGTAAAAAGCAAAAGTACTAAGTGGCAAAGCCTGTTTACAGCTTAATTGTACTGGTCAAGTGAAGTTCACTTTGTTTTGATACTCACTCTGTCACCTTTGGGTCCTGGGAAACCCTGGGGTCCGGGAGGACCAACGTCACCCTAGGAGAGAAACAGTTAGCATGTTAAAATGTTGCTATAGAAACGAAAGAATCTCAAAAACGTGTGTGTGATTCAATTGTATTCCCCAGCATTTGTGTATATGTTGAGTGACAATCTAATAGATATAATTAAAATAACTCTGTCTACTCTACTTTTACCATCGTTTCATAATGGCACGGAGTTGTTCAACAGAACGACATATTACTGTACCAAAAAATCCTTTTACGACCATTCACTGTCAGGAATGACCAGAAATAAATTTCTCCTTACCACATCAGTAAATTTTCAAGCAGATGAGTAATAAGAGGAAAAAAAATGTTAAGTAGGGGATGTTATTTGAGGGAAACTATAAGAAATGTATGGCACACAGTGCGAAGGGTTGATTTTTTAAATCTGAGGCAGCGAAAGGATTTAATCGGTAATAAGTAAGACCATTAGCGTTTCCACCGTGGGGGCCTGTCATAAGTTTGATGAACTTAGTTTCATTCACTCTGACGAGGGGTTCGCGGTCGAAACGTCAGCTTTAGATACTCTTTACGTTGGCCAATTTTGGTTATGAAAACCAAATTATCATGTAACACCTCCCACTGATGAAGCACCACAGTTTCTTCAGAAAGTAACCCCCTTCATTAGTTTTACACACCTTATCACCAGATGGGCCAGCAACTCCCGTAGGACCGAAGAAACCAGGCCATCCCTAAAGAAAACGACAAATAAAGGTTAACTGTATCGCTTATACCACCAAAACCAGTTTTGTTAAACAAGTTTTTACTGAGTGAAAATCATAAATAGAAAACTCAAACACTGAATTTTCCATAGGATTCGGTATCGCAGAGGTCATGGGTTCAAATCCCGTACAGGCCTGAATTTTTTTTTTAGGCCTTATTTTCACTACTGCCTAAGTAGTGCACATTACTGCGAGGATCACTTTCATTCACATCTTTATCCGCAGTTCAAATATATGACTTTCATATATTCTTAACCGTTTAGGATTCAAATACTTGCTAACTTGTTTTTCCGGTGCGCTACATTTTAATTCAATAAATATTAGGTTAAGCAGCTTCTATGAAGCAAAAAAAACTTACACTGTGTTTGACAAAACAACTTTAAGACATGTTCAAGCTTTGGTGTAAATGGGGTATTACACGTATCGGATCTTATACAAAGATACTATTCATCACTTGTAATTATCTTTCCTATTATACTCTATCAGATGTGACCTTGTCTCACACACTTGCCTGGTAAGAGAATTCATCAGGATCATACACTAGATTAACTTAGCTATTTGGGTTACACTTTCTTACCCACTATTAGGAAAGCTTTTTTGGGAAAAGCTTTAGGGAAAGTTTTTTTAAGAAAGCTTTTTACTAGATAACTTATCACTGGTTAGTCAGTTAATAAGTTATTTAGGTAGCTAGTAAGTTTTTATTTGCATGGTTTTATTATTCTTAGTTTTTATTCTGATTTTGACAGCTTAGTCATTTTATTAGTTAGTTTTTCTTATTCATGTTTTAGACATTTCTACGTGAGATATTTTAAAATCACTTGGATAGCAATAGAAATAGCGCTACATATATTAAGTATCATTATTATCATAATTAAGGTGTTATCATTTTCATTACTTAATTTCAATGTGGTGATTTATCTAGGCTGAAATCTGTGCAACCAATAGTTACTTGACCTGAGTTAAGTTAATAAATTTGATGTAAAAAAACGATGCTATTTTTGTCTTGTCTCCATTGTAATAATATACCAGCGTAAGTCACTGAGAGTTTAACTCTCTCTGCAGGTTTTTCTTTCAAAAGGAACTATTGTGTTTTGCTTTATTTTCAATTTTTCTTTCCTTACCTTGTCTCCTTTTTCTCCCTGTGATCCTTGTAATCCTTTCTCTCCTTTTGGACCCTAATAGTAAAATATATCGTTGAAGACATCGGAAAACAAGCCTCCCAGCACCGAAGCGACACGGCTGGGTTGTTTCAATCATGATTAATCTAACACAGGCACGTGGTAAATTATTCGTTTAGTTTTATGACTTGGCAGAGAGGCTTCATGCTCATGAGCACGTAAGTTTTGTCTCACAATGAATTAAACCACCTAGAAAGTCGGCATTGTACACACTTTTGTAGCAGAGGAATTAAAACCTAGTTGAATGTTTAATCCTGACTTTGTGAAAGTCTCTTTCGAATAATCCAGCCCAAGTATTTTAAAAAGCAGTTGCCTGTCTGCATTGGGTTTCCATGTATTTGCAAGGATGATATCTTCCACGGGCCATAAACAATGCCATAAGACACCCTATTGGCTAAAGCAAACATTAGTAAAAGTGAAATGAGCCCATCACAAGCATGCTGTTGCGCGTTAGCTCGCGCTTCAATCAACTCGAAGCACGTTTCTACCTCAAGCTGTTATTGGTCCATTGTGATATTGTGATATTTGCTTTTGCTGGCGTCAGTGAATTTCTCGTTAGCTCACTTTATAAATACTAGTTGAGCGCCACTACCAACTGAACTATGAAGCCACATGTTGAGAGCGAGGCAAATTTAAGTTCATTCTTCTTTTCCTCTATTTCCCTCATTTCGCAGCTTATTATGGAAGATACTTACAGTGTTTCCGCGCGGTCCTTGAAGTCCCGGCAATCCTTGCGGTCCTGGATCACCCTAACATAATTATAATAATAATAAAAATCATAACCGTATTACCCAGGGCAATATCAAACGTGCTTTCAGAACGAAAGCTTACACTTTAGATCCCCTCCAGAGGCGTGGCAATTATACATCAAGTATGGTACTCAGGAAAAACTGAATATTTGAAGAAGGCAAATGCGAGTTGCAGGATTCAACCCTTCTTAAGTTTGCAATTGTACTGATTAAGACCGATGACGGGATTACTCCACTTACCGGAGAACCGGGGGTTCCTCTTTCGCCGACCGGTCCCCTGTCCCCTCTTGGTCCCTGAAATCGACATCCATAATGATTAGTGTTTGATCATCAGGGTAATGAAGTAAGACAAGCTGACCAAACGTTAAGTATGGTATAGATACACACTGATACACACTGATTATCTTAGTTCTTTTCACCTCGAGGCTACCTAATGATATTTTCTTCTGAAGGTGAAAAGTGAAAATAGCAGAAATATTCCACACTCTGTTAATTCTTCGCCTCTTTTTTGCTTCTGGTACCAAACAACCAAATGGACCTTCTGCATTGGGACACTTCCATTACTGAGCAAGGATGAAGAATAAAACTCTGTATAATGACCGAGATCTTTGTTTCTGTCGTTGACGTTTTTATGGATCAAGATGAAGTCCAGATATTTTCACACGCAAGTATCATCTCAAACGAGAAGAAACCAAGAGTATCATATTTTGCTGTTGCACCTTTTTTATTTTCCTTTTTTTTTACCAAACAAAGAATGCGAACCACCTCTCTATTTCACCAATGCAGATGAAGAAGCAGGGGTGATGCGCACGCAGCCCGTGAGTAATTGGGGGGAGTGGGAGCGGAGAAGGAATCTTTTGAGATTCATTTCACTCGCCAGCAGAGTGGACACCCCATCCTCTTTCATTCTCGCAACAATACGATTGCTGTTCTTTTAAACAACTTTACTGCGAGCTGCAGTCCCACTAATTTGAATTTAGGCTGCGTAGAAGTAATTCTTACCGGAGGGCCAGGAGGACCTGCCACCCCTGGGGGACCCAGTGGACCAGTGTCACCCTAAAGAAAGAAAAAAAAAACGTTATGATAAACATGACAACAAAGGGAGCATGCATCACTGACAAAGAACGACTTCATACGAAAATCAAAAAATTAGACTTTGCCAGCCCTTGAATTCAATGCGGCCTACATAAAGCAGATGATGTATTTACCTTGTCACCAGGATCGCCATCAGATCCACTGAATCCACGAGGCCCAGGCTCTCCCTGCAACGACAACGTGCGACAGAATGAGACTAAGTAACTACTTGTGTCATCAACACAGCTTTACTTACCGGCTCACCCGGACTGCCGGGGTTTCCATCATCTCCCCTGGCGCCTGGAGGACCCTGGGTAAAAGTGAACAATAAAATATACCAAAAGCTCATTTTTTTTTCTACCGCAAGACTCAAAAATAAGGTTTAAAATCGAGAAAAAAAAGGTAATCGTGTCAAGGAAATAAAGCTAATTAGGCGTGAGAAATCATAACTGTACGCATGCGCAGGTACGCCAATAAGCTTGTGGATTTGTGTGTGTTTTTTTTTAACATTTCCAGATCTCTAAAGTGATTGGTCATAAAAAAAATTACATTTCGAATATATTCTGGTGTTCATGAAATTTATAACAACCCATCATAAAAAATGACTAAATTGTTTCATGTCAAGCAAAATATCTTTAAAAGTTTAAAAGTTGATGCCACGACGTCTCATTAAAAATCCAACAAGTTCCAGAAAAATGAAACAATCATATCTTCCATCAAACGAAAACTTACTCTTGCTCCTGGGGGACCTGGCTGTCCGTCCTTTCCCTCTGCACCAGGACCTCCCTTTTAAAAGAAAAAAAAACGAAAACAAAAAAATTGGAACTCTCTCATTACATGAACAAATACATTCTGTAATTCTTCATAACGGTTCTCTCCGTGAGTAGGGTTAAAGTGCAGGTACATAAACATGTTGCATATAAACGCACCTCACAGAGTGTTGATTGTCTGAAAATGATTTACACAATATCAAGAACTCCACATCACGCCAGTTCCAAAGTCTTACCTTAGTACCTTGTGGCCCTGGTGGGCCCTGAGGTCCTGGGGGTCCAGATGCACCCTAAAATCATGACCCAAAATTTAGAGCTCAGTATTATATAGCCGTGATTATACACAACATTTCAAAAATGCTCACCACTGGTCCTTTGAGTCCTGGTGCGCCGGCGGGACCTCGTGGTCCTGGGGACCCTAGCAAAGAAAGCAACGCAATTAAAGTATATAACACAAATTTCAAGTCCTCTAGAGGGTTCCCGGTGTTCACCCAACCAAAGGTCATGTTCTTACATCTCCAAAGCTTCGCCTCCGGCTGGAGCGCGTTTCTCTGGTTTTCAGCATTATTACATCAACTCTTACACAAAAAAATATGTTGAAACTGCTCTAACCATACTGCTTCATGAGTTTAATTCTCGAGTACACGAAAAGGAATGCAGCTCAACCAGAGAAAAAGTTGCTCAGTTGCTTGGCTTCCTCTTCTACTTTACGGAAAACGTCTCGTTCAATAATTTTTATAATGCAGCCCTGATCGACTACACTGTTTTGAGAAACTTATGAAAAGGAGAAAAAAAGAAATTTGCACAATCTGAACATACCTGCGGACCGGGGTCCCCTCGGTCGCCTTTAGATCCCGCTTGACCAGCTCGACCCTGTAAAAGAAATTCACGTGGTGTAAAAACCAGGAATTGACATACTTAGCTAGCGGTGAAAAGCGACGACGTTGCATTGTCAGGGTGTAAAGGGTTTTAAAAAACCTCAAACATTTCCTTTACAGCCTTCCTAGTCCCCGTCCTTGATACGTATATGAGCATTTTTTATTTACCTACCGGGCTCTAAGACCATTCGATAGTTTATTGCATTCACGTGAGAACGTAAGCTGCAACAGGCTAAACGAGGTTTATTGTTTCTTAAACATATCAAAACGAAAGCAGATAAATTAAAAGCTTACCGGTGGGCCTTGCTGCCCTGGGCGCCTGCGTCACCTTTCGGCCCTTGATCTCCCTATGAAACCAAATTCACTTCTAGAACAGCATATACATTCTATCCAAGTTATCTCAAATACCAAAAATGTAATGCAAAAAGAGATCCAACAGAAAAGAGTATCATTTTAAGGGATGATAATGAAGCCACTCACCTTCTCTCCAGGTCGCCCATCATCACCGGTTTCACCAGGTTCACCTTGGTCTCCCTGTGGAGTTCAAATTCGTTACGTTTTCATTGTCTCAAACGCACTCTTATTCAATGATTTACCATTGAAACACTAGGACAAGTAACAGTTTTTGGCCACATAAACCTGACGTATGGATGATATCTTTAATGATGTCACTAACCTTAGCTCCCGCCGGTCCTGGTGGCCGCGAGGACCTGGTAATCCTGTAGATCCCTATGAGAACAACGAAATAATGACATCAAACAATGTAACAAACTTTTCAAAATCTAAATTTAGAATGAGTTACATCGTAATGATGAAACTATCGCGGCACCATGATGTAAATAAAGTAATAATCCATCAGGTCCCTTTATGGTGGAAAATATTTAAGTGATTGAGAAGCCAGGTTTCTAAACAAAATATTAATTGTTAAGGTATGTAGCGCACAGTAAACCTTTGTTGCTTTGCTGACAACTGAGACAACATTAGGAAAGAGGAGAGCACATCCTAATCAAAGTACTTGGTCATAACTTGACACAAAAAAATGAAATTTGCGCCACAGAATCTCTTACTCTAACGTCAACACAACTCAATCTTATGTGTTAACTGAATTATAGGTTGCATTATCGTTGTAATTATCGATTAAGGCGCTCCTTTGACAGACAACAGATTTAAGAAAAGCTAACTGATTTCTCACACATATTTAATTGAAAGTTGTAAAAAATTAACCCAAGATTGTGTTGCTTTGAGCTTCACTTACCATGTGATTGGCATAGAAAATTCGCGTCATGTTCTCAACCATCAGATGTGTTACTTAACACAATCGCGACCTGATTAGCCACGTTTCCTCGCGCTTGAAGTCGGTTACATGTACTTACTTCGAGTTCTCATTCTCGTTGCTTCTCATTTCCGGTTTTGTTTGGATTGGCTGTACCGTTTGCGACAGTCTGAGTTTACAACACTCAATTAGAAAGTTCTTTAAACGCATGCGCAACCGAAACTATAGAAATAAAAAACACGTGATCCACAACAATCCCTTCCGCGTACGACTGAGACAACAATTTTTGAACATCCCTGTGAACCACCGGGTCCTCTTCACCTTTCAGTCCTCTGGGTCCAGGAACGCCCTTCGAAGTAAGAATAAAAATCATTCAATACCTTACATCATGATGCATGAAAAAACACCCACAACGTTTTCACTGCGTTTAATTTTAACTTGCTATTTCACCTTAGCTCTGGCGCTAAGAGAAGTCAAAGATTTGTTCCTACCGGAACTCCGGAGATCCACTAGGCCCGGGTGGTCCGCGTCCTCCGTCGCTCCCTTTCTCACCCCTTGGAACCAGTGGCCCCTTGGGTCCAATCTCACCGGGTGGGCCCTATGGACAAAAAAAAGTGACTTAAAATTGAAGCATAAGTGATTAACAACATCGCAAAGTCATCAAAAAGTTACAGTGATATTATAATTTACAGCGATCCTTGATTAACGAACCGCACCGGTTTAAATTGCAAAGGTGAGAGACATTGTAGACAAGTCGCGCAACATATTATATACAAATTTTTTAAAAAGGTACCACTGAACCAAAATGAAAATAGAATGGAGAACGCACGAAAATGGAGAAAAATTTCAACAGATAACAAACAAACCGCTGTGAAATCTGGTTGTGCATATTTCAAAAGGTGACCTCAAATAGCACCTCAAAAGTCGTACTTTCCAACCTGTTGTAATCATCTTTTATCCTGTCGTTATTTTTGTTACTGCTATCCTCATTCTTACTATTGTAAGGTTCCCTCCCATCTCACAGAACCAATATCTTACAACACAGAGAAATTTTTCCAATCCCGAAAGTAATCGGGGATGTGCTTTGGTTTTACTGAACTTGGTCACTCGCGTTTTTTCCCCGCGCTTTAGGCTGTTTGCTTGTTTTAACTTTGAATTATCATTGGCTTCTTGTGATAACTTTCCTGTTGCTCTGATTGGCTCTTTTGAATTCATTGGTTTTTGTGTCACAACGCTCAATCGAAATGCGTTTCCCATACTTCAAAACTCGTAGCACAGTGCCTTTAAGCTCTCTGCTCAGTTTGTGGTACGTACAGGCGGTCCAGTTTTTTCCCGGTAACAGTTTGTCCTGCGGGGCCCTGGAGGTCCCTGAAAAGGTAAGGTAATATCAGTTGATGGGTTTTGGCAATTAACCACTTAAGGCGCACGTTGACGCTTAAAGATATTAGCGTCCGCATTAATCAGTACACAGCTAATGTTGTAAATTCTCACCCGCGATTCGGAATATTCCTGTCCAAAACCTAATCTTGAAAAACGCTTCGGGCGGCAAAATTCGAGAGTATGGAATCGTACTGAGGTTCCAATAATGTCTACTTTCTTTAGATGACATAAAAACTTTGCCGTTCATTCTGATTAACTTTTATTGTTGATAGTGAAAACCGGTGCTGTTGAGTTGAACCTCTCGAAGCCATGAACATCACCGTTTCCATTCCCTGTATCTCTTTTGTAATTCTTCTTAATGTCTGCCTACAATTCTAATGAAATTCCGTTCGGAGAATTTGGCACTGAATCAACTATTAATCCCCAGATAATTCAATTATTCTCATCACTTGTCTGCATGATATTGCATTGATATTGTATGAGAAACTCTGTCTTGGTCACCCACAGGAGTTAAAAGGCTAATGGGCGTTTGTGTAATCAGTCAGTTTGGTTGTTGATTTCACCTCACTTAAACGAAAAGCGGTTTACAGTTCGATTTTATTAACCCACCCGTCATAAATGACCTTTGGTCCTTGTCCTCCTTTCTTCCCTGGTAATGCCCTGACGTTCCTTTGTCACCCTGAAGGGAAAAAATTCAAATCTCGTTTCCTTGAACAATCGAATTATTTGTAACAGGTCTGTCATACTAGAAGACCTTCTTAAAAATGAAAAATAGGAACCGCATTTTTCATTACAACCTTTATTTCGAAAAAGCCTTACACGCATACCAGAAAATACAATAAAAAAATGTTCATCGTGCTTGTTTCGACATATTATTGGGCCAAACTTACACCATTTATGCCTGTTCTTGCACTAATCACGCGCGTCATTTCATCGGTTCACGTTACATTTTGCTGCAGCTAGAAGCAAGGGTTTTTAAAATAACCCTTGAAAAAAACTAAATAGGATAGAAAGTCTGGAGCGTATGGAACAATTTGATATATAATTTGTGGGAAAATCACGCAAATTTAAACGAAATCGCACTCAAAACGTTCATCGAGTGGTTCCTTTAAAGGGTCATAATTTGCATCCTCGAGCTATGGGTTTCGTGCACAGCTTTTAGCTTTATCTTTTTTTCCCTTCGAAGAATTTTTTCCTTAATTTCCCCATTTAAAAGGGATAATTTTGTCACCAAAAATCATACAATGAAAAAATATAGGTCACCGTTCTCGTTAAAGAGCGAAAGATCATCGTACCTTCTTTAATTGGTCCATGGATTGAAAAACAACACTGCGTTTTCTTGGAATACACGCACGCTCATTCCCCTAATTATGTGATTTTAAATGCTCATAACAGGAATGCGCCGGTGCAAAACTGAGGAATCCCCAATTAATGCAGTTCTTGTAAAGAGAAGGTAAACATTTTCCCGTACCTTCTTCACCCTCCTCGCCAGGGGGGCCTGCTTGGTCCTTCCTCACCAGTTTGTTTACCCTAAACAAGAAAATAATAGTCCATTTTACAGTTGTATGCTTGGTTGCCAAGCCTTTGAACAGGAGTGAGGCTAAGGGTGACCTTGTTATGATACAAACCTTGCTGCTTTTGAAATGCAAATTAATTTGTTATCATGCTAACTAGATTCTGGTCCCTAACACAACAAGGTCACCTTCAGCCTCACTCCAAATCAAAGGCTTGGCAACTAAGTACACAACTGTAAAATGGCCTATTAGTTACTCGCAGTCAAGTGTTTGCTGGCAGACGGTTAAAGCAAAGTCCCTAACGGCATCAATTCATGCAGCTCAATACAATCAGGTACGCGTCCAGTTTGTAGCAAAAACGTTCACCAGTAGCCTTACTGTAACGAGATGCAAGTTTTAGTAACTCATAGGGACTGTGTACAAATGATGAAAGAACTACTGAACAATATTTCTTTCTACCTAACAACTAAAACTATTTTTTTATGAAACATCCATCAGCATATCATTATTGATCAGAAATATGTCAACGTTACATACCGGAAGTCCAGCTTTCCCCTCGGGTCCAGGCTCTCCACGAGCTCCTTCTTCTCCCTAACAGGATAACATGCGAAAGCTTCAAATTTTAAATAACTAATAGTTTGCCATGCCAGAAGTCACGCGCGAGTATGACTCGCGAACTCGTCAAACACCAGTTACTCAGGACATGCGCAATTAACTTGATATTAAGAAGAGAGAATTGAAGTTGAGTGCTACGCACGTGCACTCACCCTACTGCCTTTCTCTCCAGCTGGTCCTTGAGGTCCTTGGCGACCTGGCCTCCCCTGCGAGAAGACACGTGATTGATAATCATTGTTAGAGTTCCATTGACTTCATAATGAAATGCATGCATAAATTTTTATTTAATCTCAAACAGTGCAGAAAGTTGAAATTAAATATATTGACAGGAGAGTCGCGAAAGACCAACAAACCAAAATGGCGAACAGATAAATGGAAAGTAAAACGTTTTAATTCCGAGTTTGAGGGTGAATTTTAAAAACAAAATCATCAAAAAGCGCAAACATATGGCTTAAAGTCTGGAAGTCTTGGGAATTGTAAAGTATGAATCGGAGGCTCTGAACAAACTTCACGAGGAGTTTTAGGTGACAGTTCGGAAGAAAAACCGGCAAGAATACGAGCGTGATACGTGCTTTCGTGCACAGTTTACTGCCGTAGACCGATACTTAACAGAGAAAGAGAGTGGAGGAAGTCCGACTACTCGGGCAACAAGGCAAAGGCAAGCGGGCGAACCAGTGAACTATGTCACAAGGTAAAATCAACTAAAGAGGAAAACAAACTCGTAAACTCGTAAATTTTTTCAAAGACTACAAATTGGACTAGACCCACGGTGTCATGCAATTTTGTTCGCATTTGAAAAACTTAATCGCGCTTATTTATCGCAAATTGCACTCGAAATCATGTAATTACACATACGAAGTACATCTATCCCAAATTATAAAAGTGGATGTAGAGGATGTTCTCTTACAAGATCAAAAATGAAAATAATCTGTAGCTCGAATAATAATGGAGAACGCATTGAAAATGCTTAAAAATATGTTTGCGGAACTCACTATAGGACCCTGGGGTCCAGGTTGTCCGGGTGGTCCGCGCATTCCTTGAGGCCCCTGAAAAAATATGGACGATTTAATTGCACTGCTGGTGGATGTAATAAGAAAAAAAAATGAAACTCTGACCAATACTCATCGCTTTACCTGTGCTCCTGGTGGACCGATCGGTCCTTCTACTCCTTTGAGTCCAGCGGGTCCCTGAGGAAACAACCAAATGACCCTTAGAAATAATAATCTTAAGGTGGCTTGTTCCCTTACATCAGTATGCATATTTTTCATACTGTTCTCTTTACATTTCCTTAGGTACTAACAAGGAAAAATACTGAAAGAATTTCTTCAGTTGGAGATCATTTCCATTCAGTCTCATAATCAGTGGTGACACTAGTCACTCTTATGGGTTTCAGGCTTAATTTCAAGAATCATTCCCAATCAACTTTCAAAAACTAAAACACTTATGATAATTAACAAATAGACAATCTCTTTAAAAACTTGTTTCTTACTGGCGGTCCCATAGCACCTTTCGGCCCTGGTGTTCCTGGCTGACCCTAAATATAAAGAATCAAGAAAAATGCTCAGATCCAAAGAAAAATTGCAAAATCAATTGTTTGAGTGTTAGCATTTCACCTCCCAGAGTAGCGGGATCTTAATGGAAAGGAAAAGACCATCATGTTTCTCTTCTACTCCAGAACTGAGAACTTGAAAATTTCAGCTCTCACCTGTGCACCGTCCTTACCGTCCGCGCCTGATTTACCAGGCTCTCCCTGATAAGGAAAAATACAGAACGAGATAAATAGAAAAGAAAGCGTGATTTACGTTTTATGCAACATAACTCGTTTTATCCGAAAAAAAGGAAAACGCAGATCTCAAACGGCAGAACAAAGCCAAAGGGTTACTTAATACCACTTTTGCAAATAACTACGTAGTGCTTTGCAGGCGTTTCTGAAAAAAAAAAAATCCGTCAACCCTCAAAGATTAGAAGGTTAAAAAAAGAACTGTTATGCACCTTTGAACCATCCTTGCCAGGCTCCCCTGGGTCTCCTGTGGATCCTTGGGGTCCCTAGATACGACAAAAATAACGATATTATCGAGAGTAGTGCGTGAATCCACACAACTTTCATCATGTCTCTTCTTGGATCATAACAAACACGGGCAGAGGGATAATGCGTTATTGTGTTCTCACCGGTCGGCCACGTTCTCCTTTAGATCCTGAGCTTCCCCTTTCACCTGCAGGACCCTAAATCAATAAGAGGATGTTAAAAATGAGTCTAAGCAGACAGCGGTGAGTTGATGACTCACAGCGGTTTTTTAACGAATGTCCAACGGATTCTTACCTGGCATGGTCGGATTACTATTGCTGCATGGTTATGTATTTGACAAGAGTTTAAAAGCTAGACAACTTCGATGAGCCTACTTCATATCAAACAGTTTACAGAAACAGATTCCTAAGGATTCTCTTTTTAACCACTTGACTCCAATTTTCCAGGTCTTTCCAGGTCTTGTACTTCTTGCTGAAGTACACAAATAATTCTTGACTAATTCTCGGTTTGACATTCAGCGGCTCCTGGGAAACTGAAGACTTTTTCTATTTTAATTGTTATCGAAAGTGATGCCTATATACTGGATTAATTATAACATTAATATTCTTCAAAATTGACAATAATCTACTCTAAAAAAATCGTCAAGTGATAACAGGAAAGGAATCCTCGCCATGATTAAATTAAACCGATAATTTTCTTTCGATCCTCTTTGTCATCGGAACATGTTAAAAATAACTTACCCGTCCACCTGGTATTCCGGGGGATCCTGGCGGCCCTATTTTTCCTTGAGGTCCCTATAACCCACGACAGAAACGCACTCAATCCAAAGATTATCAAAAACATCGCGAGAACTAAAAGTTTGAACGAAAGATCAAGATGAACTAAAAGTCTCTATCAAAACTTGGATCTCACCGTTTCTCCACGAGGTCCAGGAAATCCTGGAAGACCCGCTTTTCCTGGAATACCCTGATATGAAAAACATATTTTCAAATTACTCTATACTCTAAGTGCCCTATGATGAATCACGTGAACAAAACACGGCTTACCATCGATCCACGAGGTCCTGCCTGTCCTCGGTCCCCCTGAGGTCCCGGAGGTCCCTGTTTCATTAAGACAAAGATGTCAAGCTATAGACAAGACACATGCTTTACAAAAGTTTCCGGCATTTCTTGAAGCTTTCAGGTCAAGTGAAATTACGCTTGAATTTGCAAGTTAAAGAAACTGACTCAAATTAATGTGACAGAGCTTCCTTAAGATTTTCCCAGTCACTTTTTACAGCACCGTAAATCCTCGAATCATATACGTTTATTAACATAACTTGTTGCCCCTGTGTGATTTTATTCACTCGAGGCTGTTTTTAAGTAACTTCATAATCCTGTAATACTACTTATTTCAGATACTGAGATTTACACTATGAAGTACTATCGCTCGTGTCTCTGGTTGGACGAACGGTGTATTTTCACAGTCGTTCGCTTCCAATCTTTGACATGTGAAAAAATCTCAGTATGTATGAAATAAAAGTACCATACCATGGAAAGTGCTTGAACAATTTTTATTCACTGGTTGCAATGCATCAAAACCTCACTAGTTTGCTGCGCTCACTCGTTAGTTTTTTATGCTTCGCAACTCGTGAATTAAAATCGTTCGTGCACATTTTCCAAGGAATAATCTCTATTTACCGGGTTTCCGCGGTCACCAGGTACTCCAGGCTCACCAGCAGCACCCTAACAACAAAATTAAAAGATGAAGATGATAAAATAAACATGTCTCCTTGCATTAGTTCATATTCTAAGTGTGTCGCCCTTCAAGAGCTTAAGGTGAAACAATGATGGAAAGAAGTTGCAAGAATATGTCTAGAATTTGAAAAAAAATGTGCTAATTACGGATGCTAAGATTGTACCTTCAACAGATACATGATGAATACCTTAATGAAGGTTCGCAGTGTAAACAAAACGTGGAAGAGTTTAATTAAGGAACATCAACCAGTGATAAAATGGACGCGAACACGAGATTTCCCATTTATAAAGAACTTATAACTTAGCGTTGTGAGCGTATTTTTGAAGACGCTTTTTTCTGGTAGGCAAGATTCTTTAAAATAGTTACCCTCTATCATTGTTACTTAATCAGGTTTGTTACCTCTGTGGTTTCAGAAGATTTTTATCATTCCTTTTACTGTTAGCATTTTAACTGTTGATATCGTCATAATTATTGTTGCACCAGTATCATGAAACTCAACCAGTATGACTCACCTTTGCCCCGTTGGTTCCAGGAGTTCCGGGGGATCCCCGCGCACCACGTGGACCCTATGGACACGTAAACAAAGTGAGTTATAACAACTGAAATCATGGGGGCTTAGTGCAACAATTTACGGATTTATCTATCACTCGCAATACTTATGCCTATGGCATCGTGGTTGTAAGTTCCCAATAATTCAACAGAAAAAAAAGGGATAGAAAATGCAGTAAATTAAAGAGTATGAGGGTGTGTGGGGTGAAGAGGGGGGGGAGGGGGGCCCAAAGGGAAAAAGGGTGTGGCACTATAATGACCCTTTACATTGCTTTCTTTAACTCTTTGTTATTTTACAGACACCGAATTTTTGTTTTATTTCAGGTTATCTTTTCTTTATGTTCAACACTTCCACTAAAACATGGCAGGCTGTGACCATTATTGCCATGACACTTAACAGTGGGTTAATGAGATAATGTGATGGATGTGTTTTAAAGAGAACAAAGAGGAGTAGGCTTTGTAGCCTGGCTGTACCCTTGATCCTCTTCCTCCTTGCGGCCCCGGTTGTCCAGGATCCCCCTACAAAAGAAACAACAACAATAACACAAACTCATGAAATATGAATGTAAGAGGAGTGTGACAAATCTTTTGACCATGGATCTGGAATTTAAAATATTTGTCAGGGTTGGAGCGATAACGGAAAATTTCCAAAAACTTTTGAGTTTTGTCCCATGCATCTCATGTCTCTTGTCTTGAAAAATCATCCTAATTTATTTGCAGAGCATCATAGCCCATACAGACTCACCCTGACTCCCTTTGATCCATCTCGTCCTCTTGCCCCTGTTGCACCAGTATTACCCTGTCATTAAAAAATACATATATATGAGGATATATCAACACACACAGCCTTTATAATTTGCTAATATTGCCCATTATGCAATATCAAATATATTGAAATACAATATTCAACAGATTTAGCCAAAACACATGTTGATAATCAAAATACCACACTGAAATGCAGCTAATTGAGTGTCATTTCATGGCGGTGTCGACCGAAAGTTTGTGCAGTGTTAAATTTTTTTTAACCTAGGAAAATTTTGTTAATAATCAATTACTTTCTCTAGCTCCCAGCAATTCCATACATCACTGCTTATTAATTGAGCTTAAAGCAGTTCCATTTACTGATGAACAGCTCTTAAAGATTTGTCTGCTCTACCTTTTCTCCTGGTTCACCAGGGTACCCAGGCATTCCCTGTGGTCCTTTCTCTCCCTGAAAACAAATAATGCCAATAAATGTTAAGGGGTAATGTAATAAAATTGGCTGTTCTTGCCATTAACTTTTTGTTTCAAACTAAGTTATATATGGAGAGTAGTCTGATCTGATCATAATGTGATAACATGTAATCATAATGTTTTGAAAACAATAACTTATATCAATAATAATAATAACTAACAATAATAAACAATACCTTTACTCCTGTAGGTCCAGGGGGGCCTGAAGGTCCTGGGATACCACTGCGACCCTACAATTATCAGAGGTAAACACTTTTTTTTACCTATGGCATTTAAGGGTGCAGTGCTGGTCATGCTTGTTGATGACTACCAGCCTTTCTAGGTATTTGGACTGAATGATTTACCTAACAGTCATTAGAGCTGTATATTTTGCTTTTTAACGTTTCAAGCCATGGGTAAACTCATTGTTTTTGAGAAACCTCTCAAAATTTGAAATCAGTCCTCTTCAAAAATTTTCTGTCTATAGCGATTGTCAATAAATTAAGACTAAGAAATATGATTCAGATCACTGAGGTAGCTGGTAAACAAACCTTTGGCCCTTCAGGTCCTTCACCTCCTGGCACACCAACTCCTCCTGAGGCACCCTACAAGGAAGACGATGATTACAGTAATCACAACTTACAGCAGTTTAAGCAAAGTCCTGGGATAAACCTTACTTCTCAAGGAATAACTGAATGGTTCTTTTCAACTCAAATTCATATGAGTTCATATTATGGTACTTAGGGTATATCAAAATGCCTTTGGTAAGGTGACTGGAACTCTGAGGGAGAAGGGATTTCAAAAGTCAAAGTAACCATTTTAATGCTAGCTGCATGTGCATAAAACTAGCTAGGAATTCATGCAGGGTAGGTTATATTCAAAAACAGTTAGTTTTTTGTTTCACTTACATCTTCTCCTTTTGGCCCCTCATCACCTTTTGCACCAGGAAATCCAGCTAGTCCCTGTGAAAGATTATTAATAGGTGCAATGTGACAGCTGATAACAAGAAGATGATGGTCAAGTCTCAATAAGTTTAAGGTATTCAGTTTGATGGATGAGTGTTGCTCCTATGCATTTCATTAGTACCTGTGATTCACATACTCTGAAGCTATCACTTTTACTGAATTGATTTCCATACCCAAGAAAAGCCCTATTTGTAGACATTCATGTGTTTAAGTGAGATTTCAGCTTCCTTTTGAGACAGTTATATTCACACTAGAATCAATCTCTATTTCTCCCAAGCTAAGTTATCATTAAATTTTCTTTGCACTAATTAAAACTCTACAGCAGAAGCAGTTAATCAGGAATAACAGGTTAAAATCCCTTTGAAAAAATACTTGTGCTGACAGTTTTTCTTCATTAAATGCACAGCTAAGCAAAACAGAAGATTTATCATGAGGCTAGATTGGTTTCGTGAAATATAATCTTGCTGGTCTATCATGTAAAATCAATCTAGAGAGCTGAATCAAAATAAAATTGATGAAAGCCAACACTCCTGGTCTACAGGTTTATAATATAAATGTAAAATAGGAAATACAAACCTCTTCACCCTTCTCTCCTTCTGGACCTCGTTTTCCTCTGCTCCCCTGTGCAAAAAATAAGCATTCTTTTATTATTAAATGGCTAATTTTGTCATTTAAAGCACATTGGACTTAAAGATTGAGTGCCAAAGGCCAAAAAAAATACAATGAAATATATTGGTTAAAATCTCAAGTCCAACAAAGAATTTAATTTCTGATTGGTCAATGACAAATGCAAAGATAAGTTATAGATTAGAATACAAGATTTCTCAAAATTAAGCTTTTGGTTCAAAATTAATTTAGAAAATTAACCTAGAATGTGAATTTGAAGTATGTCATATTGAAGGGAATGAATTGTTTAAAAAGTGTTAGAGTAGAAAGATGAAAATGCCTATTGTAAATAGAAAATATCCTTGAGCTGTATCACTGTATCACACCTTTGGCCCCGGGAGGCCTGGGTAGCCTTGTGGTCCTCTAACTCCTGGTGCACCCTGGGAAGTACATCCATTGAGTATATCAATCAAAACATTGATAAAATTAAACTTAAATAGAAACACAACAAATTCTGTAATGTTGAAAACTTAAAAAAGGGTGCATGACAAGGGTGAAAAATTTAATAAAAATAATTTATGGTGCTTTGTGATAAAATTACAAACATATGCACTCAGCCAACTAAAAACGTGTTAACTTGAAGAACTTTACAATCCACAAGCATAGACTAAGGTGTTAATGGGTTGTTTGATAATTTCAGATACTTAAAATGCTGTAAAAAGCTATCTTCTTTATAAATACTAATAGAGAAGAGGTTAATGAACCTCTCTCCCCCCTGATCAAAAACTTTAGAGCTTTTGCTGAAAACTATAGCATGTTACATTAAATCTGACTTACTCTGTCGCCTTTGGGTCCAGGCGGTCCTTCAATGCCAGGGTATCCCTATAATATAGTCAGAGGATTAGATTTACCCCACAAGAAGTCAGTACATACTCCTCAAAGCCTGTGCTCATCTTCATGCAAAGTTTATTAACTGAACATTTATAATCATAAGGCTGAAATAAAATAGTTTGTTTAATTACCACATTGGCTAAAGTTGACAATAACAAAGAATTCATGGAACCATAAGGTCATATGTGAAAATCTTATATTTAATTGCAGCAAATGGGTTTTATTTATTTCTTCAGTGAATAACTGCGTTTTAAGTAGGCCATCAATTGCTGTTTTCCATAACCACAATAAAAATACATTATATGTATTTTAATAGGAGGTTTCATTTACTAGTTATAAGTCAAAATAACTCTCTCTCTCTACTTACTGGCACACCATCAGTACCTGGGAAACCAGGCATACCAACTTTTCCAGCCTCACCCTAAAGATAGTAAATAAGGATTACAGACTGTGGTACATGAATGACAAATTATCTCCAATAAAAGTAATTCCCACATTAGTATTAGAAAGAAAAAGGCTGGAGGTGCTATGCGACATACCTTAGGTCCCATAGGCCCTGGGGGACCCGGAATACCAGGAGGTCCCTTGAAAAGAAAAAAGAGAAAATTGAATACTGGTTCATTGAATATTACTTTTGACAAAAATATAATTGTACCAAAACAGAAGAAGGTTAAACATGAATATGGACATCAATATCTAGAGTCTCCTTCAGTTTGATCCACATTCAGTTTTTATGGTATTTCACTCTGATTTTCTCTGAGCTCCTCCAAAAAAAAGACCCTTCATTCTGAATATATGTCTTATTAAATGAAAACAAGCTTCAAAATAATCAAAATAAAACTGGATTTTAGAAATGGCATATGAACAGGGTAGCTCTGAAATCCTCCACTGTTTCCTTGTCAAATTTGAATTGGCTGAATGGTTTTTGTGGAGAATTGTGAATCCATGAACTCAGAGAAAAAGCATTAACCACTGAGATTAGAGCCAACTTGACCCACATTTGATCACATATCCAAGCATGCAAACCTGGGCTTCAGCAGTGAGAAGTGTCCATTCTAACAACAATTCTATTAAGCATTTAGTTTAAATGAACATATTTAAAATGTCAGAATATTATGTAGCTTTATTCTATTATTACCGAGGGTCCTCTCATGCCTTGCACACCTTGAATTCCTATAGCACCTGGGGGACCCTAAGTAGGAAGGTGGAAAAACAAAGAAAGTAAGTCTGGTTTCAAGCCAATAGGTCCACAGCATTGGAGCATAATCTATTTTCTTCAATGCAAAGCTACTGGGAATATCGCTGCTCCCTCTGAAAAGGATGCTAATCCATTCCAGATTAAACCTGAGTTGAGAGAGACACTTCAAGGGTTCAGTATTTTTCCCACAATGTGATGCAATACAATGACCTGGCTACAGACTGATTATAGACCCCTCATGTTTGAGTCCAACTAATAAACATCAGACCAAGACTTCTTTGGTAAGAAGGAAAGTTAGATTATGCACACCAAAATTTCCATGCACACCCTTCACTGATACTCAACTAATCTTTATTTCACCATAAATCTTATGAATTTTTACTAACTTTTTCATGTCAAAACTAAAAAAATCTGTACACTTAATATCGACAAGACCTCAACTGGTAATTTATTTTCTTTTAATCATATGTTGTGTGTATTGCTTGTGAATCAGATTCATGATAATTTCTTAGGGTGATATTCGAGGTCACCCTAATGAATATGTGCAAAATCTTTTTTCCTTTCCACAACAAGGTATTGATTAATCTTGTTACAAGAAAAATGTTCAAGACAGGATATATTACTTTCACTACTGAATCTTTGGCATCAGAAGAAGAATCATTTGACAAAAAAGCCAAAGAAGAAGGGTCAAGTCTGGAAGAGTTGCCATCCCTTGCATGTGGATGTTTTTGAGGGTAAACTAGTTTAATGCTTTATCCTGCATATTGTATAAAATTTTTTGATGGATAATTAACACACTGGCACTGTTTTTACAGAACTGTCTGCTTATTAGAACAGGTTATGTTTGTAGACAAATACTCCGGCCTATTTTGATACCAAATGAAGACCATTGTTTACTTATTTCCTTACCGGTGATCCAGAGGGTCCTGGTGGACCTCGCTCTCCTGTACCTCCCTGTTGATATTAAGAATTAAGGGATAAAGTAAAAATGTAGCAGAGTTAGCCTCAAAGGCTCTGTCTCATGACAACCAATCACCCCAAATAGACCCATTTTTAAAACTTTTACATGCACCATTGAAAGGAAATCTATGGATGCAGCCGGAAAGAGCTCAGTGAAATAAGTAAAACTACCAAGTATGACGATAATATGTTGCAAACTGACAAAGAACTTTGCATGGTGGGAACAAGGTTTTGTTTCCCCTCACCCCCACCCCCGCCTCACTTTAAAAGAGGTCTAAACTTTTGCAACTTTCTCCATTTTGCAAATTTGCCGAGTTATATGTTCAACAGATCACTCTCACAATTCACAGCTTTTCTTATTTCACTGAACTACAGTAGTGTTAAAGGACCTCTACTAACTTGTTTATGCAAAGTTAATTAGTTGAAAAACCGTAAAAGTGTTTTTTGCCGATACTTGCCTGCAATCCTCTCGGCCCTGGCGGTCCCCGTTCTCCTGGTTCTCCTTGGGGTCCCTGGAATGAAAAAAATTTAAACAACTTTAATTTTGTTAAACTCTATGGTTAAATTTTTATAAATTCACAAAGCGTTGTCCAACAAGATAGAGTAATCACGTGATACAAAAATTAAAGTTTGAATAAAACCAAAGAAATATCGATCAAGTTGTGTTTGAAGAAAGGAAACGTTCCTTGATCGCCAACTAAGTGTATGTACACGCCTTGCGAAACTTTTACTTACGATGCGTGATAAAAACATGGATTTTACGCTTGCAAAAACTACTAATCTTCTCCAGAAAATTACTTTAGAGACCCTAGGATCGGTGATTACCTTCTTTCTTGATCATCTATCCTTACCAGCGTTACCGTTACACTGAGAACGTTCAAAGTTAGGGCTGACTGAGTCGCCATTTTGCCTTTTGGTGAGAGAATCTGGGATATAGTAGTGGAATTGATGTGGATTGGAACGAGTGGCTTTATTGACAATTTTGACCAATCACAGTTACTGTAGTAATCAGTGTGTACACAAGAAGAAAGATTTTGATGAATTGGCTATAATCTTCGAAAAATAGACATTATATTGCTTATTTTAGCCACAAGTGATGACGAGTCTCACGAACCAGCAAACAACTTGCTATGTGTAACGTGATAAGGTACTAAAATGGACTTATGGGTCCAGAACAACGGTTTCTTTTTCTTTTCAATAGTTTACAACTCTTGGTCTGTTAACGGCGACAACTCCTCGTTACTAGTGAAGTCTAAATTTTCCATTTTTTGATACTAATTTATTCTGACTTATATTCTTAACGTTGGTCCCACCATTTGTTATTACACACAACAGAAACAGATCTGTCAAGAACAAAGACGAAATAGTGGGATACTTGGTGGGATACTATTAGTGATAATACTTACCCGTTCACCTTGCATTCCAGCTTGCCCTGGTGTGCCACCATCGCCCTGTAAAATAGTAAAGCTTAATAAGTGAATGCAGAGCATCGTAAACTGTATTATTTCAGAATCTCATTTTTCACTGAATAGGACTAAGGAGGGGTTAGATCGAATCGCGGATGGACTGATCGACAAACTTACCGATCGACCGCTTGGCTGACGTACTGATCGACTTACTACCGGCTGAGTGACCTATTGACCCAACTGACTGACCGATAGATTGACCGAACAACCGACCAACTACTAACCAATCAACCGACTGACTGTCTGACAGATTGGTTGACCGATCGATCGCCCGACCCACCGACCGACTGATTGACCAACCAACGGACCGATTGACCAACCAACCGACTGACTGACCAACCAACCGATTGATTGACCAACCAACCGACTGACTGTCTGACCGACTGACTCACAGATCGATCGACCGACTAACTCACAGATCGATCGAACGACTAACCAACCGACAGACTGATTGACCTATCGATTGGCCGACCGACCGACTGACCAACCAACCGATTGGCTGACTGTCTGACCGACTGACTGACCGATCAATAGCCCGACCAACTGTCTGACTGACTGTCCGACCGATCGACCACGTGACTGGCAGAAACGAGTAACGAAAGGACGAGTAACGAAAGGACGAGTAACGAAAGGACGGGAAGACAGACTGATGGATAGATGAACAATTCATAAGAAGAAAAGAAGAGAAAAACAACAAAAGGAGACGCAGCCATATCTAGGTATGAAAGGCACTTACTCTTTCACCAGCTTCACCTTTGTCGCCTTTTTCTCCTCGCATGCCTGGTAGACCCTAGGAAAAATATAAACTTTACATGAATGTGGTTCATATTCTTATCAAATATGCTTTTACGAAATTTTGTAGTTTGCTATTACACTGCTCGAGTTTCAGCTGCTTGAGAGACCATTTTCTACACATACTAGTGCTGACGATCAATAACCGTAAAAGTCTTATGGAGTGCTTTACAGTTTGCGTATATCTTAAGTATGAAAAATTAAGACTAATGTTTCAGGACGTCTTCCCATCGTTATCCATCGCTGTTCCATTTCTGTTTCGAATCTTTTCATCATCTTTTAATCTCTGCATGTTCGCGTTAAAATGTTCAGATCTATACATCTCTATTTTTCACCTTTACAAGATCGTTTCATGTACAAGAGTCCTTGTCCAAGAGTATGAAACTTTATTCAAAACGCAAATTACTTCGAAGTTTCTTGTATCACTGCGTATTCGGTATCAGCGAATTTTGAGCTATGCATTCCTTACAACTATCTTGTTTAGTACATAGCTCTGACTATATTCAAAGAATTTTTTTCATAGCGTAAAAAAGTAACCATAACCACTGAAATTTATTCAAGTTCGTCCAGGGTAAAGTGTTAATCGTTGCTTTGAGATATCAAGAAATAGACACGATGTGATAGCAAGTTTTTAAGAATGGTATTAACAGCAACGGTATTTTCACTGTGGTATAAAAACGGCTGAAAAAAGGCTAACGGCAACAAGTTTTGCCGTTTGCCAATGGCGTCATGCGTAACCTGGCCAGCGAACAGAACCACATTATAACGCTTCAGCCAAGGCGTTTCTTAGCCCGAGAGAACTAATGAAGCATTAAGCATCACGCACCGGCGAGAGTCAAGCACTGAAAATTACTAGTGCCAGGCTCCTGGCAAACCTCTCCCCAACCCGTCTCTAATCTTCTCGCGGGCGTAAAAATGCGCGTCCAACATCGCTAATAATGGACGCCTAAGCGTAACCTTTCTCAAGGTTTTATGTAGAAACATATCAAAACTTGGGGACATTTGTCAAAACTCATCCAAGTTTTATGGAACGCAAAACTTCAGCTGGTAATCGAAATGTTCACGTTACCCGTGGTCCTTTGTGGCCCGTCATTCCCGCCATTCCTTCAATTCCTCTGTCTCCCTGAAATAGTGAAGCACAGAGAAGTATAGTTACAGCACGCTATAGTCTTAGTTTTATAAAAGTTACATGCTTGTCAGAGCGCCATGGTTAATCATTTCATGTGTTACGTCCATTCAGTAACCCTGAATTTTCAAGTTCGCTAACCCTCCCCTCCTACCTTTTCTCCCATAACTCCGGGGGTACCTCTTGGTCCGTCCGGTCCTTGGGGACCCTGAAAAGAAACAAATATTTTTGTTTAAAAAAGGCGAGGTTAAGGTCGGTGTTGAGCCACAATACAATAAATGCGACTGAGAAGTTAACTCCTTTATTGGATATTGATGCTTTGGTCGAATCATTTCGATTACTCTCAATGATCTTGCGGAAATAGTTTCCCATTCCTGCGCTGTCGAAAGAATAGGGACTTTTTGCAGTTAGAACGGCAACGCCAAGGAAGACGTCGACTTAAAATAAATATATATTTTTCGTTGGAATTTCGCGAATGACTCGATTTGTTTACCATCTCTTACAGCGCCGCAAGTTAACCTCAGCAAAACGTATGAGAGCGGCGTTGAGTTCCAAATGGAAACTTAAATAATTTGCCGTCGGGGTTTCCTTTCTTGGACCACGCAAATTTTGATGATATCATGTTGTCATTTTACAGAGGACGGCTAAGAGATGTACACAATTTTGAAAAGCACGTATTGAGCTATTGTTCTGCTAATTAGATCTTTTACTTTGCCACGTCCTCGTTGCCGTCGCCGTCGTGGTTTGCTAAAGGTCTTTGGTGTCATTTACAGGGAGAGCCTGGGTTAGAATAAGGATAGGCAATTGGAGCCATCCCTTAATGTCGCGTGGCGTTCAACAACAGAATCTAATTATCCATCAGTAGAGTCAACGGCGAAGTCGACAAGTCACGATCTACGTTATTAGACAAATGTTGAAAAACTAAAGCAAATTAGCGACGACAGCCAATCAGAGTAACGATAGATATTACAAAGAACCAATCAGAGCTCATAACGTGCAAACTAGTGACGACAGCCAATCAGAGTAACCATAGATATTACAAAGAACCTATCAGAACTCAAAGCGTGCCCGAGGCGTGGTAATACTCACATGAACAAGGCGCTATCGGTTTTAGATTTTAATCTGATTACACAAGATTCACCGACCAATGAAAAAAGAAGTTTAGGAAAACCATTGCATTCCCTGATTACTTTCGACAGAGAGAAAAATATTCACGTATCATTTACAGCTTACCGGTTTTCCCGGTCTACCAGGTGGACCTCGGTTGCCTTGGTTACCAGGTAAGCCCTGTGAAACAAAATCAAGACACAAGCAGCTAAACGGTTAGTTTTTGGCTCAATCAGCACTAAGAATGATAATTCTTCTCTTTCAGGAAAGCGCGGATAGCGTCTTTATTCACCATGTGCAGCTACTTGATATATCGCTTGCCAAATGTCTCGCTGTCAATGCGCCTCTGTATTTGGAGAAACCAAACTTAAATGCAGAGGATAACACTAAGTTTACGAGTCATTGTGAGGTAGAAATAACTCGACTAGGGCTCTAGGCAATGACTATAAAAAAAATATCGGAGTGATTACGGAATTAAGCAATTTCTATGTTTTTTTTAAAATTATTGTTGTCATTCATCTTTTCCCTTTTCAGTACTGCCGGAAGCGTATTAAGTAAAGAAAACGATGTGTTCCTTACCGGGGCTCCTGGATCTCCCTGGGATCCCTTCTCACCGGGGTTCCCTGGACGTCCCTGCAGAGAGAAGATTACAGCAGGTTCAAACAAGATTACATCACCTTCAACTAGGAATATTCACGACATTTCTCGATAAGAAAGATTTTCGTTCCTTTCTAAAATATTATTTTCTTTAAACTGAAGCACATTGCGAGAGTTCGTGAAATGTAGACAGTCGTGCAGCAAACAGAACCAGATAAACATTATTGCTCACAATATTAATATCAATATTAGACTGTTGGAAAGTGCCAAGACATTATAACGTGTCTTGTTAAGTATGATGAGTGTATGAAGCACTTGGTAAAATAAAACGTTGTCCGACGATTTGGTAGTGGCAGGAAATTGCAAAAAATTTTCGCCTTTTTTCTCCCCCCAGGTAAATGAACTGAAGAAAAAAGAACGGCCAAGGAAAAGAGTTTGGGAATAACACGTTTAATCCGCATTCAATGCATAAATTATTTGTCTAACAGATCAGAATGGAGTGGGTGAATGAGTGAATTTCAGGTCCTTACATAAATCCTATAGTATGACTATGTCATACCATGGGGTGAAAATGACACAGTTCATCTACATCAGCTCCATTACTGAACCAGAGGCTTTTCTATACTCACCGGTTGTCCACGTGCTCCTCGCTGTCCTCGTGGGCCTGGCTCTCCCGGCTAAAAAATGTTAACAAATAAAAACAAATAAATAAAAAAGAAAAACTAGAAAAAATGCAATGAACCGAGAACCAATCGGCAGATATCTCAACAGTATCTCCCTGTAGCCAGAATAAGAAAATTTATCTCTTTATGGTTCGCTACTTAAAAAAACACGCGAAACACAGCATTTTGTTCGAATTCGCCATGGCTTTGTGTTAACCCAAAGCGGAGACCCCTTCAGAGGTTACGATTGGTTAAAAAACTCACCACTGCGGGGGGCTCGACTACAAGACCGCCCGCTACGGGGCCTGGGCCCTTTTCATTCGATCCTTGAAGTCTATTCCATCTCTGAAATAACAAAAGTTCAAAATGTATAATTGAAGAGGTGAACATACCCAAAATCAGGTCTGACAAACAGCGAGTCTCAACGAATAGGTAAATTTGGACAATTTTGTTTATTTGTCCCTTAATCGTGTAAAATCTAGTTTGCGTTGTGCACTGTGTGGTTGTACGAGAAAATGAAAGCTTCTTTGTCTTTAGGTGCCGATTTCATTCATTACTCCTTTTTGATCTTTTATTACACAATTTCAGTGGTTGTAAGAGCGCTTTTCAATTGAGCAAACTATGACCAAAACCTTAGTTATCTATCAGAACTGACCAAAGAGGAGCCAATTAGAAGCCAGAGCTAGCACGTGTAATAGCCGTCCTTAGGTGCAGGACAATGCGAGTGTCACCACCGGTTTTAGTTACCGTGTGATTGGTTGAGAGATTGGCACTAGATTTCTAAACTAATCCGGTACCATATGATTGCAAGCTAACGCGATCTCGGACTACTTTCAACACTCAATAAAATGCTCCAGAAACGAGGGATGGCGATTTCACTTACGACATAGATTCCGTCACCAGGGGGCCCTGGAGGGCCGGGGGGTCCAGCGGAACCGGGAGATCCCGGAGGTCCCTGTAAAATAAAAAATACCCTATTACCTAGTCCAGAATATTCACCAACAACTTTTTTCTCTTCGATACTTTACCAGACTGGTTTTCATCTCATATAACAGTCAAGGGTCAAATGAGTGTGTTTGATTTTCTTGTTACCTGTTAGGCAATTGTCGATCAAGTTTTACTTTGACAACAGTTCGCAGCCATATTCAATAGTTTCCCGATGAAAGCGCGGCGCTGATAATCAGCAGCATAACAAGCAATATTTTGATAACTGACAAAAGCAAATATGTGCAGTGACATCACCATTCGTAAGTGCAATTATCTACAACATATAACTTGTTTTGTTACCTAACTCATGGAAAGGTCGCGCCCTCAGTCTTGCAAAAATTGCGCTGTTTAGCGATACAGGAAATGCTGCAGGCTCAGTCAGGTTTAGAAAACCTACGATTTGTACTTATTTCCTTAACGACCTTAACGGCCTTAACTCTTGGGCTGTTTGTAACGTCTGTGAAAATGATGCCAGAACATACCTTTGCTCCCTGATCACCTCTAGGCCCACTGTAACCTTTTTGACCAAACGCCCCTTGCGGTCCCTGACAAAGAAAAAAAGAAAACGCTTTCTTATAAAACAAACAAACAAAAGACAAATGGCAGAGAAGGTTTGGTCATTTAAGGAGATAACCCTTTAACTCCCAAAAGTGATTTATATGTAACTTCTCCCTGTAATATCTAAACATTATCCAGCAAACAGGTAATGAGAATATTCAAACTTATAAGGTGGAAGTTGTTATCTTGATCTAACACCAAATTCTTGTAACTTATTTCCAAGGAAATGGATAGCAGTTAGAGGGGAGAATTGACAATCAGATCTTGGGAGTTAAAGGGTTAAGACATGACGGAACATACCGTAGGACCCGGAGGTCCGGGAATTCCTCTCTCGCCTTTGATCTGAAAATAAAAACATCTTGAATGAATAATACAAACGTTTTTGGATCGATCCACACCGAAAGTGGACATGGATGCTACGCGGATGCGATCCACTTCGAAAGTGACTACATCGTGAGACAAACCATTATACTACGTACAAAAGAGCATTTAATATCGTTAGTCTGTTAACAAACAGAAAAAGGTGTATATAAAGACAAGAAAGAAAGATGAAGAGACAATCACGAAAAATGCGTACAGTGAGGAAACTGGAGCGAATCAGACGAAAGGCGCGATAGTAGAAGCGGAGTAGAAAAAGGAAGCAGGTTTGAGTTGGGTCGCGTTCTTTTCTTTTATATGCCTGATTTTTTCGTTTGGCCTCCATCATCGCGCTATTTAATATCGCACTTCGTTTTACTCACCAAACGCTTCGATCAGACTGCAAAGAGCCTACTTACATTTACAGAGAAGCTGATGTTTCAATCTTACCCCATGATTAGCTCAGTGTATCACTCGTCGCATGGATTTCTGGCCGAGACATTGCGTCATATAGTTTATCAGTAATTACTCAACGACGCAAAATTTTGTTGCCCTTATTAAGTGTTTTTTCGCGACACAGACTACTAAGCCGATTACTTACATATCTGACGTTGTTGATGATCTGCACGTTACTGTCACGGCGCTCTTGGGCAGCACCACTGAGGAAAGGCGCGTATGGCAGAGGTTTGTCACAATCGGTAGTAAACATTTTGCAGTAAGAAAGAACTCTGAACACATCTGGGGCTACTATGAGCTGCTGTAAAGATCCCTGAAAAAGAAAAAAGAAACCACAAATTAGATTAAACCACGAGAGTAAATATGCTTTTCGCGTTAGATGATTGGCTTGTTCGAAAGTGATTGGCAAGTACAATTCAACTCTCAGCACCTGAAGAGACATAAGCGAGCGCCAAAAGTGAAACTTCCGACCAATTTTTTTTATATATTAACAGAAATGAACTTATTATTTGTTTCTGTATGGTATATGATAAAACAAATATTCCGCTCATTGTCTGTAGAAGTATTGGATATTTACCGTGCCACGAACCACCTCCACTTTGCAAATACTGAATACAAGTCGAAAAAACATTTTAGCTTTTACCAACTACATACTCAACAAAGTATATCTCCCCAAACTGGTAAAAAACCGAATTAAAAAACTTGCCTGTGTGTTTCATTATTTGTGATTATTTGAGATGTTCTAGAAGTTTTCAAACTGTACTATACATAACTGCTTCTCTGCAGTTAGGTAAACTTTCAAAACCTCACTTGTACAGATCATGAACCCCATGCCGAACCGACTTCCATGTCAGGTCTGGTTGTATCCTCACCTGGAATTGCTCCTCCAGTCGAACAACACTGTCTCGACCAAAACTAGGTCTAAATCCCCTGGGCCTTCTTACATGTCCTCTGGGCTCGGCACAATCTAAAGACAGCGTCACGTGTTTCTTTCTAACTGCTATGGCCACTCTGTGCCACGCCCCATCAGCTAGGCTTTGGTTCAATCTCACTCGAAATGGGGCCTTCCCTCGTCGCCTGTATTCAAACTCCAAAGGGCTCAAACTAAAAGATAGACTTTGCTCGGTGTCCATTATCGTGAACAAGTCTGCTGTGTTGTCAGGATCCACTTTCACAGTGGCGAATAAAACAAAATCTTCAGGAAAACCATTAGGAAAAAGCGATTCCACAGTGGTGTTTATCGTAGCACTCGTGGACGATAGGTCGTACGCAACATCCTCAACTTCTTGGTCGCTTGAAGAAGGGAGTGGTCGGCTTGGACAAAGACCAACCGTTTCGATCTCGAGCTCGCTCAAACTCCATTGAAACTCTTGCACAAAATCCGCTAAGTCAGCAGTATCTGAAATTTTATGGAAGCAGGAAGAGGCACGCAATAAAGCTCTGTAACTTTGACATACCACCTTTGACGCAAAAGGTGTCCCTACGATACACTTTGTATGAATAATGGTGTCCTCCCATTCTCTTGCAGTGAAACAATGACCCTCCCCCGGCTCTCCCCCACCCCACCCCACCCCCCTCTTTAAAAAGTCTTACACGTTGTAACAATGAAAGGATAAAGGAAACCTCAATATTTGGAAATCAGTAAATGTTTTCACTCCTTTTGGCCTTCTTACCCTGAGTTGGCTTATCGCTTATATTGAAGCACATGCAGTTGAATGAAATTGATCTAATTCCTTCATATTTGCTCGTTTGGTTTTTTGTCCAAATTTCTAATCTCTGCTTCCAGTATCTTCAGATTCGCCCCCACGGTGCAGTGACGCTTCGTGTTGCGCGTGACGGAAATAAAGGTTGCACAGTGGTGTGAAGGTCGCGCAGACTGGTGTGACAAATCCGGACGCTGAGATTTTTTTCTGAATATTTTCCGAAGAGACTCGAAAGGCTAATTCTGACGAAGTACGTGGAAATGTTTTGTTACAATGAATATAATTTTTTTTTTCGCGCCACTTTGAGTCAGAAGTATTTCCTCTCTGATCTTCCAAACCAAATTATCATTCTGATCTCTCAAAGAACAGACATCCTTCTCTCAATACGCGGTACAAATATAATCCGCGAATCGTCTACGAAAATTTGGTCACCAAGCTAATGAAAATGTCATCATGAACGTCTGTATACACACATAACAAATAAGAGCAATTAAAAACATCACAAAACCAAAACAAATAGAAACAACAATAATTTGGAGAAAAATAAAGTCTGTATCAACGTAAATGTTTCAGTCCTTTCGTAGCGTACACATTTCTTAAAAAGCGAGGATTCTTTTTAGAACCACTAATACTGTATCGTTATCACAAACCAATTTACATTAACTAATGCTAAGAGTCGTAGATAGCTAAAACATTCTGGGAAATCTTAGTTATGTGGTTCGGCATCCTCTTTGCGTATCGTCTAACAGCACGTCGGGCCTTCAATTTTAACAATGATTGACTGTCCCTTAGCGTAAGCGATCGAGTTTCGTTTCTCGTGCAGAGTATAATGAAAGCTCAATCCTTAAATGAATTGAGATCTTGGCTATTTAGAACATTAAAACTCTACTTGGAAAGGCTTATGAAGCAGTTCACCTCACGAACATATTTCTAATGGTTACATAGATATCAGGCTTGAGAGTTTTCAAAGACAATGCACCATTGTTGGGGTTAAATTGCTCATTTAGAACCTCCATCAAAGAAGCAGTAATTGTTCACCTCTGTCCGGATCAAAGTGATAGTGCGCACTCGAATGAAACGAACTTCTATTTTTATGAAAATTTGTGAACGTAATCTAAAATATTTTGCAGGTCTCGTTTTGATATGAACGTTTGTTTACAACAACGAATTTTCAACACATAATTTGATGAGCAGGACCTTAGAACATTCACCAATTCTTATAATGACTCATCGCTCACACTGAGAAGCTTAGAATGAAGATTTTGCTAAAAAAATTGATTATAAAGCTAGAAAGAGACATTAATGTTCTTTCCTTCTGTTGACCTTGAGGAGTACAGAAAGAAAGAGTTGTTATTATAACCTATTCCCGCTCACGCGATCTTGGAACTGATCAGACAGGAAATGTGAAAATACTGTTCGATATTTTCTGACAAAATTTATTAGTATTCTGAAGGAGATAAATGCTCTTAAGTATGCTTAGTCTATTCAGAGAGAAAATTGGAGAAGACAGTAAGAGATTCGCACAATGTGCAGACAGTCCTGCTTTGTAATGGGCAACATAAAGGATTCATTTTGAAATTAACCACTGTGATTGCATTACCCGCACGCAGACTGCTGGAAAACTGTTGATCTTACATTTCTGTATCATGCTTTTGTTCAGTTCCTACCTACAGTTCGTTTATAGAGGTCATTAGACTATTTACTTAGGTGAGGATAACCTGGGTAAGAATAAAAATTAGCATCAACATACCGGGGTGAATGGCAACGTCTCGGGACGAAACTCCATGATTCATGAGCACGCATAATAAAATAGCCGTGCTAAGGCCCTGCAAACTGAAACACATACAATATAATTTAATGACAGAGCGAATCAGTTTGCATTTAAAACAATAAAAACGCTTAACTAACCAGGGAAACATGGCTGGCGTCTGTTTCGGCCCTGTGTGGAGACCGCCAATGCTGCAATTTTATCCGCGGTAGAAGGCGAGTTCAACACAGGGATCTTTAGTGCTGTGGTTATGTAGGATCCATTGTTGGAATAAGGCTTGGCCACTGATTGGCCAGTTAAGACGCGGGTAATTTTACATGTGATCGAAGTGCAACACCAGAAAAAAGAACTTTAGATGGTATATTTCAGTTGCGTCCGCATAAAAAATTAAAAAATAATAATAACAACAAAACTTTGTCTCGAACACACATGAAACATAAAACCCTTCAAATATACTGAACGTGACCGTAGTTGTGAGACTTGAATGTCACTAGAAACCAAAATGCGATTAGAAAAGATGCTGCAAACCGCATACCAGAGACCTTCTGTCGCCCGCACTTTGCTTCCTGCAATTTGCCTCCGTGCACAGGATTTATGTTATTAAACGTCCGACACAACCATTGAGAGCTAACGGAACTGTCCAAGGCATATGGAACCTTTCAAAATGAGCCCAAGTCGTAAATGATAGAGAAAAACTGTCCGGGCTGGATTGAAGCGTTTGAAAACAAAGAGAGCCCTACATGGTGAGAGGGAACTGCCAGAAATCAGGCAATACGCGATGTAAGACGGAGTCCATCGAGTGCACATTTCTTGACCCTTAAGACGGAACTGGTCGAAGATGACGGATCCCCAGAGAAGCGCACGAGAAATGCAATCCAATGTATTCTAAAATCAGAAGGAACTGCTCCAAAGCAGACGGAAAAGTTCGTAAGCCGACTTGACCGTTTAGAATAATATGAAAGAAGGACAACCACAGCCCAACCAACATTCGATTGTAAGATGAGAGTCTACATCTAAAGCACAGTCCGAATTCTACAGTTAGTAGTCTCTTAAATGGGACAACTTTCTTCAATAAAGTGAAACCGAGCACGGAGTAGTCTCCTCCCCAAACGTTGTTTGGTCTCGTCACGCAACGCACTCTCTTCCCCTTTGGTGAAGCAGAGAGTGCGTAGCGTGACGAGACCAATAACAGTTGCGATTTGACTGAACGCGAAGCAGTCTGATATCAGATTGAACCACCCTAGACTGTTCAAAGTCAGACGAAACTGTCTGTAAATGGACGGAGCCATTCTAAAATCCCACGAAATCGACCATAACCGTTTAAAATCGTCTAAAATAAATTGGACGGGGCATCCAAAATCAAAATTGTAAATTAATTGGGAATCGTTCCCAGATCCTGTTGATATGTGAGCGCGAGCAGAGCGCTAGGTCTAGCAGCTTCGGAAGAACTTTCTTTACCAGTTTATCTCAGCCGTAAGTTTTCGCGCCAAAAAAGGACAAAAAGTGATATTTGGGTTAGCTACCCAAAATGGCCGGGAAAAAGAAACGTAAGCGTCAGATTGAACCAAGAAAGAAAGATTCCAAACAGAAAAAAAACACGGACTGTGCTTCATTTGAAGATAAGAAACCTAAATTTGATGATGAGCTGAATAAACAGTTTGATGAAGATTTACAACAGTGGATATCAGGAAGGAAAGATGAGGGCGAAAGCAACAGCGTTTCAGAAGACCCAAGCTCAAGTCCACGGAAAATGGAAGCCGAGGAGTGTAAATATATCCCGCCCTTTACCCGAAAGTCTAAAATAATCTTGAAAACAGATGGAAGCTCTATTTTTCCTGGTGTGGGTTCAGAGCGAACTAAACAGCCTTGGAAGGATAGAGAACGGAATTTTATTGATACTCAACGAAGCCCACGGAGTCAGAAGACTCGCGTAGAGGAGTCTTTAACTAACGACTCGCCTAAGGTGTGTTTCCAATAGTAAAGCGTCAGTTACCAGTTCTATTATCATTTTTTTCCCGCTCTTGGCCACGTGGGTATGATCTTTCAAAGTCCAATATTTTATTTATTATCTGATTACGTTTAAAAAACACAGGAAACCCAATTATATTTCAGCTGTTGATCTGAGTTTTTTTTCAGTGAAATCCTCGAATACCTGGTGACCGAATTTTTTTCTTAAATTGTCATTCAATAACATGAAAAGTTTTTGAAATGATTTTGACGCATTCTACGGCCTCTCTATCGGTTATGTGTAAAATGTTCATTTATACGTTTTGAATATTGGAATAAAATTGTATGGTTTTTGGAACACTTTCCTCACTTAATCAACCTCGATCTTAAGACTAAGAGGCCTATACTTTAAACTGGATGTTACACTGACTGGGATTATTTTCCCAGCAGAGAAAAAAAGAAAAAGAGTCGGAGGAAGAAATGCAGGTACATGTTGAAGGAATGGAAAGAGTGGTGATGTTGGGTCATGAAAAGAAAGACTTACCTCTTGCTAGTACGAGTTGGACAGTAGCTGCTGATGTAAAAGGCAAAAATTCACTAATGTCAAATGGAACCCTTTTATCTTGTCCTTCAAGTACCATCCAGGAAGATGTTTCAGCCATTGTTATGCAGGTCATAGATAACCTCCTAGAAACCGTTATTAGACATGGAAACCAGTGTAATGATGAAGCCTTGGAGGAGCAGATGGTTAAGGCTGGTTCTCAGACACTACTTGCAGATGTTAATGAAGCTGTGGCAGCAGCAACAACAGTAATGGAAGGGCAAGAGCATTGTTGTTCAGCTATAAAAACTACAATGATAGGAGAGGGAGAAACACCAGCAACAATTTGTATGCATAAGGACAAGGTTGGTGCAGTTCCAGTCAAGCCAGTTGCTTCAAAACATGCTATTGAAAAGTGCCATGAGAATGTGGTAGATGTTGGTGTACCAGCCTTACAAAATTTTCGTCTTATGTTGGAAAATGAACTCAGGATGGAACAGTGGGAGGAATCTGATTGTAAAAAATGTCATTATTATGGTGTAGTCAGCAGTAAAAGTGTATATGCCCAAGAAGTTGCAGATAAACTAAAATATCAAGGAGTAAATGGCTCAACAGTCAGCAGGCCAGAAGTTCAGAAAGAAGTTTTGTTTGGACAAGAAAGCTCATCAGGAAGTGAAGGTATCCAAGCTGTAAATACATTGGTACCATCAATGGATACCCAGCTCATCTCTGCACAGTCTTTAAAAGACTGTGTTCAATTTAATTTGGGAGTAGGACAATCCCCAACATCCAATGCAAATATAAACTCAGCAAGAGAGAAAAAGGTAAATGTGGAAAAACAGATTGTTGTAGACAAGGTATCCTGTGAAAATTGTTCTGATGTGTGTGGAGCTAATGATTCGTTGCAGCCCATTAATGAGCAAGGTCTCGACCAGATGGTTCCAAATTATTACAAAAACAGCACTGTGATATCAGTAAGTTTTTTACCTCTTGTTCTTCATTGTTCCTTTCAAGTAGAATATAACACCCACCATTTTTCTGCACTTCATCACAAAGTCAAAATCACAACTCAGCAGTTGTCATTGGAATATGCAAACTTGTTGAACAGGGTACTCCAATTTCCTCATTTTAGAGGTTGTGTGGCTTTGAAAAGCCACAATTACTCTCAGTAGGCAAAGCTCCTTTTTAACTTGTAATTTATTATGTGTAGCATTCACTGTCTCCCATTTAGAATAAAATTCCTGAAGTAACAGAATCTACAAGAATTTCTAAGATGAAGAAGATAACTGTGGTTGTTGACAAAAACATTGAACATGTAACAGTAGTCCAAAAAGGGCCCACCAAGCCTGGAAATGGTTTCAATCTGGAGTCCTCTCAATCCCGTTGCACTGCTCAGGCATCAGAACTTGCTATGGAGGAAAATTTAATAGAAGACCTGACTGTGACTAGTGCCCAGCCGACTGCTGAAGTTGAGCATGAAGAGTTGATACTAGAAACTGAAAGAGAAGAATCTTGTGACATGGTGCAGAGCAAAAGTATAGAGAGCCCAACAAGGAAGCTGGAAGGAGGGTTCTCCTTTTCTGGTTCTGATGCTAACCTTTTGGAATTTGGTAGTGTAATGGAATGTACAGACTCTCAGCTGGTTCATGTTGATGAATACTTTGATGAGGAGCAGCCACCCTTAAGGCCTTTGAAACACGATCCCAGGTAATTGGTCAAAGTGCAGTCACTTAAGATGCTATTTGCAGTTATTTCTTAGTTTCTTACTTGGGAGATTTACCCACCTTTCCACCCAGGGCATAATTCTGATTAAGATTTAGGGCAGGAATGGGTGAGATTAAGGATACTAAATTATCAGACTTGATCAGAAACTAAACACAACAAAAAGATGAGAGAATTCAGATATAAAACAATTTAAAGTCCTTGACCATAATGAACTCCCTTTTTGTGAAATGGTTTTCCTTGCATTTGATGTATTGTGTACTTGTTAACATATTTGTTTTCATTATTTTGGTCAGTAATGTATATAGTGATGTAGGAGGTGACAGAGCTGAAGGTGATGTGGAGCTTCCATCTGACAGAGGAATGATCAAGGGATTGATCAGTGAGCTGTCAACATTGAAGTATGCACCATATATACATGCCAACACCTTTCTATGCTTGGGTTAACTTAATTTGTTTGAATTTACCTGTAAATTGTTCCAGATTCATGCCCAACTTGAAGCAGTTTTTCTGAGTCAGATGCATGAGAAGTATACAACAGTGTTGTTTTCCCTTTGAAAAGTTAATAAGCTTTATGATATTGTTAAGTAGCTAATTGCAATCTGGACACTTTTGTGTACTAACCAGATTTCAGTAAGGGCCACTCTGCTGTTAAAAAGGGTCATGTTCTTATTGTCCAAATGAAAGCTCTTCGTGTTGTCTTATTGACACTGTGGTGTAGGCTAAAACACTTTTTTGCTTATATCTCTGTTATTAGTAAGTTTTACCAAAAATCAAATTTTACCACAGTAGCTGGTCAACAAGTGTTGAAACCAAGTTAAAGTTAGCCTGCAAGGAGAATCTTAAGGGCACTCTGTAAGAAAAAAATTCTTGTATGAAAACAATGTGAGTTGATGTTACTATATGCCTCCTCACTAAAAATCTAACTTGAAAGTTTACTAGCAGTTTGCTTTTCATTTTAGCAAATTTATCATTGGAGCATGGAGAGATTTAGAGAGCCAAAGGAAAAAGAGGCAAGCAAGACTGAAATCAGGAAAGGGAAAAAAGTTGAATTAAGAAGAATTGTTATACTTTACTCACATTCAAATTACTAATTACATGTTTGGTGTTTTACTCCTTGTAATTTAAAAGAGCATTCCTACAAGAAATTGACTTTGCAACTTGGTTAATGTGCTATTGGGATCAACTATTTCAACTACTACTGGCATAGGTTGAAGCAGTTCAAATTTTCAAATGGAAGAATTGAGCTTCTAGACAAGCATTGAGAAGATACCTTAGTTAGTTTATCTATTGAGAGACTTGGGAGATAAGCAGTGGGCACCCCTGAGCATTTCTTTTTGTTTACAGAGAGCATCACTAGCAGCAGGAGACTACACCTGCCTGTTAATTGTTGTCAAGAACAGTAATAGTGGCCCCTTGTGCTTCTTCAACCATTTCAACCTGGTGTGATATGGGTTTGAAATATTCAAATGAGGGTGATTTTCCCTGTTGCAATCTGAACAAAATGAACCCAATCAGCTTTGTATGGTTGATCCCGATAGAACATGACCTTAGTGGATACTGGGTTGATTCTTGTGTCAGTGTAACATCTTAATATAATTTAAGCTCTTTGAAGTTGAGTTTCTTTGGATAGTACTTAAATTTAAATTGTGATATTTACCAGTAGTTAATTTCTCTCTCTTTGATGAAATATTACAATAGACAACTTCAAGCATCAAGGGAATTTCTCTTTTTCTTTTGTTAACTTGTTTAAGCTTCAGGGTGACAAGAAATTGAGTTTTAACAAAAATAAAGCATTAATCAAGATTACTGTGGTTGAATTTATTGCAACAGTCAACAATTTAATAAATCAATTCCTATGTACATTCTAATTAATAAAAACATAACAATGTAGTTTTCTCTTAATAGTGTAGATTTGCAAAACAGTTCCAATGATGATACAGCACTAGAGTCATTTTTATGAAACAAAAACCTGAATAGTATTTTTATAACTTCCTCTATCTGAAGTTTTCTCTCTCCTTTATAACAGAGATAATCTGTTGGCCCAAAATCATTTCTAGACATCTTGTATGACAAGTAGCAGAGGCAAAAGGTAGTAAGTTAAACATTGTTTCTCTGTTGTATGTCAGTTAAGACAACTGAGGATGAGTCAGCATTCCCCCAAATTGTATTGCCAGACTGTCACAATTTTAAGTGTATATTAAATTAAATTTTCCTAAACTGTGAACCACAAAGAAGGGTTCATTGCAATTTTTCACACAGCTTCCAAGCCCATGCTCTGCCTCTAAAGTGGAGCTGAGTGAGCAGCAAACATCAGTTTATTAGAGTGACATTTCAACAAATGCTACAGGTTTTATCTATGATGTAGCTCAAAATAATTTGGGATTTTTTGCACAAATGCAGTTTTCTAGGCCTTCCTTTCATTTTTATAATGATATGAATATCAATTATTAGTTTACCACATGGTCTGGACTTAGAATGTAAAAAGTGCCAGTGTAGCAATCAGAGCCACTTGCACAAACAGGGACAACTGAGGATACATACAAGGAATGATGCCTGGAGGTCTGTAGATTGAGAAAGACACGTCAGACTGAGAAGGAATTTTTCTGTGGGCTACTTTCTTCCACATTTGGTTTGTTCTTCCTGTATGGCTTAATTCATATTGGTAAGACAATTACAGGACAACTACATGACTAATCAAAACTATAATAAAATTCTCAAATGTAATTGGTAATTACACCCTATTTGGGCACTGATAGGACATTGTATGGGTTATGCTTGTAATTGGGCATTATAATAGAGCAGTTGACATGTCATACCTGTGTTGGTAGACAATATGCGCATCATGCGTTTTGCCGAGTTTTATTGTATGAAAACAAATAACCAACATCTAGTTTCTTTCTCAGATGTTGTCATAATTTTGATTAATGGTAACAGGACTTGTTTATGTTGTACAATTCTGTCTGTTATCATTCTCATGATCAGACTCTGATTTTGCTAATCACTCGTATGATTACAGACTGGACTGGACCCCACTCAGTTCTCTTACCATTATAAATAATAAAAACTTTGTAATAGAACATAAAAGAATAATAGAGATTATAACTGGTGAAGAAAAGCTGGTTGATCAGTGAAATCGATTTCAACTAAAAATTATTTAACAGTGTTCACACAGGTCACAGTGATGTACAACTGCACATTATGCTAGGAGAGAGTAGTATAATTTCTTATCTTAAAAGAGAATGACAAAGGGTGCTGTTAGTCCAAGGTTCCACCTAATAAATGCATCAAATTATTTGCGTATAACTTTCGGTTACAAATCAAAGCATCATCTAGCACTGAGGTAATGAGGATAAAAGACCCACAAATTAAAGGGTGTTATCTTAATCACACAATATTTTTTTTTAACTACTTTGCAAGAAGAATGTAACATTGCCAGAAAGGAGAATCACTAAGATATCTGCATTAGAAGGGACAAAAGGTTACCATGTAGAGAGTTTGGTATTACAATGAAAGAGAACAGTATAACACTGAGATTAACTGGGCATCACATCATCATTAGTAAAATCTAAATGATTTACCAGTGCTTGTTTTAAATAGTTAAATGAAAAACAAAAGAGTCACAATTCACGGGGTAGAACAATTTGTTAAATTTTGTATGTTAACCCAAGCTAACTACTATTTCATAGAAACAGTTAGCAGGTACAATTCCACAGGTAATAATTATAGTATAGAACTTTATATTAGTTATTTTTACATTCTATTTGTCATGAAATAAGTCTATGATTCCTCAAAACCACCAGAATCGAACATAGATTAACAGAACAACAAAAATTGTTCCTAATCTAAATGATTTACCAGTGCTTGTTTTAAATAGTTAAATGAAAAACAAAAGAGTCACAATTCACGGGGTAGAACAATTTGTTAAATTTTGTATGTTAACCCAAGCTAACTACTATTTCATAGAAACAGTTAGCAGGTACAATTCCACAGGTAATAATTATAGTATAGAACTTTATATTAGTTATTTTTACATTCTATTTGTCATGAAATAAGTCTATGATTCCTCAAAACCACCAGAATCGAACATAGATTAACAGAACAACAAAAATTGTTCCTACAGCAGCATATTTGGCATAAGCAGAGCGAAGATTTAAGTATGTTGCATCTTTCTTGTATTTTTCTGACTGGAACCTTAAATTTCCTGCCTTGTCATCCAGCACTGAAAAGAGAAAAGGACACTTCATTTGAATATGGTGCCAATCAATGACAAAGTAAACCAAAACTGAAATTCACCAAATTAGAGAGGAGAAATTTCAACACAAGTGAAACTGTAGAAAGACAACAGTTGTGCAACTCTCATTATAGTCAGCTCAATACAGGTTTAACCCTTTAACTTCCAGATCAAATTTGTAATTCTCCTAACTGTCAACCATACAATTCTCATAATCATGTTAATTCAGAGAATTTAGCATTGGATCTACTAATTATCCTCAAATTGATATTTTTCTTTATTCTCATCACTTCTCTTGTTGATATTGTATTTATATTGTAAGGTCTATTGTATTGTCTTGGTCACTCATGGGAGTTAAAGGGTTTATTACATTGCACCTCAGTAGTTACCCGTCAAACTCAAAATGAAACAGTGAATAATTACTAACCTAAAGGATAACTACTCCTACCACAGTAAAAATTTCAAAAGTATCAAAATGTCTTGGAGAAATGAAACTTGTATTTGTATTTAAGCTGTCTGTGAAGTTTTCTGAACCTGAATACAAATCCACTTTACAACAGATAGAGGGAAAAAGTTTGGGACTTGAGCTAGTCTCCACTTGAAGCAGGATGTCCATGAAATATGGGATCTGCTTAACCCTTTCATTCCCATGGGTGACAAAGAGAGAATTTCTCCCCACAGTATCAATGTAATATCAAGCAGACATGGAATGAGAATAAAGAAAAATATCAATTAGGGGATTATTTGTTGATCCAATACCAACTTCTCCAAACTAACATCGCAAAAATTAGTATGGCAGAAAGTAAGGAGAATTACTGATGAGATCTTGGGAGTGAAAGGGTTAACCCTTTTCACCTTAACATTAGTATGCATATTCTCCATACTGTTCTCTTTACATTTCCTAAGTTGCTGACCAAGAGAATATACTTATCAATCAAGAGCTTCTTTAGATGGTGATAGCTTCCTCTATCCCTGTGACCTTAATGTTTGATTCAGGGGTGATATTTTAAGGAGAAACTGAATGCCAGTCACTGTCTAAAGTGTAATGATGGATCTCCAACAACTGCTGAATGCTTCCTGCAACACAGGTTAATATGTACAGTGCTACATAATTTTAATGACAACGTACTAAAAAGAAGGTAATTTTTGCTAAATCATGAAATTATTTAACCCTTTAGCCCCTAAGAGTGACTGACATCTAATTTCTCCTTACCATATCACCCCTGAATCAAACATAAAAGTCCTGAGAGTGGAGGAGATGATCACCAACTAGAGCAACTCTTGATTGTTACACAAATTCTTCTTCACAGCCTTTTTGGAAATGTACGGAGAACAGTATGGAGAATATGCATACTAATATTAGGGTGTAAAGGGTTAACATATTTAATGCCTACAAATGTGAAAGGTGATCATTCACCTGAAAGTTGTTCCCCTCTTTGAAGAACGTCATCAATATTTTGAACCATGATTCGCTGTACATCTTGGAGTTCATCATTTAATCTGTTTAGATTTCTCCTTGTTCTTGAATCTTGATAGTTTTTCCTTGCCTTTTGAATAAATGTATCTGAAATGACATCAACATAATTAGGTTCAGTGAACATGACTTTCCTCATATTAACATGATATACCTGGAAATCAGAGAAGCATGTGTACTTCACCACTCTATTTTTGTTGGCTTTTGGTTGGTTTTTCGGTGAGCAATAGGTAAATACATCACTGTTATAGTGAGGGAGAGGTGTGGGCAACACCATAAAAAAGGTTTCAACCACAATGAAGGCTTGGAAAAAATATTTCTGAACACAAAGATAAAAACTGTGGATAAAGAAGCTTACCAAACTCAATGAAGAGGTAGGGTCTAGTTGCTGTGGCTACTTTGGAACCAAATTCCCTGTGAAACTCAGAAGATAGTTCTTCAAGAAAACTAAAAGCTGCCCTCTTTGAGAAAGTCTTTTCAGTTAGTGTCAAGAAACACACCCCATTTTCTATAATGTAACTGTAAATGAAAGAAACACAACCAATCTTTAATTGTTTTACCTTGAGTACTAAGGACTTAATATTATTGCATACTTGGCTTTGCTTAATATTAAATCTTCCATAATCTACTGGCCCTAATCAATACCAAAGTCCTTCTCAAGAAGTCTTCCACTAATAGACAACAAAGATTGGCTAAGATATCTACAGTGGTTTCATCAAGGGCCAAGAACCAGGCAGATTAATCTTCTGTGAAAATGATTTTACCCAACTACTTTCAAAAAGTTACTATCCCATATTTTCTTTAGGTGTCTCCTTAGTAACAAGAGATATTTAAACTTTTTAAGAAGATGAGCTTTAATAAGAACAGGATTATGAATTTTCATTTGAAACAAATTTATCTGTTGACCAATGCATTAATTCATTATTCAGTTATTTAAGGATGATAACTTTTTGGAACAATGGCATGTCATCTTCTGCTCTAAGATGTGAGAAAATGCATCTATGTAATTTCACCATTGTCCAGGTATGATGGGGATGTGGATGTGGATGTGGATATGGATGATGATTGATCAATGATACATGGTATCCACTGACATTGGAGGAAAATGTTTCATTTTTAATACTCACTGAAACATCATTGGTCCAGTTTCAATACTACTTCTTGCTGGTGAGTGATCTGTGAGCTTTCTAAACAACAATTTAGCCTGCGCTTGGTAATCCTTGGTGGTATTCTGATAGAATATAGAATTTCAATCATGTCAAAACAATGGTTGGTATTATATTTGGAAACACCTCTAAGAATGATAAGCTCAATCTCGGCACCACTATCTACATGTTCTATAAACACAAGAGTTACCACAGTCAGTCCTACATACAATTACTATCAACCCTAGATACCCATTTTTGGTCAGTTGAGAACTCTTTATTATGATACTTTCACCCCTCACCCCCCCTCCCCCCCCCCCCACCAACAATCGTCCCAAAGATCCCAATCTTTGATTCTCCTTTGTCCACTGCCTACCTAAACACTGGTACAGTTAAGGTATCAATCTAAAATCTCCTAGTAGCTCAGTATGTAACGAAACGAAGCATTCAAATTTCATGAAACAAAAGTAAAAACCAAAAAGGAATATTTTTAAATGCTAATACGTAAAGCCATACTAGTATGTGGGTTTGCATTGGTGCTTATAGTTAGGTTTAAATTACTCTACCAGGCTGAGATCAGGCTCCAGCTTTAAGTCCAAACCAAGATTTTCGACGGAATTTTGGAATTACTCTTAATTGACTGATGGTGGAGATAGTGAAAGTAACTGTTTATAGGCCTGCTTATAACTAAAGAACAATTCTGGTTTACATACGTCTTGATCACTTTGCATCGAGGCTGCGAGAGGTAGGCCGTCAATAACACGGCCTATCATTGTCATCAAAACCATCCTGATAAAATTGAGTCGCCCTGTCTAATGGAGCTGCGCTGGAAATATAACAGTTGGTGAGCACGATTCTGCAATTTATACACTTTTTTCTTGTGTACACGTGGATTGCGCTTGCGTATTACATTGCTTTGCGTTACCGCTGAGTTCACTGCAGTCGTACTTTGAAAGATGGACCTTCTTCTCGTGAGTCTGAGTTTTATAAATGTGGGTTGTTTTTTGGTGACGTTGTTGTACATAATGAGAAGATACATACCTTTCTGGTTGTCTGATCTGTTTGAATGGGGAAAGACGAAGTCAAATTGGGATCAGAGTCGCTGGAACAGATTTCTTCACGTCTCAAACAGGTGATGGTCACCGGTATTGTCGGTATGTGATAGTCACGTGATACTCTAAAAAATAGTAACTGTGGCAACGTCATCAATGATGATCCTTACCTGAGGATGTGTCAACTGCTGAATCGTGGAAGTTTGGTTACTGGTGCAAAGGTTTTCACAGATGGAAGTGGCCGTGATAATTGGGACTCTAAGATGGGGGGTAGGGCTGGTTAAGGAACAGAGAGCTCAAGGTGAAGGGGGGAGGGAGGATTTCCTTGGAGTTCTCGGTGGGTGTGCCATCTTGCTCTTTAAATCCTGACCTTATTTCAGATAAAGGCTTTCCTTATGTGACATCCATTTTCAGACATGGCTTCTACTAATCCTGTAGTAATAATATGTCTAAAAATACTTCACACCAGTTCCTATTAAGTCAAGAATTGGTAAGTTTTACACAGAAAATTGGTGTGACTGGTGTGTTTTGGTTACATATCTTCACCTGTTATTGATATGGAAATGAAAAGACAAATTTAATGTGTTTCTATGATGATGTGGTTTCCTTGAAAACCAAACCCAATTTTTTAAAGACCACGATAGTTGAAAGCACATAATCAATTTTTTTTTTCAATTTGACATGAAATTATTTCAAATTTTCCAGTTTCAATACAGTCAAAAGAAATCTTATTTGGGCTGAATTTTGTTTTTCAGCTGGTTCACTCATTTTTACATTGTTGGAAGTTCTCTATCATGCGCACTTTTATGGATGTTGATTATTCATTGTTTCCACATCAAGAGTCCAATCACAGAGTATTTTCCTCAAATACTGGACTTACATTACACTCCATGTGTTAATTGCTTTACTGTTTTGGTATCCCTTCTTCTTCTTTTGGTGCAGTGTTGTCGCAGACTGTTTGAATGTTTATTTATCAGTGTATTTACAGGCAAGATTCACTTGTCGCACTATTTGGTGGGATTATTTTATTATGTTTTGGATGCAATTGCACTTGCTTCACCACTTCTTGGGGAAAAGAAAATGGACAAAGGTAAATTTGTACAACTTTATTTCTATGAAATATTTGTTAGGGAACTGGCCTGGATGAACCAAATTTTAAGATATTTTTTGCAAAGTGAACATTTAAAAGCATTTAAAATCTGTCAAATGAACTGTAATTTATTTAAGGCCTTAGCAAATTTGATAACCAAACAAGTTATACTACCCCCATACGAAACTTGACCATTTCAGTGACATTTGCAGTAATATTCAATGCACTATCCAGCTTATGTGCAGACATTTTGTCTCTTTTTTTCAAATCTGCAGCCAGGTCAGGAAGGACATCTGGTACAATCATCTTTGCCAAAAAATGAGAATAAATAGTAATTGTCTCTCTCCAAATAACTGCCTCAATTTCATGTTTTCCCAGGCAAAAAATGGAAATTTCTTTAAGTATGCATTAAGGAGAACACTTTCTGATTCTGTTTAATTCTGTGGTTTATTTTTCAAGATTGGTGTAGCTTGTGCAGAGAACTGCTGTCAGGTTTGCAAAATTTCAGTGGTATCCAGTGGCTGGGAATAGTTGTATTTCTTTGGGCAAGCTGGCATCAGTGGAACTGTCATGTCATACTGGCAAAGTTACGACACTCTGCATGTGGGAAAACAGTCAAAGTGTACAAAATTCCTTATGGTGACTGGTTTGATCATGTCTCCAGTCCTCACTACCTGGCAGAAATCATAATCTACTTTGCTTTCTTCCTGATACAAAAAGGTCACAATGTTTATGTTGGAATGATTTTGCTATTTACTGTGCAGAACCTTTCACTTGGAGCTACAGTGACTCATAATTGGTATAAAAACAAATTCAAGGAGTATCCCCAAAATCGTTACAAGATATTTCCATTTCTCTACTAGGGAATTAGTGGCAGAGTGGTCAATCTTTGTGTGACTGAGTTCTGTATCACACAATTGGATAATATTCAACATCTCTATTGGATTTATAATGGTAATAGGACCAAGTGGAGTCAATTAACAAAATCGAACGAGCGTGAAGCAGAAGTCTGATTTGTTAATCACAAGTATGATTACAGACAGAATTGGACAAGAAGAAGTTCTGTTGCCAATTAGTCATAACCATTTTAATTTCAGAAAAGAAATGCACCTAGAACAAATATCTCCAGTGGAGACAATGTCTTTTGTTTAAAATTCCTCCATTTTGGAAATTCCTCAGGTTTTCTCCGGATAAGTGGTTGTTACTATGGTTATTATGATCATTTCTGTGATTGGTGGATTAGCTGAGTGGACTTAGATTTGCTGCTTCAAATGTCCGATTACACATGTCAGATTTCAGCCAACTGTTCGATTACACTTTCCTTTACAACTGTACAGAATGATTGGTGAAAAATGAAGCTACGGATGCACCAATAATATTTGAGGAATTTGTGATGGTTATGATTAGCTCTGAAATCACTGGTGATCCTTGTTATCTGATTAATTCTCAATGTGATTTATGAATAACTTAGTCATATATTTTTTGTTCCAAATCACATCTTTTTCCCAGCAAGTGAGAATGTTAGTTTCTGGTTAGGACCAAATCCTGTATTTATACAAGGAAATTGAGCTATTTCAAAATAGATGTAATAAAATGGCCACTGTTGTTTGATTTTTGAAGTCATATGTATGATTACTGATCAAGTTGCAAGTTTAAATACCATTGGTGACAGGGGGTGATTTAGTCTGGAAAAGCTCACAGCATGATTTTCCTTACAATATCTGATGATAGTGGGCAGAACAAGAAAAAAATGTTTCAGGGAATGAGTTAAATGTACAGTAGACTGAAATTAGCAAATTTATATTCTGAACTACACTTATATGAGATATCTATATATATACCGTATATATAGATATATACCATATATGTATCTATATATATATATATATATATCGTATATCTATATATATCACTTACCTGATATATATATATCGTGTTTGAATTGTTGCTTATTGAAGTTTAGGTCTTTGTAAATTTAGCCAGTAAGATTCACTAAAATTTGCATCACTTTATCTGCCAATTTATCTTTTCAACTTGGAATATTTCCAATTGTGGATTTGATTAACCATGTCACCATGCATAACATTGGTGGATTTCTTTCCAACTTCCAATTTGAAATAATGTAATTGTGTAATTCAATTCTTTTAGGCCATGGGTGGTGGTCAACAAGGTAAATGGTGCTGTGCCTTTAGGACCACAAAATTTTTTTTAGCCTCAAGTATGGAACAGTTGTTGTGGCAAGTCTACCATTGCCTTTCTGTGCTTTGAACTATGCTAGCAGTCTCTGGGTTTGACAAGGGGCTCTTTTGGCAAGTGCTAGGTCCTATTATTCACCACCTTTGAGACATAATTACTAGCCTCTTTGCTTATGCACCTTGGAAATGCTTATCTTTTAGACAGGAAGAAGAATAGCTAAGGGAAACTCTCTGAGCAGTGGCCTCTTTTTATCATTTAACTACAACTCTGGATCTTTTAACCATCCCAGTTACAACTTTAGCGCATGGAACAGTGTTACAAAAATAAGCTTTATTGCTTTTCAGTCTTCATCATTTCACCCAACCTTTAACTTAGTTCACTTTATACAATCATTGGTATTACCTTTTACTTAAAGTAATGATCCTTGAAAGCGTCAAAGGACAGAGGCAACCATCCAAAGATATCACTGGCCCCTGATACAAAGATAAACTTAAACAACTTTCAAGTATGTCAATGTAATAATATCATGTTATAAGAAAGAAGTGTCATCAAAATTTTTTGGACACAAGTGATCCTGACCCATTATCTAATTACAATGGTAGTGGAAAAATATATATATTTACTTTGACAACTCCTTGAGGTGCATAATTTTCTTTGTATAGCCATTGATGACTAAAAGGTCAAATTCTGTTCTACTGAATTTTTACAATGCCTGACCCGCAGGCATTAGTGGTCATGAAATCCTGTTCATAAGCTCTCACCCTTTTAATTCAATGCAACAAGCCATGTGTCAGCACAATAAGAGGCATTTGGCCTAAATGAACCAAACCTGGAAATATTGTTTGTAAAATTAGTTTTGCAATAGGACTAATATATTTTTTGGCCTTGCATTATCCAAAAGGCAAATACAGCTTTAATGAATTACTTTTTACAAAGTGCTGTCCAACTTAACTCAACTCACAAATTTTGTACAAAAGGCAAAATATGTTGCTTGCAGCTACAACACCAATGACAAAATAACACAAATAACACAATTATGTAACACTGTGAGATTAATGAATGAGATGAGAACAATGATGCCTACACGTTCCAGAAGCTAAAGAGAGTCCTTTCAAAATGAAAACAAAAAATTTACAAAAAAAATGACTATTGCACTGTCTGCTAGAGCAATTAAGCAGTAAGCAGTGCAAAAATCAAGCAATTACTCATGAACATCAAAGTCCAAGACCAGAAGTTTTGTTTCTTCAGTTCCATTTCTGCTTCCAACAGCACAAACCAACTTCTTTTCATCACATTTCACTCTCCACACAACACCACCACTGCCACCACTGTCCAACTTTACTAGATCTCTGATATACTCCCCTGTCCGCAAGTCCCAAATTTTAACTGTGCCGTCATCAGAACTGGTGATAACGAAACGGCTGTTAAACTGAAGGCAAGTAACAGCACTCTGGTGTTTATTTGGGCCTGCCAGGGTCTGCAGGCACTGTCCAGAGGCAATATCCCAGATTTTGACTGTAGAATCAGCATTTCCTGAGACTAATGTGTTGTTTTTTAACTCCATGCCACTTGTTAAAGACTGGTGACCAATCAAGGTATGCAGGCATTGTCCAGTCTCTACATGCCATACTCGTATTGAAGTATCTAATGAGCCGCTCACAATGTAAACACCATCAAACTGTAGAGAATACACCCTGTTGGTGTGTCCTTGCAAAGTGTGTATACACTGCTCTGTTTCAGGGTCCCAAACTTTTACCAAAAAATCATATGCTCCACTGACCACACGTCTGCCATCATACTTCACACTATTAAAAAGAATAGTATATGAATTATAATAGGTAAATGTTAAGTTTAAATTTACTTGTATGCCTTCATAACCACCAAATATCTTGCTCATTCAATACAGATTAAATTTAGAATTTGAAGATGACAACTACTCAGAACATTGACCTCTGCAACGGAAATGTTTCAAAACAAAAGCAAGGGTCTGAAACAGGCAGAAAATTAATTCAATCCAAATGAAGTTCAAAAGGTACAGTTTGAAAGGTACATGTACATGTATATTTAAGTTTAGGTTTTGAACTAAGGTATGAAAAAAAGAATCCCAGAGAATCTCAATTTGCAACCAGTATATCTTAAATTTGGTAGAACTATGGCATCCCAAATTGTAAACTATTTTGGGTAAATTGTGAGCATTTTAACTAACATAGTCAGTTAATTTTCATTGGACTTGGGTTCTGTATAAAATCTGGTGTGCCCAACAAGTCAAGGTCCTGCAGGTGGATTGTTTGAATTGTACATGTACATGTATATTTCTGTTAAGTTAACTGATTAAATTCTGATGTGGGAGTTAGAGGAATCACTGCATACTCTGCACCAGCTGTGCATAGAAAAACATTTCAAGCAAGAAACGGCAAGAATCCTTCTTCTATCCAACTCTCATTGTTGACACTTCACTAGAAAAACATTATCAGTAGACACATGTTGTTCCACATGTCTGTATACAGATAGTTTCACTCACCATCTCACTGCAGCAAGGTGCCCAACCAACACATGAAGGCAGTTTCCAGAAGAAGTGTCCCACACTCTTAAAGTACCATCCCTTGAACCACTAACAACAGTGCTGTCATGCATGTCCATACAACGAACGGTAGATGAGTGTCCATACAGTGTGTGCATGCAGTAACCAGTGTCTGCATTCCAGACTTTCAGTGTGCGATCAGTAGAGCCGCTGACAATGATGTTGCCACTCAGCTGAGATGACCAAACACCCCCAGTGTGACCTACAAGAGTGCGTAGACACTTTCCAGATATTGCAGACCACACTTTAAGAGTTCCGTCATCAGAACCACTAACAATTTTGCTGCCGCAAAACTGAAGACAGGTGATGACATGGTCATCATGTCCTTTAAGGACTTTGGATGGACGCAATGGGCCCATTCTCCAGTTCCAATACACGCGCTGCTTTGTCATGTAAAGTTTCTTGAAAGGGCTGTTTGCAGCTTTAGTATTTTGGTTTATCTGTTGTGCATTATTGGATCTACGCCTACCATTTTTCACAGGAGTTACTGGTTCTTCTTCAATATTAGCTTGCTTACATTTCTGCTTCCATAGCCTATAAAAAAAGACAGGGTATCACATCAGGCTGTAAATTCTAATGCATGTTGTCACTGAAATTCAGGTACCCAAATTTAAAAAGTGCAAGTGTGCTTCATAATCCAATTATGCAAGCTTGTGAGGTCAGCTAACCAATACTTTGAGATGGAAAATTTTCCTCCACATTTTACTGCACACTTAATGACCAGTTTGGCCGTGCATTTGGAGATTTTCAGGTTTTTCTTCTCCATTCTGACTGAGATACACTTTTAGGAGCTCCAAATGGAAAGCAAGTTTATTGAAGGTGATGGTCTTTTAAGCCTTCAACGCAATGAAAAGATCTTCTGAGGGAACAATACTACCATTCCCAAATGCAATCCAAATTATTGATGGAAAATGAGAAATTAATTTGCTGACAAAAGTGGTGCTTTTCCTATTTTGGACCATTCTTTTGCCTGGTGAATATTAATGTTGGTGTACTGTAGATATGCCCTGAAGTTTTGTGCAACAGAAAATTTTGTTTCAAATCTGACCACTTTCAGTTGGAGGTACAGTGTGTGTCCAAGTGACCTTAATCAAATGAATAACATCATCCATTCTTAAATTTTTCTGGGTCAAGTCTCAAAGTAAAGTCTTAGGAAACATTGATGACACAAATTTATCAATAAAATGAAAATATGTCACACTTGGTCATGAAAGAAAAAACAAGGGCAAGGCACAGACGTGCCTTATCAGTTGAAGAGGATGATCACTGCTGTTTAATCACAGTCAGCTTGAATTTTTTGTCAACTTAAACATTAACTTTGACTTGATGTGTGACTTCATTATAGATATTCCTTGCAAGTTTCCCAGAGAAAGTTTTTGAAGAGCATACCCTTTCATGTGGCACTCTCCAACATCTTAGCCACTTATTCAATGCAAGTTTTTCAAAAATATCTGTAATAATTCCTCTTAACACCCATAATACTTTTTGATATTTCAACTAATTATACTAGTAATTGAAAATACATCACATCACAAAAGAAGTTCTCTTTTGCACTGTACTTACAGGTTGTCATCGCAAAGTGTTTGCCAGCACTTGCAGGTCTGAGCAGCTTGTAACAAGTCACTGGGTTCTAAAAATGACAGAACATATAATGCAAGTTCTCTTGGCAAAAGAGAGATGAAGTCCCGTTGAAATCTTGGTTCAATGGTACCCATAATGTGTCTAACAACTGTTGGCTCACAATTTTCAATGATCTCATCAAGAGCATATTTCCTTTCCTCAGCTGTCCACTGCAGAAATGTTTGCAACCATTCTTCTAGACCTGCTGGAGGATGGCTGCAAAATGACATGTGCCTACTACGGCTGTCAACTGGACTCATCACAGGTGTGGCTGTCTTGATGGTACCATAGTTTCTATGAGGCAGAAGCTTTAACAGCCTCTTTTGGGCAGGAGAACAGAACTTTTTCTCTGGTGATGATTTCTCACTCTCCTCATTTTCTAGATCATGACTACTGCTTGAGAGTTTTCGTTTTATTGATTCACTTTTTCCCTTGGGTGTTCCATGTCCTTTGTTAGCTGCAGTTGGAGAAGATCTCCTGTTTAATGACTGCCTACCAGTCTTAGCTTTGGCAGAGCCTCTTGTCTCTCTCCTGTTAAGATTGGGCAGGGGAGAACAACAAAGGGCATCTTTGTGTAGATCTATAAAACAATGTCCTATACCCGGAATGACAAGCAAGTTTTCGATGCTTGAAAACCCGCCTAGAGCAGTTCGGACATCCACGATGCTTTTTGCTATTGTTCTTCCGACTCCATTTAAACCCTCCAATTCCTCCGTCGTCGCGCGATTTATATCCAAGATACGCCTTGGGCCAGCCATTGACGTTCCTGTAGAAGAGGAAAAAGGGTTTCAGATATTTGCTACGCTTTGGTCAGATACAAATTATGTTTCTTGAGTAAGGCGCATATTGCCCAATACACAACAGCCACTTCTCACGAAACCTTATCCTCACGATGTATTTCCACTGGCTTTACTAAGTAAAAGCTAAAAAAAAAAAAAAAAGAACCCATAAAAACCTCTAAGACTTCAGTCAAAACAAAGAAACGTAAAAAGACTGCCATCAAACAATGATTTATTATAAGCGTGACCGCAACTGAAGAAAACTTGGGATGCCACGACTGGAGAGTGAACCATACAGAAGGCAAGCCGCACTCCATGGTACCTGTTGAGTTTGCGAAACGTACGCTTTTCATCGTTTCGAAGATGGGAAAATATTTTTTGCTGTCATTTAGGGAACAATTCTCAATATTCTACGATGCACGCTCGAGATATAATCCAAAAACATCGGCATATTCCGCCTAAGTCAACAAAAACATCGCCATAGAGAAGCTTCTTGACACGTTTGATAACACGTTTCGTGCTTTCAATACCTGTCGTGGTAGATTAGAAAGCTTTGCGGCGATCTTCTCGGACTTTAGCCGAAATCTTCCTTGGAGAAAATTCGCTGAACGAAGAGTTTTTCATATAAACTGCATGGAAAAATGAGAGGGAAATCCCGTGCACTTAGTCGACCGATCAATCACGCACGAACCTAAACACCGAAGAGGAATACGAAAGGGTACAAAACGACATACTCACCTTTAAAATAGCCCTTCGTCCTGTAAAAACCATCAAACGATTTTAAAAGCTATAAATCGTAAGACATGTTATGTCGGTGGAAGACTGCTTCTCTCCTTCCCAGAAGGCTAGAAGTAGACGAGACGATTCAGACCGTTGCTTACCAAGAACAAAGATGGCGCGTTTCACGTAAGTCGCACGAGGATCTTGGTCTCACAACGTCACACCCTGCGTGGACTGCGCTACACTTCCAAATATGGAGAACAATGTTACCAAGGTATCGAGAGGGAACCATACCTGGGTCCCTTCAAGTTATGGGCTTTTTCTTACTGAGGTACTTTTCGTAGAACGCCTTGTCAAAACGTTGTTTGAAGTTGTATCAGCCATATTTGTTTCCACGATGGCAAATGCGGCTGGGAAAAATGATAATTTCAGAAGAACATGGGACAGAGATGAGTACGAAAAGAAAGCTAAAGAGCGAGAACAAGAATTAGAGGACGACGAAGATGAATTGAGTTCAAAGGAGAGACCATCCGTTCCAGTGAAAAGAGAGCTGTTGAAGAGAAGAGAATATGATGTCGACCTCGAAGCAAACCTCGGGAAATCAGTGGTTATAACCAAAACGACACCACTCTCCCATACTGGAGGGTATTACTGTAACGTGTGTGACTGTGTAGTAAAAGATTCAGTGAACTTTTTGGATCATATTAATGGAAAAAAACATCAGCGAAATTTGGGTATGTCTATGAAAGTGGAGAGGTCTTCTCTGGACCAAGTGAAGCGACGGTTCGAGGTGAACAAAAGGAAAAGAGAAGAAGAAAAGCAGAAGAAAGATAAAGAATATGATTTGGAAGAGAGGATGGCTGTTTTGCGTGAAGAGGTAAATTAAAGTAAAATCAATCCTAGTTCTCCTGAAATTGTCGCTAAGATCTCAAGGAATATAATATCTAATTAATAGTAGGTAATTAAACAAGGAACAGGAGAAAGGGAAGATTAAAAAAAATATGAGTCATCACACGTGAAAATTTTATAATTAAAACCCAGCCTGTCCCAGTTTAGGTGTTAGGTAAGTAATTTTGAAAGGATCTTGTGTAGAGATAAAGTAAAAGATCTTTCAATCTCTATGGCAAAGAATTATCATTTGCATTGATATTAAGGTGGGTGATAGAAAAAATTCTGAATCTACTGTTAGGATGGTCCCATATTGTGTCTTTTGTTTATTGTCTCATCTATCTCTTTTTTTCAAAGTTACTTAACATTGTACAATCTACAAGACAAGATACTTGTGACAGTGCTTATTTCCTCTAAATGCAGGTTGCCTCACACATGTGTACATGTGTATGTACCTTGTATCTGGCTTAACTCAAAATAGTGTTCTCTGTGGCTCAATTAAGGCTGGTTTTCTCCTATAATGAAGTCAGAGTTGGAGTTTTTTTCAGAAGTGCAGAGGGAAATGATTTAATGAAAGTCAAGCTGACAGCGTCAGAAGATAAATTGTGATGCTACTTATAGTGTAGTCACCTACCATTCAGTGAAAACTGGATTGTTGAAGTCTTAAACCATTGAATGGCCAAAGAAATGGTGTTGTGATTGATTGTTTCTTCCACCTCTGCTTACGACTCCAACAATCTAGTCTTCACTGGAACCTAGGCATGTGACTCATGGGTGGAATTTGAAGAAAAAAGAAACAGTACTGGTTCCTTTGGCTCTGATTCCATTGAGCTTAGCTTATGATTCTTCTTACGACTCATTTTCTTCTCACAACTTATTTTCACTTGGTTGGAGGTCCTCTTATGATTCCACATATGGCTCCAACTCCATCAATAGTTAAAAACAGCCTTAAATGATGCCCCCATTTGTGAAATGAGGAGGTGTGAAGATGAATCCTGGTCAAGGTCTCAGATTTTTCTTTGTCCCTAATATAGTTACCACTGCTTTCTATGGTATCAAATTTGAAGAATTTTTTTTTCAGGAAGAACTTAGGAAACAACAGAGAAAGGTTGCCCGCAGAGAGAAGAAACAAAGGACAGGAACAGTGGATGATGGAGAAATTGATCCTAATCTGGCAGCCACCATGGGTTTTGCAGGCTTTGGGTCAAGCAAGAAATGATATTATTAACTTGTGACAGTTTTATTAAGTTAAGTCTTTTTTCAGTAAAATAGTGAGTGGAAGAAGCTAGTCAGTATAGAAAATGTGGGTAAGATTCTGAGGGAAAAAAGAATCTTTTTTCTTACTATTTGAAAGATTGTCCCAGTCCCAACAAGATGAAATCTTAATTCAACTTAAAATCTATTTGCAAAGAAACCAAAGACAGTGGGCACAAATTGTTGTTTGATTGGAATCTTTTTATAACATATAGTTGCCAGAAATGAGTCATTGTTCTTGTTTCGTCAAAGCAATCATTTTATCAACTTGCTCAGACCTGAAAATTGAATGATAACTAGGTCCATTAAGGTCTTGTGTCTTTGCAATAATTAGGTAATTAGGTTTATTTGGTGTGCTTCACCTGATTTTCATATGTTGTTACTGTAAATAGTTTCCATGGTTTCAGTTTCACCAAACTCAAGTTCTTATTTCAATTTATTACTGTAAGCTAATTTTCATGTATTAGAACCCAAAATGGTAGGGGAATTTCTTCTTTTCTACTTGCTCTGCCATATGAAACTCTTTAGCCATACTATGTTTAAATAGCCATGATTATATTCCTGCTGTTAGAGATAAAATCAAAATACTGAACTTGTGGAAATTAAATCATTTTTTTTAAAACAGAAACAGTATTTTTCTAGGGAAGGGGTGGTTTGCCTTATGTTTTCAGGAAAAGACTTTTGTGCTTAGATTTTCTGTATTGCAAGGGACCAGTGGGTGCAACTGCTTTTCTTTGCTGTTGCAAATGTATTTTGTTTTACCTAGTTAGGACCCTGTTTGCATGGTAAATGAACACAGATTCCCAATATGTGGGTATTAAACTTACAGTCACCTGTTCCATTGTGAAGAGAAAACATTATAACTAGTCATAAAGATGGCAACACTTATAAATAATAAAGCCCACCTGCAATAAATGAATGCCAATGTTCACCTGACAAGTCTGCAACATTGGTATAATTGCTACAAAACTTGTAATTGATTATTCAGCATAGTTTTAAGTGATTGTATGGTCTTGTTGATCAACATTGATTGGTTTAACAGACAAAATTTACTGAACTCAAGGAAAGCAACTTTCCTCTAGGAGAGCAAAGAGGGCTGCTACATTGCAGTATTTTGATTTTGAGCTTAAGCTGGAATGAACAAGTGGCAACATGGTGGGCCTTTCATTTACTAAGTAACTGGCAACATGGAAGAAGAAAAGCACAAACTCCTTGACCCTGCTATTTTTTACTTTTATTCTACAAGGTTCAAGAGATATTCCCACTTAAGTGATCATGAAGGTATAATGTAGACAGCAAACGTTTGAATTTGCTTCAAACACTGCTCCTTCCTTTGATTTGAATTCATAATGTACAAGAACTGCCTAATCTGGTTGATACTTAACTTAGTAACCGGGAGGTTTTTTTTGCCTTTTGGGCCTTGTGTCACAAATGTAACTCGATTCTCATTTTGGTTAAAAAAAAAAACTTTTCTCTTTTAACTAGCTAATGTTCAACTTCATACTAGCGTTCAGTGATTTGATTTTATTTAAAAGCATTTTGCGAATTCTCTGCTTTAATTTGCGTGGTAGAAATTATGATTGTTATACCACACACCGCTTAACCAGCTACCTAATTTTTCTTTTCCAGTCTCCTCCCGTTTCAAAATGGCGAACAGATTTCACGTGTTTGAGGTTTGAAAGCATCGGAGGTCTCAAAAGGAATAGCGGAAATGTCCGTGGATGTAAGGTTGCCCAAGAAAAGGAAAAGAATCTCAGCTTTAGCTGGACTTGAACCAAGGCACATTGTATCACCGGGAGATGTCATAACTGAAGACACAGGATACATGAGGTTAGTTTGAAAAATTATCTTTTTGGTCTGTGATGTAAAGAATGCACAATGAGCACAGGCTGTCAAAACGATAGATGGAGTATAAGGGCGTATGAAGAAAAGATGCCAAAAAATTATTCTCAAAAATAGTCGACAAAGTGTGTTTGGATAGCGCACTTAGTGCGTTGCAGAACACAACTATTGTTACGATAGTTTCCTCCTCTTTCAATGTTACTTTCCATTGCTGTGGATCACAAGTAACAGGGAATAACTATGGGGAGGGGGTGGGTGGGCTGTACCGATTAAGGTAGCAAAGTGGAAAGGCGTGAGAGCGACTCATCATGTGGGTGAAAATGTAGATGGGTAAACAATAGTTAAAACTCTATAACACTGGTCCACTAATTTACATCGTATTCTTCAAAGACTGCGGAAAAGATGGTCATCGGTAGTTCCATATTCTTAAGTTACTCCTCAACACTTTTTGGGTTGTTTATGGTGAGGTGTCACAGCAGTATTTTGAATAAGGATAGAACAGTAAAGAGTGAGGAAGAGAAAAGTGTGACTGTCACCTCAATGTCTATGCTCATGATGGAGCATGATCCACTCCAGGGAACAACAGAGCTCAGTGCTTATTGGCACATTTAGAATACAGTCAAACCTCTCCTAATGGATACCTCAGTATGTAATATTAACCTCCCTTTATTATGGACAATATACTATGTCTTCATTCAATTCTAACATATGTACCTTAAAAAACCTGTCTCTAATATCACACCTTTCCAACACAAACTATGAATACCAAATCTAGAAATCACATGCTACCATCTTAACCAATCTGGTATAAAAGAAAACCCTATCACATCCTAGCCACATAAGTTTTCACATACTTCTGGCAGTTTGCTTTGTTTAACATTCTTTTTGTGTGTGTGTGTGAAAGAGCAATTCACAATTGAGTTTTGTGCAACCAAATCACAGGAACGACAACAGACAGTCACACAAAAGAAAACATGACGAGGAGTCAATGAGAACTCAAACTATTAAAATGAAATAAACAGCTTGATGGCTGGTAAAACATGAGTTATGATTCAGACAGAGCTGATGTTAGTTTTGCATTATATTATTTGAGCAAATGGCACAAGTATTCTGGACCAAACAGAGAGTGAAGTAGAGCAAACCCAATGCAATCAACACTCAATTGTAAATTGCTCTTTTCCATTTGTTCTAATTTATCAATGTGATTACTTTGGTTTTTGGTTCGCTTACTTACCTTGTGTACAACTCACCTCCCTTGAGTCTTTTTTTTTTTGCATTTGAAACTGGGATGTAATTTCTCTCTGCTGTAGGGGTCATGGTACATATGTTGATGGGGAAAAATTGATAGCATCAGTTGCAGGAATAGTTGAAAGAGTCAACAAATTGATATGTGTAAGACCATTTAAGACAAGGTATGTAAAATGTGTGCTTTTTTTTTATAAATCTGTTCACTGAAATGTTAATCAGTAATGCACCAGAATCCCATCTAAGGGGACCAAGAATGCCCTCTTTCAAGTCATCTCACAGGAAGTGGGATAAGTTCAGTGGCAGCTCTCTGATCCACTCTCATGTGCAGATTTTACCCTGAAGCAGAACTAGCAATCCAGGTCTCCTCTAGTCTTTGTGATGGATATGGAGGCCAAATGGTCAGTGCCCTGAACTCAGACCTAGATGCATCTTCAAACTCAGGACTTTGTCATTGTTTTGTATTCTTCATTAAGTGTTCATCAGATATTAGAGAATTCTTCAACTATTACACAAAGTTCCGTAGCAGAGTTTTGATGGGCTGAATCAGTTTTATTCAGATTTGGAAACTTGTCACACCATTCTCCTGCAACAGCATTTCTCAATGAAAACCCTGCTTGGCTAAGACACTGGAATTTCACAGTATTTGTATCCACACAGAAAGAAGTGGAACATGGAAAAGCTTTTCTTCTAATGATGGAGGACCTTTACTGGACTAATTCTCTGTCAAAGGATATCTGCAAGTCCTTTGGCTGTTTTGTGCTCCAGAAGCCATCGTAGTCATTGAAAATTACCTTTACCTCCCATAGACCTTCCCATAGTCAGTGCAAATAAGGAGGAATTAAGAGTATGTAATAAAAACACATCAAAATTATATAATTATTGTTGTGTTATTTCAGATACAATGGAGAAGTTGGAGATGTTGTGGTTGGAAGAATTACAGAGGTGAAGAGCAAACTACGTATTCTAAATGACCTAAAAATGAATAAATAACTTTGGATATAATTTGTAAGTTATTGTTACCATTAGCTTGTTATTTCAACCTCTTTGAGGTATATTTTAACTTGTGTCTTCTACCTAAGCAAAGAATTGCTTCAGTCTGTGTATATGAATGTTGATTGTTTGCATCACTGTGCTTCAAGTTGTAATCATGCCTTGTATAAAAAAGAGGGAGAAAGTTTGCATGGCAGCACTATGTTGTTTTCCATAGTACTGACTGTTTGGAATATATCAACACCTGTGAATAAATTAGTATTTACTTTGTTTCAAGGTTGGACAGAAGAGATGGAAAGTGGAAACTTTTTCCAGACTGGACTCCGTTTTGCTGCTCTCTTCAGTAAATTTACCTGGTGGTGAACTGGTAAAAAAAAGCTTGCTGTTTTGTAGTTGCTTTGTTGTTGCATATCATTTTGATCCTATTTTTTTAGCCATGTTTTGCATAACCATACTAAAACTACTAATCTCACAAATTATTCAGAAAAGCTTTTCTCACCCCTGAGAGATAGACAGATAGAAGAAGAGAGACAAAGAGAGAGAGAGAGAGAGAGAGGGAGTAACAGTGCAACATATACCAATATAAAATTCCACAAAAGTTTAACCCTTTACACCTTAACACCAGTATGCATAATCTCCATACTGTTATCTCTAAATTTCCTAAGGTGCTGACAAGGAGAATTTGTTTAACAATCAAGAGCTATTTGAGTTGATGATCATTTCCTTTATTCTTGTGATCTTACATAAATGATTCAGCAGTGTTACTGTAAGGAGAAACTAGATTGTGATCACTCTTAGGATTTAAAGGGTTAACAGAATGAGAAATACTTGTCATAAGGCTTCAGTTAGTTCTATGTTTCTTGTTTTTATCGCTAACAAAACACATTTTGGGCAGGGAAGGGTGGCATAGGGTTTTGCTTCGTAATATTGGAAAAAAAAACATGAACTTATTGTGTTGGATGGAACTACTCAAACTTCGGAAATTTAAAATCCCAGCAAACACGTGAGGTACATAGATCTACTTATCGGTGATAGTGTTCTTTCTTGATGAAACATCTAGTTCTCTACACTAATTTACTTAAGACTTGTAAAGAACATAGAGGGAAGTCTTACTAATGATACGTCGGTATTTAAAGATGCTATGTTTTCCGTGTTTGTAAACAGAGACGACGTTCTGCGGAGGATGAATTGATGATGCGCCACTTTCTTGCCGAGGGTGACCTGATAAGTGTATCCTTTCCAATTTCCTTGCACTCTGGACATTTATCGCTGTTTAGAGCAACGAGATTAATTTGGTTTTGCATGTAATACTTGGCTCTGTGATTGGTTCAGCAAACTCTTGCAACCAATCAGCTACAAAACTAATACCAATTACGCAGGTAATTTATTGTTAAACAACTGGGTTGAAAACGTAAATTAGCCACCGTAAAGGGTAAAAAAGCTGGCGATTCGAAATCTAATCGCTCTGACGAAGGGCTAACGCTCGAAACGTCAGCTTTTTTACCCTTTACGGTGGCTAATTTACGTTTTCAACCCAGTTGTTTAACAATAAATTACCAGCTATACTCTCCCACCGACCGACGACCGACGCAGCACCACAGTTTCTTTAGAAACTTGCCCCTTTATTCATAACACCAATTACGACTTGGTCACCCGTGGTTTCCCGCGGTTTCCCGCGCTTTAGGCAGTTTTGTTATTTCTTTTAATTCCCATTGTTTCTTAAAGGTTGTTTCCTTTTTACTGATTGGTCTTCGTGATTAATTTAGCTTTACGACACTCAATCGAAAAGCGCTCTACCGTTTACCATTCTTACATTATTGCCTTTGTTCTGGGCTATTTAAGTCACCTAATGCTAGATAATAAATTTAAGTGTTCCCCCTTGACTAAACCAGGCAGAGGTGCAATCGGTATACAGCGATGGTTCTCTTTCTTTACACACGCGCAGTCTCAAGTATGGAAAGGTTGGTTTGGCTGAACATTTTCAAATAGCAAAGCTTTGTTTGCATAATTTTATTGTGGTAATCTTAAGTTCTTTAGCCCTAAACGATAGTAGTACTCCGGTTTTTATGTGTATTAAGTTGTTTATTTTTTCTCGGCAGCTTAAAGAGGGCACCCTCGTTCAAGTTCCACCTTCGCTGGTTAAAAGGTGCAAAACTCACTTTCTCAACCTTCCTTGTGGTGCCACGGTAATTGTGGGTAACAATGGTTATGTTTGGATATCTCCTTTGGAAAACGAAGATGCCACACCCGCTGACGGCCTGGCCAACAGTCTGGAAAATGACACCAATGCACCAAGACAGGTCAGTAGTGGTGATTGTGTGTAATCGTTTGTCTCACTATGGAGTCACTTTCGATGTAGAGTGCGACTCTTCTACTGCATAATGACAGTCTTCTTCAGGCGATGAGGTGTTCTTTAAACCCGTTTTATTGTTTGTTCAACTTCTCAGCCGAGTTGAATGGCTCGATTTTTGAACCAGACATCACAATTCAGAATTGTGTGGGCAAACTTTCTGGCTTTGTCCTTTTTCGAAGGTATTGTTACACTTTTTCAAAATCCGTCTCATAAGGTCTTCCTAATACCTTATTTCTAGATCCAGCACTCTGATCGCGAGACGATTGCGCGTCTTCGAAACTGTGTGTTGACATTGACAGACCATGGCGTGATGCTCTTTAACACCTCTCTACAGTATGCTTATGACGCATCATTGAAGTACTTGGTAAGCACTTGGGTTGCTCGTCAATGTGTCGATTTTGTTGTCTTTTGGTTTGTTTGTCCGTTTTGGTTTGTTTGTCTCGTTTAGTTTTAGTTTTAACGCTAGGTACCTTTTGTTTGTTTTTGTCTTTGTTTTGTTCTTTTGGGTTTTTTTTTTTTACGTGGGCAACAATCAAGTAAATCACCATTCTAAACTTTGAAAAGGTCATAGCCGGGAAGTATAAAAAGCTCTAAAAAACGTTCCTTGAGAGTCGTAGAAATACCGGTCAAAAGAGTGCAGCTGTTTTTTCATTTGACATACCTCCACGTCGTTGCAAGGAACCGCGATTGCATTTACCTTTTAAGCTCGCCTATTTTTGTTTTTTCGCTTAGAAACTCTTTACAGTGGCCAATGTGCATTATCAGCTCAGATGATAAAACCAATTTATTTTGTTATACCCTCCACCGACTCAGCACCACAGTTTCTTTAGAAACTTACCCCCTTTATTAGTTTCGTTTTTGTCAAGTTTTTGAGAGCAAAGAGATAGAATGTGGACAGACATCATTAGCCGTTAAGCTGCAGTAGTGTAGTAACTTTTCTATTTCCTTCTACCATTGTCGTGAAGTTTGCGACGTTTAAAAGTTTCAAACATCTTTTCTTGTAATGTTTTCAGGTAAAAGAGCTGCTGAAGCCTGAAATCCGGGAAGAAATAGTCGACAATGTTAGGCAGCTCCTATCACAAGAAATGTAAAAAAAAAGGGACGTTTCCGTTATCATTGCCTCAAAAGTAACATGTTTTTAGCTATTAAAGAATGACTCTTGAACTTTATTGTATCTCTTTCTGAATGCCTATCCCTAACGCTTATATTGCAGGCTCTCCTGTGTAAAGTAGCCTCTCTTTTGGATGTCACACAACGTTTTCTGAGACAGAGTCGCGTGACATCACAAAGAATGCCTGCGAAGGAGGCTAAACCCTGCCAACTGTAGGGTTTCTTCATTTTAATCGAATTTTAGAATAACAGATGAAATCTTTGCGGACTCAAACAACACCAAGTAAAATGTAACTTTGTTGGATTACCAAATAGAGGACTGAGGCTAATTTGGATGCTAGTATGGTTTTCTTGGGTAGTTTCAATTTTTTTAGCTACCATTTTGAAATAGGTCTATTATACCATGAATCACTGTGTAGAGATTGTAAAGCTTGTGGAATCTCTCCATGCGAGTAGTAACATTTAAACACAATATTCTCCTTATATGAGTAAGGTATCTGTGTCAATTTGGATGTGGTTTTCGTAATATAGAGAAACTGAGTTATATTATGAATTGTGCCCTTTGGACAATTTTGCTAATGCAATATTCAAGTGGCTGTAAACAAGTACTCTCTCTTTACTTAAACTCTTACAATTCAAGCATGATCCTCGTTCACTTGCAACTGAGGTTTGGATTTCACTGGATTAAGTGTTTAAGGTCAACAGGATGTGTAAGGAAAATCTAACATAACTTGAAAAGTTATGACTATAGCAGACTAACGCCCTATTTTCTAATTATGATTATTTTCATTATTGAAGTTTAATTGGATTTGACAAAGTCATATCGATTCTGCCGACAGTGTTCAAACTCTGTCTATTGTCACCCGCTTTGATCCATTTAAAGGCAATAAAAATAAATTCTACCAGTAAACGTTTGAGTAATATACTTGCTTTCTGTACGGTGTTAGCTCCATGCACCTTTTTCCTTATTAGACGGTTTAAATGCACGAGATTCATGTCGCGCAACTTGCTTGATATCATCGTGCGCAACCGTTATAACAGTTTAATTTAGTATTATCAAATGCGTTGATAACGTAAATTGGCCACCGTAAAGAGTTTAAAAGCTGAAGTTCTGAACGTTAGCCCTTTGTCAGAGCGATTGATGAAGGGTTAACGCTCGAAACGTCAGCTTTTAAACTCTTTACGGTGGCCAATTTACGTTATCAACGCAGTTGATAATACTTAAGTACCCAGTTATACTCTCTCACCGACGCAGCACCACAGTTTCTTTAGAAACCTACTCCCTTCATTCATTTATGTTATAATGGTTTGTTACGTTCGGCTTCAAAACCAACTAAAAATTTTCTTCCACTGCTGGAAGTAAGAAACTTTTTAAAAATTTTATTTCAAAACGAGAAAAAAAGGACCGAGAAAATTAGGAAGGAACGTACTTGACAGGTTCATGGAACCATCGAAACAAAGAAGTTTTAATTGAAAAGGAAAACAAATGAAGCATGAAAGCACATCATATCAGTCAATCTTAACCTATTTCTAGATAGATTTATAAATAGTAATTGAATTAGCCAGGAAAATACAATAACATAGTGTATGTTCTATATTCACGTGCGTGTCCACATCGCTACACAACTTCAAGTACCTTCTGCTTTTTCTAGTTGTGTCTCTTGTGTATGTTCCTTGAAAATCTTCCTCGTAAGCTTCAGAAATGCATTCTCTCGATGCCTGTTCTCGGGTTTGTTGTTTACATTTTCTTTGGCTGAATTCCATCTGGTATAAGATCGCTTTGTTATGGCTTCCTCAATAGGCAACCTGCAGTGATTCTGTGCCACTCGAGTTGAAAGCGCCAATAAATTAGATGGAACTGCACCATAGTAGGTTACACGATATCCTCCTGCAGTGTTTCCAGCACTAAATCGGTAAAAAGAACCCTGGTTGGTAAGTGTAAACTACCTAACTTTAACATCACTGAAACTCAATCGTGATACACCAAATTGTCGACACTCAGGATAAGGTAAAGCCTTTTGTTGTCTGTCAATAGATGTTATATCTTTAAGCTTGCGAGAAATCAATCATACTTAGTACTCGTACATTAAGAAATTGGCAGCCAACTCGTGATAACAACAATGTTATCACAAACTCATCACGATTTTCAAAACAGAGTTGAGGCTGATAACATCTAAGTGATCGCAAAATTACCGCACTGATCCTAATCTTTGGGATGATGAAAGAACTTCTGTATAGCTGAGGAAGCTTTTCTTCCAAGACTTGTTTGTTTCGAGAGCAAGTGATCGTGATCCATTCGGTCATTATTGTGTAAACCATCAGCGAATACATCCTTTATCTATTGTTCAGCTCGTAATGGTCAATTTCACTTTTTTTTCCCCGTGTTACACCACCCGGGGAGAACCTTTTGAGATGATAAAACCCTCAGGAAAGAAACACGCACTTTGCTGAAGGATTGCATCTAAGTTTGTCACAAAATTGGCTGTATTCTTCATTTTCGTCAACATAAAAAAAGTGTTTAGAAGAAAATTTCGCCATTTTTGATGGCAAGGATGTGTACCGTACACTTCCATATGGTTTACCTCTCAAGTTTGTTTTCTAAGTACTCTGTTTGCTTTACGCCCCAAACCACGCTCGTTTTCATTGTACACATAATTATAAACAACAATTTGAATGGCTCTATAACGGTTTAAAACTTATAAAGGAGTTAATGAACCTTTATCTACATTTTGATCATGAAGTCAGGGGTAAGCCTGTTTTAAACTGTTCTGAAAGGCAAGAGTCGAGCAGCTTGAGACTAAGGGAGCTTGATGAATTTGAGTCTTTCCTTTTTTTTTCCATTCGTGAAAAGAATGAACGAAAGGAATCGAAAACAAGCCTCACAATAGTTGTTAACATCAACTTACTTTACTTGTAGCAGAAGGGAAGTTAATCTTTCAGTCGAACATTAATGAATTCTGAGAACACCAATCTAATTCAATTATTGTCTGTTCTTGTTGTTGTTTCTTGCTTTTCTAATGGCTCCCTAAGGCTTTACACGCTTGTTTCAGCGTTTATCGTCAGCCGATTACCATGTGTATTTTATGTTACTATAGTTAAACAGAGACGAAAAGCTGATGTTCATGCATAAACTCTGCGTCTTTGGGCTCAGTTCGAAAGCATGCATTGACGATAAAACGTTCGCTACGATCAAAACTTCGAATTCATTCACATCCAGTTCGATGCAGAAGTAATAAAGTAGGATGATTGAATTCAGAGACAGGTACATATTGTGTTTTTTCGACTTTCATATCATGATCCATTTGGAAATCGCCGTGTAAAGTTTAGTTAAATGGGTCCAGTTCCAATTGTTTTCGTAATAGTCAAGTTCGCTTTTTTCTTTTCCTTTCTTTTGAGACACCCGTTGTGAGGAGAGTATATTTAAGAGAAAAACACGCTCTGGTGGTCAAATTCGATCACACCGTGAACTGGGACGTCAGTGTTGCTAACATAGCTAAACTAAAAAGAAAGAATAACAGAAAAAATTGTGAATTAAGATTCTAAAGATTAATGGTTTTCTTTGAAATTAAAGCACCTTCTTAGTTTCCAGTCGGGTTGTTGTTTTTTTTTTTACTTTTGGCGGTCTGACCACGCTACTGTTCGATTTGCATAATTTTAATTCACTAGTTTGAATAACTGTACATCTTGCCCATAGATCAAACGTACTTTCAAGTGTAAGTGACTAGTGCGTGCAATGATTCACCTCGTAAAACTGCCAGGATATTAATTATAATTCAAAGAATAAATGGAAGAAACAAAATTGAACACGAGATGACCGGGACAACCTTAAATAATGAATCTGGTTTAACACACGATCAAGAGTTACCAATTGTTGTAAATGGCACAACAATCGCATATTTGCTAATTTCATCAGTTAAAGTTAATAATTTGGTTGTAGATAAAACGGTTATCGCACGCATTTTGTTTGCTTATGATGTTTTTATTTGTTCCACCCTCAGTTTCTTATTAAAAATGTGTTTGTTCCCACGCATTTAGCTCCAGACTAAGGTAAATACTCATTACGTTTTAATTCAAACAGAAATATAAAGATATGATTGAATTTTTCCCTTCATAGAAACAAGTTCATGTCAAACCGTTTCTTGTATTTGTACACAGTAGATTACATTTTTTTTCTTATTGCACGCGATATCTCGAAATCTGAGTCTTTGAAAACTTCATTGCAGTTTGTTTTCCATCCTTACGCTTTGTATATTTGTCTTAAGTTTAAAGGGTATTACATGTCTTCTCAATTAATGATTAAATGCGAAATAAATTTTTTTCTACGTTGATAAATAAGGAAACCTTTTCAAGAAGGTTATTTGTAATAAACGGATGGAGGTAATTCACGTACAGAAACAAATTGTGATAAAGGGTAAAACCTCTCCAAAATCCAGAGGAAATACAGTTTTTGTGATGCTAAACCGAGCATGTACGTGAAAGAGTAGCACACGGCATTTTAATTATGTTTGATCCTTTCGAATGACTTTTATTTGTTCGGAGTTCAATCTTCTTCAAGGCATAAGCATAACAGGCTAAATAAATGTTGAATTAATTCACGAAATTTTCACCTACTTTATATATGTAAAATTTTTGCATCATAAACGGTATTCCTTGTTAGTCTTTTCTCATAAAAGAGAGAAATCGTTTCCTTGTCAAGGCTCTTGTTCACCCATGGGGTGAAGAAAGCGCTTATAAGCTCTACTTTCGATTGATGAGGAAGAATGGAAACTCCATGGTTAAAAGCGCTCTGCAACCAGTGGTAGCTTTCCCGTTGTAGTCACTAAGTTAAGGCTGTCTGTTGGATAGTGTCCATGGATTAAAATTTGTGCGAGATGATGCGCTGCCTCTCTTCAACACTTTTGTACAAAAACGACAAAAGCAAAACTATGAGTTAATCGTTTGGAAGTAAACGCAAATGCTGTTCTATTAGGCAATTGTTTCTGCGCTTGTTAAGAATGGTTGCAGCACGTGTGACGAGTGAGTCGTTAACATAGCGGTTTATGTTCGTGTTAAATAATTTAGGTATGTTTCGTGTTGGAAAGACACGAGCCTCCTTTCTTCTCTATAATTGACCGTGACTAATTGTCAGACAGTTCTAACGAAGAGAAATACACTCCAGTTTTGATTGTGCCTAGTTGCTATTAGTTATTCAAAGCGTCTTTCTTTAACCCAAGAGAAAGATTAAGTACATTTCCTGCGCTAGGAAGAAACAAAGGTGTACATTATCCGCTTCGTTCGTAAATAAAACTGAGAGAGCAAATCCGATAGTCGCCCCAATTACACGGCACTGCACTTGATTTAACGGAGCCAAAAAAAATCGTTTGGTTTGAAAGTAATGATTTGATTTAATTTTACTCATTCCATACGGACAGGGTTATGATAAATTAAATAGCATCTTCGATTTCTTTTTTTTTAATTATCTCTTTTTTTTTTTCACCGACGCCAAACATTGTAACTGTTGCTAATATACAAATGGGATCCGGAGCGGAAGCCGCTCGCTCTAAATTATATCTGAAAACAAATTGAGAGCGTTGTAATCGATAAAATTGCATGCTTACTAAAAAAAAAAAAAAAACTCTTTTAGCGGCTTTTTTGTTTCATCACTTGAATCTTCAAGAGTATTTTATTGTACTTTAGTATCGAAGATTTTGTGAGACATAAAACAATAACACAGATCACAAAGGTTTTTCGCTTAGCTGTGTTTCTTTTTTCGAAATTCTTTATCTACATAGCCATAAAATGCGTATTACAACTGCCTTTAGCATTAAACATCCAGTTCAGATTGTTTTGAGTTAGATAGCATTGTCGAAGTATAACTTTTTTTAAAAGGTACTTTCTTATAGAACTCGTCCCTTGCTTCCTATTTTAATCAGTATGATTTCAACTTTTCTTTGAGATTAACTTTCCGCAGATAGATGATCTTTTCATCCTTCTTAACAACTGAGAAAGCGTCAAACCCGTTCTCGCTTCGTTCACTTGGACCTTAGCGCATGCGTGGTGATGCAGAGGTACGGTTTGCTCGATCGTCAACAATCGCAAAGATGAACTTCACACCAAGGCGTTTCATGGAAGGTTTGTTTGGTTTACCTTGATGGCGTAACAACAAGATATCTTAAATATTGACCGTGTAGTGTATGCGGAATATAACGTTGTCACATCTTATCGCTCTCCTGCTGGCACAATGAATAGGAAAGCGATGAACGCCTAATAAGGTTGAAGAAAATGATTGTGCGCGTTGGGGTCGTTATTTGATGTTACCCTGATTTCAAACTACATAGATAAACGGAAAAAAGAAGGTATTATTGAAAGATAAGGATTCTTTATTCTTTCTTACAGAGGTAGTAAGATGACTATCGATCGCAAAAATAAAAGCTAAAATTTAAAAAAACTCAAAAAAAACAAAACAAAATGATGAATGACGATGGAAAAAATCATAGGACTCATAAAAAGGTAACTTTGCTGTTTTTAAGCTTTTTCGAAATTGAAGAATAAGGAAGATTTCACATGATGGATGGTAATTCGTCTGTTTGACCCCCCTCATCCTTAAATTGGCATTTAAATATTAATTTAGGAAGTTTATTATTACAGTTAAATTAAAAGTAAAATCCCAGAAATTGAATTTACACCCGTGTTGAAGCTTTGACTGTTATCAAGTTTTTGGCGTTGAAAAGCACCAAGCCTGTTTGCCAACACTAAGAAATGCTCAAATAAGCAAAGCTCCTTTATTAAATATGAAAATTTCGTTTCAAACTTTAATTGTCTCTGGGGTACACAATGTAGACGGTGTAGTTCCAATATGTCTTTTATTCCTCTGTTTTAAGCTGGCAGTCGCTGATTTACAATTGTTATCATGGACTCAAATGCGAGAATTAAAAATTAAAAGAACGTTTCCCGAGATAAACAATCAAAATTTTGTGGTCTCTGCGGGACAGCTTAAATTTTTAACAGAAATGAGCCGCGCAAGAAACCAGAGATTATTGCGAAATTACCCGAAAAAGTTATCAGTTGGTAAAGCATGTTATAGCACATATAGAAACACAGGCTAACGGAGCGATGAAAATGACAAAAGAGAGGAAAAAAAAACGATTGAGGAACTCAACCACACCCGACATCATCAAATTTTTAAAACGTTTTCGAGTCTTTATCAAATGTTGACTGTAAAAAATGGTGGAAAAATGCAAGGCACCTCCACCGATAGTCAATGCGCTCAAGGTGCGGATATTCAAAAATAGCTTGTTATGACAAAGGCTGCCCACTCGCCTGAGTGCTAGTTGTTAATGAAATTGAAAGGTCGACGATGGTTAGTAAAAGATTTAGTCGTGGAGGACTATATTTGATCAGCGAGAGTAGTTTGGTGATGAACATGAACCCTTTTTCCAATTTTTTGTTCCGGGAAAGGATTTCGAGACATCTGTCTGCCAAGTTTCCTTGCGTGCGGGTCGTTTAGTGTATGCTAAGTACGTTTTGATTTAAGATTTAAAACGTTTCTTTTAAGTTTTCAAAATACTTCCGATGTACATAAATTTCCTCTCTTGTCTAAGATGATATTATCAGCCTCACATAGCACGTAGTCGTTTTTTTCGGATACTGTTGCCTTTTTAGACAGCTTTGATGTTTGGGTACAACTTGTGCGATTAACTGAATCGCCATTTCATTCAGTGGCAAGGAACACTGATAAAGGGTTGATCATTTGACTTTGCTTCGATAACTCGGAATATTTACTTTATAAGGGGTCTTGAGTTGAGCACCGAGATTCACTCCGTTAGACAACTTTGAACACTCCTTAGCGGTGTGACTAAACGTGGGCTTTTATCCATCCATTACACACTATCTTCTTCACAAAGAAGTGTGTTATCCTTTCGTCACCTTGCACATGAAAGGCGATTAAAGAAATCATTATACCTTGGAAAGTTTGTCGGATCTCGAGGGCTAATATGCAAGTTTTAATTTCGCTTATTTTGGAAGCTTCCTTGAGCATTGATTACCCATTTCCCTCAGGGCACAAATCTTTCACTAAGCACTACAAAGTGACCCTTAGCAATTACGAATATATTTGAATTTACTTTGCACCGCGAACCATAATAAGCAATCACTGATTACCACAAACCTAAACAAAGGAAAAATAAAATTTGTTGATGACCGTTAAGATAGGAAACGAGAACCGCTGGAGTTGCCGGCTAATGAGCAAGATCTTTGTAATTTACATTCCTGGCTGCGAAGCGCCTACTGTGCTCCTCTCATGCACCTCTTGAACTATACAAAAACAGCTAGCCCGATCGTTTAATGGTTCGCGGAGAAAAAGAAAGCAAGTTTAATGGGTTTCCTCCGGTGCCTTAAACATTGATCACAAATATTTTGTACTATATGTTCTCCGCATGTTGTCTACCTAGGGAACCGCACACAAGCCCCCGAAACGGACAGACCCCAAACAAAAACTCACCGCATCTCCGGGGCTACACTCTTGCCTGCACCTCTTAGACAGCAAATAAATCAGTTCATGGTTGGCCTGCATGGTTCGACCCAAGGTCTTTAGCTTAAGTTTCTATAGAAGGCACCTGGGTGATGGAAACTTTTCCCAAACCAGTGGCCTACTTGGAGGACGAAGAAACTTCACATGGGATAAGCTCTTTGAAGGCAATTTAATACTTTAATAATTGATCATATATTGTTCGCGGGCGATTTGTTTGCCATTAGGCTTATTTTTTGCAGCACGTGTATTCCGAAACAAAGTGTTGGTGGCCTTTCTGGCGCGTGCCTGCCTGAAAAGACTTAATAAACTTATCACGCTCTCTTATTGTGGAGCTCTATGGCTGTACCGCTTAATTTGCAACCGGGGCTGCTTACTTCAAAGGCATATAACTCCGCAGTCATTAAACTTTCAAAGGACACCCAATCTAGATAAATTACACATTAGCTCAGCTAGAGTGTTCACTTGCATGTGTTTCTTCTTCCTTCCTAGTTTACCTCGAAAATTTTAATTTGCTATTCTGAGTATTAGCTGCAAATTGGGTGTTTTCCGGTGATTATAATATTAAAGAAAAAATTAAAAGTGAAATCCCCCGCTTTTACTGTTTGGGCTTTGAAACGGAAAGGTAATGATGCATGTTTTTGGTTACGTGTTGCTCTGTGACGGCTAATATCTATTATCTTGGCACAAACTTCAGAGTGAGTAATTTCCTTGAGCCAACGTTCTATACAAAACTGTCACAATAACTCTTTTTTTTCTCCCACGGGGGAATTAAAATTAACCACAGAGTATTTTGATGCATTGCTGAGTCAGAACGCTTTTCTTTTGCCTGAATAAACAGTGGATCATGCACCAAACAAACTTTGAAAAAACTGGTCACTATTTATTGATCTTTGGAATAAAGTCTAGCTGTTTTTAACCCCTTAAGTTATTTTTCTGTTTCATTTACCTAAATTCATTATTAATGAGGCCCGCATATTTACTCTTAGTAATGAAAGAGACGAAAGTTATACCATTTAAGAGATAGTTTAAATAAAAGAGTAGTTATTATAAAGAGCGAAATGTACCTTATTTTTAGTTTTAGAAGTCCATTACCAAGGCAAGCGCCCTGATTGCACGAAAAATAATGAGTTTTCCGAAGTAATGAACCCACCGCTATTCTGATGCAAATGTAATTTCCTTCACCTCTATTTAAGTGTCGAAAAATTTCCGCACCATTTTATCCACTTTTTTAAACCAAGTACAATGATAAAATGTTTTCTTTAATTCAATTTGCGTTATCATTTCAAAGAAACGAGAACCTTCTTTAAAGCTCATAAACAAAGTGAAGAAGGTTGAAGTAATTTCCGCGCTCGGCAAAAAAAGAAAAAAAAACGCTTAAAATGGTACACACCCAGGCATAAGTAACACGACAGCTAAACGGTTTGCACATTAAGCGATCGCGCCGGTGATCCAACATCAGTTTGTTTTCTTTAGTTTCAACACAGTGTGCAGCAATCTCGTCGATCATGTCTAGATTAAGACAAGGCCTTCTGATTATAAAAGAAAGGTTGCGATTTCGAGCAAATATGTTTAAGCACCTTTGTTCTAGACACGCGCCTGCCACGCGTCTATCAGCAGGTGCCGAAAGAATGCCCCGCCTTTGCGAAAACCCAGATTTGATCCTAGATGTGTTCGTTTCCTACTCGATGGACGTGACGCGAAGCCCCAGCGAATTTCACTGTCGCGATTGAGGCGCGCCGTGCCGAACGCTAGAATTGACGTCTCGCAGAGTACATCAACAGTTAACTAGATAACATACTAATGTGAAACCAAATTCGAAACCTGAAAAATAACACGTATTTGTTTTTTTATTACCATTTACTGCATGCTCTCTTAATAAAGAGTTGGTGGTCCTAATAGGGTTCGTTTCTATTGGAAAATGTTAGAATACTACTAATTAAATAAACCTATCTAATCACTGTTGATTGATTTGGGCGCTAACTTCTTTGTGTTCATTAATTCGTAATTGGGACCGAGCGTGTTTACATCTTACTATTCCTACAATGTTAATTCGGGAATCTTTATCTAAAGGAGTAAAATTAGTGAAATCTGCCTTCGGGTTGCGGCATCAACTAGTCAATGAAAAAAAATGATAATATTCCTAAAAGCACCACGCATGAAACAATTGATTTTTGCAGGAGAACCGTTTTACAATTCTTTAGCATTAATAGATCAGAACAGTAGGTTGGGTGTTTAAAATTAAGTGTTATGGAGAAATCACGTTTTGAGATTTTGCTTACATTGAACGAACCCTTAAACCCTGCGCAAAACCTGGAGGCCAATCGATTCAAATTTGATACAAACCCAAAACATACACCTGTGTCATTGATTTATTATTTGAAACTAAATTTCCTTCTTTTCCCATCTCTAGATTTGACCATCCGGATGTCGGGTGAAGAAGAAAATGAAGATTTAATCTCTGCTAATTCTGCACTTTGCTACACAACTCACTGTCGCGGCGCCCATTAATCAAAATCTCTCGTTCCTGTTTCCTCAAACTACAAACCTTTTCCCCCAATTTTGTCGAAAGTGCATTAAAAACTCATAGGAAATGCAAGTCGTCCGTCTGTTCTCGATACCCTGTTGATCAGCCGCTAAAGTCTCCGTAAGGGGTAACATGGTGCGCATGCCTGACAGCTAACTAAGGCAGGTGCTCTTTGCCCTGGCAGCTCATTATAAGCGCGAGTAGCACAGCGCTCAATGAGGTGTGAAGGGCATGATGAAAAATATTTGATTTATTACAAAGACTTATTTAGTTTTGCTTAGCCATTGTTCACATCTTGATCATTGTCAACGGCAAACATAAGCCAGCATATAAAGCCCTGACGTTTATTAAAATCCCATAAACCGAAAGTAAGTGAATACGTAAAGATTGAAAATCGCCACTGACAAGTCGGCGGTAAGGATACGTGCCGAGATGTCCGTTGGGTCGCGCCGCCACTCTTGGAAAAACCAAGCAGTCCCCTAAATATAAGTCAGGAGGTCTTAAGAAGCGTTCTGTACGGCAAGTGGTGCAACGTATTTGGTGGCCAAAAAGAACTTACCTTTAAATCCGGCGTTTTGGATAAAATGGACTACAACTCTGATGAAGGTAAATTTTAATTTTCCCTTATTACAATGAATGATATTCAGTTTAAAAACAAAGTATGTATTGGGAAACACGGCGAAGATTAAACTACCTCGCGTGCTTTCAGGCACTCCAGAGTTTTGAGCAATAAGAAATTATGTAATTACTCGCTTTTAAGCGCTGTGTTTAGTTACAGGAATTTAACATTGTCGTTTTATTTCCCGTGTTTCATTGCTTAGGAAAAAAAACGGTCAAAGGGATTGTGAAGTGTTTCGTGTTACGTATTCTTTTGGAATTTAACTAAGGAATGCCATTAAATTTTAACGACTTAGGGAAGTTTATAGTCTCTGGTTTATTTTAATGAGCAGAATTTGGGTTTATTAAACGCAGATCTTTTTTTGTCCATTCTCTCGTAAAGTAACATGTTTCGCTGACTATTTCGCTTTCAATAGTCTTAGAAACTCGAAGATTTCGAATTACTGAAAATACCGTGCGGTAAATTGCAAAATCGCGTGAGGTTTCTTTCGCTTTCAGATTTTTGTCGGTTAAGGAAAACATTGCTACCAACCGCGGGGAATTGAAAATTTTGATTTATCGTATTTATTCTGCCGTGTAACTCGTACTTGCTCTCAAGGTCCATAACGAGCGTCTGTACAGGTAGTTTGAGGAATAACACTAGAGTCTTCAGATTCGCGCGCTTGATCTCATCCTCAACTTCGTCAGTTTTACTTAATGTTTTTCAAAACGCCCTCTGCAGTTTCCGGCCGTCTAGTGAAACGGTCATTAAGGTATGATCTACCAGCAAACAAAATTTCAGAAATGGAGGCAAAAGCGCTTCCTTCTTTCAATTGTAATTTTTGGACGATAATAAGGTTTAAATACCCAATTTGCTTTAAGCAGGTGGATTCGCTTAAAATGAATATGTATGCGAACTCGGAAATTTAACTAAAAGCACTTAATTCGTACCAGTTTTGTAAACGTGTAGTTTCGCAGACTTTTAAGCTCTTTGTGCAAAGTTCATTCCTTATCTCTTGATGTTTTTCAGGAGATCGCAATGAGGTCAGATATCTATGGTAATATTCTCTCTCAATTCTCCCTCGGGAAGTGATTGTAGGCGCCTTAAAAAAAAAAAAGTACTCTCATTGAAATCCTTGAGTGCGACGTGACGGAAACTATAATAGAATATAAGGGAGGAAAAGAAATATGTTTAATCTAGTCTAATTTCGAATTGCTTTTCGAGAGAAATTAACATGTTTGGACATTTTTTATCATATAATTAATGTCTTCTAGTTAGCATTAGAGAAAGATTAGCATATCAAAGAACAGTAACATGATGGAGTAACAATACAACCAGGACAGTCAAACTCAAACTGAAATCAATGAATACGGGCAAGTGCGTTTTCTACAACAACTCGAAAAGCGGAGGCCACGTGACTCGTGGGCATCATCCTCCTCGCCCACAGTACAAACAAGCGCGGCTTTTTTTGGGAAATTAATAAAAATGTAACCAAGCTTTGAAATAAAGTCGGTGAAACTGGCTTGTTGTCATATAAACAAAGCTTCCGTGGTCTGTTAATTCAGAATGCGTGTGTCAGCCCCCCGTATTGTTCGACACTCTTTACTTTTTACATTGTTTAATGAAATTTTACCAATTACCCAAATAAAATATTATGGGAGAAGTGTTCAGTAATGAAAATTCGCGAAGCATATATCCTTCCGAGTCATATCTACACTTCCGCAATCAAGTCCAAATTTACTTCTCTGGTTTGTGTTTCACACTGTGTGTTCCATCAATGGCGATTGTTTGTGACTGATAAGGCCCCTGTAGCATAACAATTCGTTAGAGATTAATGCGACGCATAAACCCTCCTTTTTTACCTGCTTATCACAGTGTATTTAGCACGTTCCTTGGGTTTACTTTAATTCAAGATCATAAAGATTAGTAGAGATCGCAAAGCAGGTGCTACAAGCGAAGGTCGCATGAATAAACCTCGCCACAACTAAATTCATTACTGGAAGAGAATAAAACCAAACTCGTTTCGCTGTAATTTTTGGCACGTTATCCTTTTAAGAATGTTTCACTCATTTTATCGATGTTTTTCTGACCTAGTTTTACAAACCTGCCTTTCAGATTTTTTTCCTAGCGGTGAATAAAACGTTATAAATAATTGATTGTAAACGACTTCTGTTTGTCGCGATTGAAAACTACAGGAGAGAATAGCGTTTGGGCTTTCATCCGCTCGGGAAATTGATGCTTTTCAATTCTTTTCTTTTTATGTCGTTTTTTTTAAACAAATTCTTCAAATTTGTAAAATTTTAACCAACTTTCCGCTGGGAATTTACTAAGTCTTTTGACTTCCAACAGATATGATTCTTCCACATTTTACTCATTTAGTTAGAAAACTAGGTGTCTAGACTGCAATCCAGTTATCTCAACTGCAAAAATCAATTGTACATAGTGCAGAGAAAAGCCGCTAGAACTGATAACTGAATTTTTTTTCTCGCGATGATTTTTTTCGTTCTTTTTATTTCCAAGATCCTGACGCTGGGTACATGAGCAGCATTAAACGTGTAGGATCTACAGCTTTAGTCCCGGTTCTAAGCAACGACAACGCCAAAACTAAACAACTTTGTGTGGAGAACGACTCTTACTATATGGCATTTGTGTCTCTTCCGGAGCAAGTCACTATTGCGCCATCCTCATTCCGGGTGTTCAACTTGGTGTGTTTAGTACCTGCTGGATCAAAGAGGGCACACAGATGGGACCCTATACAGGCCGTATTGTTAAAGTCGAAGAGCTGAGCTCTGATGTTGATAATAGTCTCATGTGGGAGGTGAGTGGCTTATTCGACATTGGTAAATAACGTTATGATGCTCGAGTGTTATCGTGTTTGAAATTTCGTTATGATGCGGGTTCAACGTTATCGTGTTCAAAATCTGAGCGCACTGTGAGATATTTAGCCTTAGAACCGCGGGCATCCGATAATAAAGTCCTTGAAATAAGTTAAGGCATAGCTGTGTTTTTACTTCTATTCAGTTTTAAATTTTCCCTTGATCAAAATCCTCACTATTTATGATTGGCGAATTCAAAATATTAAACACCTTTATGAAAATAAAATGCTAATTTTTGTTTTTAAGTTCTCACTGATCACTTAGATTAGCATGTTTCGGCGCAATGTAAAATTTCTAATGTCGTGTTCTTTATTGATTCAGTGAATATTAGAGAGTTTCTCTGTCCCCATTTTTACAAAGAGCATTTCATGTGATTCAAACTGATGCTGTATGTTAGCCTGAGGTTTAAAACTATATTGTGTCATTCAAGTAAGCCCGAGGAAAAATCGTTTAAGATAAGGTTAAAAACACATTACAATTGTGCAGAGAGTGTTAGCATAGAGTGCAAAAACCATAAAGAAATGAAAAAAAAAACACTTTTCGATTGTTTTCTTCTTTTGAGACATGCCCACCGCGGCATGGAAATTTTTCAACATTAGACTGTCGTATTCGAAATAAACGAATTTAACTCCGAAAACGATAAATTCTGAAATTTTATTTGGTAATCTATCCGTGATTTGGTCTTTGTTTGTACAGTACACAAGTCACTCGAGAGCCTCTTTGAATTAAGAACAAACCCGAACTCTCAATAAATATATTGCGTTCCCAAAGTCGACCAAATTTCTCGCATTCATTGTTTTTTTTCCAAGATCTAAGAGTAAAGAATGAATGAATTGAAATGCCCTTTACTTAGTGAAGAATCATTTGGAAAACGTTTTGAATATTCTGACCATACAAAGTCGATGAAACTTATTTCTTCTTTGAACATATCGCTTTTAAAAATACGAACCTAAGTGAATGGTGTTGTTTGAAATCTGCTTCAAAACAGGTTCTTAATGAAGACGGAACGGTTAGTCACTTTCCGACGCGAAAGACGAAAATCCGCGTAATTGGATGGGCTTTGTGAACTGCGCTAGGAACGAACAAGAACAGAACTTAGACGTGTTTCAATACGGTGGTAATATTTATTACCGCGCGGTCAAAGACATCCCTCCAGATCAGGAACTGCTGGTTTGGTATGGCGGCACTTACGTTCAATTCCTCGGGATCCCGGGAATTGCGCCGGTGAACGACTTCGTGCGAAGAAAAAGGAGAGGACCTGAGGAGGAAGAAGAAGAACCAGAACCTTCTCAGCTACACGGTTAGTACTGAGTCTGGAATTAACTCTTGCTCGCGTAAACTTAGCACTGAGCAGCTTATAACATGATATTGCTTGTCGAGCAGAAACCACGACATCTCACGCAAATTTGAAACGTGAGTTGCACTTGTAAGAAAAGATTCAAAAGTACATTGTCTCTTTATTGTGCCGCATCGGAAATCAGTTCGACCAAGGTGATGTACAGCCTACATTACACACACTAACACACAGTGTTTTGCTTCAAGACTTGAAAATAATACCTCGACCTCTTCTTCTTTGAAATTTGTAGTATTCTGATTGAAAATCATGCTTCCTGTTTTACCCTCTTCTCCTTCACCAAAAATCAACAGTTTAAGTTACTCAAAGTTTTCATATGTACACCGTGTCTCAAAAGTGTTTGCATTTCGCCGACTTGTACCTTCGTTGCAAAATACTCCAGTGTTCGAAAAAGAAAAAAAAAAAAAAAAAAAAGACTTTCGTTTCAATTCCAATGCGCATAGGAGTTGTCAACACCTGCAAAAGTGCTTTATAAAATGGAATAAAAATGTAAGTTTTAATATTTTTAGCCGCGATGAATTTGTTAAATTTACAAGCCGACTTAACAAAATACAGGAACTGCACAAACAAATCTTCTTATTTTTTCATTTTTTTCAAATACTTCTATGAAAAGGCTTTAAAAAATTATATTTACTGCCAGCAATAAATGTTTTGATTCCAAAATTTTTTGTCGAGGAATACTTTGAATATTTACGGGGTATAATAACATAAAGTAAATCATGATGTATGTATGTTTATACTGGCAGTAAAAAACCTTGCTGTGCCATCGAGTTTGTTATTTTTTTCACCGGAACTGAATTCAATTCTTCATCACGGTTTGTGCAAGTTTATTATCTACATTAGTATACTGTTGTTTGAGATGTTTCGTTGGAGTGTTGTGTGTTTCTACTGCTAACGACGCTGAGAATTACATTTGTGACAAGCAAAGAAGAGAATTCATAACATCTCGTGTTCAGTCGTCGCATCGATCTACTAATCCCTTTTAAACCAGAAATATGCGACTAAAACAAACTGCGCTCGGATTTAACAGCTATCTTTTATACTCAAGGAAAGGGGTGAGTGTTGTGAAATTTGCATTTCCAAACGTGTGGATCCGGAGTTAATCAATCCAATAAATATTAAAACAGGGTGGTGGGTGATAAAACTTCGGCTCAGTGTTTGGTATTCAGCCTTTCTTAAGACAGATATTATCATTTACAAATTACGAAGCAAGGTCGTTGGCGCCCAGCGCTTTTTATAATGAGCCTATCTATGGGGTGTAGCTATTTTGGAGACGTTCAATTAAAAGAAGACCGGCTAGGCTGAGGCGTCAGGAGAGAACAATGCTAAAACTTGTTTAAGTCTGTCGAAGGAATCCACAGGAAAAGTGGAATTAATTTTAAAAAAGGGCTCGATTATCTTTTATAAATTTCGATGTTTACCAGCAAATTGCGCGTTCCCTTTTCCGCTTAATCATTGCCTTAGATGGCTTAGTACCCACAAAACTGATTACTGGTCGAGATAAATATAGTAATTATTCGGGAGTTAAGCCTCGAGCTAACATCATCTCCTTGATGCTCTCTGATGTACATCTAATGGAAAAGTGCAAATTACAGCTTCATAACCCCCACTTGTGCCCTTCCAACTGCGCATATTTTCCTTCCGGAAACAAAATTTCGAAACTTCTATCTTGTAAACATTACTGCGGGAAACTTAGTTGTTATTACTGATTTTTTTCCCGATGTAGCCCAAAGCGATTTTTAAAACTCGAAAATTGGGTCTACCCACTGATTCAGAGTACACGCCACCATCAGACAGAAAAATTTTCTTTACCCCGATAGCCAAAGTAAATTTGCTCATGCAGTTTATTTTAAAGAGAATCGAAAATAGATTGTATTACTGCTGATCTGGGAGTGAAAACAGTATGCTGAAATTGAGACAGCTGGATTTCGATTAATTTAGCAGGCTTTCAAGAAAAATCAATTAGGACGCTTGGGTAAAATTAATAATGGATTAACTGTAATGATTTGTAAACGGTTCCAATTCGGCATGTTTAAAAGTGTTCAATTAAAGGGAAGTTTATTTAAACGAAGTGGTTTAATAAAAAGCTTTAGCAAACAGAAAGGAGGGGCATATATAGTATTAAAAAAAGACCTTTCGCCTGGTCGTCGCCTGAGTTTGTAGATTTTTTTATGAAGTGTTTTACTTTTCTAATAAAGTTCACCGTATTTTATCGATTGCTGCAAACTTAAAACACACAGACAGATTTTTTAAGGACGAAAGGTAAAAACAGCGAATCGTAAACACTGACAAGCAATGTTAATTACGCTTCGTTCGAGCCAACGTTTTCTTTTCTCTTTTCTTGTCTCTGGCGCTAATGAAAGAGGAACAGGTGATTTTGGTGATATCTGTAAATCGGTTCCTTTGTATTCTGATAACATCACACTAGTTTTGTTGAAATTCTATCTCGCTTGAATGGCTTACTACTCGAAAAAACTGAAGGTGATGGAAAGGGCATTGTGAAGCCAATATTTTCATTTTTTTTACCCTTGAGCAATTTGCGTTTTTTTCTTTTTTATTCACCATTGTGGAACTGCGCATTCATTTTAGTTCCCTCGTTTACTGTAACAAATCACGCAAAATGCGTCAAGATTTAGTAATCGGGTCCTTTTTTAATTTCTCGGGGTGTTTTTTTCTGTTTAATCTAGTTTTAATTTAGTCAGTATTTTGCGAAAACTTTAAAGTACACCAACAATGGCACAATGCACTTGGCAACTTTTACTTATTTCATTTAACGCAAGATTTAGCGGCACTCACTTAGGAGTGTGTCTGCTGATTATTATTTCTTGCTGCGTAGATGTGATTTCTAATTACATCAGCATTTCTTGAGTTTCGAAATAAATGTGGTGGGTCGGAACCACAGGTAATTAGGAGTTTTAAATTGGTTTTTATTGGGTTCGTCACCTGGTTTTGAAAACAGCTTTATTTTTTCTCTTTTATTTCTTCTCCCATAATGTAAAGAAGCGTTTATGATGAATGCACGTATCACATATCATGAATCAACAATGTCATTTTTTTCCACGCTGAGGCTTTTGCGTTAATCAAAAATCACTTATTTGCCCCCTGGGTCATGGAATATGAGCTGTATATGAATTTTAAGTTTACGTGCTCTAATGCCAATGTCGAATCCAAGTTTGAAATAACCACGCCCTGCATTAACGATGAAGAAGAAACACAATTTCGCTTCGGGGCGAAGGAAATCTCTCTCACTCCAAAGCATCGCACGTTAAGCATCGTGTTTGAAGCTAGAATAGTACAATAGATGAACAGAAGAACGAAAAGCGTGGCAATTTACACTTCTTTCTGCCAATGAAAGGGAGAGAATTGAATGAATTTTCACCCACTACAACCAAACAGGAGATCTCACCAAAAATTTCTCAAAAGTATCATCATGAATTAAGTTTTAGGCAAGCTGAATCTCAGTAGTATTTTTATCCCCACCTCGTATATGTTTTGCATTTCTTCACTTTTTACAATAAGTTGGTATTCTCATGTTATTTTGATGATTTTTACCGGATGAAAAACATAATATATTTACCACGTGCCGTTCTCTCACTACACTGTTATATTTCTCAGCCAAAGCCGCAGATGGCGATTTCTTCATTATTAAAATGCGACTTATTTTAACATCATGTTTAAAACACTCAATAAAACAAGATTCCAGCGTTGCTTGAACTTTAATGAAAGTTTTCATTTGGCCCTTCGAGGCTCCTACCAAGTATAGATTTGTTAACTAACCTAAAATCTCCTCATGTTTCTTGCTGAGATTTTCTAATTTGAATGGTTTATTAATCATGCAATACTTACGCAAGAGAGTTTTTGTGCCTAACCTCAGCGTCTGTATTATAATTATAATCTTTGGAATTTATAGAAATTCGGAAATGTCACCAGTACCTTTGTCAAGTATGAAATAAACTTCCCAACATCTCACCAAAACTTTGCCGGGAGAAATGGTAATTAAACAGTTCTTAGAAGTAATGTAGATGTATTTCCTGTTCAATTCTTAGGACTGTGAGGAAACTACAAATTTTTTTAGTTTCTTTACGTCTGAGAAAAAGGATAGTTTTGCTGTAAAGGTTCGACCTGCGTCTTTTCCTCAGTTATTTTCCAGTGTTTCAAACACCCTATTTATCTTTACGAAGGGTTATTGTTATGGCTTTTGTATTGTAAAGAAGAAAACGTTTTTTTTCTAGTTTTGACTTCAAGCTGTTTTCCGAAGCGCTTGCCATGATTTATAACACAGCGTGAAATGTTTATCTTGGAATTGAACCTCCCCAACCACTTTCCACATTTCCTCTAAGCTATTGTCATTATCAAAACAGGAAATCGCGCCCAACCGTGCGTTAAATTGCAGGAGATCTTCTTTGAATATTTATCCTAGAGAAACATATCTTTGTTTGCACTTGAGGAAAAAATTGAAGTGACAGATTTTTTTTCTTTCCTTTTTTTGTTTTTCATGTAGGAGATTCAGTTTACAAGTTCAGCCAAGACCGTGTGAAAAGCAACGTCGTACCGGGCAGATTAAAGTGTACGCTTTGCAGACGAGGATTTAACTCTCGAAGCAATTTGCGCTCGCACATGCGCATTCACACCCTAGAGAAACCGTTTCAGTGCAAGTACTGCAAGAAGTCTTTCTCGCAATCTTCGACCCTTCGGAACCACACCAGGCTTCACACGGAGAGAAAACCGTACAAGTGCAATGTGTGTCACTTCGCTTACTCGCAGCTTGCGGGATTGCGGGCTCATCAAAAATCTGCTCGGCATAGGCCTTTGCACGAGGCTGCAAAAGTAGCAGCCCAGAAACAGCAAAGTCTTCTTGAAGAGACAAGTCATATGGAACATTCACCAGACTCTTGCAAATTAGAAAACGCGACTCCATAGTTAAGAATTGTGCTTTTTCGGAATATGCTACTTAATTACGAAGGAAACTGTAGAACGCCACATCACTGTTAGGCGGTCTTCTTCAACATACTGAAAGCAAACATACGGCTTTGTTCATCAATCTCCTTAGTGCTCATCCCAATACTTGAAGATTATCTGAAGCAAAAAGAAGAGCTCATTCTTAATTACGCTGAAAATAAAAAGTTGTAGGACTGAGTGCCTTAAAACTGACTTTTAAAATGGATTATCATATTTGATACCTATCCATGCAGCAGAGGACATTTTGGAACCTTACTGTACCTAGTTTCCGCCGTGAAATATTATTAATTTTCGTTTTTAACTGGTTGGCCGTTAATGAGGGCAAATCAGTAAAAATCGTGGTCAAAAAAGTACTTCAGCGCTTTAAAAGTTGTATATAATGTAAATATGATTTTGTAAAAATAAAATTTGCTAGAAAGCTTTAATGTGCATTCAGTAAAATGTTTATAGCCCGCTTCCATTTGAGCTTCAATGTAATTGACATGAGAGCTTTCATGTAAATAGTTTCAAACATATGAGTTGACACCAGTTTTTATACTCAAGTAATTGACCTGCTAGTTTCAAACATATGAGTTGACACCAGTTTACTCAAGTACCGTTTTATAGGAAATAAAAAGACAACCATATGAAATATTTGTGTCGTGTCTACAAGATTTTTGTCTTAAAAGCATCACTTCTGACACAAATACAGTGACTGGGACGTGTAAGTTTTTATCATCCTGGAATGAGAACATGGTTTTCCTTGTCACGATATCCATCTCTCCTTGTAAACACAAAAATTGAGAGAGGCATTCATCTCAAGGACATAATAACGAGTCTGCAAAGAAACATTTCACATTTCTCATCCAAGTTCAATTAATGATTTTTTTTCTTGACTTGGGTGGTGACGTGTTGCTTTTATAGGTCATAGTTATGAGCCTTTTCTGTGACTTGCAAACGGAAAATATGACTTCTTGGCTCTCTTGAATTGTTTGGAAAATTGCCTCTTGCATATGAAAAGAGGACAACTCAGTATTTACTTTATTTCATTGTAAAAGCTCTCATCCTCGTGCAACGTTTATGTTAGTAATTAAAGTTTAATCTTTTGCCGACATTTCTCTGGGAAAATAGAAACACAGAGATAAGAAAAGAAAACTCCACAAGCTGTGGCATATTCAGGGTTTTGTTTTTTAATGTTAAGCGTTTGTCCGGGGGCTTATCTGCTTTTTTAAAAAGTGTTTTTCAATTGCTCTTTATTCACAAGTTTCAGCCATCTTGAGATATGGACAAGTGATTACTTTTATTAATTTTCAGCGACGAACTCGCAAAATAGTTCAACTTCATCAAGAAAATTGTAAATCCTTGTTTAAAAGACTTCTAGACGTTTTCACCGCTCGAGGGGTTTTTCCCCCTCAATCATTTGTGAGCCAATATTCCACCCCACGTTTGCTCCTCGTAAAGTATTGTTTATTTGTCCATTTGTCGAATCATGATGAACAGTAAGCTTTTTTTTAATTTCAAAGATAGTTATCATGAAAATCAGATATCGTCGACTTTTTTCCCTGAAGTGATCCTTACAAATACGCAAGTAGTGTAACAGATTTACCCCTGATATATAATTCAGATCCAGGGGCTGTGATACCATCGATTCTATTAATTGTTGTTACCTCTTGCTTTGACTCATAATGTTATCAGAACTAAGGAACACCAACTCAAGTTTTGATAGCACTTGCACCACATGTTGGGCATAATTTAACTTATTGACAAAGGGTGAGATAAAATCGCGGGACGTTGTGTTTGGAATACAACAGCCAAACAAACTTCGTGCACCACCGCACGCTCTAAGAAACAATTAATAAAAAATGATGATGATTTGGGTGCGAATGAACAGACTCGAATCAGTGAAATGAACCAAAAAAAAAAATGACAAAAAGTAATTGCAATGATTTCAATTTGAAATGAAATGGAGAGGCGGCAGGCTTGTGCTAAAAAGGTAAGCTTTTTGATAAAAGAGAGCCTCTCGACCAACTTCCCAATCCTTTGTGAAAATAGATTGAAAAAGATGGTAAATGTCAGTATCTGCGTAATTGTGCAATTACCCTCCTTTGACTCAGTAACGGTCAACTGATAACAAGTTGCATTGTGGTTAACATTGGTTTAAGGGAGGGGTAGGCGCGCAGTTGCTCTAATACCGACATTAATTCGGCCATTTGTGCTCGGTCATCGAGGAAAGAAGAATACCACTGTTCTTACAAACTCCCTTATCCCGAATCTTTATTTGCTGAAGAAGATTGACAAAATACTCAACCCTTCCCACCCTAACATTAGAATGTATGAATCTTTGTTTGCTAAAGGAGATTGACAAAATACTCAACCCTTCCCACCCTAACATAAGAATGTATGCTGCGGCTCCATAGTGTTCTCTATATATTTCCTAAGGTGCTGACGAGGAGAATTTCTTTCACATTCAAGAGCTTCTTTAGTTAGTATCATTTATTTTTCTCATGACCTTATTGTGTGATTCAGGAGTGATACTGTTGGGAGAAATTAAATGCTAGTCACTCTTAGGGGTCAAAAGGTTTAGGAAGGACACTTTTGGGCCAGACTTGTTCACCTTTGGGGCAATGCGACGTGGCTACGTAAAAATACTAACACAACTCTAGAAGCTAACACAAAGAACTATCCAAACTGTAAACTCCACCAATTGACTGAATTGCTACAGGATGCCGTTAAAACAAAACCATAGCAATCACACGAGCCAATCATAAAAAAGGAGAATATCTCAAGGGTAAAGAGGACTCAAACCAAAAAGAAACAAACCGCCCAAAGCGCGGGAAAATGCACGTGACCAATTCGCGGTTGGTTCTAGTTTTGAATCTTATTGGCAAGTTTTTCGGGACCGATCACATTGCGAAGTGAAGCAAAACCAAAGCAATCCGGAATTAACTTCGCCAATCAATTGGGATTTCTCTAACATGTACACAATCGAGAGAGGACAGCTAAGAGCATCACAACTGGCAATGAAATTTGGTGATTTTATTACAAAGAACAGGCAAGTGAGAAGTTTCAGAAGTGAGATGCGTGGAAAAAAAGTACTGTTCCGGTCATTTTCCAAACCAAAAATTCAGCTCCAAAACAAAATTTTACTTTTCATCCTTTGGCAAAACTTCTCCGAGATACATACTGGTAAGGAAATCGCAGTGAGGAAGAGAACAGACAGCTCTGTACACGTGACTTGGTGTCACAAGCCTAGGACCGTAAGACGTAGTCTGGTCAGCGGCACAAGCCCATGACTGACGTAATAGATCTTCAGCAAATCTTTTGCAGGCCGTCAAAAGAAGGCTTTCAATAACCTGCACATTTACTCCATCGGTATGGACAGTCTTCAGCTTGACACCGATGTCGCTACACGTTTCACGGATCCAATTCTGTTCCAGAGTTGACGGAATGGTATACACAACTGGTTTCCCATCTTGAGGCTTAGTTGCCTTTTCTCTGGGTATGTCACCGACCACATCGATTTCCAGGTCTTCTGAGTTGTCGTCAGGTCGTGGTATGTCAGGAAGACATTTTTCTCTCAATTCCACTTCAGGGAAAAGGGTAGATGGTAGCGTGAGGCCATTGAAACACAGTTCCTCGCATTTATGACCTTCATCTACTTCAGAGGGCACCTCAGATTGAACACCAAGGCAGCTTCCGCACAGATTACAGAAAGAAACTTCCTCCACTGACACTTTGTCACACGGCGTGTAACCAAACCGACGGCACCAGACTAAGATATCTTTGATACTGAGCTTACATAAAGGCATCGAGCTTAATATACGGCGCCTTACAGCCGCTGCCCTCTGCCACTCACAGGCTCTTCTCTTACCAATATTCCAACCAAAAAACTGTTCCGAAGTGGCAGCACAATAATGGTGCTTCACGACGTTTCTTGCAGGATCAATCAAGGGGTGTTCTTCAAAAGTTTCCTCAACTGTTCTTTAACTTCTTCCGTGAACTGGTTCTGTCCGGAAATTAGCTCTGGGCTGCCACACCTCGATGATGGCTGACTGTTAACGGGTGATGACACTGCGGAAGAAATTGCTGATGAACCCGCGGAGACTGATTCCAACTTCACTTTTTTCAGTTGAGGATATTGTGATGACATTCCTGATGTGTCCGAAAATTTTCTAACTGTCGGAAGCGTTTCATGTTGAAGCTGATTTCTACTGTTCTGAAGGTCTCTCGCGGTGTTTCTAATTGCATCATCACCATGCTCTTGATGCTCATTTGAAGAAACAGTGGGAAGATTTTCAGAAACACTTTCTACAGAAGCTGGTATATAATTATCTTTGATCGTCCTACGATCCAGCTCCAAGTCCACAACAGTTTCGGAGCCTAATGTCTGAAGTCCTGTATAGGTTCTGTCTAACTTAAGTTCGTGAAATATGTCAACTCTCTTGTTCCTAGGGTCAACAAAATGTAGCTGAACACGGACTGTAAATTCTCCCCAACCTCTTCTGGTCAAATGAAAAGGAGGCTTGTTGACTTCCACTATGTCGTTCGGACGATAACTCGGGTGAAGAAAGAACCACACTTCTTTACAAATCGATCAATGTTCGGATCTTCGGGTGGACCTCGAACATACACCACCATCCACTTGTGGGTCGATTTGTCGTTATCCTCCCGCCTGTCTAACGATATGTACTTTGATGTGTTCCCAACAATGATTCGCTTTTTGACATAAAATCGCGATCCAGCGCTAGCAACAATCATGGGCGTTGCATATGAAACGCTTGCTGTTGCAATTGGTGGGTTTTCTTGACTTGTACTACTCTCTAAACAGTTTTGAGTGATTCCATTGCGTGTTTCGGGGTTTGGTTTATCAGAATGATCTTCCTTCACGATCTGATTCAAGAGAGCGGGTTCTCCAGATGCAATTGTTCCATTTTGAGTAGTGCTACAATTCTCTTGTTTCGTGTGAAGTACAACGTCGACAATTTGATTCCTACTGCCAACAAGTTGATCATCAGTACTTGTTGTTGTCTCAAAGGCCTCTGATTTCTTAACTTCCAAAGTCTCCCTTACTTCTGACTTAACATTTCTCATTGAACTGATCGTTTCTTTAGTGGGATTTCTGTTGTCTGGAATCCTTTGAAAGTCGACTCGTTTTGCAAGATGCCTACCAGACTTTCTTCGATCACATCCCTCATTCTTGAAATGAGAACGATTTCTAGATTGGTTTCCTCTGCTTTCGGATGAGCCGTAATACCTTGCCAGCACGCACGCTCTCAGCCTATCTAACATGGCTTTAGCATGACCGATTCTATCGTCAATCACTTCAATCTCTCTTTCTTTGAGATGTATTTCCAGAGCGAACTGCTGTCGAATTATTTTATCGATCTTTTGAATAGTTTGTTCCTTTGCATCTCGCTGTCTTGAGGTCAGAATTCTTCGCTCTCGTTCCCGTTGATTACTGCCGGCAGACTGATAATCTGGATCCTCCATTTCTTGTTTGCACGAACTATTTTCCATGTTGCTTTAAAAAAACGCCATTAACTTCCCCAGAAAAACCATAAGTTACATCTCTGATTCGAAAAAAAAAAATGCTAGTCCATGTGTGTTTACGTTTTACACGCGTGCTCTACGATTGAGAACGCTGCCAGAATTCGCGGGCGTAGAATTGTTTTCTACCCAGTCCCATTAGTCCAAAGCTCGTCCTTTTCTGGGGGTCCCTGCTAGTTATACATTTTGCTTGAGATAACAGCAAACGCAAAATTAAGAGGAGAACACTTCATGAACAACCTAACTTATTTTTATGTCGCCTTTAAGGCGCATCATGAACAACATGAATTTTATCTTTCCGCCTTTCGAACTTCTTTCATAGCCACGCACCCACCCCTCCCATCTCACCAACAATCATTTGTTTACAAAGATGGTGGCTTCAGAAACGGAACATTATTAGCCGATCTCCAGGCTCGTTTTTTTCTTGAACATGTGTTGGGAAGATAAAAGCAACAATGCAAGCCCATCTGCTGGAAGGAATGAATTTATTGCAGTGAGCAGGTAAACTGAATAAAAGTCTGAAAGATGCGTCGAGTGCATTCATGCTACTACATTTTGTCTTCGACCGCTGGGTAGATTTCCGTGGATCATGTTAGAATATTTCAATTAAAGAATATTTATTTGGTCACGTCCACCTACAGAGATTATCGGAAAAGTGTTGTGTGGCGAATTGCACGTTTTCTTTCCCAATTTGAAAGGTGGTCTCCTCCATGGATGCTAGGAAGGGTGAAATTTTGAAGATTACAGAGCACGAATGGAAACTTGGTATCTGTATTGGAAGGGGAACATGTAGTGAGGTTTTTGAGGCTGCTGGGACCCTCTGCTATAAGAGTGGGCGTAAGAGAGCTGTTAAAGGAGCTGTCAAGGTTCTCAAGGAAGGATCACAATTTGAACAAGCTGCTCTCAACGAGATAAAGATTTTGCAGTATTTATGTCATGAAAGTGAATCCCTCGACGTATATTACTTTGGTGAGTATTTTTTATATGCACTTGAAACTGTTTTCAATGCTGAGTTAACTGGAAAGTTAGAAAAAAGATGATTCAAGAAAGGTTTTATTTTATTTATTACAATTTATTTATTACAATTTAATGGCACATATAACTTAACTTACTTACATACTTACATTAATAGATAATAATACAAAAGAGTAAAAGGAAAGGTGCCATAAGGATGGTCCGCAAAAGAGATAAATCCCCATGCACGGCAGACCACCTTTAACAAAAAAAAAACAAATCCAAACTAAAATCAATCAAATCTTGCAGTCAAGTAATCCCTTACACCCCTTTTAAAAACAAGAAAACACTTGGAGCCTGACGGACCGATAGTGGCAGCCCATTCCACATGTGGACAATCCTATTAAAATAGCAAAACTTAAAAGTATTAGTCCTCGCGTAGTTCTTTTTTAATTTAAGTTCGTCCTTACCCCTCAACGAGTATCTTTCCGAATGCGAATAAAAATTGGATATAAGAGGATATATCTCTATATTAATATACCCATTAAGAACTCTATAAAAAAATAGTACATCAAAAAGAAGCGTCTGTCCTCTAGAGATAACAGGTTCAGTTGTTCTTTACGAGTGTTGTAATCATCATCAGTTTTTAGAATAAACTTGGTGGCTCTTCGCTGAATCCTTTCCAATCTGTTAATGTTTCTAGCCGTGAAGGGTGACCAGACAATAGTACAGTATTCCAATTGGGACCTTACCAAAGCACAGTACAACCTTCTTAACGTGTTAAACATCTTTCATACCCTTGCATGTCCTTTTAATAAGGCCAAGAATCTTGTTAGCCTTGCTTGATATCTTATCAACATGAGCATTCCAGGACAAATTGTTACTAGTAACTAATCCAAGATCACAGAATTCAGATGTTTCTTCCAGAGAGCTCTCTCATTCAGCTTAAGGTCAGAACGAAAAGGCATACTTTTTTTCGTGATACGCATCAGGTTTTGACAAAGGTGAAAAGTTTGGTCGTGACTCACTGTTGTATCAAAGTTGACCAACTTAATTCTAAGGGGGGTGGGGAGGCTGGCCATTGTACAAGTGTTACTGTGAGCTAATGGTTTGACTGAATGTACTCAGACACTCTGCCAACATGTCAACTTGCCAAAAATCTACTCTCTGACACATTAGCATAGTCATCACCTCAGGTATTTAACTTGCTGATTTACTTGTCACTTTGCCAATGTCCTCAGTCACTTAAATCCTGACTTATATTCAGTGAGAGTTATTGGGCCAGTGATTTCTCTGAACAATCAGCAAATGTAAACCTAGTACAGTTGACAGCAAGTTGATGTTGGGAAATTGACCAAAAATATCGGGAAGTTGACTAGTGGTATCAGTGAGTGAGTTGCTTTCAAGCATGTATAGCACTAACAATTAGGCCCCTCCATTATGGGGGAGGTCTAAAAATCATCACCTTGATTTTTTTGCTTATTTAATGGTGCATATTTTGTTTTCTTTTCAGTGCATTTATTGGATTACTTCCTTTATAGAGGTAATTTCTACTTGGTTTTTGAGCAGTTGGATTGTCATCTTCATCACATTTTGCTTAAGTACTCAGGCAAAGGTCTTCCTATCTCTATTGTGAGAAGATGTTCTAAGGATGTTGTCAAAGCCTTGAGCTTTTTAGCCATCAAAAGAGTTGTTCATGGTGACCTAAAGATGTCCAATATAATGTGGAATCCAAATAGAGGTATCTTTCAACTGGTGGATTTTGGACTCAGTTTCCTTGAAGGACATCTTCAAGTGAGTCTTGTGTTTGTTTCACTTACAGTGATTTTCTGTACAAAGTTTTGAAAATGCTTTTGGGGTTGGGGAATCATCATAATTTGAAGGATGTAAGGATGGTTAAAATGGCTAGCAATATGTTTGATAAATCTGTGAAACCTTTAACCCCCATGAGTCACCATGTGTGAGACCTTGAAGAATGTCTTAACACTTCAAATGTCATGGTGAATATTGTTGGTCACTAGAGATTTTTGAAAATAAGGCTGACAGTCAGCTATCTTAGCCCTTTAACTCCCATGAGTGACCAAGAAAAAATTTATCTTTACAACAATATAGGAAATATCAACTAGGAGATTATTGGTAGATCCAATACTGAATTCTCCAAACTAAAACCATACAAATTTTAGGAAAGAGAATAAGAGAATCACTACTGATTGAGATTTTGAGAGTCAAAGGTTTCAGTGCTTTTTAAATGTATTGAATTGAAGAGAACATGTTTTGGTACCATTATAGTGTCATGAAAAAATTCATCAAATATATGAAAAAATACTGATAATTGTGCAACGTTAGTATCTGTTTTATATTCTTCAGCCTTCTCAGCCTCTTCAGAGCCCTGGTTACCAATCTCCTGAGGTGCAAATGTGGAACAGACTAGTTCCTCATGGTACAACTGAAAATAGTATGTCGGTGAGTTGTCCAGAGTACTTAAGAACAGATCTCCAGAAATTAAACAGGGATATGGCAATATTAAAAAAGGTTACACCAACCCTTTTGGACCACCTCACAAATGACTTTCTTTGATACATTTTTGCAGAAATGTTTGTTTGCTTGTGACATGTGGAGCTTTTCTTATGTACTATGGTACATGTACACAGGACACCCAGCTCCCGGACATGAATTGCATGAACCAGTCTGTACCATGTGCTTGCAAAAAAAGGTAGCTACAAATATTTAGGATATGTGTTGGAATTACTGACTCCATTTGAAACAGCTGTAACTGTGGCTTACATTTAGCCAGTTAACCCTTTGACTCCTAAGAGTGACCAGGATCTAATTTCTCCTCATAATATCACCCCTGAATTATACATTTAGGTCCCATGAATAAAGGAAATGATTGACAACTGAAGAAGCTCTTGATTTTTATACAAATTCTCCATGTCAGCACCTTAGGAAGTTTATAGTGATAAGTATGGAGAAAATGTATATTGACTTAATTAGTTTTAAACTTTGTTTTTCCCTCAGGATTGTATGCATTTCCAGCAAATCAAGAAGGAATTACCTCAAGATGAAAGAGAGATTACGCTTGAACAACATAATTTTTTTACTGTAAGTATTTAATGAACATTTTGCTTTTGAATTATCAACTTTTTCATTTAGTTACTAGCAGCTGTACATGTTATACCTTGGTTATCTCTGTCAGAGATCAGACATAGTTTGAAGCTACACTGGTTTGCAGATTTAATGAATGTAACCGAATTCCATGGGTCTATGAATTGTAACTTCTTCGGTTACATTCATTAAATCTGCAAACCAGTGTAGCTTCAAACTATGTCTGATTGTCCACCTGGTTGCCGTGTAAACTTTATCTGTCAGAGATGTTAGCATTCTATATTCAGTACAACTGAGGAGCATAGCTGATATGAGAGATATGTGAAGTTTGACAGAATAATGCAAAGCACATGACCTGTAGAATAATGTTCCAATTGAAACCTAATAAAAAGCTTTTAAAAATGTCCTAACCCTGTTCCATTCTTTCCACCCAAAAGAGCTGAACAGTTGTCCTTTACACTTGCCCATACAAAACCTAATCCCCATAGGGGATTAGGTGTTAAGGATCTTGTACTCGTGATTTTCCCCCTCAGCTGGTTTTGGAGTCCAGATTTCTTTCATTTCAAGGGAAAAGAAAGTTTAAGGCTTTCAGATAGATGTAACTCTCTGGTATGACTGGAAGGCACCTCATTTATGGCCTACCACAGTTTCTCTTGTGAAGAATCCAGGTTTTATTTACCTAGGGTTTATACCAATAATGAACATTGTTGAGATCAGAAACACTCAATCCTATGAAGCTGAGGGAGTTCTGATAAATCTGTGGTCAATTAAGGATTTTTAAATGAAACTAAACTTAAATTTACTTTGACCTGCAGAATGATGAAGTGCAAACCAGAGCAGAGAGGATAACACCTTTTAATGCCATGCAGCATTCCTTTCTTAATGGTAAAAAAAAAAAACCTGTCAGAAGGTTCCATGAATGTTTTTTGGCCTTTGGTGGTTTGTCTGAACAATTGTGGCCCTTAAGAATACCTGTAATGATTTCTTTTACTAGCATTGCCAAAGAGCAAACTTAATGTACCAGAATTATTTTTCTAAGTCACATCAATTGTACCTATATTTAAGCTCTATGGTTTTGTTTGAATTAGAAACTGATTTTAAAAAATATCAGGTGAGTAAATGAAGTCTTGCTGGATTTTAAGAGAGTTGTTCCATGATGTACATGACTGTATATTTTTCCTATCTTTACACAAAAGAATTTATATACTCTCCATATAACATTGGCATCAGATCTTAACAGAAAGCAGACCCAAGGAGATGTGTATGTCCGTTAGCCTATGTGTCCATGAAATGATACTCTTTTGTTTCATCGCTTCAGCACGAATTGTATACCTTTCAGTTGAGAATTAGATTATTGGGCGTTCTGCTGCATCTAGATGTCCATTTGCCTCTTCCTTTCCAGGATCACTGGGTGTAGCTGGAGTCCTCGCCTCTTCCTTTTATCCCCCCAAGACGTTACCCTTCTCTCTGGTCTTGTAGTGGTCTTCACCACTGCCGACCTAGTGAGCAGGGTTGTGTCTTGCTCACACTTGGCCGAAGTTCAGAATTATCGTGCGTTGACCCGGTAAGATAGCTCCGGTCCCAGACATGGTATAGCCCTCTATGGCATGTAATACACCTAGTGGAGGTCCCCGTCAGCATTTCTACGCCGGACCAGCTCCATACAGGCACCTGCCCCCCTTACTTTAAGGACCACGGACCAACTCCTTCCAATGCGTTCCTCTTTGGCCACCTCATTATCTACTCTTTGAGCTAATAAAAAAACAATGAACCATGAATCTTGAAGGCCAAATGATTCCACTTCAACTCCCAACACCAAAATATTATGAGCAGAACTGGGTGTTCATGTGACTGATACAGACCCAGAATCACTAAAACACAAGCTTGAGCAGTGTATGAATTGTATATGGTTAAATTCATTCTGGTTGAAAGATCTTCACTCGAGTTTGATATCTTTTTTTTTTCCTTTTTTTCATTATTAGAGTCTAACACAAAGAAATAAAAATCAAATTGGTTTGAAATTAATTCAAAATCCAAGACAACACTGAACCACAAAAAATACATGATGATAAACTTCATTCACTGTAACCAGCCATTCCATTTTCATGCTGAAGATTGAAAAAATATTTTCTGACATAAAAACATTAGAATTGTCACAGTTTTTTAAATATTTTAATTCAAATAACAAAATAAAAATTATGTTTACCAAATAGTAAATCAGTGGAGAGGTCTTCTAAAAGAATGTTGGTCAGCTGTAAGATTCTAGTTGGAAGCAGTAACAACTCTGTCAAACCCAATGAAACATTCCAGGTGGAACCTTCTGTCAGTGTGAAGACCAATAAAATTACCAAAATAATATAATTTTAAGTCTTAGTGGGTATAAAATTAATATTACTCCATTTACAACCAGTTATCCTTTAAATGAATTTTTCAAATTTATTATCTATCACAAATAACTTTGTTTGTGGAAAAAATATATGAAAGTATCCAAACTGAGAATGACACCCAACTCTCTCTTTATGCAGCAATAACTGCACAATAATCTGATTTTCAAATTAAAGTTAATCAAATTTCTTTGCTGATCTGAAGTGAAACAAAGAGAGTATCATTTCATGTACACATGATGCAACTGACACACATCTCCTTGTGGATACTTGGTAATTCAAAACCAAGTTTGCCAGGCAATCAGGTAGAAAATCATTATGGACAGAATTCAGAAGGACAGAACAGTCCTTGGTATTTCCTGACACTTAGCTCAGGTCTGCTTTCTGTTAAGATCTGATTCTAATGTTATATGGAGAGTATAAATTCTTTTGCGTAAAGCTAGGAAAATATACAGTCATGTACATCATGGAACAACTCTCTTAAAATCCAGCAAGACTTCATTTACTCACCTGATATTTTTCTAAATCAGTTTCTAATTCAAACAAACCATAGAGCTAAAATGTAGGTACAATTGATGTGACTTAGAAAAATAATTCTGTACATTAAGTTTCTCTTTGGTGATGCTAGTAAAAGAAATCAGGTATTTCTTAAGGACCACAATTGTTCAGACAAACCACCAAAGGCCAAAAAACATTCATGGAACCTTCTGACAGGTTTTTTTTTGCTTACCGTTAAGAAAGGAATGCTGCATGGCATTAAAAGGTGTTATCCTCTGCTCTGGTTTGCACTTCATCATTCTGCAGGTCAAAGTAAATTTAAGTTAAGTTTCATTCAAAAATTCTTAATTGACCACAGATTTATCAGAACTCCCTCAGCTTCATAGGATTGAGTGTTTCTGATCTCAACAATATTCATTATTGTGTACCCTAGGTAAATAAAACCTGGATTCTTCACTAGAAAAACTGTGGTAGGCCATAAATGAGGTGCCTTCCAGTCATACCAGAGAGTTGCATCTATCTGAAAGCCTTAAACTTTCTTTTCCCTTGAAATGAAAGAAATCTGGACTCCAAAACCAGCTGAGGGGGAAAATCACGAGTACAAGATCCTTAACACCTAATCCCCTATGGGGATTAGGTTTTGTATGGGCAAGTGTAAAGGACAACTGTAGTACACAGTTGGATGTCAGCTCTTTTGGGTGGAAAGAATGGAACAGGGTTAGGACATTTTTAAAAGCTTTTTATTAGGTTTCAATTGGAACATTATTCTACAGGTCATGTGCTTTGCATTATTCTGTCAAACTTCACATATCTCTCATATCAGCTATGCTCCTCAGTTGTACTGAATATAGAATGCTTAACATCTCTGACAGAGATAACCAAGGTATAACATGTACAGCTGTTAGTAACTAAATGAAAAAGTTGATAATTCAAAAGCAAAATGTTCATTAAATACTTACAGTACCTCATAACAAAGTCAAGAAAAAAATTATGTTGTTCAAGCATAATCTCTCTTTCATCTTGAGGTAATTCCTTCTTGATTTGCTGGAAATGCATACAATCCTGAGGGAAAAACAAAGTTTAAAACTAATTAAGTCAATATACATTTTCTCCATACTTATCACTATAAACTTCCTAAGGTGCTGACATGGAGAATTTGTATAAAAATCAAGAGCTTCTTCAGTTGTCAATCATTTCCTTTATTCATGGGACCTAAATGTATAATTCAGGGGTGATATTATGAGGAGAAATTAGATCCTGGTCACTCTTAGGAGTCAAAGGGTTAACTGGCTAAATGTAAGCCACATTTACAGCTGTTTCAAATGGAGTCAGTAATTCCAACACATATCCTAAATATTTGTAGCTACCTTTTCTTGCAAGCACATGGTACAGACTGGTTCATGCAATTCATGTCTGGGAGCTGGGTGTCCTGTGTACATGTACCATAGTACATAAGAAAAGCTCCACATGTCACAAGCAAACAAACATTTCTGCAAAAATGTATCAAAGAAAGTCATTTGTGAGGTGGTCCAAAAGAGGGTTGGTGTAACCTTTTTAAATATTGCCATATCCCTGTTTAATTTCTGGAGATCTGTTCTTAAGTACTCTGGACAACTCACCGACATACTATTTTCAGTTGTACCATGAGGAACTAGTCTGTTCCACATTTGCACCTCAGGAGATTGGTAACCAGGGCTCTGAAGAGGCTGAGAAGGCTGAAGAATATAAAACAGATACTAACGTTGCACAATTATCTGTATTTTTTCATATATTCGATGAATTTTTTCATGACACTATAATGGTACCAAAACATGTTCTCTTCAATTCAATACATTTAAAAAGCACTGAAACCTTTGACTCTCAAAATCTCAATCAGTAGTGATGCTCCTTATTCTCTTTCCTAAAATTTGTATGGTTTTAGTTTGGAGAATTCAGTATTGGATCTACCAATAATCTCCTAGTTGATATTTCCTATATTGTTATTACTTATCTGCTTGATCTTATATTGAAATTGTAAAGAGAAATTTTTTCTTGGTCACTCATGGGAGTTAAAGGGCTAAGATAGCTGACTGTCAGCCTTATTTTCAAAAATCTCTAGTGACCAACAATATTCACCATGACATTTGAAGTGTTAAGACATTCTTCAAGGTCTCACACATGGTGACTCATGGGGGTTAAAGGTTTCACAGATTTATCAAACATATTGCTAGCCATTTTAACCATCCTTACATCCTTCAAATTATGATGATTCCCCAACCCCAAAAGCATTTTCAAAACTTTGTACAGAAAATCACTGTCAGTGAAACAAACACAAGACTCACTTGAAGATGTCCTTCAAGGAAACTGAGTCCAAAATCCACCAGTTGAAAGATACCTCTGTTGGGATTCCACATTATATTGGACATCTTTAGGTCACCATGAACAATTCTTTTGATGGCTAAAAAGCTCAAGGCTTTGACAACATCCTTAGAACATCTTCTCACAATAGAGATAGGAAGACCTTTGCCTGAGTACTTAAGCAAAATGTGATGAAGATGACAATCCAACTGCTCAAAAACCAAGTAGAAATTACCTCTATAAAGGAAGTAATCCAATAAATGCACTGAAAAGAAAACAAATATGCACCATTAAATAAGCAAAAAAATCAAGGTGATGATTTTTAGACCTCTCCCATAATGGAGGGGCCTAATTGTTAGTGCTATACATGCTTGAAAGCAACTCACTGATACCACTAGTCAACTTCCCGATATTTTTGGTCAATTTCCCAACATCAACTTGCTGTCAACTGTACTAGGTTTACATTTGCTGATTGTTCAGAGAAATCACTGGCCCAATAACTCTCACTGAATATAAGTCAGGATTTAAGTGACTGAGGACATTGGCAAAGTGACAAGTAAATCAGCAAGTTAAATACCTGAGGTGATGACTATGCTAATGTGTCAGAGAGTAGATTTTTGGCAAGTTGACATGTTGGCAGAGTGTCTGAGTACCATTCAGTCAAACCATTAGCTCACAGTAACACTTGTACAATGGTCAGCCTCCCCACCCCCCTTAGAATTAAGTTGGTCAACTTTGATACAACAGTGAGTCACGACCAAACTTTTCACCTTTGTCAAAACCTTTCTTGAATCATCTTTTTTCTAACTTTCCAGTTAACTCAGCATTGAAAACAGTTTCAAATGCATATAAAAAATACTCACCAAAGTAATATACGTCGAGGGATTCACTTTCATGACATAAATACTGCAAAATCTTTATCTCGTTGAGAGCAGCTTGTTCAAACTGTGATCCTTCCTTGAGAACCTTGACAGCTCCTTTAACAGCTCTCTTACGCCCACTCTTATAGCAGAGGGTCCCAGCAGCCTCAAAAACCTCACTACATGTTCCCCTTCCAATACAGATACCAAGTTTCCATTCGTGCTCTGTAATCTTCAAAATTTCACCCTTCCTAGCATCCATGGAGGAGACCACCTTTCAAATTGGGAAAGAAAACATGCAATTCGCCACACAACACTTTTCCGATAATCTCTGTAGGTGGACGTGACCAAATAAATATTCTTTAATTGAAATATTCTAACATGATCCACGGAAATCTACCCAGCGGTCGAAGCCAAAATGTAGTAGCATGAATGCACTCGACGCATCTTTCAGACTTTTATTCAGTTTACCTGCTCACTGCAATAAATTCATTCCTTCCAGCAGATGGGCTTGCATTGTTGCTTTTATCTTCCCAACACATGTTCAAGAAAAAAACGAGCCTGGAGATCGGCTAATAATGTTCCGTTCCTGAAGCCACCATCTTTGTAAACAAATGATTGTTGGTGAGATGGGAGGGGTGGGTGCGTGGCTATGAAAGCAGTTCGAAAGGCGGAAAGATAAAATTCATGTTGTTCATGATGCGCCTTAAAGGCGACATAAAAATAAGTTAGGTTGTTCATGAAGTGTTCTCCTCTTAATTTTGCGTTTGCTGTTATCTCAAGCAAAATGTATAACTAGCAGGGACCCCCAGAAAAGGACGAGCTTTGGACTAATGGGACTGGGTAGAAACAATTCTACGCCCGCGAATTCTGGCAGCGTTCTCAATCGTAGAGCACGCGTGGAAAACGTAAACACACATGGACTAGCAGTTTTTTCGAATCAGAGATGTAACTTATGTTTTTTCTGGGGAAATTAATGGCGTTTTTTTAAAGCAACATGGAAAATAGTGCGTGCAAACAAGAAATGGAGGATCCAGATTATCAGTCTGCCGGCAGTAATCAACGGGAACGAGAGCGAAGAATTCTGACCTCAAGACAGCGAGATGCAAAGGAACAAACTATTCAAAAGATCGATAAAATAATTCGACAGCAGTTCGCTCTGGAAATACATCTCAAGGAAAGAGAGATTGAAGTGATTGACGATAGAATCGGTCATGCTAAAGCCATGTTAGATAAGCTGAGAGCGTGCGTGCTGGCAAGGTATTACGGCTCATCCGAAAGCAGAGGAAACCAATCTAGAAATCGTTCTCATTTCAAGAATGAGGGATGTGATCGAAGAAAGTCTGGTAGGCATCTTGCAAAACGAGTCGACTTTCAAAGGATTCCAGACAACAGAAATCCCACTAAAGAAACGATCAGTTCAACGAGAAATGTTAAGTCAGAAGTAAGGGAGACTTTGGAAGTTAAGAAATCAGAGGCCTTTGAGACAACAACAAGTACTGATGATCAACTTGTTGGCAGTAGGAATCAAATTGTCGACGTTGTATTTCACACGAAACAAGAGAATTGTAGCATTACTCAAAATGGAACAATTGCATCTGGAGAACCTGCTCTCTTGAATCAGATCGTGAAGGAAGATCATTCTGATAAATCAAACCCCGAAACACGCAATGGAATCACTCAAAACTGTTTAGAGAGTAGTACAAGTCAAGAAAACCCACCAATTGCAACAGCAAGCGTTTCATATGCAACGCCCATGATTGTTGCTAGCGCTGGATCGCGATTTTATGTCAAAAAGCGAATCATTGTTGGGAACACATCAAAGTACATATCGTTAGACAGGCGGGAGGATAACGACAAATCGACCCACAAGTGGATGGTGTATGTTCGAGGTCCACCCGAAGATCCGAACATTGATCGATTTGTAAAGAAAGTGTGGTTCTTTCTTCACCCGAGTTATCGTCCGAACGACATAGTGGAAGTCAACAAGCCTCCTTTTCATTTGACCAGAAGAGGTTGGGGAGAATTTACAGTCCGTGTTCAGCTACATTTTGTTGACCCTAGGAACAAGAGAGTTGACATATTTCACGAACTTAAGTTAGACAGAACCTATACAGGACTTCAGACATTAGGCTCCGAAACTGTTGTGGACTTGGAGCTGGATCGTAGGACGATCAAAGATAATTATATACCAGCTTCTGTAGAAAGTGTTTCTGAAAATCTTCCCACTGTTTCTTCAAATGAGCATCAAGAGCATGGTGATGATGCAATTAGAAACACCGCGAGAGACCTTCAGAACAGTAGAAATCAGCTTCAACATGAAACGCTTCCGACAGTTAGAAAATTTTCGGACACATCAGGAATGTCATCACAATATCCTCAACTGAAAAAAGTGAAGTTGGAATCAGTCTCCGCGGGTTCATCAGCAATTTCTTCCGCAGTGTCATCACCCGTTAACAGTCAGCCATCATCGAGGTGTGGCAGCCCAGAGCTAATTTCCGGACAGAACCAGTTCACGGAAGAAGTTAAAGAACAGTTGAGGAAACTTTTGAAAGAACACCCCTTGATTGATCCTGCAAGAAACGTCGTGAAGCACCATTATTGTGCTGCCACTTCGGAACAGTTTCTTGGTTGGAATATTGGTAAGAGAAGAGCCTGTGAGTGGCAGAGGGCAGCGGCTGTAAGGCGCCGTATATTAAGCTCGATGCCTTTATGTAAGCTCAGTATCAAAGATATCTTAGTCTGGTGCCGTCGGTTTGGTTACACGCCGTGTGACAAGGTGTCAGTGGAGGAAGTTTCTTTCTGTAATCTGTGCGGAAGCTGCCTTGGTGTTCAATCTGAGGTGCCCTCTGAAGTAGATGAAGGTCATAAATGCGAGGAACTGTGTTTCAATGGCCTCACGCTACCATCTACCCTTTTCCCTGAAGTGGAATTGAGAGAAAAATGTCTTCCTGACATACCACGACCTGACGACAACTCAGAAGACCTGGAAATCGATGTGGTCGGTGACATACCCAGAGAAAAGGCAACTAAGCCTCAAGATGGGAAACCAGTTGTGTATACCATTCCGTCAACTCTGGAACAGAATTGGATCCGTGAAACGTGTAGCGACATCGGTGTCAAGCTGAAGACTGTCCATACCGATGGAGTAAATGTGCAGGTTATTGAAAGCCTTCTTTTGACGGCCTGCAAAAGATTTGCTGAAGATCTATTACGTCAGTCATGGGCTTGTGCCGCTGACCAGACTACGTCTTACGGTCCTAGGCTTGTGACACCAAGTCACGTGTACAGAGCTGTCTGTTCTCTTCCTCACTGCGATTTCCTTACCAGTATGTATCTCGGAGAAGTTTTGCCAAAGGATGAAAAGTAAAATTTTGTTTTGGAGCTGAATTTTTGGTTCTGGAAAATGACCGGAACAGTACTTTTTTTCCACGCATCTGACTTCTGAAACTTCTCACTTGCCTGTTCTTTGTAATAAAATCACCAAATTTCATTGCCAGTTGTGATGCTCTTAGCTGTCCTCTCTCGATTGTGTACATGTTAGAGAAATCCCAATTGATTGGCGAAGTTAATTCCGGATTGCTTTGGTTTTGCTTCACTTCGCAATGTGATCGGTCCCGAAAAACTTGCCAATAAGATTCAAAACTAGAACCAACCGCGAATTGGTCACGTGCATTTTCCCGCGCTTTGGGCGGTTTGTTTCTTTTTGGTTTGAGTCCTCCTTTACCCTTGAGATATTCTCCTTTTTTATGATTGGCTCGTGTGATTGCTATGGTTTTGTTTTAACGGCATCCTGTAGCAATTCAGTCAATTGGTGGAGTTTACAGTTTGGATAGTTCTTTGTGTTAGCTTCTAGAGTTGTGTTAGTATTTTTACGTAGCCACGTCGCATTGCCCCAAAGGTGAACAAGTCTGGCCCAAAAGTGTCCTTCCTAAACCTTTTGACCCCTAAGAGTGACTAGCATTTAATTTCTCCCAACAGTATCACTCCTGAATCACACAATAAGGTCATGAGAATAAAATAAATGATACTAACTAAAGAAGCTCTTGAATGTGAAAGAAATTCTCCTCGTCAGCACCTTAGGAAATATATAGAGAACACTATGGAGCCGCAGCATACATTCTTATGTTAGGGTGGGAAGGGTTGAGTATTTTGTCAATCTCCTTTAGCAAACAAAGATTCATACATTCTAATGTTAGGGTGGGAAGGGTTGAGTATTTTGTCAATCTTCTTCAGCAAATAAAGATTCGGGATAAGGGAGTTTGTAAGAACAGTGGTATTCTTCTTTCCTCGATGACCGAGCACAAAATGGCCGAATTAATGTCGGTATTAGAGCAACTGCGCGCCTACCCCTCCCTTAAACCAATGTTAACCACAATGCAACTTGTTATCAGTTGACTGTTACTGAGTCAAAGGAGGGTAATTGCACAATTACGCAGATACTGACATTTACCATCTTTTTCAATCTATTTTCACAAAGGATTGGGAAGTTGGTCGAGAGCGGCTCTCTTTTATCAAAAAGCTTACCTTTTTAGCACAAGCCTGCCGCCTCTCCATTTCATTTCAAATTGAAATCATTGCAATTACTTTTTGTCATTTTTTTTTTTGGTTCATTTCACTGATTCGAGTCTGTTCATTCGCACCCAAATCATCATTTTTTATTAATTGTTTCTTAGAGCGTGCGGTGGTGCACGAAGTTTGTTTGGCTGTTGTATTCCAAACACAACGTCCCGCGATTTTATCTCACCCTTTGTCAATAAGTTAAATTATGCCCAACATGTGGTGCAAGTGCTATCAAAACTTGAGTTGGTGTTCCTTAGTTCTGATAACATTATGAGTCAAAGCAAGAGGTAACAACAATTAATAGAATCGATGGTATCACAGCCCCTGGATCTGAATTATATATCAGGGGTAAATCTGTTACACTACTTGCGTATTTGTAAGGATCACTTCAGGGAAAAAAGTCGACGATATCTGATTTTTCATGATAACTATCTTTGAAATTAAAAAAAAGCTTACTGTTCATCATGATTCGACAAATGGACAAATAAACAATACTTTACGAGGAGCAAACGTTGGGTGGAATATTGGCTCACAAATGATTGAGGGAAAAACCCCTCGAGCGGTGAAAACGTCTAGAAGTCTTTTAAACAAGGATTTACAATTTTCTTGATGAAGTTGAACTATTTTGCGAGTTCGTCGCTGAAAATTAATAAAAGTAATCACTTGTCCATATCTCAAGATGGCTGAAACTTGTGAATAAAGAGCAATTGAAAAACACTTTTTAAAAAAGCAGATAAGCCCCCGGACAAACGCTTAACATTAAAAAACAAAACCCTGAATATGCCACAGCTTGTGGAGTTTTCTTTTCTTATCTCTGTGTTTCTATTTTCCCAGAGAAATGTCGGCAAAAGATTAAACTTTAATTACTAACATAAACGTTGCACGAGGATGAGAGCTTTTACAATGAAATAAAGTAAATACTGAGTTGTCCTCTTTTCATATGCAAGAGGCAATTTTCCAAACAATTCAAGAGAGCCAAGAAGTCATATTTTCCGTTTGCAAGTCACAGAAAAGGCTCATAACTATGACCTATAAAAGCAACACGTCACCCAAGTCAAGAAAAAAAATCATTAATTGAACTTGGATGAGAAATGTGAAATGTTTCTTTGCAGACTCGTTATTATGTCCTTGAGATGAATGCCTCTCTCAATTTTTGTGTTTACAAGGAGAGATGGATATCGTGACAAGGAAAACCATGTTCTCATTCCAGGATGATAAAAACTTACACGTCCCAGTCACTGTATTTGTGTCAGAAGTGATGCTTTTAAGACAAAAATCTTGTAGACACGACACAAATATTTCATATGGTTGTCTTTTTATTTCCTATAAAACGGTACTTGAGTAAACTGGTGTCAACTCATATGTTTGAAACTAGCAGCTCATGTCAATTACATTGACAGCTCAAATGGAAGCGGGCTATAAACATTTTACACTGAATGCACATTAAAGCTTTCTAGCAAATTTTATTTTTACAAAATCATATTTACATTATATACAACTTTAAAGCGCTGAAGTACTTTTTTGACCACGATTTTTACTGATTTGCCCTCATTAACGGCCAACCAGTTAAAAACGAAAATTAATAATATTTCACGGCGGAAACTAGGTACAGTAAGGTTCCAAAATGTCCTCTGCTGCATGGATAGGTATCAAATATGATAATCCATTTTAAAAGTCAGTTTTAAGGCACTCAGTCCTACAACTTTTTATTTTCAGCGTAATTAAGAATGAGCTCTTCTTTTTGCTTCAGATAATCTTCAAGTATTGGGATGAGCACTTAAGGAGATTGATGAACAAAGCCGTATGTTTGCTTTCAGTATGTTGAAGAAGACCGCCTAACAGTGATGTGGCGTTCTACAGTTTCCTTCGTAATTAAGTAGCATATTCCGAAAAAGCACAATTCTTAACTATGGAGTCGCGTTTTCTAATTTGCAAGAGTCTGGTGAATGTTCCATATGACTTGTCTCTTCAAGAAGACTTTGCTGTTTCTGGGCTGCTACTTTTGCAGCCTCGTGCAAAGGCCTATGCCGAGCAGATTTTTGATGAGCCCGCAATCCCGCAAGCTGCGAGTAAGCGAAGTGACACACATTGCACTTGTACGGTTTCTCTCCTGTGTGAAGCCTGGTGTGGTTCCGAAGGGTCGAAGATTGCGAGAAAGACTTCTTGCAGTACTTGCACTGAAACGGTTTCTCTAGGGTGTGAATGCGCATGTGCGAGCGCAAATTGCTTCGAGAGTTAAATCCTCGTCTGCAAAGCGTACACTTTAATCTTCCTGGTACGACGTTGCTTTTCACACGGTCTTGGCTGAACTTGTAAACTGAATCTCCTACATGAAACAAAAAAAGGAAAGAAAAAAAATCTGTCACTTCAATTTTTTCCTCAAGTGCAAACAAAGATATGTTTCTCTAGGATAAATATTCAAAGAAGATCTCCTGCAATTTAACGCACGGTTGGGCGCGATTTCCTGTTTTGATAATGACAATAGCTTAGAGGAAATGTGGAAAGTGGTTGGGGAGGTTCAATTCCAAGATAAACATTTCACGCTGTGTTATAAATCATGGCAAGTGCTTCGGAAACAGCTTGAAGTCAAAACTAGAAATAAAACGTTTTCTTCTTTACAATACAAAACCATAACAATAACCCTTCGTAAAGATAAATAGGGTGTTTGAAACACTGGAAAATAACTGAGGAAAAGACGCAGGTCGAACCTTTACAGCAAAACTATCCTTTTTCTCAGACGTAAAGAAACTAAAAAAATTTGTAGTTTCCTCACAGTCCTAAGAATTGAATACAGGAAATACATCTACATTACTTCTAAGAACTGTTTAATTACCATTTCTCACGGCAAAGTTTTGGTGAGATGTTGGGAAGTTTATTTCATACTTGACAAAGGTACTGGTGACATTTCCGAATTTCTATAAATTCCAAAGATTATAATTATAATACAGACGCTGAGGTTAGGCACAAAAACTCTCTTGCGTAAGTATTGCATGATTAATAAACCATTCAAATTAGAAAATCTCAGCAAGAGACATGAGGAGATTTTAGGTTAGTTAAACAAATCTATACTTGGTAGGAGCCTCGAAGGGCCAAATGAAAACTTTCATTAAAGTTCAAGCAACGCTGGAATCTTGTTTTATTGAGTGTTTTAAACATGATGTTAAAATAAGTCGCATTTTAATAATGAAGAAATCGCCATCTGCGGCTTTGGCTGAGAAATATAACAGTGTAGTGAGAGAACGGCACGTGGTAAATATATTATGTTTTTCATCCGGTAAAAATCATCAAAATAACATGAGAATACCAACTTATTGTAAAAAGTGAAGAAATGCAAAACATATACGAGGTGGGGATAAAAATACTACTGAGATTCAGCTTGCCTAAAACTTAATTCATGATGATACTTTTGAGAAATTTTTGGTGAGATCTCCCTGTTTGGTTGTAGTGGGTGAAAATTCATTCAATTCTCTCCTTTCATTGGCAGAAAGAAGTGTAAATTGCCACGCTTTTCGTTCTTCTGTTCATCTATTGTACTATTCTAGCTTCAAACACGATGCTTAACGTGCGATGCTTTGGAGTGAGAGAGATTTCCTTCGCCCCGAAGCGAAATTGTGTTTCTTCTTCATCGTTAATGCAGGGCGTGGTTATTTCAAACTTGGATTCGACATTGGCATTAGAGCACGTAAACTTAAAATTCATATACAGCTCATATTCCATGACCCAGGGGGCAAATAAGTGATTTTTGATTAACGCAAAAGCCTCAGCGTGGAAAAAAATGACATTGTTGATTCATGATATGTGATACGTGCATTCATCATAAACGCTTCTTTACAATTATGGGAGAAGAAATAAAAGAGAAAAAATAAAGCTGTTTTCAAAACCAGGTGACGAACCCAATAAAACCAATTTAAAACTCCTAATTACCTGTGGTTCCGACCCACCACATTTATTTCGAAACTCAAGAAATGCTGATGTAATTAGAAATCACATCTACGCAGCAAGAAATAATAATCAGCAGACACACTCCTAAGTGAGTGCCGCTAAATCTTGCGTTAAATGAAATAAGTAAAAGTTGCCAAGCGCATTGTGCCATTGTTGGTGTACTTTAAAGTTTTCGCAAAATACTGACTAAATTAAAACTAGATTAAACAGAAAAACACCCCGAGAAATTAAAAAAGGACCCGATTTACTAAATCTTGACGCATTTTGCGTGATTTGTTACAGTAAACGAGGGAACTAAAATGAATGCGCAGTTCCACAATGGTGAATAAAAAAGAAAAAAACGCAAATTGCTCAAGGGTAAAAAAATGAAAATATTGGCTTCACAATGCCCTTTCCATCACCTTCAGTTTTTTCGAGTAGTAAGCCATTCAAGCGAGATAGAATTTCAACAAAACTAGTGTGATGTTATCAGAATACAAAGGAACCGATTTACAGATATCACCAAAATCACCTGTTCCTCTTTCATTAGCGCCAGAGACAAGAAAAGAGAAAAGAAAACGTTGGCTCGAACGAAGCGTAATTAACATTGCTTGTCAGTGTTTACGATTCGCTGTTTTACCTTTCGTCCTTAAAAAATCTGTCTGTGTGTTTTAAGTTTTGCAGCAATCGATAAAATACGGTGAACTTTATTAGAAAAGTAAAACACTTCATAAAAAAATCTACAAACTCAGGCGACGACCAGGCGAAAGGTCTTTTTTTAATACTATATATGCCCCTCCTTTCTGTTTGCTAAAGCTCTTTTTATTAAACCACTTCGTTTAAATAAACTTCCCTTTAATTGAACACTTTTAAACATGCCGAATTGGAACCGTTTACAAATCATTACAGTTAATCCATTATTAATTTTATACCCAAGCGTCCTAATTGATTTTTCTTGAAAGCCTGCTAAATTAATCGAAATCCAGCTGTCTCAATTTCAGCATACTGTTTTCACTCCCAGATCAGCAGTAATACAATCTATTTTCGATTCTCTTTAAAATAAACTGCATGAGCAAATTTACTTTGGCTATCGGGGTAAAGAAAATTTTTCTGTCTGATGGTGGCGTGTACTCTGAATCAGTGGGTAGACCCAATTTTCGAGTTTTAAAAATCGCTTTGGGCTACATCGGGAAAAATAAATCAGTAATAACAACTAAGTTTCCCGCAGTAATGTTTACAAGATAGAAGTTTCGAAATTTTGTTTCCGGAAGGAAAATATGCGCAGTTGGAAGGGCACAAGTGGGGGTTATGAAGCTGTAATTTGCACTTTTCCATTAGATGTACATCAGAGAGCATCAAGGAGATGATGTTAGCTCGAGGCTTAACTCCCGAATAATTACTATATTTATCTCGACCAGTAATCAGTTTTGTGGGTACTAAGCCATCTAAGGCAATGATTAAGCGGAAAAGGGAACGCGCAATTTGCTGGTAAACATCGAAATTTATAAAAGATAATCGAACCCTTTTTTAAAATTAATTCCACTTTTCCTGTGGATTCCTTCGACAGACTTAAACAAGTTTTAGCATTGTTCTCTCCTGACGCCTCAGCCTAGCCGGTTTTCTTTTAATTGAACGTCTCCAAAATAGCTACACCCCATAGATAGGCTCATTATAAAAAGCGCTGGGCGCCAACGACCTTGCTTCGTAATTTGTAAATGATAATATCTGTCTTAAGAAAGGCTGAATACCAAACACTGAGCCGAAGTTTTATCACCCACCACCCTGTTTTAATATTTATTGGATTGATTAACTCCGGATCCACACGTTTGGAAATGCAAATTTCCCAACACTCACCCCTTTCCTTGAGTATAAAAGATAGCTGTTAAATCCGAGCGCAGTTTGTTTTAGTCGCATATTTCTTGGTTTAAAAGGGATTAGTAGATCGATGCGACGACTGAACACGAGATGTTATGAATTCTCTTCTTTGCTTGTCACAAATGTAATTCTCAGCGTCGTTAGCAGTAGAAACACACAACACTCCAACGAAACATCTCAATAACAACAGTATACTAATGTAGATAATAAACTTGCACAAAACCGTGATGAAGAATTGAATTCAGTTCCGGTGAAAAAAATAACAAACTCGATGGCACAGCAAGGTTTTTTACTGCCAGTATAAACATACATACATCATGATTTACTTTATGTTATTATACCCCGTAAATATTCAAAGTATTCCTCGACAAAAAATTTTGGAATCAAAACATTTATTGCTGGCAGTAAATATAATTTTTTAAAGCCTTTTCATAGAAGTATTTGAAAAAAATGAAAAAATAAGAAGATTTGTTTGTGCAGTTCCTGTATTTTGTTAAGTCGGCTTGTAAATTTAACAAATTCATCGCGGCTAAAAATATTAAAACTTACATTTTTATTCCATTTTATAAAGCACTTTTGCAGGTGTTGACAACTCCTATGCGCATTGGGAATTGAAACGAAAGTCTTTTTTTTTTTTTTTCTTTTTCGAACACTGGAGTATTTTGCAACGAAGGTACAAGTCGGCGAAATGCAAACACTTTTGAGACACGGTGTACATATGAAAACTTTGAGTAACTTAAACTGTTGATTTTTGGTGAAGGAGAAGAGGGTAAAACAGGAAGCATGATTTTCAATCAGAATACTACAAATTTCAAAGAAGAAGATCGAGGTATTATTTTCAAGTCTTGAAGCAAAACACTGTGTGTTAGTGTGTGTAATGTAGGCTGTACATCACCTTGGTCGAACTGATTTCCGATGCGGCACAATAAAGAGACAATGTACTTTTGAATCTTTTCTTACAAGTGCAACTCACATTTCAAATTTGCGTGAGATGTCGTGGTTTCTGCTCGACAAGCAATATCATGTTATAAGCTGCTCAGTGCTAAGTTTACGCGAGCAAGAGTTAATTCCAGACTCAGTACTAACCGTGTAGCTGAGAAGGTTCTGGTTCTTCTTCTTCCTCCTCAGGTCCTCTCCTTTTTCTTCGCACGAAGTCGTTCACCGGCGCAATTCCCGGGATCCCGAGGAATTGAACGTAAGTGCCGCCATACCAAACCAGCAGTTCCTGATCTGGAGGGATGTCTTTGACCGCGCGGTAATAAATATTACCACCGTATTGAAACACGTCTAAGTTCTGTTCTTGTTCGTTCCTAGCGCAGTTCACAAAGCCCATCCAATTACGCGGATTTTCGTCTTTCGCGTCGAGAAAGTGACTAACCGTTCCGTCTTCATTAAGAACCTGTTTTGAAGCAGATTTCAAACAACACCATTCACTTAGGTTCGTATTTTTAAAAGCGATATGTTCAAAGAAGAAATAAGTTTCATCGACTTTGTATGGTCAGAATATTCAAAACGTTTTCCAAATGATTCTTCACTAAGTAAAGGGCATTTCAATTCATTCATTCTTTACTCTTAGATCTTGGAAAAAACAAACAATGAATGCGAGAAATTTGGTCGACTTTGGGAACGCAAATATATTTATTGAGAGTTCGGGTTTGTTCTTAATTCAAAGAGGCTCTCGAGTGACTTGTGTACTGTACAAACAAAGACCAAATCACGGATAGATTACCAAATAAAATTTCAGAATTTATCGTTTTCGGAGTTAAATTCGTTTATTTCGAATACGACAGTCTAATGTTGAAAAATTTCCATGCCGCGGTGGGCATGTCTCAAAAGAAGAAAACAACCGAAAAGTGTTTGTTTTTTCATTTCTTTATGGTTTTTGCACTCTATGCTAACACTCTGCACAATTGTAATGGTGTTTTTAACCTTATCTTAAACGATTTTTCCTCGGGCTTACTTGAATGACACAATATAGTTTTAAACCTCAGGCTAACATACAGCATCAGTTTGAATCACATGAAATGCTCTTTGTAAAAATGGGGACAGAGAAACTCTCTAATATTCACTGAATCAATAAAGAACACGACATTAGAAATTTTACATTGCGCCGAAACATGTTAATCTAAGTGATCAGTGAGAACTTAAAAACAAAAATTAGCATTTTATTTTCATAAAGGTGTTTAATATTTTGAATTCGCCAATCATAAATAGTGAGAATTTTGATCAAGGGAAAATTTAAAACTGAATAGAAGTAAAAACACAGCTATGCCTTAACTTATTTCAAGGACTTTATTATCGGATGCCCGCGGTTCTAAGGCTAAATATCTCACAGTGCGCTCAGATTTTGAACACGATAACGTTGAACCCGCATCATAACGAAATTTCAAACACGATAACACTCGAGCATCATAACGTTATTTACCAATGTCGAATAAGCCACTCACCTCCCACATGAGACTATTATCAACATCAGAGCTCAGCTCTTCGACTTTAACAATACGGCCTGTATAGGGTCCCATCTGTGTGCCCTCTTTGATCCAGCAGGTACTAAACACACCAAGTTGAACACCCGGAATTGAGGATGGCGCAATAGTGACTTGCTCCGGAAGAGACACAAATGCCATATAGTAAGAGTCGTTCTCCACACAAAGTTGTTTAGTTTTGGCGTTGTCGTTGCTTAGAACCGGGACTAAAGCTGTAGATCCTACACGTTTAATGCTGCTCATGTACCCAGCGTCAGGATCTTGGAAATAAAAAGAAACGAAAAAAATCATCGCGAGAAAAAAAAATTCAGTTATCAGTTCTAGCGGCTTTTCTCTGCACTATGTACAATTGATTTTTGCAGTTGAGATAACTGGATTGCAGTCTAGACACCTAGTTTTCTAACTAAATGAGTAAAATGTGGAAGAATCATATCTGTTGGAAGTCAAAAGACTTAGTAAATTCCCAGCGGAAAGTTGGTTAAAATTTTACAAATTTGAAGAATTTGTTTAAAAACGACATAAAAAGAAAAGAACTGAAAAGCATCAATTTCCCGAGCGGATGAAAGCCCAAATGCTATTCTCTCCTGTAGTTTTCAATCGCGACAAACAGAAGTCGTTTACAATCAATTATTTATAACGTTTTATTCACCGCTAGGAAAAAAATCTGAAAGGCAGGTTTGTAAAACTAGGTCAGAAAAACATCGATAAAATGAGTGAAACATTCTTAAAAGGATAACGTGCCAAAAATTACAGCGAAACGAGTTTGGTTTTATTCTCTTCCAGTAATGAATTTAGTTGTGGTGAGGTTTATTCATGCGACCTTCGCTTGTAGCACCTGCTTTGCGATCTCTACTAATCTTTATGATCTTGAATTAAAGTAAACCCAAGGAACGTGCTAAATACACTGTGATAAGCAGGTAAAAAAGGAGGGTTTATGCGTCGCATTAATCTCTAACGAATTGTTATGCTACAGGGGCCTTATCAGTCACAAACAATCGCCATTGATGGAACACACAGTGTGAAACACAAACCAGAGAAGTAAATTTGGACTTGATTGCGGAAGTGTAGATATGACTCGGAAGGATATATGCTTCGCGAATTTTCATTACTGAACACTTCTCCCATAATAGCTTTTTATTTGGGTATTGGTAAAATTTCATAAACAATGTAA